>NC_041409.2:1706524-2306524 GCF_900747795.2 Erpetoichthys calabaricus | reverse complement strand
GTTGAAGCTCGTTTAAAGTTTACTGCGCAACATTTGGACAAACCAATGAAATATTGGGAGAATAGAGTCTGGTGGGATGTGAGCAAAATTGAACTCTTTGGATGTCATTGCACACAACATCTTTGGAGGAGAAATGGCACTGCACATCACCCCAAAAACACCATGCCAACAGTGAAGTTGGGAGGTGAGAATATCATGGCGTGGTACTGGCAGACTTCATATAATTGAAGGAAGGATGAATGGACAAATGTGTTAGGACATTCTTGATAAGAATCTGCTGCCATTTACTGGGATGTTGAAGATGAAACGAGGGTGGCCATTTCAGCAAGACAAGGATCCCAAACACACTGCCAAGGAAACTCTCAATTGGAAAGATCTGAAGACCAGAGTTCATAGAAGAGGCCCATAGAACTTTCAAGATTTGAAGACAGTTTGGGCCAAAATCCCACCTGAGCAATAGATGTGACTACTTTCTCCATACAGGAGCCGTCTTAAAGCTGTCATTACCAACAAAGGCTTTTCTACTAAGTATTAAATACATTTCAGTAAGCGTGTTCAATAGTTATATTCCCTGTGTCATTCCACTTTATTACACATAATTTATGGACTTATTTGTTTTGATTTCTTTGTATGTGTGGATTACTTCAGTTGTTACCGACATCTGGTGAAAATTTTATGTCAATAGCCCCATTAGAAATATATTTACTGAGAAAAACATTGACACGCTCAATACTTATTTTCCCTGTTGTATAACTCTAACTCATTTGTTTCAATTTTATTACTAATATCAGGTTTTTTTTTTTAATTACTACTTGTTTTTTTTGACTGTGGGCCTGACATTTCACAGTTATATTTTATTTTTGTATTAATGCTGCTGTTCATTCTTTTATGTAAAGAGTTTCCTGTATCCTGGTATTTAGATAAAATGTTTGATTTGGATCTGCCCAATCAATACACCCTAAAGCAAAAGGCAACCAAAATAGGAGAGAGCAGAATTATTATTATTATTATTATAATCTGGAAAGGGAAAAAATCAAAAGCTGAAGAAGAAGCTAACCTACCTCAGCCTTCTTTGTAAAACACAATACAGACCCCAGGGAACTGTATCTTGGTCTTTAATGACAGGATTAGTTGTGACGAGCAAGTACCTGAAATGAACTTATTGTTTTGAGGAATGAAACACAAAGCGGTGCTGATGATGAATAGAGAATAGTAACAGAAAAATGACCTAAACCCCGGCCTAGAATTAGAACCAGGGGAAGGCCATGCCACCATTATGACTCCAAACTAAATAGAATATAACTCACATAAGAGGGCCAAAGGAACACAGGAAAAAAGATAACAGAGATGGAGCAAGAAACATGCAGCTGATATTCACTATAAATTTTTTAGAACGATTTACACGAGACCAGGCTATTCAACCCAACAAGTCATAGTTGTGTCACAGGTGTCTGGCCACACTTATAGGTAATCTAACTTTGTCACCATTAAAATATCCGACTACGCCACCCAGTTTTATTAAGAGACTGGGAACTCCTGAAATTTACCACTAATAGCACACAGGTTTCTTTAAATTGGGCGGTGAGTAAACACACAATGAAAGACACAACAGTAATTTTAGAAAAAAACAACAGTAAGTTCTATTACACAAAACAACATAAGGTACATTAAAAAGATAAACGAACATAACAAAAACTAAACATATCAGGAATCAATTTCCCTTTTTTTTAAAAAGGAAAATACACAGTCCACCCTCTAAAAGTCTGTTAACAAAAAGAATTGGAGGATACAACCTTTAGTGGTGCAGAGTCCAGTTTTGTGCACTGTGTTACCCCAACACTTAATTGTTCAACTGTCCATGGATGCACTCTGTTCCCCGGACACTCGTTCCCCTACAGAAGTTGTGTTGAATCCCTGTCAGCGTCTCTTCGTTGTTCCTTTTTCTTCCACTCTGGGCTCCTTGTGTTGCTGGGACCTAGGCACGCCTCATTCCTCGACTGTCAGCTTCGCTTGGTCCTTTCATGCAGATTCCCTCTCTCACTGAACCCACATCCGGCGTCTCTTTGTGGAACTGTCTCTTCCTCCCTGGAAGTGTTGCCGTCCTTGTACCTCACGTCGTGCCAGCCAGGTACCTTTGTCTGCCTGCAAGCCCCTATGCTCTGTCCGAGTGCCTTGGCAGCATTTTCTGTGGACTGTCCCTCCTGCCTTCTGCTGCCCAGAAGTTTATATTTACTTCAGTCCCTGCTGTTGTCAGTCCTGGACAAACAGTTTAATCAATGGCACATCTAAATTGTCTGGGTTTAACAATTAATGAAAACACAAGTTAACAAAATGTATGGTTACCAAACATTAATAAGTACAGATATGCTGATTAGGAACCAATATTTCCAAGTCAGGTAAATACAGACATCCTCCAAGGAAGCAGCAGTTCTGTTATCACACGTGGTATTGTTTGTAAATCTCAACCAGCCATAAATTTCAAAGTGGTGACTCCTTTGCAGTACAGCAAATAAATACATCCTGCAGACAGCCTTTTAACTTCTCACCCCCCAGTCTCAACAATGGGTGCCTAATGGAACCACCCAGTGCACAAAAAAATGTAAAAGTGTCCCCTCTGACAGTTGCCTAGGTTCACCAGAATAACACCAAATTGGGATTTGTGTTTATGGTCCTTTGTGTGAAGAAAAATATGAAAATAATCATGATTACACCTCCTCCAAAACAAAAAATAATGTGATTACTATCCCAGAGTTTCAAAACTTTAAAAAACACAAGGAAAATATTAAATTAATGTTAAATAACATTAGAAAAACATGATCACAGCAGCTTAATCCAATGTTGTCATGAAGATGAGCTGCATCTTTCCATCATCAAGCGCAAGGCAGCTCTGATCCTGGATGATCTATCATAAGGGACCTTCTTATAGATTCACAGTGGAAACTGTCATAAAGTTTTGGTTGTACACAGGTGCATGTGAAAATTGAGGAAACTTGTTTTCATGTAAATATTTACAGTATACGTGGACATTATAGTTAATCTTTGGACTCAGTGAAAACTGTCTTTGTGTCAAGACTATGCAGATGAAGGTTTTTGTGTCAAGATTATCCAGGTCAAGGTTTTGGGGGCAGCATTCTAAGCAACGATGCTAATAGTTCGATGTTCATTGCCACTTTCTCCATTCCCAGGCCAGATGCTGGATATAATCTCTCCAGCATGTCCTGGGTCTGCCTTGAGGTCTCCTCCCAGTTTGATATACCCCAGGGAGATGTCCAGGAGGCACCTTATTAGATGCCCAAACCACCTCAACTGGCTTCTTTCATAAGCTCCATCCAAACATTCTGCGCTCCTCATCCTGTCTCTAAGGCTGAGCCCAGACACTCCGTGAAGGAAATTGATTCTGTCGCTTGTACCTGAGATTGAGTTTTTTGATCACTACTCACAGCTTGTGACCACAGGTAAAGGTAGGAACGTAGATCGACTGGCAAATCAAGAGCTTCTCCTTTCGGCTCAGTTTCCTTATCTCCACATGTGACCAGTACAACATCTACATGACTGCGGGTACTGCACCGATACACCATTCAAACAAACAAAGAAATTTAACTGGGCCAGTCATTTTCAGTGGCTGGTAAGCAGCAGGGAATAACAAATTTGAATCCAATGCAAATGAATGAATTGATAAATAAGTAATGTTTAGTCATTGTTTCCATTTTAAATTTGGTCTCATCTGACACAGGCACATCAAAAAGTGCATAAACACAATTAAAAAGCTAAAAATGAATAGAATCTGAGGTAGTAGCAATACTTTTTTCCACTTTTAAATTAAAATAAACATTTTGGTCATATATGACCCAGGCACATCACAAAATGCATTTAACAGAATGAAAAAGAGCTATCAATGCTGTCAAAGCTATCGGTGCACAAACCCATAACAAGTACACACATGAATACAACGTCTACGGCACACTGAGGGACGATAGGTTAGTTTTAAATCACCACATGTGTCATTAGCAGTTCCTTTTTTGAAAACAGAAAGGTGGTGGTACGCATACATTGCGTTTGGATCGAGTCTGAGGTATTGTGAGGCTGAGAGTCCCAGCGCTACATGTTCTTTTTTATGTGGTGAAATAACATAGCATTTAAAATTTGAAACTGACAAATCATCAAGTGTAATAAACGTAATTTTCACTACTCAAAGCAGCTTGCAAACTCCATGCAGGGAGAACCTGGAATTCAAACCCTGTGGTCTCCTTATTGCAAGGCAGCGGTGCCACAATTATGCCACCTTTGTTGGTGTACTGGGCTGCATAATATTGTGCTTGATAGCTTAAAATTACAAACACAGAATTTAAGAAATCGAAAAATTTTAACAGCAAGTTAATCACAAGCACTGCGTTATGTAGTCCCACAAAGCAATCAGTGCTTAATTTATTGAATTTTAAAGAAAATTCCTAACTTTTTACATGTTTCATCAAATCCAGTCTTTCTAATTCGTTATTTGCTTTGAGTGTCAGTGGCTGATCGTCGTATTTGTAATAGCCATGAATCCACAGTATTGAGTGGTGGGCCAAGCAATCGTATGAAGAGAAGTGCAGAGACAGTTTTCATTGGAGTAAAGGATTCATTTGTGAAAACCCATGTTTGCATGCACTTGATGAAACTGGAATATACTGTAAGTAAGACTATGCATACAATTGGTTATAGAATCATTTAAAATACTTAATCTTCCACTTCTGGCAACACCCCATTTCAAACCCGGATAGGGTACTCCACCCTTTTCCATGTAAGAATTGTAACTTTGGACTTAGAGGTGCTAATCCTCCTCCTCCAGGCTGCTTTGCAAGTATTTTGTCTATAAATCAACCTCTGTGCAGTTTTGTAGATGACCTTTTCAAGGAGTCTTGTCCAAATGAGTAGTCTTGCTATATGGTTGTGAGACATGGACGCTATCCAGTGACCTGAGACGAAGACTGGACTCCTTTGGTACTCTGTCTCTCTGAAAAATCCTTGGGTACCGTTGGCTTGACTTTGTGTCGAATGAGCGGTTGCTCATGAAGTCCCGAATGAGGCACATTACCTGCATTGTGAGGGAGTGTCAGTTACGGCACTATGGCCATGTGGCGCGTTTCCCCGAGGGTGATCCGGCTCATAAGATCCTCATTGTTGGGGACCCAAGTGGCTGGACCAGGCTAAGGGGTCGCCCACGTAATACCTGGCTGCGGCAGATAGAGGGTCATTTCTGGATGGCGGGACTGGACCGCGTGTCTGCCTGGGGGGTTGCAAACCGGAATCCCGAGTTGTTTCGTCATGTAGTGGGTGCGGCAACACACTGTACCAGTGCATGCTCCCCGACTTGACTTGACTTGAATTGCCTGCCATTTCAGAGCTGCTCAAAGTTTTTACGGTAATTGGAATGTCAATCGTTCCATCAACTCCCAAGTTTTCCCAGGCAAACTGAAGGACTCCTTACTGCTCCCTGCGGGAGTAGCACTGACGCAAACGCCCACAGGATGGCTGCTCGCATTATGAAAGGGATGGGGGGAAAGCCCTCAGGAGCCTCATTCCTGGAATAGTTGAAACCGCTAGAGAGCCAGTGGGGTCAGGCCCGTTGGGGAATGGAACTGGTGTGGTGCTGAGGCGTCACCCATTACACGGCAGCACTTGGGTCCTAATTTGAGGCAGCCCATGCAGGTAGGCGCGTGGAACATATTGTCTCTCTGGCATGGCATCCATTTTCCTCTGCTGTTGGAGGACCTTCATAAACTGCATTTCAGTGGCAACACTGTCTGAGGTATGCAGACCCGGCACTGCTCAGAAAGTGGCTCCTTGTTCCTTGACTTTGTAAAAGGTCAGGGGCTGTGGATCACTGGGTCCTGGTTCCAGTGCCCTGAGTTGCATTGTTGGACTTGGTACTGCAATACTGGTGGTGAGGTGAAGGAGATTGATCACATCCGTGTGGGCAGACTCTGGAGGCTCCTACAGAACTGCAGGGTGTACAGAAGTGCTCAGTTTTTGAATTCTGACCACAGACTTGTTGTTGGTACTTGGAAGATCAAGCTTAGGTCCATTTGGCTACCAACTAGGCTGTTTCGAATGAGTCTGCACACAGTTTGTATGAGGAACATGCAGACTTTGATGCTGTGGGAGACCTTCCGTGACAAGCCCCTAAAGGTTGCTGAGGGTTGTTTTGGTGTTGCCAGTGTTCCCAGGAGGAGGTATTTCATCTTGCAGGGCACCCTGGATATTATCAAGAGGAGTCACAGCACACGGCTTGAAGGCAGCTCTGGTTTGTACTGGGAACTGAGAAGGATGGCTGAGAAGGAAGAAAAGATAAAGTGGCATTTGTTAAAGAAATCTGTGAGCAACTGACACACCATCTGTGGTCTAGCGACCCACGTCCTGCTTACAGAGGAATCGAAGCATTTCGCACATCCGAATCTGTTCCTCAGAGAGTCGCAGTTAGGGCAGGTAATGGAACAGTTGTTACCGATGATGCTGCTATTGTGACCCACTGGGCTGGCTACTCTGAGCAGATGTTTAAGGCTGATCCTCCGGCTAGGTGTGCTAACGTCAAGTTTATGTGCAAATTGGGGGAAATCGGCTTCAGATACTTGCAGTACCGCTAGCGTATCTGAAGCTGATTTCCCCAATTTGGATGCGAACTTGATGTTAGCACGTTGATCGAACTGCAACATTGCGCCAAATGACTATGCACACGTCTAACTCAAACAGTAGTTAAAACAAAACTACACGCCAAAACCAATCCAGACCTGTTGTAACTGGTCTATAGACGTGCTGCGCTCCCCTCCCCAACAATGTGTGCGTAATCTCATCTCTCACTCTCCCGCTATATCAAAATTCCGGGAACTTTCTGACTGCTCCTCCTATGTAGCCCTGCAAACCAAGGTTATTATAGTTTTGCCTTTTTATATTAGTTTTTATTTCTATATTTTTTCTGACCTTACTTAGAAATTCAGTTTAGTTTTAGTTTTCCTTCATTGTGTATTTTTAGTTTTAGTTTAGTTTTTATTTCACAAAGACATTTCTATTTTATTTTTATAAATATTAGTTTCAGTTTTAGTTTTAGTAATTAAGGCATGGAGCACCTACGGAGTTAGTTTTGTGTCACAATCAGACAGAACTGTACACTTAACAGATTTGGATATGAGTTTAATGTTAGTGGAAGCTTACTACACTGCCTGGTTTACTATCTAGTTTTGTTTTTGTCTGATAAAAACAAGCATAATCAAAACTAGACACTGAATATGAACAATTTTACACAATTTTATCATTTTAAAAATATTTTCTCATGAAAATCACAGGGGCTTAGGAAGAACAGGGCTCTTAGACTTGAATGAGGGTGCAGACCCCACCTAGCTGTATTGAGGGAAACAAAGAACAACAAGCATGTAGTGTCAAGGTTAAGGGCAGTGAGACTGTGAGAGCAAGAGCAGGTAATAGGAGTACGGACAGACATAAAACAACAGAGATCTCAGAGAGTCTGAGATTAAGAACAATATATACAGTACATTATCTAAACCTGTTTATCCAGAGTAGGATTGCAGGAAATCTGGAGTCTACCTCAGCAGGTTTGGATGCAAGGCAGGAAAAATCCCTGATATGCAATATGTATGATAAGGCTGATATTAAGAACAAAAAGAATATGATATTTCAACTATCTATTTTGATAGAGAGAGAAAAACATTGAAAAAAGGGAGACAAATATTTTAAAATATAATTCTGCTAATGGATTACTTTCACAATAGCAGGCATTTTGAGTTGTGAATATGAACTGAAAAAGATAAATTAATAAGATATGAATAAATACAAAAACCCATTAGTATGTTTAGTTTTTCATCACTTGTCAGACTGTCTACCTTTGTTTGTATCGCTTTGTTGTTAAACGATGTTTTTAAAGCAAAAGTGATTGGTCAGCAACAATATGCTGATCTTGTATGATGATCTCGTCAGTCTCTCGATCAGTGCCATTTTATTTTCAAAAACCGGGAGTGCTCTCCCCTCGACTTTCTTGTATACTCAGATATGGGGATGCACATTTGAGGAGTAAACCACAAGACAATGATTATATTTTTATACTATGTACATTAAGGAACCATCAACAACAAATCAAATTAATAATATATTGAACAATTATTATAAAAATAAAGTTCAACAAATCGGACTCTGCAGCTGTATAAATAAAAAAAAAATCGAGTATGTGTTCAGGTAAAGTACCACTTCCGGGTGATGGATTTGGCCCAAAAGTTAATACAGATCTATAATTGTGGCGTAACAACCACATGGCGAATTTCATCTATCTATCTAGTTGCGTTTTTGAGTAATCGTGTTTATACACACACACACGCACACAAACACACACGCGCGCGCGCACGTACACACACAATTCCAAAGAACAATATTGTTGGACACTTGTTAGTCTATAACGTCAAGATTCACCAAAATATCTTGGTCGAATTTTTTCATGATTACTATACTTTCTCGATACAGTACTTCGTATATGAGAAAGTAAAAACGATTTCTCCAGTGCGAAGTGGCAGGTGAATTGCTTTCAACAAAAAGCAGACACCTGAGAAATAAACTGAAACGTTACTCACTCGTGATTTCTCTGTCCATATAGTAAATGTTTTGTTGACAAGCACATTCTGATTTCAGTCGTTTGAATTACATCTTGATATACAACAAGCGCAAAGAAAGGTGGCACGTAAATCACTTTCTATTTCTCACGCTTTACGCACCCTTGCGTAAAGCTTGCTCTGTCACCGCAAATGCTGTGTGAACAGCCGCCCTCCGTCACCAGCCGCTGTTCACTGGATGAATATTTGCAGGTGGCTCGTGGTGGATGACTTTCTGTTTAAGAGTTAAAACTTACAAGGGTTAAAGACTAACGGCAAGAATATTCATTCAAAAACGAAAACTAAAAATATTTTAGTAAATTATTATTTTATTTAAGTTAGTCTTTCCAGCGTTTAGTTTTAGTTTTTCATTTCGGTTTTGTTAATTATTTTATTTCAGTTTACGAAAATGTTTTTTTAATAATAGTTCCAGTTTTGATTTTAGTTTTCGTTAACTATAATAACCTTGCTGCAAACTCTGGTTATTGATCTCTGTTATTAGCATATTGACCTTTGCTAAGTCTTGTGATCACTCAGAATCGGCCTTAAAAAATGATAGCCTGGTCTCATCTACTCTCCAATAACTGTTCGAAAGGACCAAAACTTAGTTTTAGGCCTTATGTAGATGTTTGTGAAAATAATATTATTGTTGGATAAACTAAGGCCCTTATCTTTGTCTTGAGTTTTCTCTCTGACAGACCAGCCTTCCTTAATCACCTCAAGGTTATCCTGAAGCACCCCAAATTACTAGAAGTGGAAACTGCCACCCAGGCTGTGCCCTCTCCAATACCACAAATGGTGACTATACTTGCAGTTAACTTTACAAATCCTTTGCCACTGCCTCTGTTAATGTGATCTTCAGTGATTCACTAATGACAGATAGTTTGTTTGTTTATATGCTGTCTTTGTAGCTTGTAACTGAACAGATTTGAACTTTTGTTTATAAATTATATATAATATATAAAAAATATATTCATACAAGTTTAAATAAATAAATAGCAAGCATGCATTATCAAAAGGATGCCAGCAGAATACTAACAGACATGCCTTTAGGGTTTATATGTGTATTTCTGTGAATTTAAGACACATAAACAGATTTTCTAGTTTCCAACACTGAAAAGCATTCCAAAGTAATCAAGTGTGTCCTCATATCAGCCATAGCACAACTTCAGCTCCAGTTTCTTTGTTTGAACTTATGGGCAACATGCAATTCTTCTGTGCACTTTGACTATGAGTGAAAGAAGAATGGCCACCAATGTCGTGTACACAGATGTGCCATTCTAAATGGTGTCTTCCGAGGACGAAACAGGCAACCTACAACTCTCATTTCTTGTATTTTGTTTACTGTTAAAGCAACCATTATAGGTAAAGAGACCATTTGGACTGAATCTTGGTGTGCTTTGTCCTTAAACATTTGAACCCTTATAGATTTGTGATTTTTCTTTCCCTCTAGATTTAAATGGCTCTATCTATCTATCTATCTATCTATCTATCTATCTATCTATCTATCTATCTATCTATCTATCTATCTATCTATCTATCTATCTATCTATCTATCTATCTATCTAATCCTGCCGACTACACCATCTATCTATCTATCTATCTATCTATCTATCTATCTATCTATCTATCTATCTATCTATCTATCTATCTATCTATCTATCTATCTATCTGTCTGTCTGTCTGTCTGTCTGTCTGTCTGTCTGTCTGTCTGTCTGTCTGTCTGTCTGTCTGTCTGTCTGTCTGTCTGTCACCCTTTTACTTGGTCTATCTGACATCTGTAATCAGTGGCATTACACAAACCTGTCCTTAAACAGACTATCCTGTAATCTCAGTTACACCTGCTATTTTTGAAAAATGGTTCCTGCCCAAGAAAAAAAAAATCCAGCTTCGTAAAGCATGTGAAAAATAAACAAAAAAATCAAGCACTGAAGCAGTATAAATAGCTCTACAGAAGATGTAATCTGTGACACTTTTGTAAAAAGTAGATGTCCTTAAAGGAGGACGTGCGCGCGCTGCGGCCAGTGTAATTACTTGAATCGGCGCAGGTTGTTGCCATGCAGCTGAGGAGGAAATGTGTTTCTCAGCTGTCTTCTTCCTGGATCTCACCTGTCATTGTCACTTTTGTGCACATTGTGCAGGATGACAGTGGTTTATTAATTTGCTGGTGATGAGGCTACTTATTTACAAGATGAAACTATTCCTGTCTTTATCTGGCAGCCATTATATAACATCTCCGTCTCCTTAGGAGATTTTTCTGCTGACAAGAGTTCTCTTTTTACGTTTCTCTCCTTTCATTTGCTCAGTCTCTTTCAATGACAGAAACACTGGATAAAAAAAAAAAACAATTGCTTTGTTTAACTTCTTGTTTTTGACGCTCACTTTTAAAAACAAAGCTGGATTTTAAGGTGTATCATTTTTTTCCGTTTAGCTAACAGCTTGCTACTCATGCTGTGTGGCTGATAACTTTTTTTTAGGAATTTCACTCTCATAATAGTCTGACCCATCTGCAGGATGGCCGACCAATGCTGGGCCATGTCTACAGATTTAAGATTTTCAAACCATCCGACCCTGAACTGATCTGTCCCTAGACTTTAACAGGTTCACCAACTACCTGCGCTCTCTCTCATCCTATTAATGGGTGACATCACTTATTAAAATTGTTCCAATAGCACAAGATGGAAATTTTTCACAGGATATGCAGTTCACCCCTCATTGGTTATCCCTTTAAACTGCTGACTTTTATATTGTCCATCTTGTAATGGTAAAAGGGCGAGAGAATGAACACACTTAACTGATGGCATCTCATCAGCCTCCACCATGGCATCCATCTTGGCTGGATGTTCACCTGCAGAGTCACAAAGTGCAAAATACTGAACACACTGCAGCACATGAACTGGAACCATTAAATACAGAGGGGTTAGTGATCAGACTCCACAGTGGTTGATAATAAACGGAAAAGTTGATATACAACAAGCTAACTTAACATGTAAGAAAATCTCAAAATTAATAGTGCATATGACATTATTTATTATAGTAATAGCAGTATTAGTATTATTATGGGTACAGAGTACAGTGAAATTCTTACTTGCAAGTCAAACCAACATGCATCACATTGCCATTTTATGACACCATGATAAACAATGTATTAAAATCATTATTTAGTAATAAAATTGGTCTTTTAAACAAGGCGGTTCTCAAACTGTGGGGCGCGCCCCCCTAGGGTAGTAACTAAAAAGGGGGTGCGAATGTTGCCATATGTGGAGAAATTTTGCTATTCATAGGGAAATTTTAAACTTGTAGTGGTGTATCGGCAGCAAAAAATGTAGGACTAAATTTTATTAGGGTTTCAGAAAAACGTTAGGGGGGCGCGATTAAAACTGTTATGAAAACTCGAGTCACAAATACTTGAAAGGTTGAGAAACGCTGTTTTAATAAATGCCTATAGTATAAAGTGTGCTGTTTATACTGTTTAAATGCAATTTTTGGTTTACCAAACTGTATTTATAAACTCCAGTTGATATCATAAAATGACAGTCTGGTCACTTTGCATTCGAGATATCTTAAAATGTCCTCCTGTGCATTTTTGAGACACCTGAAATGTAATTCAGAATTTCTGAAAATTTCTAGGGTTTTCGTAGATTTTATTGTCCGGTATACATAGTGGTACAACAGTTTAACATGGCCACACCATAACATTTTGGCCCTGCAGGGGTGGCACTAAGCAGGAGAATGCCTTGTGTGGGTTTATGACTCATCTAGAAATGGCACAGCCTCCATGTTGCCCTACATCTACAGCCACTAGATAGAATATTATTAGGCCACAACAAGCATACCTGTAAATAGCAGTGTTTTTTACACATTTCCAGGTCAAATCTATTTTATTGAAAATGAGGGTTTTGCCTGCAGTATGGTGTTTTTATCAGCCCACACTAGAGCTGTATCTGTGCTCCTTGCCAATGCCTTCTGCCGCCGCCCCAGGTCCCTGGCTGGTGTGATCTCTGGGGGCAGTATGGGGGTGCTGCCCATGTTTTATGTGGGTTTTAAAGGTCAGCTTTCTGCTGGCCTGATGCCTCTGTATTGATGCTTGTGAATTTCCCATTGGGATTAATAAAGTATCTATCTATCTATCTATCTATCTATCTATCTATCTATCTATCTATCTATCTATCTATCTATCTATCTATCTATCTATCTATCTATCTATCTATCTATCTATCTATCTATCTATCTATCTATCTATCTATCTATCTAAAGGTGTGACTGTGGAACATGAAATGGACTGATGCCCCCTCTCAGACCTGCAGCTTTTATTTGACCCAATCAAAATATTTAAAATGCTCATGGAGACCACTCTGATTTATAGTTTACGGCTGCTTATAAATGATTTATTAATACCGTTTTAGAGCTAATGCCTGCTGCACTAACTAATTTTACTGTTAAATATGTTGATTGTGTGACGAGGTTGTGAATTTCCATAACTTTTTTATTTACGGTACTTTTTATATAATAGCTGTCCATTAGAAAATGTTAGCACAGCACTGTATATATTGTAAGTATGTCCGAATGTGACGGTTTGTGTTGACTGCAGCTGCCTTAGCCCTCTGAAACCCGGGACTGTCGATAGTCATGTACAGAGAGGAGCCAGGGCAATGAGAACACAAACAGGCAAGAGTACATTCAGTGCAAAAAGTGCTTAGTGATAAAGTGAATTGTAGTGCTTCTTCTAATTAACAAATAATCAATAATCATAAAAGTTTTCTTGGTGAAGGTTAAAATCAATAAATAAATACTCCAAAATCTGAGGTTAAAATCACAGTCAGGATCCATTCATTAAATCTGCAAGCCTCAGAACATCCTTTTCAATCCATATTCACGTCTCTGCTGCTCCACAGCAGACTCCTCCGGCCTATCACTTACATCACTTCCTTTTTTCTGCAACAGCCCAGCACGCTTTTCTTCCTCATCTCCCCAGCTCACCCGTCTCGTGTCTTGCAGTGGAGGTAAGATGCCAGCAGCTGTGGTCTCTCTTCTTGGCTCCTATCCCATCCATCTCAGGCAGTACACACTGAGGGGCTATTAACCTCCATTGTTTTGGCACCTGACATCGGTCTAGCAGGACCCATGGATTACTCATTCACTCCAGCTCCTCCAGAATCTCAGCGGGAGCAACACATCCCTGGAGCATCATACCTTAGTGGGCCCACTGACCGTTCTGCTTTGCTTCCAGTGCAACCCCTTCTCTCTCTCGATCCTTCACTCTGATCTAACCATCTCAGGCTCCTTTTAACACTTTGAACGCAAGGTACAAGTTAAGTAGTATGTCATTGAGCTTATCAAGACACGACATACAAGATAACTCGTACCTCAGTATACAGCCATTAAAGACTCAGCCAGCTTGCTGGTGAGCTTTGCCGCCGCTTCTCACATGCTCCCAACCTCTCGCTGTCTATCTCTTAATCTCAGTTACCTACTGCAGTGCTGCCATCTAGTGGAGAGCCATATATATATTTTTTGCTGGCAACAGCATGTGGAAAATAGTGCTATAAACAGACAGTCTGTAGTTGTCCTGTCACAAAAAAGGTATGAAGCTGATGATGATTTGAAATCACTAAATTTATTGGAAGAATTGGATGAATATTTTGATGTTAATGACAGTGACTGAGGTGGTGACAATCAATTGGCTAATGTGGAGCCTGCAGGCTCTGGAACTGATGCAGATAGCTGCCCCAAAGGTGTGTGTTGTTCACAAGGTGTCCGACTTGTCACAACTGTCAAAACAGCACTACATGGACATTCTGCTGCGCACTGAGGTCAAACAATCACTAACTACAAAAACTTGTTGTGCAGAACAAGCGTGGACAGCACAAAGAAATGCGTTATAATTGTGGCACATGTACTTCTAAGCCGTGCACTCGTGAGTGGCGCCAATCCTACAAGGACTCTCATTCACTTGCAGACTTTTAGTTGTGTTGCTGGTGAAAATAATCTATCAGTTTCTTTACATTTTCACAGAGTTACTGTTGGTTATAAAACTACTGTATTGCTTTCTTTACGAGTTTTGACTTAGTTCATTATTTATCACATATGCATAGACCAGTACTGTAGCAGCCTGATAATAAATGGCCTTGCAGTCAATGTGTTAATCTTTAGAAGGAGTGGATGCCTTAATTACACCTCAAGGAAAGTCAATGAAAACTGGTCACAAGGGTTGCATCTGCTAATGCATGTGAATTAGCCCACTTTCCAATTAAACACCCCAGGAACAACATGGCTGTGCTACCTCATGCACTCACACTCCCTGTGCCTGGGCACACTGCTTTTTTAATTTTCAGAACACACCCTGCCACGGACTCCTATGCACTTCATCACACCAAGCCACAAGGGAACCGCTGATAGATGTGGGGTTATTTTCAGGATCAAGGGTCAGCCAATAATTACCACTTGAAAGGTTAAGAATGTGCTTCCATGTTGGCTACCGGGGACATTAAATCCATCTGTTCACTCATCTGTCCATTTCCTGAACCTGCTTATTCCAATTTAATGTCCACTGTCGATCCTTTTCAAGTGGATCTATTGTCCTTCAAGGAACTGGCAGCCTCCTCTGGGATTCTAATAACACCATTTTCCAAGAAGACCCCATCATGATTTTTTCATTTGTTTGCTTTCTTTCCATTTACAGAAAATCAGAGAAGTGTCTGCTCTGACTCCAGAAAGGAATTATTCAGTTGATTTTGTTTCTCAATTGCATGGCTTTAAAAGCATTTTAAAAATTTCAAGGTAAAGTCAAATTAAAATGAAAGCACTAAAGCCATCAAACTAACAGACATGTATCTGGGTTAGTTAGGAATCTGTGAAAACCTCTTACAGATTTTGTTCTCCTCTGAAGTGTTCAAAGTTGGTGGCACATGTGGAGAACAAAGCAGGGAGAGAGCACCACAAGTGGCAGCAGAAGTCATTTGGACGTTAAGTAAATAACAGCGTTGGAGTGGCAAATAGTAAAAAGTAAGTGCATTTTCTTAATGAGAAGGAAGTAAGATGAAAAAAGAATTACAGATAAAGCAGTATCTGCCGGGGAGTAAGGGCATAAGTGTTCATTTATAAAGAGGGCCACAAGTACTCGGTGGACCAGAGTTTGAACACAAGGAAGCAATAGTGGGGGTCAGCATTAAGAAAACATTAACCTAAGGAATCTATCCATCCATCCATTTCCCAACCCGCTGAATCCGAACACAGGGTCACGGGGGTCTGCTGGAGCCAATCCCAGCCAACACAGGGCACAAGGCAGGAACCAATCCTGGGCAGTGTGCCAACCCACCGCAGAACCTAAGGAATCAAGAAGGAGAAATATAGTTTAATAACTACAAATAAAGCAGGTGTTAAATAATTGAAGTAGTTCCCTTAAACTAATATTTATTTTCTTAATTTATTTAATTTTTTTTTAATTTACATTTTAATCAAATGGGGGAGGAGCAGTACAGTTTTCAAAATTTTAATAACAAGGCCAATGCAATGTTGGACTTTTTAGAGGGTTGCTTGGACAAGTCAGTCGTCTTTGAAGACTATACCTGGGAGAGATGGCAGGTGATCCAGCAGCTCGTGCTCAAGATCAGTGAACTTGAGGAGGTGGCGAGCCTTTGATGTAGTAGACAGTTGGCAAATTTTGCCCTGGTGTCTTTTAGTCAGATAGCGTACAAAAAAAAAAGTACAAAAAAGTACAAAAGTAGCACAGGACAAGATTGCAGTCCAGATACGTAGAGATAGAAGGGTCACAGTCAGATCTAAGCACCAAGTAAAGGGTGCACTGTCCATGCCCAGAGCTAGAAGTGTGCAACCATTTTCAGGACCTTGTGGAGCTGGATGTCAACTCTGATAATTCTGAGATGGTAGGCAGGTATGGGGAAACCCAAAAAGTGGAGTGGAGTACCTCCCAGGAAGGGTGGATTGTCTTCTGGCCAGAGTGGAGGTGGAGCCAGAGCCACTTGGAATAAATGACATACGTAAGAGAAGGCTGTCATTTCTGCAATGCAAATTAAAAGAATTATGTTCCAAGCTTAGGTGTATAAGTGACAGAGTAATCTTCCCCCATGTTTGTCCAGTGCTGCAGGCACGTAGCCCAAACCTTGGTGTAGGCTAGATGGACATACCCATAGGGACAATGGGAGTACTTCTGGAACATTTTGGGCCTGTTCTAATGTATTGTAGATAGATAGATAGATAGATAGATAGATAGATAGATAGATAGATAGATAGATAGATAGATAGATAGATAGATAGATAGATAGATAGATAGATAGATAGATAGATAGATAGATAGATACTTTATTAATCCCAAGGGGAAATTCATAATGTAATGGACTATCTTTCAACATAATTAACACCAATGTGTTGGGGGGGCATACAGTATGAGTATGTCAGTCAATTACTTTGGAGGTGTGAAGGGGGTTTAGGACAGGCCAGCTTTATAACTTCACATGAATAGACAAGCAGTGGTGTAAAAGTAAATGCACAAGATGACTTTGAAATTTCTAGCCCAACGTTAAGAGGCCAAAGTAAAATGACTATTGCATACAATTTGTAACAGTAAAAATGGTATGCTTTAATACCAGTGGTATCAAAAATAAAACAAATTAGTTGGACTTGTAAGTAGCTGAGCATAATTATGATATTTTAGCAATTACAGAAACCTGGCTAAATAAAAAAGGTGGTGATAAATATAATTTGATGGTTGCACATTTTTCAGGAAAGATGAGCAAAATAGAAAAGGTGGAGGAGTTGCCATGTATGTGAAAAAGTATTTGATTGCATGTCTTCTCTGACTGGCCGACATTTTAATGAGGATGTTTGGATTCAATAATAAAGCATTAGGGAAAGAGACCTGATACTGGAAGTGTGTTATAGACCCCACTAATCCACATCTTTATAATAATTTTAAAAAAGCAACTTTACAGGAGGATTTTATAGTCGTGAGGAACGTTAATTTCCTAGTGTAATAGTTGAAATAATATTTTACAATATTAACTGGGATAACCTTACAAATAGGAGAGCATAAAATCAGGACACTGTCTTTAAACAGACATTTTCTAAATAATCAGGATACAATTTAAAGATTAAAAATGATTGAAGTATTCATATCTAGTGATCATGCACTTGCAAGAGTGAAAATTCAATTTAATTTAAGTAAGGCCATTTTTGAGCAGATACAACAATGTCTAAAATGCAGAACAAGTTTATCCCAAATTGTAGAAGGAGTAAGAATGTAAAGAAGACTCTGCAATGGATAAATAAGGAGATTGAAAAGAAGATACAAATGAAAAAACAGCGGTGTAAAGTGTAAAAGATAAATAACTTCAGTGTTAACTGTAAAGCTTTTGAAATCATGAACACAACAGTTAAAGAGGATACTAGAAAGCCTAAAGGCAGTTGGAGAGAAATACTGTACAAAAGGTGAACAATGCTCCAGAGAGGTTCTTTCATTATTTTAGCACTAAAAGAACAGTCAAGGAGGATGTGCAGTGTATCAAGAACACTAAGGGTGGATTAAAATATACTGACACTGAAATGGCAAACCAGCATTTTTCTGAAGTTTACAAATGAGATGTCATTGATAACCTGCCAGCAGTAATAGCGACATCAAAGACGTAATGAGTGATTTGGAAATTGTAGAGGGAGAAGTGCTGCTTGGATTAGAAAGGCTGAAAAGTAACAAATCATCAGAACCAGGTAACATTTATCCTTGAGAACATAAGAAGAATATTTTTCAAAAGTCACTATGCACTGGGGAAATTGTTAAGGATTTGAAAAACAGCAAATATTATCCAATTCTACAAAAAAGGCTGATCCAAGTAACTATAGATTGGTAAACTTAACACGCATCACCGTTAAATTAATAGAATGAATTATTATGGCGTGTTAAAAGGCTGTGTTTGTGAGCAGTTCTTGAAGCCACTCTGCTCCTGGGAACACTCAGAGCTTTAGAAATTGTTTGATCCTCTTGTCCTGAACTCTGGCTCACCACAATTTGATCTACTCAGATGTCTCCAGAAAGTTCTTTAGACTTCATGGCTTGTTTTTTGTCCTGACATGTAGTATGAATTGTTGGACCTTCTATACACAGGGACATGTGTAGCTTTCTAAATGATGTCCAATTAATTCAGTTTGTCACAGGTGGCCTCCACTCAAGTTCTAGTCACATTTCAAGGAGGATTAAAGCAAATAGGATGGACAATATGGAGTGCCGCAGCAATGGATCTGAACATGTCTAGGAATGATAGATTTCAGTTTTTGATTTTTGATGAATTTGCAAACCTTTCTGTAAACATGTTTTCACCGTGTCATTATGGGTTACTAAGTGTAGATAGATGGCCAAAAATGTCAAATGTGTCCATTTCAAGTTAAATCTACAACACAGTAAAGTGTGCAGAGATTAAATGGGGCTGGAGAAAAAGCTCTTAGGTGTATAAATCAATTAAGCTTATCAGCCTCAGTGGTTTATTGATTGATTAGTGTTGCATGTTGATTAACATGTGCAAGCAAGAACTTCACTGTATTGTGTACATGTGACAATATTGACCTGCTGACCCCTGTTTTGCAGCTCAGCCTAAATCCACCAACAAGAAACAAAGAAATTTCACAGAATAAGCAATAATGAACAGATCACAGCTTGCTGAAAGACGTTGATCGATAGTGAAAAAAGTGTGTGGCCCATAGGCCATTGACATTTTTACAGCAATGTAACAAAATAACATTTAAAATTTATTAAAAATATATGATCCCAGGGTGGCGCAGTGGTAGCGCTGCTGCCTCGCAGTTAGGAGACTCGGATTCGCTTCCCGGGTCCTCCCTGCGTGGAGTTTGCATGTTCTCCCCATGTCCGCGTTAGGTGCATTGGCGATCTGAAATTGTCCCTACTGTGTGCTTGGTGTGTGTGTGTGTGTGCACGCCCTGTGGTGGGGTGGCGCCCTGCCCAGGGTTTGTTTCCTGCCTTGTGCCCTGTGTTGGCTGGGATTGGCTCCAGCAGACCCCATGACCCTGTAGTTAGGATATAGCGGGTTGGATGATGGATGGATATTTGATCCCATGCCTCTTTAAGAAAAGGGGTTAACAGCTACAAATGGGGTGACATTTCCAAAATTTCCAATGTGGCATTGTATATTCAAACAACCTCAAATAATATAGAGCAAAGCAACTTTAAAAGTTAGTCAGCATAGCCAGCGTCATTAGTTCAAAAATAGCTCAAGCTGGCACAGTTGACAGATCAGTGCGTCGGAGCACTTGTGTGTGTGTGTATCTGCTTTTTTTGAGATACTCGGTATGCCAAAACATTTTGTCGGGTGCCAGCGTTCAGCTGTTGTGGAGGTTTGTGTGGGTGGGTGGCCTTAGGAATCCTAAATAAAAATAAAATGCGCGTCAATGGGGAGTTCCCCACAAAGTATCAGGAATACAAATCAAGTGAGTGGGTAAAAATAAGGATGTCGGTAATGTACTGTATCAAGCACGACTCCAGGAGTGACAGGAATATCCCTCTTGCTATTAGAGCGTCTGTGCTGATGCTCCCGGCCATTTCTGGCCTCTTCCCAGTCTGTGTTATTTGTTCCTTGCTGAATGAAAGACCAATGGATTTGCTAGTCAATTATTAACAAGGACATTTTCTAATTGAATTATGGAAGACACCAAATGAGAAAGCAGGAGCACACATCTTTTTATATACTCAATGTTATCTACAATACGAACCCAGCCACAGAGGATACACAAACCAGTGTGTTTCTTTGTGCCGGTCCAAAGCCCAGATAAATGGGGAAGGTTCCATCAGGAAGGGCATCCGGTGTAAAATTTTGCCAAATCAATATGCAGACGACAATACAAATTTCCATACCAGATCGGTCGAGCCCCGGGTTAACAACGACCACCACCAGTACTGTTAGCCAACGGGGTGCTGGCGGAAATTGGGCTACTGTTGGCCGAAGAAGAAGAAGGAGAAGAAGAGGGGGGAGACGTGTCTGGAGACAGGAGGAGAGGAGGAAGGTAAAGAGAGTGGAACTGAGGGTAGGAACTTCGAATGTTGGCAGTATGACTGGTAAGGGGAGAGAGTTAGCAGATATGATGGAGAGAAGAAAGGTTGATATATTGTACGTGCAAGAGACTAAATGGAAGGGGAGTAAAGCCAGGTGGATCAGAGGTGGATTCAAATTGTGCCATCATGGTGTGAATAGGTGGAGACATGGGGTAGGAGTTACTCTGAAGGGACAGTATGTCAAGAATGTTCTGGAGATGAAAAGAGTGTCAGAGAGAGTAATGATATTGAAGCTGGAAATTGGAGGTGTGATGATGAATGTTGTCAGTGCATATGTGTGATGATGCGGGTTCGCTCTACGCTCCCATCTGACTGCTGGGGGCTCTTGAACCCGACACCGCTGGTAATGTCACCGATGAACTTGGCAGTGAGGCACAACAAAGAAAGTGGATGGTGCAAAAGTGTAACGTGCTTTTATTAAAAACAGCAAACAAAACAAGGTGTTCAAAGTAAAGTGCAGTGCATCAAATATCCATAAATAAATAATCCATTAAAATTGAAACATGGAGGTTAAAAAAACCAATAAATAAATCCATTAAAACAAAGTGAAAACAATGGTTGGAAGAAGTCTCTTAAAAACCAAAGCACAGTGCCTTCTTTTCCTTGGCGGCTCCCCTGCTTCTCCCATCGGGCTTCACAACAGGAGAGTTGCCCTACCTGCAGCTGACCTTCTCTCTCTGTTCTGATCTGGAGGCTTCCCGATCCCTGGCTTCGGTTTAGCACTCTCCAGACCAAGACTTGGCTTCCCCCAACGGCCAGGATGCTCACGTTGGGGAATCCAACTTCCAAGCCTCTCGACTCCCACTGTCTTCCGCAGCGAGCCATCCTTCTTCTGGTCACTCCCGCTCCTCACAAAGCTCAGCGGGAGCGACCACAATCAACTACCCTAGGTGTCGGCCAAACACCCCGCTAGGGCTCACTGTCCAGCTGCCTACGAACGCTCCCTTGCTTGCTCTCTCTCTCTCTCACTCACGCACCGGCTTTCTCCTCGCTACTTCCTGTTTTCTTCCTCACTCCTGCAACCTTCATTTCTTTCTTTCTCTTTTTTCCTTCTCCTCCTTTCTAGCTGCCTCGCGCATCTATATATCATGGGGACATGGATCAGCTGTGGCAATCAGCAGCTCCCGAGAACAATTACAGATGTGGACGACTCCTCACCTGTGTACTTAAGTGAGAATCGCCCGCATCACAAATTCCCTGAGAACCACTCGGCCACACACCACCTCGCCCTCTCGCTAAGCCGCGAGTGCGGCGATTATTTATTTTAAAAACTGACCCTTTTGACATGAGCTGTGGACCTGCTGTACCACAATATGCCCCACAATTTGTGTGTGCAATGGATGAGAAAGAAGATTTCTGGAGTGAGTTGAATGAAGTGATGAACAGTGTAACCAAGGGACAGAAAGTGGTGATTGGAGTGGATTTCAATGGACATGTTGGTGAAGGGAACAGTGGAGACGAGGAGGTGATGGGTAGGTATGGTGTCAAGGAGAGGAATGAAGAAGGTCAGAGGATAATGGATTTTGTCAAAAGGATGGACATGGCTGTGGTGAATACGTATTTTAAGAAGAGGGAGGAACATAGGGCAGTGGCGTAGCTGGAGTTCGTGCCACTCGGGGCGGGGCTTCAATTTGCTGCCCTCCAACGTATCTGAATATGAATAGAAATTTAAAATTTTTCTATTTAAAATAGAAAATTTAAATGACGTATGGAGAAAAATTAAGATGCATTTTGCATATATTTATTTATATATTGAGAAACAACAATATTTTTTTACATATAATTATTTATAAACAGCAACTAGACAAGAATATAGTACAGACGCACTGATAAGCCGTGTTCTGATTATTAGTTTAATATAATTACGCTACGAAAAAAAGAACCAGTGTAGTGTACAAGTGATAGGTGGGGATGAGCAAGAACGCAAGAATGAGTTAACGAAACGAAATTATACATTGTGAATTAGTTGTTTATCTTCCTAGAAATTATTATCGGTGTAATGTTTCTGTTTATTTTTGTTATTGCCTCATAAATATCAACTGCCGTGTCTGATGCCGTCACAGAAGGACCGTCTGAAAATGATTTTTGAAGCATTTGTGGATGAAAATCAGAGAATTTGACTTTTTTCATTCATGAGTGATATTTTTCCGAACCCTGCTGCTTACACGTGAAGTGTTCTGAGCCTTTTGGCCAATAATGCTGCCCCCAAAAATGTGCCGCCCGGGGCGGACCACCCCCTCCGCCCGCCCCTAGCTATGCCACTGGGGTTACGTACAAGAGTGGAGGAAGATGCACACAGGTAGATTACATCCTATGCAGAAGAGTTGATCTGAAGGATATTGAAGACTGCAAAGTGGTGGCAGGGGAAAGTGTAGTTAAGCAGCATAGGATGGTGGTCTGTAGGATGACGTTGGAGATCAAGAAGAGGAAGAGAGTGAGGGCAGAGTCAAGGATCTTGAAAAAGGAAGACTGCAAGGTTGAGTTTAGGGAGGAGGTGAGACAGGCACTGGGTGGCAGTGAAAAGTTACCAGACAGTTGGGAAACTACAGCAGATGTACCGTAGTAAGGGTGACAGCAAGAAGTGTGCTTGGGATGACATCTGGAAAGAGGAAGGAGGAAAAGGAAACCTGGTGGTGGAATGGGGAAATACAGGAGAGTATACAGAGGAAGAGGATGGCAAAGAAGAAGTGGGATAGTCTGAAAGATGCAGAAAGTAGACAAGAGTACAAGGAGATAAGGCGCAAGGTGAAGAGAGAAGTGGCGAAGGCTAAAGAAAAGGCGTATGATGAGTTGTATGAGAGGTTGAACACTAAGGAGGGAGAAAAGGACCTGTACTGAGGGACCGAGCTGGGAAAGATGTGCAGCAGGTTAGGGTGATAAAGAATAAAAACGGAAACGTACTCACAATCGAGGAAAGTGTGTTGAGCAGAATGAAAGAGTACTTTGAGAGGCTGATGAATGAAGAGAACGAGAGAGAGAAGAGGTTAGATAATGTGGTGATAGTGAATCAGGAAGTGCAATGGATTAGAAAGTAGAATTAGGAAGTAAGGACAGCTATGAAGAGGATGAAAAAAGGAAAGGTCATTGGTCCAGATGACATACCTATGGAAGCATGGAGTGTGTTTAGGAGAGATGGCAGTGGAGTTTTTAACCAGATTGCTTAATGGAATCTTGGAAAGTGAGAGGATGCCTGAGGAGTGGAGAACAAGTGTACTGGTGCCAATATTTAAGAATAAGGGGGATATGCAGGACTGTAGTAACTACAGTGGGATAAAATTGATGAGCCACTTTATGAAGTTATGAGAAAGAGTAGTGGAAGCTAGGTTAAGAAGTGATGTGATGATTAGTGAGCAGCAGTGTGGTTTCATGCCAAGAAAGAGCACCACAGATGCGATGTTTGCTCTGAGGATGTTGATGGAGAAGTTTAGAGAAGGCCAGAAGGAGTTGCATTGCGTCTTTGTGGACCTGGAGAAAGCATATGACAGGATGCCTTGAGAGGTGTTGTGGTATTGTATGAGGAAGTCAGAAGTGGCAGAGAAGTACGTAAGAGTTGTACAAGATATGTACAAGGGAAGTGTGACAGTGGTGAGGTCTACAGTAGGAGTGACGGATGCATTCAAGGTGGATATGGGATTACATCAGGGATCGTCTCTGAGCCCTTTCTTATTTGCAATGGTGATGGACAGGTTGACAGAGGAGATTAGACAGGAGTACCCGTGGACTTTGATGTTTGCTGATGACATTGTGATCTGTAGCGATAGTAGGGAGCAGGTTGAGGAGACTCTGGAGAGGTGGAGATATGCTCTGGAGAGGAGAGGAATGAAGGTCAGTAGGAACAAGACAGAATACATGTGTTTAAATGAGAGGGAGGTCAGGGGAATGGTGAGGATGCAGGGAGTAGAGTTGATGAAGGTGGATGAGTTTAAATACTTGGGATCAACAGTAATGAGTAATTGGGATTGTGGAAGAGAGGTGAACAAGAGAGTGCAGGCAGGGTGGAGTGGGTGGAGAAGAGTGTCAGGAGTGATTTGTGACAGACGGGCATCAGCAAGAGTAAAAGGGAAGGTCTACACGACAGTAGTGAGACCAACTATGTTATGTGGGTTGGAGACGGTGGCACTGACCAGAAAGCAGAAGACAGAGCTGGAGGTGGCAGAGTTAAAGATGCTAAGATTTGCATTCTGTGTGACGAGGATGGACAGGATTAGAAATGAGTACATTAGAGGGTCAGCTCAAGTTGAATGGTTGGGAGACAAAGTCAGAGAGGCAAGATTGCATTGGTTTGGACATGTGCAGAGGAGAGATGAGGGGTATACTGGGAGAAGGATGCTAAGATAGAGCTGCCAGGCAAGAGAAAAAGAGGAAGGCCTAAGAGAAGGTTTATGGATGTGGTGAGAGAGGACATGCAGGTTATGGGTGTGACAGAACAAGATGAAGAGAACAGAAAGATATGGAAGAAGATGATCTGCTGTGGCAACCCCTAACGGGAGCAGCCGAAAGAAGAAGAAGAATGTTATCTACAGTATAACACAATATATTTTGTGGTGAAAATCCATCCATGTATCTTCTGGCTGGCTCAGGATTGGAAATGGGAAATCTGTCAAGGCACAAATCTGACAAGGCTCAAGTGCACCATGAAGGGGCATCACTAGAAGTCCAGTCCATTATAAATGTGCCACTTCTGTTACATGGGGAGCCAGAATGTATTGTGGCATTAATGATGGAAAGGTGTGAACCTGCCCTGAAGGCAGTGCCAGTCCAGCACAGGGTTCCAGGTTTCCAGGTTCTGAGTACACCTACAGTATGTCATTAGATAGCCATGGGGCGACAGAACATGCTTGTGTATCATTGGATGCATAGTGTGGAACCCTGGTGGGACAGCCAGTTGGTCACCAGACTCTATGAGAGAAGTCCACTTAGTTTTTAAGCTCAACTTCTTTATTATGGTCTGCCCCAGTTGCAATGAATAAAGGGGCACAAATACAATTTAAAAAGTATGCCAGAATTTGCAATGTTGATTTTTTGACTTTTTTTGTTTTAGTTCTGGTACTTGGTTTGGACAATTCTTGTGACTCGGATCTTTGTGTACACTTGACTAAGATCTTGAAGACCTTTTGTGGAACTTTTGATTTTGATTTTGAGTTTTTTTTAATGTGCAGAATTTAATCTTAAATGTATTTCTTAGATCTACTCCACAATAATGGAAAAAAAATGTAAAAACAGATTTTTAAAAATTTGTATTGGCCTTACGTTCATACTAAAATGGTATGTTTACCCAGAGGAAAAACAACATTTTGAAAACGCCAAGTCTCGCTTGCATGCATAGGGAAAACTGAGCTTTCCGAAAAATGGGGACATATTGTGTCATAACACACCAACTTCAGGTTTTTCTAATAATTCCCTTTGTGATCTCTTCTTTACAGTGGGCATAGTCATTCCCTAATTTCTCTACATGAGCCGACGGATACTGTGCCTAAAAACACTCGAGCACATCACTGTATGTATTATGTCAGGACACAGAGTTTCTATTTTCCACGGCTTCGGCAACCTTACCCTCGCTTGTAGGCAGTTGTATTTCTTCATCTGTTGTATTTCATCATCTGTCTAGACAAATATTCCTTTTTTCACCTTGATTTTTCGGCATTGTGATTTACTTTGTACCATGAGGTATACATTTCTCAGTTTTTAATTTGCTCAATTTTAAAACTGCAGACTGCTTTTTAATTTTGCTCAAAGTAACTCCAAAGGCATTTACCGGACCCTTAAGCAACTTACTTAACTGATTTACAAAGAAGATACTTGAAATCTCAATACATCTGCATTTTCATTTCCTTTTGCTCTTTTGCACATTCTTTCTGTCTTGTGCCAGTAATTTATAACTTTATGGACTTTTTGGTGCTTTCCGTTAAAATGACCAGACATGTTTTATAACTTAATGGTAAAAGAAAATGGAGAGCTCTTCACTACAGAGGACAATGGATGAAGTGCAAGATGCCAATGGCTCAAATACATAAAACATAAGATCTGGGGAAGACTACCAAAATGTCTGCAACATTGAAGGTTGCCAAGAGCACAGTGGCCTCCATAATTCTAAAATTTGGAACAAACACGACTCTTCCTAGAGCTAGCTGCATGGCCAAACTGAGCACCCAGGAGAGAAGAGGGGACCATGAACCCAATAGTCACTTTGGCTGAACTCCAGAGAACCAGTATGGAGATGGGAGTAACTTCCAGGAGGATAGCCACCACTGCCACACTCCACTCATCTGTGCTTTATGGTAAACTGTCCAAACAACAAATGAAAGCTCACTTGGCATTTGCTAAAAGGCACCTAAAGGACTCCCAGACAGTGAGAACCAAGACTGATGTCACATCTGGAGGAAACCAGGCACTGCTCATCACCTGCACATAACCATTCCAACGGTGAAGCATGGTGGTGACGACATCATGCTGTGGGGTCATTTTTGCACAGCAAGGAATGAGAGACTAGTCAGTATTGAGAGAGAGATGAATGGAGCAACGCACAGAGATACCCTCAATGAAAATCTGCACCAGAGCACTCTGGACCTCATATCTTAGTTAGTGTTCTTCCTCTGGCTGGGATTCAAATTCACGTTTTATGTCTCTTTTGCTTATTTTTGATTCTTTGATTTGTGTTAATTATGTGCATTACTCTTTATTTTTGGTTTTGTCTGTATATATCAGCTGCCTTTTTAATGTTCTGTGGGTGGTCCCCCAAGAGGTGGGGCTACCTGCCAGTCACTGCTAGGAACTGCCTTTCACCCTCCAAAATCTGGTAGGTCTTTCCCAGTTCCTGGCCGTCCATTGCAATATGCTCTGGAGATGGTGAGTTTTTTGCATTTTGCTATGCTCCTGTCTTTTGCATATTTTGGAATATTGACCCTCTTGCTGTTTTTTCGACCACTCTTTGTGGATTCTGCATTGGGACTTTGTTCAACTTGGATTGCCTTCTTCTGTGCTCCACAGAGCTTCATTGTGATTAGAATATTTTTTATGTAAAATAAAACTTTTATTTTATAAAGATTCTGTGCTTGCCCTTATCACTAGCTAGGGTTTGATGGCGATATCTATCCCCCTCTAGTGGGCATTATTGGAAGTGCTTTAGGACTACATGCTTGGGATTCCAGTTCATGACACCAACAGGACAAAGTAAAGACAGCATAGGCGTGGCTTAAGGTCAGCTCTAAGAATGTTCTTCACTGTCCCAGTCAAAGCCCAGACTTAACACCCAATCAAACATCTCTGAGGAGAGCTGAGAATAGCTGTCCACCCATGGGCTTCATCCAGCCATGACAGAGCTTCAGAGGATCTGCAGAGAAGAATAGCAGAAAAACCTCAAATCCAGGGGCGTGAAGATTTTCATGTCAAACCCAGAAAGACTCCTGGCTACCAAAGGAACTTCAACAAAGCGTTGAGAAAAGGGTCTGAATACTTGTGTGAATCTGATGTTTCAGTTCCTTGTATTATTCCAACAGTTTGCAAACTCCAGATGTTGCTACATACAAGCCCCATTCTAAACATGAATCGAGGAGGACTTGAGGGTGTGGTGGTATAGTAAGGGGTTAACAACAAATTGCTCATACATTTTGAGATCAAGCAGATGCTTTCTCATCAGATTTCCCACTCCTCTGGGTTAAGGTTACGTGTCCAGTCTGCCCGTGCTGTGACTCTCTGGCTGCCTTCTCTGCTATAAGTGTAGCCTGCACCAACTGAAAATGTGAGAATCATTTACAAAATGTGCAGGAAAGCATTGGAACTGTCAAAAATTAACTTGCACTTATCTTTCAAATGGCCTGACATTAACATTTATAGTACTGTGAAAAACATTTTCTCTTGAACAACAGCCCATAAACATGCAGTAAAGCCAAACCTTAAACCTTGACCATGTACAGCATGAGAAAAAAAAACAAAAACAAAACATAATATCTGTAGTAACTTATTTTTTCTTAGTTGGTTAACATCTATCTATCTATCTATCTATCTATCTATCTATCTATCTATCTATCTATCTATCTATCTATCTATCTATCTATCTATCTATCTATCTATCTATCTATCTATCTATCTATCTATCTATCTATCTATCTATCTATTTAACCTTTCAGCGCTCTGAGTTTCCAGACTGATTACTGGTGCCCAGGTGTGCTTGCAAAGTAAGAGTTGTGGATATCGCAGATGGGCATCTTAACAGATGTGCCTCCTCACATGTAGTAGAGTGTCGTGTTAATGAATATGTGTCTCTTATGGACTGGAACTGAGTACATAAAAGAACATTGACAAGCCAGGGCAGACCATTCGATCCATTTGTTGCTCATTTGTTGATCTACTAGCTATGCTTTCCTAACATCTCATTCAGATGATTCTTGAAGGTTGTGAAGGTATCTGCTTCAACTACATGACCTGGTAGTTTGTTCCAGATTCTAAGAACTCTTTGCATAAAGAAGTGCTTTCTGCTTTGAGTTCTAAATGCTCTTCACCTTAATGTCCACTGGTGTCCTCGAGTATGTGAGTCACCCTTAAGGTGAAAGAATTCTTCTGAGCCTGTTTTATCAATGCTCTTGAGGATTTTGAAGACCTGGATGAGGTCTGCATGCAGTCACCTCTGCTCGAAACTAGACAGGTTTAATTCTCTGAGTCTGTCAGAGTACTTCGTTTCCTTAAGTCCTGGGATGCGCTTAGTTGATCTCCTCTGCACAAATTGTTGCTTCCCTATGCTCAATGCCAATAGGACAGGTTTTACTTGCTGGATGACAAGATTTTGAAAATGGATGGAATATAGACTGGCTGAATAGATAGATAGATAGATAGATAGATAGATAGATAGATAGATAGATAGATAGATAGATAGATAGATAGATAGATAGATAGATAGATAGATAGATAGATAGATAGATAGATACTTTATTAATCCCCAAGGGGAAATTCACATACTCCAGCAGCAGCATACTGATACAAACAATATTAATTAAAGAGTGATAAAAACACAATGCAAGTTAAAAAGTGCAAGGTGGAGAGTGCGAGGCAGGTATAACAGACGCTTGGTGGCAGCCTCCCTGGCCAGCAGTGATGGCTCAACCTCCCACAGGGCCCCATGGGAGATGGAGTCCTCAACAGCCCGGTTGGGAGCTGGGGTGGCCACCAGGGGGTGCTGCATGGATTCCACAGCCCAGCTGGACAACTCTTCAGCCCCACCAGGAAGTGCAATTGGAACCTGGTGGTCAAGCACCTGGAACACTTCTGGGTGGGCTATAAAAGGGGCCAGCCACCACCACCCAGTGGCCAGAGTTGGGAGGAGAGGACGAAGCTTCAAGGGAGGAGTGGTGGTGACAGAAGGGCATGTATTGGTTTGATTAGTTTGTGCTTATTGTGGGACTGTGTTGTGGCTGGGCGGTTCACGGGGAAGATGTGCGCTCCAGCTGAAGAAAATAAACATTTTGTGTTATTTTATACGTGCCTCCGTGTGTTGTCTGTGCCGGGTCAGGTGCTATAAAGCACTATTGTTACAATTGGCAACATTAAATCTCAATCATTGATTCCTACTTTGAGAAATTTCACATTAACTTTATAATTTCCACGGGAAGTATTTTTTTCTTGACTTTAAATTCCAAATTTTCATCCTTTTTTGTCTTGTTTAAATACATTTTTATTCCTTATTTTCTTGCCTTTATATTCCAAAATGTCATTCTTAACTTTTATTGATTTTGTTTTTCAAAGTTATTTTTATTTTGTTGGCAGTGCATTCCAAGATTTCATTCTTTCTTTTTCATCTTAAATTTTTATTTTAACTGCAAACTCTACAATTTAAAAGTCTCATTCTTAGTTTGATTTTCATGTATGCTTTGCTGATTTTATGATTATATATTTTCAGTCTTTGGTGGAAGGATGCCACAATGGCTAGAACTGAAGCCTTACAGCTGAGGAGACTGTTTGTGACCCCATGCCCAGTCACTGACATGCCAGTTAGGTCTACTTGACAGTTCCTAGCGATGACCCCACCTCTTGGGGACCAACCACAAAACACACGCAACATAGCCAAGGCACTGAAACATAGACAAAATGAAAAACAAGGAATGCAAATAATAAACACAATCGATTTGAATGTAAACAGCAGAATCAAAAATGGACAAAAAGGATGTCAAGCAGAGATCTAAAATCTTCAGCCAGGGAGCAAATACTGGCTGAAACTTAACAAACCTCTATAGGCACACTTTGATAAATATTTTCCAGCCTTGGGCCTCATGTATAATGGCGTGCGTAGAATTCAAACTATAGCGTGGCGTACAGACAAAAGCGGAAATGTGCTTACGCACAGAAAAATCCAGATGCATAAATCTGTGCGTATGCCAACTTCCACGTTCTTCCACTCCATAAATCCTGGTCAGCGTGAAAAGTAACGCACGTGCACATGCCTGCTGTCCCGCCCCAACTCCTCCCAGAATTACGCCTCTTTAAATATGCAAATCATTATGAATAGCCCTTAAGCTCAGCCTTCTGTGAAAAGACAATGGCAAAAGCATGGGAGAAAATAGAAGAATTTCAGCAAATACCAAGTGGAGGCAAAGAAAAACATACTATTTGTTGGTTTAAACAGTGGTATAATCAACAAAAGGAAGCTGATCGAGTACCATAGAGTGTCGGAGAAACTCGAAAGCTCAAGTTCACAAAGTCGCACAGTGCCCGAAATAAAAAAGAAGCGGTCAGATATCAAAGTCGCCATGAAAAGGCGAGTCGTAGTCCACCGTCTAAGTGTCATATGAAAGCTTATTAGGGTACAGAGAAAAAAAAAGGCACACAGTGGAAAAAAAGCACAAAACGTCAACTTTAATCTCGAAATTTCCACTTTAATCACGTAGTTTATTTTGTCATTAAAGTAGAACATCATAAACTTCATCTTAAAATCGTTTAATTTACTAGTTTCTCAAATCCCATTGTAACTAAAGTAGCACATTAAATGCTTTGTTTTGTATTTGATCTTCTATGTGCTCTATGTGCACTACCTGCTTCTTAAATGGACTTTCTCTTCCTCCGACAGGACACAGAATCCATTACATTCATAATATTACAGCTCTCTGAATAATTAAAATACTGAGATGTATACGTTATATCATTTTCATGATGACAGGAATGAAAGCATGTTATTAAACATGGCAACACGGTGGTGCAGTGATGGTGACGAACAGGCGCCTTGTCCACAGATTGTTCCTGCCTCCCGCAAGATGCTTGCTGCACTGTGCGTGTCCTTCAATGAAATAATTTGCTGCAGTACTGTCTCTTTCAAACAACTAACCCCCAATTCCTGTCCTTCCTTTTCTTTCTCCAAGTACCCAATCGCCACACAATCAGCTCTGTAATAGACGTTAAGCCATCTGTTAGCTTAGAACTCTGATTCTTCAAAACGTTTAAAGAACGTTGAAATATCTTTGTAGTACATGTTTAATCATTCTATCCATCTGTCTTTCCGCAATGAATACAGCGCGAGGTAGGAACAATCCCTGAACTAGCTAGCGCTGTGACTCCATATCCACACATGTTTAATTAGTAACAGTATAGATTATTTAAATGACGTAAACATTTAATCAGTATAATGTAATAAGCATATTTTGCTGCATTTCATCTTAAAAAACATATCATCATCTTGTGTAAATACACGCTTTATAAAGTGGCTCAGGTTGTGCAATATTATAACTGTATCGCAAGTTTACAGTGAGGTAATTGTACTTATAAGTACAAACAGTCCTACAAGGAGCACTTGATGGACTGATTGAGTGCGTTTAGAGTTCTTGGGGTGAAACTGTTTCTGAACTGCGAGGTCCGTACAGGAAAGACTCTGAAGCATTTGTTGGATGAGAGCAGTTCAAATAGCGAATGGCTGAGGTTATGTGTGCTTGATTCTGTATACCGGTAATTCTCTTTCCGATCAGCTGCTCCGAGTGGTGCAGTGAGAGTAACACGGAAATAGATGATCCACTGTGGCAACCCCTAACAGGAGCAGCTAAAAGAAGAAGATGAAGGTGCAGTGAGAGTAACAACGCTAAAGCAGCTATGGTATTTGGAATAGTTTGACCATTCTGTGGACCATTATATTGTTACAGGTTAATTATAATCTGATGCCTTAAACTAATAAACAATATGCAGTTAATTTCAGTGTATTTATAAAGCTGCGTCAGGGATGTGGATATAAAAAAGAAAGGGTAACCACACAGGAACAGAAGCACTGCTTTAACGCTGGGTGCCGCCAGTTTGCAAAACCAAACTTGCGTATGCCATGGTTAATGCTAACATGAAAATGTGCGTGGCTTTACGCCAAGTTTAGGTTTTATACATAGAGATTTGAGCATGGAAATGTTTGTACGCAACATTTTTGTGCGTACGCACCGTTTATACATGAAGCCCTTGGATATTTGTTTGATTTCAATCTGTTTAATCTACACGGCACTTCTCCATCTACAATTTCAAAAGCACTCAGTACATCCTTAGTACTGCCAGTTAGTTTTGGGAGGTCTTCAACTTCTTCACATGTATAAACTTCTATAAATTTCGAGATCAAAGCATTTGCTGTTTCCCTGTCTTGATTTGATTCTGAATTGATTTTGGCTTTGCATTCTAACCTGCTGGGATGACAACCTGCTCCCTTTGATTCTGAATTCAATGAATGTGTAAGGACGAGTATAGATGTCTTCTTAATACATCTGCTTCTAAATATCCTTTGTTAAGTTTATATCCCAAATTGTCATTCTTATTTTGTTGGTTTTACATTCCAGATGTAAATTCCCATTTCATTCCATAACCTACTGTACTTGGAAATTCCTGTTTTGTTGACTAAGTATTCCAAATTTGAACTCTTTAAGCTTTATATTATCACTGGTTCAGTGATTACTACTGACTACCTTGCAAAATTCAAGAACAGGCTTTATTTCCTGGTGCAGCCCAACAACAAACATCAGATTTACCCCAAAAGTCTAGAAGCAGGCTTTTCAGTTTGCATAGACCCAGCAATAAAGTGGTAAAAGATTTTAAATTCAAAAATCTGGAAATGGAGAGAGGAAACATAAAATCTTTGGCTCCAAATGACAAAAGCAAAGTTTCTTTATAGATTCAAAATGTATTTGCAAATGTATTCAGAAAGGAATGCCCAAACAAGACAACCCAAAATAAGCTTAAACTAAGCCCAAGATCCAGTATCAAAATTCCAATAACAAAAGCAACAGGTCAAAATCCAGAAAAATCGGAAAAGCACTTAGAAAAGGAGAACAAATGAAAGCCAAAAGACAGAAGTTGAAACTGATGCCATTTCTTTGACAGCTGGCTCTTAAATAGCACTGGTTATGACCCCTCAACTGCATTGTCCAGTGGCCCCACCCTTCAGGTTCAACATCAACAGGATAAGGAAGACTAACCTAATAATTATCGCATCTCATTTCGTGAAACCGCTTTTCCTGGTACGAGTCTTGGAAGCAGCATGCCAAACATGTCAACCTAGACTTCAGTGTGCTCAGAGATAGATTCCAGTTCTTCCTGCGGAATTCCCAGGCATTCCCCAGCCAACTGTGAGAAATAATCTCTCCACAGTGTACTGAGACTGCCGCAGGGTCTCTGCCCCTTGAAGGGGACATTCTTACGACATGCCCAAAGCACATCAGCTGGCTCCTCTCGATCCAAAGGAGTAGAGATACAACTCTGACGTTCTCTTAAATTCCTGAGCTTCTCAAACTGTCATGGAGTGTCAGCTTTGCCACCATGTAAAGAAGCCTAATTTCCTCCCCTTGTACTTGCAGTTTCATTCTTTAGGTCATTGCTCACAGCTTATGTCCATAGGTGAGGACATGGATGTGGAATTATCGGTAAACAAGAGATTTTTCATTGGATCTATCTCCGTTTTTTCCACCACAGACTGGTACAGCATCCAAAGAAGAGCTGCTGCTCTCCAACCTGATTGTCGATCTCACGTTCGTTCCCCTTTTCCATCACTGGTGATCAAGATCCCGCGTTATTTGAACTCTTCTACCTAAGTGTAGTTGTTCCTCCCCTGGGTACAATGCCAGTGTAGTGGTAGGAAAGAGCTAGAATATAGTACAGTAATCCCTCCTCCATCGCGGGGGTTGTGTTCCAGAGCCACCCGCGAAATAAGAAAATCCGCGAAGTAGAAACCATATGTTTATATGGTTATTTATATATATTGTCATGCTTGGGTCACAGATTTGCACAGAAACACAGGAGGTTGTAGAGAGACAGGAACGTTATTCAAACACTGCAAACAAACATTTGTCTCTTTTTCAAAAGTTTAAACTGTACTCCATGACAAGACAGAGATGACAGTTCAGTCTCACAATTAAAAGAATGCAAACATATCTTCCTCTTCAAAGGAGTGCGCGTCAGGAGCACAGAATGTCACAGAGATAGAGAAAACAATCTCTAGCAAACAAATCAATGGTGCTGTTTGGCTTTTAAGTATGCGAAGCACCGCGGTACAAAGCTGTTGAAGGCGGCAGCTCACACCCCCTCCGTCAGGAGCAGAGAAATAGAGAGAGAGAGAGAGAGAGAGAGAGAGAGAGAGAGAGAGAGAGAGAGAAAAACAAAACAGTGAAAAATCAATACGTGCCCTTCGAGCTTTTAAGTATGCGAAGCACCGTGCAGCATGTCGTTTCAGGAAGCAGCTGCACAAAAGATAGCAACGTGAAGATAATCTTTCAGCATTTTTAGACGAGCGTCCGTATCGTCTAGGTGTGCGAACAGCCCCCCTGCTCACACCCCCTACGTCAGGATCAGAGAAAGTCAGCGCAAGAGAGAGAGAGAGAAAAGTAAGTTGGGTAGCTTCTCAGCCATCTGCCAATAGCGTCCCTTGTATGAAATCAACTGGGCAAACCAACTGAGGAAGCATGTACCAGAAATTAAAAGACCCATTGTCCTCAGAAACCCGCGAACCACCAAAAAATCCGCGATATATATTTAAATATGCTTACATATAAAATCCGCGATAGAGTGAAGCCGCGAAAGGCGAAGCGTGATATAGCGAGGGATCACTGTAATTAGAAAACTAAAATATGAGGTTAACAAATGACAGAAATAAACAAATACAGAATAAAGTAATTTAACAAAAGAAAACTGAGGCCAGAGACTGAGCCGTGGTTAAACCGTAATTCTCTAAAGCCCTGGGTTGTATTTTTGGCTCTGAAATTGTCTGTGTGGAGTTTGTAACTTTGACAGCCAAAAGTTTGGACACACATAGAAATGTTCATTTTTTTGACAGAGATTGCTACCTTTTTTAATCAAGATACAGTTAAATTGATTTGAAAATACAGCTAGCTAAGACATTAATGGTGTTGCTAGTAGCTATCAGTGCTTGAAATGACCGATTTTAAATGTATTATTCACATAGGACTGCAAAGCCCCATTTTCAGAAGCAGTTCTTTCAGCGTTCTATGGTAAATGTTTTAAGCTAATCCTTAATCAGTCATGTTTACAAGCTAATTGATTATTAAAGAAACCTTTACAATTGTCTTGGCACTACTGAAACCTGTTATTCCATTCATTGTGTTGCAAGGCACTGGGATTCCTAAAGTTCAGTTCTGGGTTCAAGAATGGCTAAAATGAAACAGCTTTCTCAAGAAACATGTCAGACTACTGTTTCTTTGCTGAATGAAGGTTAATTCATGTGACTGACTGCTAAGAATCCAAAGATTTCCTACAAAGGTGTCTATTACTGTCTTGAGAGAAGTGGGCAAACTGGAACTGAGAAAGATAGCAAAAGAAGTAGAGATGGGCTGCTTCATAAGAGGAGAACAACATGAGAGTGTGTAGTGTGAAAAGCAAATCCTCAGTTGTCTTCTTCAAGTTCAAGTTCAAGCACTTTATTGTCATTGTATAACACAACAAAATTACTTTTTGTGACAGCTCCAAGGTGCATTTAAAGAAAAGTCAAATAATTCTAAATATGTCGTATACAGTGTTAAGTGATCAAGTAACCAGAGCAAATTATTATTGCTCAAAGTACAGCAGCATAAATTGTTATTGCACCTGTTAATGAATAGTACATTACATATTCTATATTGTAATACATTAGTATATTGCACATTACCAATATAGTTTATTGCACATTTTCAATTAAAAATGGTCTCAGACTGAGGAGATTCAGAGTTCAGAAAGTTTATGGCTGATGGGAAAAAGCTCTTTTTTAGTCTGTTTGTGTGCACACGGATTGACCTAAGGCGTCTGCCTGACAGGAGGAGCTCAAACAAAGAATTTCCAGGATGTGTTTTGTCCTTGAGAATGTTTTTGGCCCTTCTCACACAGCGAGTCTTATACAAGAGTTCGAGTGATGGCAGTTCAGTCCCAGTAATGGCCTGTGCTGTTTTTACGACCCGCTGCAGAGCTTCTTTAGCAGCCTTGGTGCAGCTGTTGTACCAGGCCATCATACAGTTAGTTAAGATGCTCTCTGTAATGCATTTTTAGAAATTAACGAGCAGTTTCTGGGGGAGGTCAGCTCTCCTTAACTTCCTGAGAAAATAGAGGCGTTGTTGTGCTTTGCCTATTATAGCCAAGTTGTTGTCAGCCCAGGACATGTCCTCTGAGATGGTGACTCCTAGAAACTTAAAGCTGGAAACTCTCTCCACAGCATCTGCATTGATTGTTATCAGACTGTGATTGGTCTTTTTAGTGGTCATAAAGTCCAGAATAACTTCTTTGGTCTTTTTGGTATTTAAAAGACCAGGCTGTTGGTGTTACACCATGCTGTCAGATTCTGAACCTCTTCCCTATATGCAGCTTCATTGTTGTCTGTTACAAGCCCAATGACAGTCATATCATCTGCAAATTTAACAATAATGTTTGCTTGGTGGATGGGTTGACAGCCATGGGTGAAGAGTGCATAGAGAAGGGGACTTAGTACACATCCTTGCGGCACACCAGTGCTCAGGGTAAGGGTGGAGGATGTGTGTTTGCCCATCCGGACAGACTGGGGGCAGTTGGTAAGAAAATCCAGTAACCAGTTGCATATGGACGGAGCAAGTCCTAGTGCATAGAGTTTTTGGATCAGCTGGATAGGTGTGATGGTATTAAATGCAGAGTTGTAGTCAATGAAGAGCATCCTAACATAAGTGTTGGGCTTTTCCAGGTGCGAGATGGCAGCATGTAGAGCCACACAGATGGCGTCCTCAGTTGATCTGTTTGACCGATAGGCAAACTGGTGTTGGTCTAGATCAGCTGGGATGGAGGCTTTGATGTGGGTGATTACCACATTATTATTAATAAAGTGTCTGTCTGTCTGTCTGTCTGTCTGTCTGTCTGTCTGTCTGTCTGTCTGTCTGTCTGTCTGTCTGTCTGTCTGTCTATCTACCAGTCGTTCAAAGCACTTTGTGGTGACAGGGGTGAGAGCGACTGGTCGATAGTCATTAAGACAGGTTATCCTCGTTTTTTTTGGAAACAGGTACAATGGTTGTGGATTTCAGGCACAAGGGGACTACACCTGAGGAGAGAGAGAGGTTGAATATGTGTGTAAATACCTCCGCTAATTGGTCAGTGCAGGCCTGGAGCACATGTCCTTGCACATTATCAGGACCTACTGACTAAATACACACCAAATGCCAGTGTCGAATGCAACAGAGAAAAGATGACTCTGGGACTCTGGGCATAATACCTTTTCCAGGTGTCTTCTGTCCAATATCCATGTTTGTTTGCCCATTTTGACCCTTTCTTTTTATTTGCCAAGTTCACACGTGGCTTTTTTTTTTAAATTCTGCCTCTACGACCAGAATCCCAGATATGTCCAGACTGTCGACTGGTACTGCATGTCTTCGTCACTTTCTCCCATTCACCCTAAACACGTGCATCATTGGTTCAGCTGGTGGTCTTACATAAAGCAAAGTGTCAATGCGTGCCCTATGAAGGACTGGAATGAAATCCAAATTTGGTTCCAGCCTTCATGGCCGTGTGTTTGACTTTGTGGATTAAGAAGATGAGTGGATAGATGGTTCTGTTCCAGTGTGAAGCTTACTTGCAGATCTGTCAGGGTTATGAAATGTGCTGGCACAACTAATAAAGAAGTGGAGAAGCATTAGTTCATATATCCTGCTGCAAATGAAATTTGTCACTAAGGCCTAGTCAGCAATACAAATTGCCGCAAGTAAACCCCAAGGACTATGCATTGCAGACCTCAGTGAATGCGATATCAACCTCTTGCTTTTTATTGTATAACAACGCCTGTCCCACAGCAAACAAACAACCATGGCCACGTTTATATTAACATATTAAATTCTGCAGACAGGGGTATGTGGTTGTGCATATGTACTTGTGTGATATGACAGGATTAATGGCATAAACCAGGGTAGAAAAGAAAAAGGATTAAAAGAATACAATATAAAAATACCCCTCAAAACCTAGACATTTAAACCACAGAATGCAATTTCGACTTTAAGAATCAAGGCTGAAGGCCACAGAGGGGCATTACATTCAATCCAATTTACATCTTACCAAGAGAGGCACGCAGCTGTTAACAAGAGTCTAGCGGCACAGAGTCTGAGATGAGGTCGGAGGTTAAAGAGCTCTGCTGTGCACAATGGCAGGCTGCAACCCTGAGGCTCGGAAACACATCGAGTAGAACGCTAAACAGCCGCATGAGGAGTGTCTGGCTCGCAGACGCAGGAATGCTAATTGACTACTGGGTTGCCGAGTCATTTGTGCGCCGGGTTGGCTTTTCGCTAGAGCCTGGTTAATGCTAAGAATGATTCAGCAGGTTAGCACACCTTTAGAAAATGAAGCGTAGATAATTAATCACACTTGATCATGCTGAGCAGAAAATATGATTTGAATTTCTTTCTCTGAATGGTGATTCAGTTGTGTTTTTCCATCCATCCATCCATCCTTTGACTTTCTTTACCAGCTTATGGGTGGTGAAGAGGAAGAGCCTAACACAGCAGCATCAGGCTCTGTCTCTTGTGGCCTTTGCACAGACTGTGAGAGAGCCAGCAGGAGTAGTTGGGGCATTTGAGCCCCAGAAAAAAAATGCACCTGTGCACTCATAGGCTTTAGCAAAATAACGGCCAAGTTGTCCAATGTAAAAGAACAAATCACATAGTGTTAAAGAGTACTCCGTCTTCTTTGCTGTTTGGTTCCAGAATGAGCTGCCATTCTGAGGGTGTCCAGACTCGAAGGGGCGGAGCTTGACGTCATCCACATGGAACTGTGCGAGAGAAAGAAGACGACGTTAGCAACAGTGCCTCCTCTCATTGTGGGATAGTACAGAGCCAGAAAGATGACATCCAGGCGCATGTGTGTGACTCTGTCTATCTCGCTTTTGTTACTCACTTTGGAGTGGCACAGTTCTAGGGACTTGGGTCCAATTCCTGCCTAAGAAACTGGATTTCTAGGACATAAGAACATTACATCTTGCCTGAAGAAGGGGCCTGAGTTGCCTCGAAAGCTTGCATATTGTACTCTTTTTAGTTAGCCAATAAAAGGTGTAATTTTGCTTGGCTTTTCTCTAGGACATAAGAACATAAAGTATTTGACAAACAACAGCAGACCATTTAGTCCATCAAGGGTGTTTGATTTAGCTAATAGGTAAGCTGTCCCAGTGTGTCATCCAGATACTTCTTACAGGTTGTCAAGGTTAAAGTGCCATATTAATAAACATGTGTCTGTTATGGACTGCAATTGTGTTCATAATTGAACATAAGAAAATTGACAAATGAGGGGTGACCATGCAGTCCATCAGGCTCATTTGTTTCATTAATAGCTAAGCTGTCCCTGATATCTCATGCAGATCCTTCCTAGAGGTTTACAAGGTTTCTGCTTCAACTCCATGACTTGGTAGTTTGTTTCTGATTCACACAACTCATTGCACAAAGAAATCCTTCCTGGCTTCAGTCCTAAAGGAACATCCCCTTAATTTCTACTGGTGTCCTTGAATAAGTGATTCACCCCTAATCTGGAAGAATTCTGTTAGATCTGATTATTTTCAGGATTTTGAAGACCTTGATTAGGTCTCTAGACAGTCTCCTCTTCTTGAGACTAAACAGGTTTAATTCTCTGAGTCTGTCACAGTCGGACATGTCTTTAAGTCCTGGGGTGCACCTGGTTGGCCTCCACTATACATCTTCAAGTGCTGCTCTGTCTCTCTTGTAGCGTGGTGACCAGAACTTCACGCCAGATGTGGTCTCACTGATACATTGTATAGTCTTAAGCATTAGGTCTCTTGATTTCTATTCAGTAGTTTTAAGGATATGGCCTGTCATTTTATTTGTCTTTTTTAATCGCTTCTGCATGTTGCTTAGATGATGAAGATGTTGTGTCCACATAAACCACTAAATCCTTTTCAGAAGTTGCTTTCTATAGTTCAGTGTCTCCCATCTTGTATTCATAATTAACATTCCTGTTACCCACCTGTCTCACTTTGCACTTTTCTACATTCAGCTTCAGATTAAACCACTGAGTCCGTATGTCCAAATGCACTGACAGCTCTACTTTGAAGGAGTTTGTGTAAGTGGGCATTACAGTGGACTGGCATCCTGCTCAGTGTTGGGTCATGAATTGTGCCCAGTGTTGTCAGTCTATACTCCAGCACCTAATGTTGTGAATATAGAAGCAATAACACACGTCAAGTCAAGTCAAGTTGGGGAGCATGCACTGGTACAGTGTGTTGCCGCACCCACTACACGACAAAACAAATCATGAATCCCAATTGACAACCCCCCAGGCAGACACGCAGCCCAGTCCCATCCTCTGGAAATGAGTCTCTATCAGCCGCAGCCTGGTGTTATGTGGGCATCCCCTTCGCCTGTTCCAGTCACTCAGGTCCTCAACAATGAAGATCCTGTGAGCTCTCGGGGAATCGTGCCACATGGCCATAGTGCCGTAACTGACGCTCCCTCATAATGCAGGTAATGTGCCTCATTCAGGTCTCCATGAGCAACACAAAGTCAAACCAGCGGTACCCAAGGATTTTCCAGAGAGACACAGTACCAAAGGAGTCCAGTCTTTGTCTCAGGTCACTGGATAGCGTCCACATCTCGCAACCATATAGCAAGACAGGGAGCACCAGGACTCTAAAGACTTGGACCTTTGTCCTTTTGTATAGATATCGGGAGCGCCATACACCCCTTTCCAGCGACGTCATGACCCCCCATGCTCTCTTTTTCCTGTCTACTGACTTCATAGGAAGAGTCACCAGAGACTGCCAAGATAATAAAACCTCTCAACAAGGTCAACACTCTCTTCGCAGACAGACACACTGCTGATGGCTGTGCCCAAGAGGTCATTAAAAGCCTGGATCTTGGTTTTTACCCAGGACACTCGCAAGCCCAGACAGTCAGACTCCTCACTCAGTCTCTCGCGCGCCCCGATCAGAACCTCCATTGACTCTGTGAAGATCACAGCATCGTCAGCAAAGTCAAGATCCGTGAATCTTTCTTCACCAACAGATGCCCCACAGCCACTGGACCCCACGACCTTGCCCAACATCCAGTGCATATAAGCATTGAACAGAGTAGGAGTGGAACACACCCATGATGAACCCCAGAATCAACTGGGAAAAACGCAGAGGTCCTGCCTCCACTCTGCACAGCACTCACAGTACCAGTGTACAGGCCGGCCATGATATCCAGCAAGCTCTAGGTTGAAAGACACAAGGTGGATAATTAATTAAACTGCTTGTTTTGATAGAATGGCTATCGTATCTGGAGCAGTTTCCTGTCTTCTGCCCCAAAAATAACTGCTCTGACGCCCCTTCATATCTAAATTGGAATAAGTGGGGTTGAAAATGAATGAATGATTCTGCACCACTTTATGTCATGTGTTAAACAGCCTTTTTTTTTTGTTGGAGCGACTGGGTCAGGATGACACAGTGAGTCAGAAGTGGGATTTGCCCCCATGGTTTTTTCTTTTCATAATGCTTGTGATTTTAATATATTTTTTATTTTATAACTAGGGCTTCATGAAGAAAAGCGCATGAGCTGAAAAGCCCATCTGTGGATTTGAAATGGCTTCCCATCCTTTCACGGATTAACCTTAATTAGCCAAGGCTGCTGTGAAAAATGTGACACAAAGTGTGAAATCTTTTATTTAACTGTGAAATTAACTTGGTTTTATGCAGTTTGACATTCCACTTTAGTGAAAATCGACTATCCCTTGACAGGCCTGGTGTCCTTAAAAACTTGGTACCTTTTACTATGGCTGCTTGATAGCAGCACATTAGTAGGCACCTGAATTAACCTGAGTCTGGTGAGTGACGAGCAACAGAGAAATAAAAACTTCCAAGTGCTTGCACTAGTGGAGTAATGATAACACTGAATATGATCTACAAGATACTCAAATTCAAATAACACAAATTCAGAACTGCATATAATGGTCAGGTGGAGGTTGATTCAGTCACAAGTAAATCATCACTGGACAAAATTGTCAGAAAGTGAGAGTAGCTCCCTAAGAAGAAGCCTCACAGATTCAACTCCAAAGGGTAGTCGTCTCACCTCATATAAAGTATTCTTGACCCTCCAAGGACGTGTGGCTAATACAGTAGCTACTGCAAATATTTAAAATTTAACTTCTTAAGTTTAGTCCATGAGAACTCTTGGCTGATGGGAAACCCATTGGAGAAGTGGTACTGGAATGCGTCTCAGTTAAGACTACATCATGAGTACATTGCAGTTTTTGTGTTAAACTCAACGATTCCACAGGCTGATTTAGGCTCATAATTCCACTATGTTTGGTCATTCTGGTGTCTCTCAGACTGTAGCCGTTATTTAGAGATGCTTTGTAAAGGAGAATATGTGTAAGAAACTCATAAACTGTCTGGCATTATGTGAAATTTGTTGCAAGGCAAAATCAAATCAGGGAGTGCCTGTAGGATTGCTGCAACCGATTCCTGGCCCTATGGAAGGCTGCAATCATAAATTTCATAACAGACCTTCCAGTTCAAATTTTACTACTATTCTTGTTATTATCAATTGTTGCCCAAAATTTGCCTTTCTGGAAGATACCTTCAGCTAACAAATTAGCAGACATTTTTCTTGAACATATTGTCATTCTTCATCTATCATTTACAACTGTGGCTGGTTCTGATTTGACTTATTCCCTGACTATGTTTTATTTCCTGCTCCTTATCATTAAAATCTTCAATGTCACAATTTGAGTCAGAGCACTACCTACTGACTTTGGCCTACACGGGCCCAGAAAAAGGCGAGGAAGCTTTAAAAGTTCAAAAAGTATGAGAATCCCAAGAAAAATCCAAATGCCTTACAAAGGGAGAGAAACCAAAAAAGGATTTTTACAAATTGAAGATTTTTTTTATCAGAATACAAAAACAGACCAAACATGATTTGCCTAAAGGGCAATCCCAGAACAACTAGTTCCAATACACTTAACCAAAGACAAAATTGTGCACAAAAATCAAGAAAAATCCAATAAACCAGAAAGAAATCAATTGTCACACAAAAAGGCCATTAAGTGATCAACTATTGAATCCTTTTCTTTGATTGACGTAAACAGCCAGGAGAAGGACACAGCAGCCGTGGCATCAGGGTGGCCCTGCCTCCTGAGGTTCCACCCACAGAACACACAAAATGGACAACACTTTAAAGAAACTGTACATAATTAATAAATAATAATCTCTACCAACTATAAAAAATTAACAAATAATAATTTTTACTACTATAAAAGTGACCATGAGATACGCAGAGTTAAAAAAAAATAGCAGAGGTCAAAACCAGAGTCACCAGATTTAACAATGAAGCCAAAACAGAAACAAAAATCAGAGGTCAGGGACAAGAGCAAAAGATCTGAGAACCTGGAATTAAAAAATAAAACTTCTGAAAGTCACAAAAGGAGTATGTTTGTTATCTGCAAATATGGGCGATATGTGTGCCCAAAACAAAGTCAAATTCCCGGCTGTATAATCAGGTGGGTTTGCCTCCTTAGGCTTCACAAGCAGGAGACAGGGCCGATAACAAAAAAAAATATGCATTTATGTTTTTTAATTCAAAATGAACAGAAATACAAAACAAAACAACACAGAATTGATAATGTAATATGAAAAACTAGACATTAAGCCCGTTACAATAACGGGCGCTAGAACAGTAGTGCATAAACATTAGTAGGAACAGTCTATATTAAATGGCAAGGGACCTTGACCTCATTCTGTTTCTCTGCATCACTGTATTATGTGCCTTTAATTTTCTCTCGCAATAATACTGGTTTGTATTTCTGTAAAATGCCTGTAATTTTCTCTGACATTAATACTGACTTTGATGTCCGTAATATGCGTTTAATTTTCTGTCAAAACATTGGGCAATCAGCAGAGTCTCCCCAGCAACTGATGTAATGTGTGGCGTGCAGCTGATAATCGTCCCTGTGGCATCTCTCCAGCAAGTACTGTGCCGTTCCCCAGCAAGTATTTTAATGTGTGCTGGCGTGCAGCTGATTATTGTATGTGTGGCGTCTCCCCAGCAACGGATTTTATGTGCGCGGCCGCGAGTCCCCAATCAGCACTCTCACCAGCAATGATGCCCTTTATTAAAGAGTGCCCCGCGCATGCGCACTTCACCAGAAGACACACACTCACGGACACATGGACGCACACAGGGATTTTATTAAAGAGGATTACATTTGCATAATAACAAATGGTTAAATAAACAAGTGCTTTTTTAAGTTTACATTTGCAGCGGGTTTTTACTTATACAGTTATCTCCTTGGAGACCGCGTAAAATAGCTATGGACGGGCTTCACAGTGGTTTTCATTGTATACGTCTGTGTATTATAGTGCCTTTCCTATCTATCTATCTATCTATCTATCTATCTATCTATCTATCTATCTATCTATCTATCTATCTATCTATCTATCTATCTATCTATCTATCTATCTATCTATCTATCTATCTATCTATCTATCTATCTATCTATCTATCTATCTATCTATCTATCTATGTAGTGCCTTTCACACCTGTCTGTCTATTTTATAATACCCTATCTATCTAATCCTGTACTTATCGTTTCTAACACTGCAAAGCCGTCAGTCCCAGCTACACGCAGGTTTCTGGCCGATGCCAAGGTTCCCTCCCTGTCAATTTCATTAGAGTGTTGTAGTTTATCGATTAACTAGAGTTTACTGCTGCAGTTTGACTCTGGAAGAAGGGGCTGCCCAAGAGGGCAGAAGAACTGTAGGAACTTGTTTGCAGCTTTTACAGCCCTGTAGCTAACTGATTCCATACTTCATTTCCCAAGCATCTTGACATGGTCTCAGTAGCTGTTAATAAGGTAGTTTAAACATACTTGGGCATAAGTAAGGCTTTTTGTTACTTTTTTTAACAGTTTATGTACATCTGTCTCTTTCATGTAAATTAAAATCTTTTTAAGAACTCGTACTGCCGGAAAATGAGGAAATGCGCACCACTGACTGAGCACTAGCCTCACAACTGAACACGTTTACTGCAAACTCAGACCCTCCGCAAAATCTCACGAGAGAGAGAGAGAGCTGTTTTCTTTACACTCGATGCATGCCATAAAAGACACTAAATGGGGTTCATCCTTCAAATAGTGGCACCATATCAAGTGGGATGACAGTGTGACTTCCAGCAAGAAGCATTTGACTACAAGCCAGCAGGTTGGCAATTCAATCCCTGCTTCAAAGTGAGCAGGAAGAGGATACTCTGTGATGAAAATATAATGTGATAATAGTTATCATTATAGTTACAATAATGTAGAGGTGCTCATTGCTTTCTTTGGAAGAAACACAAATAAACATAAAGTTTGCTATTATCGTGTTTTTTCCCCCACACAGTTTTAGGAACTGGGAGCATAACTGAACAAGTCATATGGCTTCTGAGTAAAGAGCATCAAGTAAGCAGATTTGTGTTTTTCTTTAAAAAATATGAACTTCTGTATTCTAATACTTTTGTGTTTATCAGAATGGTAAGAAGTGCTAATCTGCTGCATGTTGGTCAAATGTAAAAGGTTCACTTTGCCCAGCATACGTGACAATCCTACTACTACTGCAATGATAACAGTTATAATATCCAACTTAATAAAAGTATACGTGTCAGTGTTTCTGCCTTTGTGGCCGTTTGGTTGCAATGTCACTGTCATTCCAACAGATGGTGCATCACAAACATTAACACTGCTTTTAGGAATCCCATATGAAATGGCATAAAACAGACATGTGTGTGGCATTTGTCATTCTAACAGATGGCACATCACAAATATTACCACTGCTTTTACAAATCCCATATCAAATGGAATAAAGCAGAGGCATATGCATTGCATTTGTCATTCCAACAGAGGATGCATCACAAACATTAACACTACTTTTAGAAATCCCACACCAAATGGCATATAACAGCAACATATGCATTTCATCTGTCATTCCAACAGATGGCACATCACACATATTTGTAGCAAAACATTTTATTCTACAAATGTTTGTCATGTGCCATCTGTTGGAATGACAGATGAAATGCATTCTATTACTACATGCAATACAAAATATTTTCTAATAGATGATACACTACAAACATTAATGGTAATGTCTATGTTGATTACTTAGATTTCAATCTGTCTTAGTTATTTAGCACAACAAATTATCATATAATTGTAATGAATTTTAATTTTTGACAGCCTGAATTTGATTTTGTTCATTTTATTCTATATCTCTTACAGTTATTACTGTACTTTGTACTGTTAGCACCACCTCTTCCTGTCAGTATGCCATAATACTGGAAGGCCCTTGAAGGTGGCGTCTCATTTATGATCAGGTGTTGTGAAGTGAAATTTTGCATGAAAGTTGATAAATATTTTGTATGTCTTTATTTGTAACTTAGACAAAGCAATGTTACATTAGTGTTACATTATTGATAATAACAGCAATGGTTTAAGAACCCCTTCCCCCCTTTAGGAATGAGTCTCTTTGTAACTTTACGACAAGGTTGGAGGAAAGTGCCTCATACAAGTTTGGCTAATGTTTCTCTGCTAAAGTCTCCCTCTCAACCCCCACAGGAAAGCCAGGCTGCCTAACCGCCAAGCTTTACCTTAACATATGGTTTGGGGTGCAGGTGTGAAGATGTTCTGTCCCCCCATTGGTCTGAAGTATGGTTTGTATCAAAAGCCGTTAAGTACCATGATGTCCTATTGGCTGTAGGGGTTGAACAGAAAACCTATAAATTTGCTTGCTTTACCTCATCCTCTCAAACTGATGAAAGACCATCTCACACCATGAACTGAAAAGAACAACACAATGAAGAGCACAACTCGGTAGCCATATTGAGACAGGCATGTGGCCTGTTCTGAAGAAAGCTGACCACAAATGATGCCTTAACTAGAGACATTTTAAGTAACTAACAAGTCTGAAACTACGCCGCCTGAAACTACACATCATCATTTATCAGGTTGTATGGCTACCAATATTCAAATGTACTTTGCATATTGTTATTATTTATGAATATTATCAATAATACATTGTTTAAATTGTGACTTAACTCCTGCTTGTCTTTTACAACACCTTATTGCCTGAGGTTCTAGATGTAGAAGGGAAGGTGGGGAGAAGTTATATACTATAATACCTTATAAATGGTGGTAAGGCTGTGAGATTTGAGGCATTCTGACAGAGGCTACATATTAATGATACAAAAGGGGAAAGTAGAGTAAAATATTACTCTACCAAGACAAAACACCAGGAGTCGGGACAGAAAGAGCTTCCATGCTAATTCCAAAAAAGGAAAAAGAAAGCCAAGAATGGTGCATGAGCTGATTTTGGCCTGCTGTCTTTTCAGTTGTGCCACTGTGCACCCTTGATGCCTTTTTTTGGTTTACTTTTTGAACAGGGTTACCAATGTCTGGTGCCTTGCACTGGTCTGTAGACTGGTTTCAACCTCCAGAGGTTTATCATCTCCAGGGGTGTTACTAACAAGTTTTTTGTTTTTCTCTCCTTCATTATCAGTTGGGCGTAGATCATGATAGTGAAACCGCTATGTTTATACTTTACATTTAAACAAATGGGGTGGCACGGTGGCGCAGTAGTAGTGCTGCTGACTCGCAGTAAGGAGACCTGGGTTCGTTTCCCGGGTCCTCCCTGCGTGGAGTTTGCATGTTCTCCCCGTGTCTGCGTGGGTTTCCTCCCATAGTCCAAAGACATGCAGGTTAGGTGCATTAGCGATTCTAAATTTTCCCTAGTGTGTGCGTGTGTGCGTGTGTGCCCTGTGGTGGGCTGGCACCCTGCCCGGGGTTTGTTTCCTGCCTTGTGCACTGTATTGGCTGGGATTGGCTCCAGCGGACCCCCGTGACCCTGTAGTTAGGATATAGCGGGTTGGATAATGGATGGATGGATGGATTTAAACAAATGTGAGCAATAGGTTGTGTGCCAGACTCCAGACACCAGTACACATGCACAGTCAGCAGTTCTAATCTATATATATAAAATCTCTGTGTGTGTCCAGGTGTCCGTGTGTGGGTGTCTTCTGATGAAGTGCGCATGCGCGTGGCACGGTGCGATGCGCGATATTACTGTCAGAGAAAGTTAGAGGCGTTTTACGGAAATACAAACCAGTATTAGTGCGAGAGGAAATTAAAGGTACACAATACAGTGACGCATATTACAGCCACATACAAGCCAGTATTACTGTCAGAGGAGATTAAAGGCATATTACCGACACGCACGCCTGTATTACCGCCAGAGAACATTAAAGGTATATTACGGACATACAAGCCAGCGGACGTACAAAACGGTATCCTTCAATAAGGGCGCGCACAAAAAGGCGAGCCTCAAAAGGGCGACCTCAATTGGGCGCAGCGAATAAAGGCGCGCGTAAATAAAGATCTGCACCTTTGTTGCTCTTCACATATTCCAGAGCCAATTGAACTAAATTATCTACGAACGCCTTTATTCGCCGCGCTCAATTGAGGTTGCCCTTTTGAAGCTCGCCTTTTTGTGCGCGCCCTTATTGAATAGAGCCGTACAAGACAGTATTACTGTCACAGAAAATTAAAGACACACAACACACGGCGGCAGCCCACGAAGAACGGTCAGCTCAGCAAGTAAACATCAACAAAAGAAAGGCTGAAAGAAAGAAAAATACAACCAACAAAAAGAATGAGGTCAAAGTCCCTTGCCATTTAATATAGACTGTACCTACTAATGTTTATGCACTACTGTTCTAGCGCCCGTTATTGTAACGGGCTAAATGACTAGTAAAATATATTTTTATTATTCAAAATATCTTTTTCCAGTTGTTCTTCCAAATGCACAATTGCAGTTCAAATCACCACTCTTACTCCAGTCCCTTTTATCCTTCTCCACTCTCCTCCTGTCAAACCTTGTCCTCCATCTCCCTGGGTGAGGCAGACGGGCTCCGTTTATGCTGGACCTGAGAGTATTTGTAGAAAACCCCTGGCAGCACCCAAGGACCCCCTCAGGGGTGGTTCCCAAAAGAACCATCCACAAGAAGGTTCTAGAAAGATCCATAAATAATCATAAATAGTATGATAATAGATTAGTAAAATTCAAATGATTTTAAAAAGAGATAAACACAGGTGAAGTTCAAATTACATATCTCTCTCTCTTGTATCCTGCTATGCAGCCTACTAGAGTGTCAGCATTTCTGTTTTGTTCACATTTTAGAAACTTTTTTGAAACTCAAAGAGCAAACTTCATACACAGAGATCCCTTCAGAAAAGGAAATGGTTCTTTTTTAAGCATTGGGCCATCAAGGAACTACACAATCCCGAAAATGACATAAGTGTTTATGGAAATTAAAGCTGAAGGCAAATAAACCGAGGGCAGTGCATTGACTAGATGAAGTACTTTTTTTACATTATCTGAGGCAAAATTGGAGCCGATAAAACCAGTCTGATCAGAGTGGATCATTTTATGAAAAACAGATTGATGTCTGCCTGCTGGGGTCCTCACGTGCGTAAGCCATTTCTTATACAAAAGTTGGGGTTTATAAAACAGGAGCTTGGAGTGTCTTAAAGTTATGTCAAGTTTTGACCATTCCTAACTCCTATGCAGACTTTTTTGGTGTCTGCGTTTTAGCGACTCCTGGCAGTAGAGCAGTGAAGTGAAAAGAAGATCTCGTTTCATTACGCACTTCAATGTCTGTCCATACATCCATTCATTTCTCGACCCATATTCTAAACCTATAACACAACAGGGATCACATGATTTTTGTGTGATGGTCTCTGTATTGTTAACCCCAAATTCAGCACATGACTCCAGTAGTCAATGTGAAAAAAGAACAAAATATCATTATAGTTAAATGACAAAAAGCAAAATTAAAAAAAGTTCTGTTTTTAAGTGTATTTGTCTACGACTTTTAATTGTGGCAAACTAAGTCAGAAAGTGTACACCTAGTGGAACATTAAGGTGTGACTTAGTCAAACGATACAAAAGTTGGAGCATTTTCTGTTATTTATTTGCTTCATCAAAGAGACAGATACCATTGTGAGGGATGGCATGCAGGGTCTGGCATCCCAGCTAGAAATGAACCGAGATCTTTACCCAGCCGGGACGCCACCTGGCGTGGAAGGACAGGAGATAGCAGCTTGCTTTAGGCATTATCTTTCTAGATGTGCTAGATGGCAACATCCCTGGATTACGGCATCTCTATGGATTCCCTCAGGGCACATTGGGAAATGTAGATTGTTGGCTCAGCCCAGTTGGGTGCCAGCAGGGGGCACAGAGGTGACTAGCAAGACCTACTTTGTCAGGCTCCATCCTTACCCAGAAGTGCTCCCAAGTGTTATATAAAAGTAGCTGCTCACCTCAACATAGGGAGCCAGAGTCAGGAGGAAGATGTCACAGCTTGCAGGAGGAGCAGAGCAGAGGAGACAAAGTGTTGAAGAATGTCAAAATTGTAATTGTGGTTGTGGTGTGGGAAACTCTTCTTTAAAAGAGTTTCACACAATAAAGCCATTTATATACTGCGAACTTGTGTCCAAGACTTTGTATCGGGAGATTAGGGATCTGCAGCGCCCTCCGGGGACCATTAACACATTTTTTGTTTGGAAATATTCTGTCATAGGGGTATGTGTGACTTATGACGGAACCAGGAGCGCTTGCAGTGCCATTTCAGTTGCTCACATTTACTACTGGAGACTTGTTTGGTGATGGGAGCATCTGCTGGACGTGCAAAAGAGGAAAGTAAATGTATTCATGTATATTCCAGTTGAAATAATCCCTCTCAAGCTTAATCTGAAACAATGAGGGGATCTGTATGTCTCTTATCAAGGACTTGTGACATTCAATGGAGTGTTCATTTGGGCAGGACAGATTATAGCATTTGTTGATCCATCCAGCCTCTAAACCCAATTATTCTGGGCCGGGGGCAGCTGGAGGCTATCCCAGCAAGCAGTGTGCTCAGGAAGGAACAACCGCAGGAAAGGGTGGCTGCAGCCCATCACAGGGTGAACAAACAAAACACACACAAATCAGGGGACAACTTAACATTGTCCATTCACCTAACCTGCATGTCTTTGAACTGTGGAAGGAAACTCCCAGGGACCCTCCTGCAAATTCCACGCAGGGAGCGCACAAAACAACAATCCCCAGAGTCCTTACTTCGAGGCGGCAGTGCTATCACTGCGTCACTGTGTGCCTAATTCATTGATTTGAGCGCTGAGTAGTGAGAAAAAGCGCTATATAAATGCAAAGAATTATTATTATTATTATTATTATTATTAATATATTTACATTTGCTGTGGCCTTAAAAACTGAGCAAAAAATACCTTTGATTTGATTTTAGTACCTTTGATTATTTTAGTAGCATAATGTATTCGTACAAGGATGACAGGCCATACTGGCCACCCTTTAAACCAAATGTCAGTAATACCTCACGTTCACATTCACTGATGCTTAGTTTTTCTCAGTTTTGTCACTCAGGAACATGGCCTTATTTATATGCTGATTAGGTCATAAATATCCAAAATGGGCGTTTTTAAGGCTATACATGGTTACTGGTGGGAGGTGACAAAGACTGACTAAAAGTGCGTGCACAAGCACATTCATTTGAGATTTATAATGGACCATGCTGCAGGACCTGTTGTATGTACGTTTATTTTTTTTTTTTGTGCATATGTCATTTTTGCCTTTCTATCATCATGACAAATTTTAGTATGCAATCAATTCAAGGTTTTATACGTGAGACATCTTCATTAAAGAGTTTGACATCTGAACACATTAGAAAAAATGGCCTAAATTCTGACATTGGGTAGCACGTTTCTCTTGTTTTAACGGGAGAGATTATTGCAGGGTAAGTCTCGGATTTACATACTGCAAGGAAAAGACTGCTTCATGAGGTATGTCAGATTTGCCAACCTCAGTTGCTGCACCATGTCAAATTGCACGATGGAAATTTGCAGCCACAAAGCTGGAAAAAATACTGCTCATTGCCGAGGAATTAAACACCATTTCTGCATTATATAAAATCCTATTAGAGTCCCTTCCTTTCAAAGATTCAAGAGGACATTGGGAGAAAGATCTCTTAATCAATATATCAGAAAAGGAGTGGAAGGTAGCAAAGCAGAGAATTCATTCGAGCTCCATATGCGCAAAGCATAGAATTATTCAACTAAAAATTATATATCGAGCTCATCTGTCTCACTTAAAACTGTCCAAAATGTTTCCAGGGCAGGATCCAACCTGCGAGCGCTGCAACCAAGCTCCTGCCTCACTGGGTCACATGTTCTGGGCCTGCACCAAACTAACATCATTTTGGACCAAAATTTTTAAGTGCCTTTCAGACAGCCTTAGTGTCCCAATTCCTCCTAACCCATTAACAGCTGTGTTCGGTGTTCTTCCAGACGGACTTGAATCGGAGAAGGACAAGCAAACGGTGATTGCATTCACTACACTTTTGGCACGCAGACTTATTCTGTTAAATTGGAAGAATCTTAATTCTCCTCTTATAAGTCAGTGGGAAACTGATGTTTTATATTATCTGAAATTGGAAAAAATCAAATTCTCAGTTAGAGGATCTGTACAAATTTTTTTCAAAACCTGGCAGGATCTGATCAATATTATTTTAGAATAGGAGAAATAACTATTACCGCATTTAATTCCCTTCTCCATCTCTTATTTACATAGATATTTACTTCTCCCTTTCTTTTGTTTAATGTTGTCTTATTAAAAAGCCCTAAGCAATTCTCCTTTAGCTAAGCTCTCCTTCTCAGGCGTGGGGTTTGATTTGTCTTTAATTTGTTTGGTTATAAATTGATCTATTTGTATGGAATGATTACAATAAAAAAAGATTTGCCAACCTCAGTGGCTGCACCATGTCAAATTGCACGATGGAAATTTGCAGCCAATGTCACATTTACTGACTCAGCACAGTCATGCTCACCCCTTTTTCTGGCAGCTGCCTGATGGAGTGGTGCTTTACGAAGTGTTAACAGTTGCATCAGGTTCAAGCGATCTCTGCACTTTATTTCTTTTTTCCATCCTGTTATGGTATGTAAAATACGAGACATCAGACAGACGAGCTTCTTTCTTTGTGAGGTCAGCCTGACACAGCTGATGCTGCACTGGTACATGGTGAAGTGTTAATAGCTAAGGTGCGTTCAGCCTCCTTGTCGCTACATTCTACTTATTTCACTGCTGGCTGAACACTCATTGGTTTTCAACTCTTGAACTCAAAGAGCCCAAGCCCGCTCCTCTGATCAAATGTGAAAATGAAATCTGTTTGATTTTATCATAGCCAGTCGCAGAGCAATCGGTCTCAGTCCATATGTATGTCACACTAGACAATTGGTTTCATGGGAGCACGCCATCGACTGCCTCCAACTGGCTTCTTCTTCGTCTTCTTCTCAAGTCCTTAAATCAAGATTTTTTTTGTAAATAAGGGCTAAGACTGAAAATTGCTGGAAACATCATGTAATGTGACCTGTTCTTTAAGCTCATCCAGTTTAATGAGGTCCCCTTCTGAAACTGGTTCAAATTCAGTGACCCTAAGAAAGATGAGCAAACTGAAGATGAAGACATAGGCCCTTCAGAAAGCAGATTGGAGTAATAATTAAGAAAAGGTTCATTCATCTGCTTGGATGCGTTAGCAGTTGCACCAGACTCCATCCTGACAGGACAGGTTGTAGCAAATGAGTCATTATGGTAGACATAAATGGGCAAAATTTTACTGGGCTTAGCCTCTGAGATATAATAACAAGCCCTGATATGATGGGCCTGAAATTCTGCTCTTGTGAGAGGAGTACATTTAGTTCAGCCATAACAGTTAATATTTCAATTTCATGGCTTTTATCTTTAAAGTGAAGACAAGATCTCTCCAAAGCAGAAAATCAAGAATCAAGCTTGGCTATATTTTTATTTTTTCACAGGTTAAGATGTGATGAAAAACAGTTTGAAAAGTCTCAGCTGCTGCCCTGAGAAGCCCCCAGAGGATTCTTGGATCCCACACTGAGTCAGTATGTATCTCCAAAATTTTATTTAATTTAGCAAATAATTGAACAGACACCAATCTGTTTATTATTTAAGAGCAATATATTGGATCTCCATTTGTTGGCACAGAGTTGCAAATTGGAATAATGGCATTTAAGAAAAATGCTCGTATAGTCAGAGATTGGTGAGGACAAGGGGAACCAAAGCTTGCAAAAATAAATAATCAATCACAGGGGTTTATGGCATATGACTAGAATAAGCATTATCTAGCAGATGGGTGGTGAGTTGGGTGGTGGCCAAAGGCGGGGACCTTGGCGGTCCGATCCTCGGCTACAGAAACTGGCTCTTGGGACGTGGAATGTCACCTCTCTGAAGGGGAAGGAGCCTGAGCTAGTGCGCGAAGTTGAGAGGTTCCGGCTAGATATAGTCGGACTCACCTCGACGCACAGCTTGGGACTCTGGAACCAATCTCCTTGAGAGGGGCTGGACTCTCTACCACTCTGGAGTTGCCCCCGGTGAGAGGCGCCGAGCAGGTGTGGGTATACTTATTGCCCCCCAACTTGGAGCCTGTACATTGGGGTTTACCCCGGTGGACGAGAGGGTAGCCTCCCTTCGCCTTCGGGTGGGGGTACGGGTCCTAACTGTTGTTTGTGCGTATGCACCGAACAGCAGTTTGGAGTACCCACCCTTTTTGGAGTCCCTGGAGGGGGTGCTAGAGGGCATACCTTCTGGGGACTCCCTCGTTCTGCTGGGAGACTTCAATGCTCACGTGGGCAATGACAGTGAGACCTGGAAGGGCGTGATTGGGAGGAATGGCCCCCCTGATCTGAACCCGAGCGGTGTTTTGTTATTGGACTTCTGTGCTCGTCACGGATTGTCCATAACGAACACCATGTTCAAGCATAGGGGTGTTCATATGTGCACTTGGCACCAGGACACCCTAGGCCTCAGTTCGATGATCGACTTTGTGGTCGTGTCGTCGGACTTTGCGGCCACATGTCTTGGACACTCGGGTGAAGAGAGGGGCGGAGCTGTCAACTGATCACCACCTGGTGGTGAGTTGGCTTCGATGGTGGGGGAGGATGCCGGTCAGGCGTGGTAGGCCCAAACGTGTTGTGAGGGTCTGCTGGGAACGTCTGGCAGAGCCCCCTGTCAGAAGTAGCTTCAACTCCCACCTCCGGCAGAACTTCGACCACATCCCGAGGGAGGTGGGGGGACATTGAGTCCGAATGGGCCATGTTCCGTGCCTCTATTGTTGAGGCAGCTGACCGGAGCTGTGGGCCGTAAGGTGGTCGGTGCCTGTCGTGGCGGCAATCCCCGAACCCGCTGGTGGACACCGGCGGTGAAGGATGCCGTCAAGCTGAAGAAGGAGTCCTACAGGACCCTTTTGTCCTGTGGGACCCCAGAGACAGCTGATAGGTACCGGCAGGCCAAGCGGAATGCGGCTTTGGTGGTTGCTGAGGCAAAAAACTCGGGCGTGGGAGGAGTTTGGGGGAGGCCATGGAGAATGACTTTCGGACGGCTTCGAGGAGATTCTGGTCCACCATCCGGCGTCTCAGGAAGGGGAAAGCAGTGCAGTGTCAACACTGTATATGGTGGGGATGGTGCGCTGCTGACCTCGACTCGGGACGTTGTGGGTCGGTGGGGGGAATACTTCAAAGACCTCCTCAATCCCCATTAACATGCCTTCCAATGAGGAAGCAGAGCCTGGGGACTCAGAGGTGGGCTCCCCCATCTCTGGGACTGAGGTCACCGAGGTGGTCAAAAAACTCCTTGGTGGTAGGGCCCCGGGGGGTGGATGAGATACGCCCGGAGTTCCTCAAGGCTCTGGATGTTGTAGGACTGTCTTGGCTGACACGCCTCTGCAACATCGCATGGACATCAGGGACAGTGCCTCTGGATTGGCAGACCGGGGTGGTGGTCCCCCTCTTTAAGAAGGGGGGATCGGAGGGTGTGTTCCAACTACAGAGGGATCACACTCCTCAGCCTCCCTGGAAAAGTCTATTCAGGGGGTCCTGGAGAGGAGGGTCCGTCGGATAGTCGAGCCTCGGATTCAGGAGGAACAGTGTGGTTTTCGTCCTGGTCGCGGAACAGTGGACCAGCTCTATACCCTTAGCAGGGTCCTGGAGGGTGCATGGGAGTTTGCCAACCAGTCTACATGTGTTTTATGGACATAGAAAAGGCATTCGACCGTGTCCCTCAGGGAATCCTATGGGGGGTACTCCGAGAGTATGGGGTACCGGCCCCCCTGATAAGGGCTGTTCAGTCCCTGTACGATCGGTGCCAGAGCTTGGTCCGCATTGCCGGCAGTAAGTCGAACCCGTTTCCAGTGAGAGTTGGACTCCGCCAGGGCTGCCTTTTGTCACCGATTCTGTTCATAACTTTTATGGACAGAATTTCTAGGCGCAGCCAGGGTGTTGAGGGGGTCCGGTTTGGTGGGCTCAGGATTGGGTCACTGCTTTTTGCAGATGATGTTGTCCTGTTTGCTTCATCAGGCCGTGATCTTCAGCTCTCTCTGGATCGGTTCGCAGCCGAGTGTGAAGCGGCTGGGATGAGAATCAGCACCTCCAAATCCGAGACCATGGTCCTCAGCCGAAAAGGGTGGAGTGCCCTCTCAGGGTTGGTAGCGAGATCCTGCCCCAAGTGGAGGAGTTCAAGTATCTCGGGGTCTTGTTCACGAGTGAGGGAAGAATGGAGCGTGAGATCGACAGGCGGATCGGTGCGGCATCCACAGTAATGCGGGCATTGCATCGGTCTGTCGTGGTGAAAAAGGAGCTGAGCCGCAAGGCGACGCTCTCAATTTACCAGTCGATCTATGTTCCTACCCTCACCTATGGTCATGAGCTATGGGTAGTTACCGAAAGAACGAGATCGCGAATACAAGCGGCTGAAATGAGTTTCCTCCGCAGGGTGCCTGGGCTTTCCCTTAAAGATAGGGTGAGAAGCTCCGTCATCCGGGAGGGGCTCAGAGTAGAGCCGCTGCTCCTCCGCATCGAGAGGAGGCAGATGAGGTGGCCCAGGCATCTGATCAGGATGCCTCCTGGACGCCTCCCTGGCGAGGTGTTCCGGGCACGTCCAACCGGGAGGAGGCCCCGGGGAAGACCCAGGACACGCTGGAGGGACTATGTCTCTCGACTGGCCTGGGAACGCCTTGGGATTCTCCCGGAAGAGCTAGAAGAAGTGGCCGGGGAGAGGGAAGTCTGGGCATCTCTGCTCAAGCTGCTGCCCCCGCGACCCGACCTCGGATAAGCGGGAGACAATGGATGGATGGATGGATGGATTTAAACTATCAGAGCTGTTTTTATAACTTTTTGTTTGCCGTGATGCTTTGGATCCTATCGAGCACTGCTATTTTTTGTTATTCACATCTCCTATATCCATGGGAACAACCCAGCATTAAGTGGAGACACAGCATTGATGAAGTTCTGAATTACCGACAGGTTTGAAGGTGGTCCAAAATGATTGCCACACAGTCTGACTTTAGGATCTGTGGTCAAGTGAGAAACAAGAAATCTATGCAAGAAATGTTGGGGTGCCAGCCCAGTCATCCCCATTTAATTAAAGGAAAAAAACAAACAAAATTAGGTGCTGTGCAGCACAAAAATGGAACAGAAAAGTCCACTGAAATGAAAGGAGTCGTGAGGCTTTGTTATGTGGTTTCGATCAGTCAACAGATAGGAGCTCCATCCTTTTCAGAGGGTGATGCCTCATTCTGGCGACTTTGTGATTTATAGGTGGGGGGGCCGGAAGGGGGCGGAGTCAAAATGCTCTCTTCTTGGTACTGTGGAAAGAAGAGAAGAGTGCCAGTGCCCCCTCTCAACCTGGGGTGGTAGTACATTCCTTAAATGAGCCTGGAGAGTGATCCACAGATACAGAGTAACAGATCCCAAACCCTGTCTATATTTTTTTTCTTGTGATTTATTTATTTCTGATCTCCTGGTACAGTGAAATACGTTTAACGCGAAAACGCTTAAGACGAAATATCGGTTAACACGAAATAATACAACGGTCCCCGACAAACTACTATGTATTTTCATGCATTTTTTTCTCTTAACACGAAACGAAAATCGCTTAACACAAAAAGATTTCCCTTCTGGGAATGAACAAAATACGGAAAACACCAGCCGTGCAGGCGAGATTAAGAGGGGTGTGAAATGAAAGAGAGGTGGTTTTCACATGTTTCGTAGAAAGGAGGCTAACTTGGCTTTGAAATACCCTCGGAATAGCCTCTAAGCTACTTTCACCCTCCACCCCTACAAACGCCACACAAAAACATCTTATCTCTCATCGGTTAGCTTTGGAATTCGGTGACGAGTACATCGCAGTGTGAGTAAAAATCAGTGAGTTTGGTTCTCGTTTTTTTTTTCTATTTTAGAAGAATTTTTTTATGAGCACAATGGCAAAGAGCTCAGGGGGAAAGCAAACTGCTATTTCGCTTAAAATGAAGATGGAGCTTCTTAAGGCTGTTGATCAAAAACAGAAGACGAAAACGGAAATCTGTAAAGATTTTGATATTGCTAACTCTACATTATCAACAATACAGTAATTAAAAAAAGAGAGCAAATTACGGAAATGTTTGAACGGAGTAAGTTTGAGCCAGAGCGAAAACGGATGAGAACGGCCAAGCATGAGGATTTAGAGACGGCTTTACTTGCTTGGTTCAAACAAGCGAGATCTCAGAATGCTCCCATTTTTATTAAATACATGCATATATACATATCTATGTAAATAAAATGTACTCTAATAAACTTAATTTTGTTGAATATACTGTATGTTTTTTTTTGTAATATCCTTTAACACGAAATTCTTTTAACATGAACAAATATTTCAGTCCCCTCAGTTTTGTGTTAAACGATTTTCACTGTATTTGATTTTGTGCTGCCATTTCTTGCTTTCTCATTCCCATCTTGTGTTCTTACAAACTCAGTCTCCTGGTTTTTGATCTCTGCCTGGTCCTGGCAACACGTTTCTCAGTACCCTTGATGATGGGGCCCTGCCAGCCTGAAGTCTTCACAGAATTTGAATGAAGAACATGTTCTCCCACCTGGTGGAGTGGACTTAAGAAGCAAATCCATTAACCTCATATTCATCAGTATCTATCAACAAGTTAAAAACCATGAGCGACTGAGTGCTTAGATTGGGCAAGAAAGTGGTTTGATGCACAAAGAGTACATAAATACTTACAAACACAATTTTCCTCTCTTCATAATTCTGCACATAGATAGCAAAAGCAGTCCTTGCAAAGCAATAAACATTGCGTGTAAATTTGCAATAAGTACTCTGCATTTCTTAGTAGGAGCTGACAAAGAGATGATGACATCTGTTTTGGCAGCAACTAGCGTCAGTCACCCTTAAGTGAGTTTCTTGTAATACTGTAATGCCAATACACCAATAATGTAAAAGATCCAGATGGCATGAATGGCAATTGGGATGTGTTCATTGAAAGCAAGGGAAAGGTTCAACATCCAGGTTTCAACAGACGGTGCTGAGTCCAATAAACGGAGATAGGCTCATTTTAAATAAGTCTCCAAGTGTTCCTTTACCAAGGTAATAATCCAGCTCAGTTCTCTACAGCAATGTGCACGATACATTTCTACTCTGCTTTTCAGGGTTTAGGAAGCCTCTGAAGCCATATCAGTTTTGGCTGCTGTGATGGAGCTTCATCTTAAGTGAAGTGGCCTTTTCTGTACTTCTCAGTTCTTTATTGGGTACTGGGGTGATGTGCTAGTGGAGGAAGCAATCCAGGTTTTGCTCTTATTGAGTGTGACAAACTCTCTTGAACATCCAGCAGGGGTGTTTACATCTCTTGAGCTCTCTGGTCCTCACTTCAAAAGAGAGAAGAAGACGCTTTGAGACAGTTGGAGTTCCTCGACATTTCACTAGGTGTTGGCCCTGTGCTCTTGATTTGGTCCTCACAAGCAAAATGTGGCACATCTTACAAGGCTTATTGAACTTACCTAGTGACTTGCTTACATTTTGTTAAACCCCAGATGACAAAATGATGCAAAAGTGCAATGAAAATCGTACTAGTTTGGAGATTCTGTGAATACTTATATTTGAAAGCACTCAAAACAAGTCTAATTCTTGTCCAAAAGCAACTTAAAACTTTGACTTTTTTGGGTAGTGCTAGATCAGGTGTGCTAGTGGGAGTATCTTTAAGAAGTGACCCACAGGCCCTGCCATACCGTACCCCGACCCATAAAGCTACATTACCCGTTTAGTTGGCAGACCACCACCAGAGTTCATTCTTGTCTTGTGCCTGGTCCTGCTGGAATAGTTTTGGCTCCCATTGATCCTTAGTGAGTTAGATAATTCTATAAAGCTGTAATTAATGAATGCACATGTTATAATTTTTTGAATGAAATCCATCACCTTTTTGCGAGTTCTTAAACTTATTTAAGTTTTTTTCCTTATACCCTGGAGCCCGATTTTGCTGTTACTTTGCAGATTAGGAGCTTGGTTCCAGTTCTATAAATTTATTTGATGCCTTTTTGCCGTCAATTTTGTTGTTTCACGAGCATCGCCATTTGCTGCTTCCTCAATAGAAAGCTTCCCGTGTTGTTAGGGACATGTCCTCAGACATCGTAACCTTTGACAATGAGTTAGAAAACTCCCAAACCCTTTTTTGTCAATTATTGTTTTGTTCAAATCAAAGTTTTCTCCAATCTCCAATTTCATCTTGTACTAGTACAATTTGGGACTTTGTTTAGTTTTGTCTCGCAATTTGGCTTTGCTCATGGTGCATCCCTTTTGGCTTTCATATATGCCTTTTCCCCCGGTTACTTTTCTAAAAAGCTCTCGCTGGTTGTCTAGCACAGGGGTCACCAACTCTGGTCCTGGAGACCCACCGTGGCTGCAGGTTTTCATTCTAACCTTTTTCTTAATTAATGACCTGTTTGTGCTGTGAGTTCATTTTAATTGAATTGCTTTTTCAAGATTAGTTCCCCTGAATTTCTTCATTGTTCCTCTGAATTGCTTCATTTGTTTCCTTAAATGGCACCCAAACTGAAATGAGATGTGAGGTGAGGGAGACAACAGAAGGTCAACTAAGTCAGGGCCTCAAACTCCAACCAATTTCACTCCAACAAGTTGCTTAATTAGGCGCCGAGTCTTGTCGTTACTTAAACCTGTTCTTTAATTCCATGGCTTGTTCCTGCTCTCATGGTGCAAAAGCAGACATTTCTGAAATGTTGGATTTTCTCTTTTCTAAGAACACTGTTCGAGTGTTTTGTGGACCTGAGCAGATCAGAATTTCTGGGACCCTCATCTTTCCTTATTCTCAGATATTGTATGATGGACACAGTTTGCTGGTCATGTTTTGGTTCATTTTGTTTCTCATTTTTTGGCGGCTAATTAAGGAAAAAGAAACAGTTAAAGGGGTCTAAGTCTTCAAGAGGAAGTCAATTAAAATGAACTCAAAAGAAGGTAATTAGCAGCAAAACCAGGTCACTAAGAAAAGGGTGAGAATGAAAACCTGCAGCCACGGTGGTCCTCCAGGACCGGAGCTGGCGATCCCTGGTCTAGCAGAATAGTATGGATTGAGGATAAAAGAATTGAGGAGTGAAAGTCACTGTTGGCCACAGAAGTAGACCCCAGAAAGCAGCTCTCATGCTCGAAAGATAAAACATGTTCAGCTCCTTTTTGTCGTTTGTAGCCATCCAGTGTCTTCACTTCCAGTATAAAGATCAGTGTGTCATGGATCTTCGACTCACACACACTTCCAGGTCCCATTTTATGCTGTTCAAGTTTTAAGCGTTCAGTCAGCCTTCTAGATTGCATGTTAGTAGACAAGTAAAAAACAATTGTTTCAGCATTCAATAGCCAATGTGTGCCCCTCTCATTTGTTTGTGCATGGTCTACACTCCCGACTTTGCTGAAAGTCATTTAGTGTCACTTGTAGTTGAGGATCAGTCGTGATTTGGGTGAAAGAATTCAACTCCATGGTCTTGAGAAACAATATCTTCTTTTTATTCTGGCTGAGGGACTTTTAAGCAAGCTTGGCTTAGGATGCATTAGCCAATTTTCTACTTCACAACCGGCCCTTAAACATCGATGTTTTAGTGCATGATATCTTGAGGAAATGAGCTGATAGTCCTGACGACAGACATGTTTACCGTTTTCTGTTTTTGCACATTTCATGCAATTTAAGGCGCTTTCACTTTACTAAATTATGAGCAGAAAACCGTCCCAATATGAGTGTTTTGTGTTCATGGAAGTTATGTTTGGTATCTGTAGTGGTGTATCTGTCTTGTTTATTGTTGCAAATATCACACTATAGTCACTTTAGTGTTATCACAGTTTTGTGCTCTGCATATTCTGATGGGTAGCGGTGGGGCATTCAGCAGAGATGACTACTATTTTAACAAAAATTCCCTGAGTCTTGCAATGCATTCATAAAGTAAACGTAAAGGCAAAAATCAAGTAAAAATTAAAATATATTTGGTAGGTTATTTGGTGGGATTTTGAGTTGCAAAACACCAATCTCTTACAGTGAGCTAGAGACCCTATGTAGCTGCGTCGTCTTTGGCCTTCTTTCACCATAATCCTTCCTCTTTTTATTGTGTCGCGGACACGTGACTGGAATTAAGTTATGATTTGCACTCTTCTTTATTTTTTCCTCAGTTTTTACTTGTGGATAAAAATAAGAACCGTTTCATTTTGGGGGTTTCTCATCTCGAGAAATACAATTCTTGTGATTTACCGTTTTACCTAAGAGTTAATAATTTGTACGGTCATTTTCATTGCCGTTTTGTTTGGAAGTCACCATTTTGAGAGGCTGGCGCACTCCATTGCTATTACGATTTCCCATAATCCTTTAGCAGTGAACGATTTGTGATGCCATCATGTGCAATGGTGTATAGTTTGCCACAAGGCTAATTTTTCTATTCAAGATTTGAACAAAGTCACAGTGTATACATGTGACTGACATTCTGATCTTGTTATTGATCCCTGCTTTTACTCTTGTGGTTACTCGTGTTAGTCAGTGTTAGTGTTTGGGTTTGATGTTCATTTTTCTTTGATTTTCCGGTGTCAATCTTGTTTTATTTGTTTCCTGATTAAGATATTCTCCCAGTTCTTTCATAGAAAATTATTCTCGACATTCCTGTAGTTAGTACAAAATCGACACCCAATCACCCCAGGGATTTTAAGGGTTTTCCATGTCTTTTCTTCTTGGGTTTTCATCCATGTTCCCTAGTCACACGATGAAAGAACCTCAAGGAAAATGTTTCAACAGTTCAACCAAGGGAGTCCTAGGCTTGGAATGATCAGTTATATTTTCAGGTTTTGTGGTGTTGCTGGCCCGTTTTCTCATTTATCCCTTAATTCTTTACAACTCCTTTTTTATTTTGATGAGAACAGGTCATTCAGCCAAACAAGTCCATTCAATTCCATTCACCTAAATTCTCCAAAATAACATTGACTCAAGTTTTGAAGCTCCTTAAATTCCTTACTTCTGCATCATTCTACTTGGCAATTTATTCCTTGTGTCTGTGATTCCCTTTGTGAAGAAAAACCTTCTAGCATTTGTGCAAAATCTGCCCTTAACAAGGTTCCAACTGTGTCCCCTTGTTCTTATTGCAGAGTTTATTTTAAAGTAACAGCCGCATTCCTCTGTACTGATTCCCATCTTAAGTTCAAATAGTTCTATTATGTCACTTTCTAATCTATGTTTGCTTCAACTAAAAATGTTTAACCCATTCAGTTTTTCTGCACAGCTCATACCTGAAAACAGCCCAGTTGTTTCTTCTTTGGACTTTTCTCTAGCACTGCTGTGTCTTTTGTTGTAATATGGAGACCCACCGCAGGACACACACAAACACACCCACACACCAAGCACACACTAGGGCCAATTTAGAATCACCAATCCACCTAACCTGCATGTCTTTGGACTGTGGGAGGAAACCAGAGCGCCCGGAGGAAACCCACGCAGACACGGGGAGAACATGCAAACTCCACGCAGGGAGGACCCGGGTTTCATGAAATCAGCATTGTTAATTTGATTTTGTATTATGCTCATTGGGTTTTTAATACTTCTGTTTTACAGCTGTTTTTTTGTTATTGACTATAAGGTCCATTTGCTACCATGTGACTGCCAGATATTTTACATGTGATGTCATGGCCATTCTCCTATTTAAGATATCAGTCCAGTTTCTTCCATGTCCAAGCCATTCAGTCATTTTCTAACAAACTTTGTCCTGAACAGGGTCACGGGGGTCTATTGGAGCCTATCCCAGTGAACACTGGCACAAGGTAAACCCTGGACAGGGTGCCAGTCCATCACAGGGCAAGAACACACAAGCCCTATACACCAAGCTCAGGGCTAATTTAGTACCACCAATCCACCTAACCTGCAGATGTTTGGATTGTGAGAGGAAACCCATGCAGACACAGGGAGAACATGCAAACTCCATACTGGGAAGACCGCAAGAGGCGAACCCTGGTCTCCTTTAGCTTCAAGGCAGCAGGACTGCCACCCCCATGTCCATGTTTATGGGTAAATTAAACAAAAAGTCATCTGCAATTTTCTTTTCCTTTGATTCAAGGTTTTGACTTTTTGAAATAATTACACTAACTTTTCTTTTTCCTGAATGTTTTGCGCTCAGAGGTGTAGCTAGGGTTTTCAGCGCCCGGGGACAACTGAAGATTTTGCACCCCCTCTTGTTTGCCAAAATGCAATGGGGAAGGGAAAGAAACATCAATTTGGTGCCCCCTGGATGCTGTGCCCTGGGACAGATATCCCCCCTTGCACCCCCCTAGCTACGCCACTGTTTGCGCTTTGACATTTTGCCCATCTAACTTTAAATAGGTTTGAATAGTAATTATCCATTAACTCTTTTACTTCACTGGCACAACTAATTAATGATACCAAAGTTAATTTGGTTTAAAAGACTAGTACAGCTGGGTATCATCTGCATACGAGTGAAAATTACTTTTATAATATATATTATAATATATTATATATATTTTGCGGTGGGTTGGCACCCTGCCCAGGATTGGGTCCTGCCTTGTGCCCTGTGTTGGCTGGGATTGGCTCCAGCATACCCCCGTGACCCTGTGTTCAGATTCAGCGGGTTGGAAAATGGATGGATGGATGGATATTATAATATTATTATAATATATTTTATATATTCTGCGGTGGGTTGGCACCCTGCCCAGAATTGGTTCCTGCCTTGTGCCCTGTGTTGGCTGGGATTGGCTCCAGCAGACCCCCGTGACCCTGTAGTTAGGATATAGCAGGTTGGATACTGGATGGATATATATTAAATATATATTATTATTTTTTTTTTAATGATAGCTCTCAATGGAAGTATGTAAAGTGGAAGCAGTAAAGGTCCAAGTACTGAGCCCTGCAGGGCACCATATTATAGCACATTTCTTTATGTACTGAAATTGATTGGGTAAATATGAACTATAGAAGGCAAAGACAATGCCTAAGTGCCCAAAGTAATTTTCCTACCTATGTAAAATAAAACAGGATAGTCATTGGGGTCAAAGGCTGTGATTAAATCTAACAACTGTGACATTTCCGTCATCAAAGGATACAAATGTAATGCCATTCCAGAACTATGCCTGTTATGGAAGCAGTCTTGCTTATTTTTTAAATAGTGTTGTATAAGGTAAGACTGAAACTGAAAAATACTTTTTCAAATATTTTACAGAAAAAATCATAAATTTAAAATCAGTTTATAATTCTTATGTGTATGTGAGGCTATCTCTGATTTTTTTTGGTAATGATTTGAAATTTTTAGCGTATCAGCAACTGTTTCATTTAGTAATAAAGGATTAATTTTGCCATGAAAGGGTGACACCAGAACATCCATTGAGCTTTTCACTGGTTTTGTTGGGACTGAGTCTGGGGAACAGTTATTAGGGTTTATTTTAGAAACTGAAGTTATAACTTCCTTTTGTTAGCTTTGTTGCTTTGACCTCGTTTTCCTGCATGTAGATAGATAGATAGATAGATAGATAGATAGATAGATAGATAGATAGATAGATAGATAGATAGATAGATAGATAGATAGATAGATAGATAGATAGGTACTTTATTAATCCCAAGGGGAAATTCACATACTCCAGCAGCAGCATACTGATAAAAAAAAAACAATATTAAAGAGCAATAAAAATGTAGGTAAAAACAGACAACAACTTTGTATAATGTTAACGTTTACCCCCCCCCCCCCCCCCCCATTGGAATTGAAGAGTCACATAGTTTGGGGGATGAATGATCTCCTCAGTCTGTCAGTGGAGCAGGACAGTGACAGCAGTCTGTCGCTGAAGCTGCTCCTCTGTCTGGAGATGACACTGTTTAGTGGATGCAGTGGATTCTCTATTATTGACAGGAGTCTGCTCAGCGCCCGTCACTCTACCACAGATGTCAAACTGTCCCGCTACATGCATACAACAGAGCCTGCCTTCCTCACCAGTTTGTCCAGGCATGAGGCGTCCATCTTCTTTATGCTGCCTCCCCAGCACACCACGGCGTAGAAGAGGGTGCTCACCACAACCGCCTGATAGAACATCTGCAGCATCTTATTGCAGATGTTGAAGGACGCCAGCCTTCTAAGGAAGTATAGCCGGCTCTGTCCTCTCTTGCACAGAGAATCAGTATTGGCAGTCCAATCCAATTTATCATCCAGCTGCACTCCCAGGTATTTATAGGTCTGCACCCTCTGCACACAGTCACCTCTGATGATCCATGAGGGGTCTGGGCCTCCTAAAATCCACCACCAGCTCCTTGGTTTTGCTGGTGTTCAGGTGTAGATGGTTTGAGTCACACCATTTAACAAAGTCCTTGATGAGGTTCCTATACTCCTCCTCCTGCCCACTCCTGATACAGCCCACGATAGCAGTGTCGTCAGCGAACTTTTGTACGTGGCAGGACTCCGAGTTGTATTGGAAGTCCGATGTATATAGACTGAACAGGACCGGAGAAAGTACAGTCCCCTGTGGCGCTCCTGTGTTGCTGACCACAATGTCAGATGTGCAGTTCCCAAGATGCACATACTGAGGTCTGTCTTTAAGATAGTCCATGATCCATGCCACCAGGTATGAATCTACTCCCATCTCTGTCGGCTTGTCCCTAAGGAGCAGAGGTTGGATGGTGTTGAAGGCTCTAGAGAAGTCCAGAAACATAATTCTTACAGCACCACTGTGCTGTGCACGAGTAGCAAAGAGCAAACAACCTCAAAAATGGCATTGACATTTGTCGAGAGACCAAAGTGAATGCGCAAAGCAAAATACTCTGCAGGCGACATTTTGCATATTATCGCTAAATTGAATTCTGACCTGGAGATGGAGATCAAAAACGAAAGTGAGATACCAGCTTCAGTTGATTGGTTCCCAGCTGATTGTGGTGCTGAACACGTCTGTGTAGTTGACGTGCCTGCGGCAACATTCACCTGGGAGTACCTCCACTTACGATAACAAGAGGTACAAACCAGATTACTTTGCACTGCGACTGCCACTGCTGCCCACCTGCTGTGTGAAGACAGCCAGGTGGCCAGTCCGCTGTGCTTTCCTGCTGGCTGCTGAGCAACCCCTGTGCAGCCGCTGCTGCCAGAGACACCAACAGCAGCCAAAGCATGCAGCAACAGACATTTTATGTTGATTTCTGTGTGAAACCATTGCTTTGTGTTTTTTGGATAAAACATTCAGCCCTCAAAGAGTTAAGGAAGTTAATAAAGTCAGCACTGCTAATGTCTGTAGGTATTTTGTATTGCAGTTCAGAATTACAATTTGTTAGATTAGTAACTGCTGTAAGCACTACACAAGGATTATTAATGTTGTCATGAACTGTATTAATCTAGTCATTAGTCAGTCATTATCCAACCCGCTATATCCTAACACGGGGTCACGGGGGTCTGCTGGAGCCAATCCCAACCAACACAGGGTGCAAGGCAGGAAACAAACCTGGTAGGACGCCAGCCCACCACAGGTATTAATCTAGTATAGCAGTCAAATCGGGCCATAAAGAGCTTTTTGTTATCTCTTAGCTGTCTGTCTATGCAGTTCAGAAAACCTGCAGCTGTGTTGCTCTCCACTTCTGCTCCAGTTTTTGACATTCTAATGTAAATTCACCTACATTCTTAGATATGGTTTGAAGTTGTTGCGGATGTTCGGGGCCCTTACCAGGCTGGAACGCCCCGACAATGGAAGGACCGGGAGACAGAGTATTTTCAGGACATTTTCTCCCCCAAACTGATAGAGGGTAGCCCCCTTGGCTTGCACCAGGGCCATGGGCTTGGAACATGGAAACTCAAACTGGCTGGGGCCTGTGGCCACAACTGGGGGCACCTGAACATTTGCTGGACCCTATTTGACAACACTTCCGCCACAGCAGGAAGTACTGCTGGAAGAAGATCATTGGACAGCTGGAAACACCTGCCGTTCTTCCAGGTGTCCTATAAAAGGGGGGCCAGTCGCCACTGTTCAACTGTCAGAGTCAGGAGGAAGAAGGACAAAGCCTGTGTGGAGGCAAAAGGGACTGTGCTGTAAATGTGGGCATTATGTGTATTGTGCTAAGAAGTGGGGAGCCAATAGAAAAGCACTTCGCCACAGTGGAATAAAGGAGTGTGTTGTGCTGGAACTCGTGTCTCTGCCTGTCTGTGTCAGGTTAGTGCAGCTGTACGCGCCTGGGCTTCACAAAGTTCATTGCTGAATTACCCCAGTCCACCTCCTCAATCAGTATCTGTAGATTTGTAAAAGAATGTAAAACCATTTGGTGCTGCCTCAGCTAAAGGAATAGTGTCAAATGTCAGGTTCAATAAGAAGATGTAAATCTTATTTTGAATTCTGTGTAATATCATTTATCAAAGCAGCTTTATTTCCTGGAGAGCTAATGCTTAGGAAACAGCAAAAATGTTATTGATGCAGTATTATACTTTTGTTTTTAATTTGACCTAAGTTACAAATACTGGTGCCTCTAGTATACGATCAGGTCTTAACCCTGAATCTGATTCTGCTCTTTATCCTCTAGTAATGAACTGATTTTGTTTCATGACTAAACTTATAGGATGCCCTTCAGCAGCTGAAAGAAATCAAGAAACTTATTTCCCTGTTAGTTGATATTTTGCTAACTCATTTTTCTCTGTGCTTATTGTGACTAAAATTAAAACGTGCAGATGAAGGTTGGAGTCCTGAAGGAAACCATATTTAATGTCCAGGTAATGGAAAGTAAAGAAACAAAGCGGATTTAGTTTTCAGGCTTGGTATGCTAGCCTTCGTAGCTCGACATGAGCGGAAAAGGGGCTTCTTGAGCACCATCTCCCTCATATGCTGGTCCTGAAATGTTGACTTCTGGTTGTGTGGTGGGTTATACTACTAAGGAAATGGAAGAGAAAGGGTTTGCTGATTTGGGCAGAAGTGACATCACTGTTCTTCCAGCACATTCTCCTCCACTCTAAGCATGGATAAAGACACAGCATCAATGATTGTGTATCATTCGTATCCTTTACCTGGTGTTTCTCTTTACCATAACCTCGCATCTCTGACACCATATATAATACTCTGAATTCACACTAAACATGTCATGCTCATCTTTAAAACTTCTGTAATGTACAGTAGGTGTCACACACAAGTGCTTAGGAGATGGTTTACGGGCTCGAAAATAAATATTTCTTAGCCATTCCAAGGGTGGCTCCTTTTTTCCCTGTGCACACCCTCCAAATGACAACACTTCTAGCAACCAGGATCCCTCCTACTGATGACATCACTTCCGGTTCCAGTTCACAAGCTCCCATCTCTTCCTGTCTCCAGCATTAATAATCTCCATCTTACCTACTTGTATCAGTTCAATTTTGACCTCCCTATCTGTAAAGACATTTTTTTATTTTTGCGTATTTTTAAGTACACAGAGTACAGAGTCCCCAAACCTTTATGCTTGTTCCTGACTCTTATTACATAGGGTGCATTAGGATCTTACAAGGAAAATTAAAGATTAAAACAGTAAGGGTGCCAGGATTTCATAATTTGCTGGGACAAAGTTTTATCTCAAGTGGTCCTAATACTTTTTTATTATTGGTAAATACACATTAAAAAAAAAGAAACTTTAATTTTAGAAGTCCAGCCATACCAAACGTAAATGGGATCACATGTTATTTGTCTTTACTCGTCTAGTTTAAATGCAGTTTTGTCAATGAAATTCTAAATATAAGCTGACTGCCTACCTACTGATGATAGGTACAAGACACCAGCCCACTGTAACTCACAAACACCCAAATAATATCTGTTATAATTTAAAACAGTAACATTTTATAAAAGCATAGAGATTGATTCATTTTTGGCGATGGTTATGGCGTTCCTTGTAATATGTATATTTACAAAACACAGCTCCCTGGGTTTTCATGTAACAATTCCATCCATCCATCCATCCTCTCCCGCTTATCCGAGGTCGGGTCGCAGGGGCAGCAGCTTGAGCAGAGATACCCAGACTTCCCTCTCCCCGGCCACTTCTTCTAGCTCTTTTGGGAGAATTCCGAAGCATTCCCAGGCCAGCCGAGAGGGAACAACTCACCAGGGAGGCGTCCAGGAGGCATCCTGATCAGATGCCCGAGCCACCTCATCTGACTCCTCTCGATGCGGAGGAGCAGCGGCTCTACTCTGAACCCCTCCCGGATGACTGAGCTTCTCACCCTATCTTTAAAGGAAAGCCCAGACACCCTGCGGAGGAAACTCATTTCAGCCGCTTGTATTCGCGATCTCGTTCTTTTGGTCACTACCCATAGCTCATGACCATAGGTGAGGGTAGGAACATAGATTGACTGGTAAATTGAGAGCTTTGCCTTACGGCTCAGCGCCTTTTTCACCACGACAGACTGATGCAGAGCCCTCATCACTGCGGACGCCGCACCGATCCGCCTGTCAATCTCACGCTCCATTCTTCCCTCACTCATGAACAAGATCCCGAAATACTTGAACTCCTCCACTTGGGGCAGGATCTCGCTACCAACCCTGAGAGGGCACTCCACCCTTTTCCGGCTGAGGACCATGGTCTCGGATTTGGAGGTGCTGATTCCCATCCCAACACTTCACACTCAGCTGCAAACCGATCCAGAGAGAGCTGAAGATCACGGCCTGATGAAGCAAACAGGACAACATCATCTGCAAAAAGCAGTGACCCAATCCTGAGCCCACCAAACCGGACCCCCTCAATGCCCTGGCTGTACCTAGAAATTCTGTCCATAAAAGTTATGAACAGAATTGGTGACAAAGGGCAGCCCTGGCAGAGTCCAACTCTCACTGGAATCAGGTTTGACTTACTGCCGGCAATGCGGACCAAGCTCTGACACCGGTTGTACAGGGACCAAACAGCCCTTATCAGGGGGTCCGATACCCCATACTCTCAGAGTACCCCCCACAGGATTCCCAGAGGGACACGGTCGAATGCCTTTTCCAAGTCCACAAAACACATGTAGACTGGTTGGGCAAACTCCCATGCACCCTCCAGGACCCTGCTAAGGGTGTAGAGCTGGTCCACTGTTCCGTGACCAGGACGAAACCACACTGTTCCTCCTGAATCCGAGGCACCCCGGTCTGCCAATCCAGAGGCACTGTCCCTGATGTCCATGTGTTGTTGCAGAGACGTGTCAACCAAGACAGCCCTACAACATCCAGAGCCTTGAGGAACTCCGGGCATATCTCATCCACCCCCGGGGCCCTGCCACCAAGGAGTTTTTTGACCACATCGGTGACCTCAGTCCCAGAGATGGAGGAGCTCACCTCCGAGTCCCCAGGCTCTGCTTCCTCATTGGAAGGCATGTTAGTGGGATTGAGGAGGTCTTCGAAGTACTCCCCCCACCGACCCACAACGTCCCGAGTCGAGGTCAGCAGCGCACCATCCCCACCATATACAGTGTTGACATTGCACTGCTTCCCCCTCCTGAGACGCCAGACGGTGGACCAGAATCTCCTCGAAGCCGTCCGAAACTCGTTCTCCATGGCCTCCCCAAACTCGTCTCACACCCGAGTTTTTGCCTCAGCAACCACCGAAGCCACATTCCGCTTGGCCTGCCGGTACCTATCAGCTGCCTCCAGAGTCCCACAGGACAAAAGGGTCCTGTAGGACTCCTTCTTCAGCTTGACGGCATTCCTCACCGCCGGTGTCCACCAATGGGTTTGGGGATTGCTGCCACGACAGGCACAGACCACCTTACGGCCACAGCTCTGGTTAGCCGCCTTAACAATAGAGGCACGGAACATGGCCCATTCGGACTCAATGTCCCCCACCTCCATCGGGATGTGGTCGAAGTTCTGCCAGAGGTGGGAGATGAAGTTACTTCTGACAGGGGGCTCTGCCAGACGTTCCCAGCAGACCCTCACAACACATTTGGGCCTACCAGGCCTGACCGGCATCCTCCCCCACCATCGGAGCCAACTCACCACCAGGTGGTGATCAGTTGACAGCTCTGCCCCTGTCTTCACCCGAGTGTCCAAGACATGTGGCCACAAATCCGACGACACGACCACAAAGTCGATCATCGAACTGAGGCCTAGGGTGTCCTGGTGCCAAGTGCACATATGAACACCCCTATGCTTGAACATGGTGTTCGTTATGGACAATCCTTGAAGAGCACAGAAGTTCAATAACAAAACACCACTCGGGTTCAGATTGGGGAGGCCATTCCTCCCAATCACGCCCTTCCAGGTCTCACTGTCATTGCCCACGTGAGCACTGAAGTCTCCCAGCAGTACGAGCAGTCCCCAGAAGGTATGCCCTCTAGTACCCCCTCCAGGGACTCCAAAAAGGGTGGGTACTCCGAACTGCTGTTCAGCGCATACGCACAAACAACAGTTAGGACCCGTCCCCCCACCCGAAGGCGAAGGGAGGCTACCCTCTCGTCCACCGGGGTAAACCCCAATGAACAGGCTCCAAGTCGGAGGGCAATAAGTATACCCACACCCACTCAGCGCCTCTCACCGGGGGCAACTCCAGAGTGGTAGAGAGTCCAGCCCCTCTCAAGGAGATTGGTTCCAGAGTCCAAGCTGTGCGTCGAGGTGAGCCCGACTATATCTAGCCGGAACCTCTCAACCTCATGCACTAGCTCAGGCTCCTTCCCCTTCAGAGAGGTGACATTCCACGTCCCAAGAGCCAGCTTCTGAGCCGAGGATCGGACTGCCAAGGTCCCCGCCTTCGGCCACCACCCAACTCACAATGCACCCGACCTCCTTGGCCCATCCCATAGGTGGTGAGCCCATGGGAAGGGGGACCCACATTGCCTCTTCAGGCTGTGCCTGGCCGAGCCCCATGGGTGCAGGCCCGGCCACCAGGCGCTCCCCATCGAGCCCCACCTCCAGGCCTGGCTCCAGAGTGGGGCCCCGGTGACCTGCATCCGGGCGAGGGAAAACGCCGTCCAAAGTTTTCATTCATCATAGAAGGTTTGTTTAACCGCTCTTTGTCTCATCCCTCACCAAGGTCCAGTTTGCCTTGGGTGGCCCTACCAGGGGCATAAAGCCCCGGACAACAGAGCTCCTAGGATCATTGGGACACGCAAACCCCTCCACCACGATAAGGTGGCGGTTAAAGGAGGGGAAAAAATGTTGATGAGGTCCCACCGAGATTTGAACTCGGATCGCTGGATTCAAAGTCCAGAGTGCTAACCATTACACCATGGGACCATAAGCCTAGTATGTGTGTTTCCATGAGTGAATCTATCCTCATTTAAGTTATCACCAAAATGTCTGTATATTCTGTAAAAAATCGTGTCTTTCAAAATATTGCATGGCAGCCACTCACTGTATCTGCTCTACCAAGAGGTCACAAAGCGACATGCCTTACTGGTCTTAAGAGATGTTGGAAACTTTAATGCAGGTTGAGTAGTGGTTTTTTAATATCGTTCAAATCTGTGACATTTGCCAGCGGAGCAGCAGATTCCCCAACACCCACCGCTATAGTTAGCCGAGCTAGCAGTGGCATTTTCACTTGCCATTGGGGAATTGCTAAATTTTTCAGCGCCGACATCAGACTCATTTTGCAGTTTTCTTCATTTCAACCTGACAAGTTTGTGGAGAGATTGTACACAATTATCTTGACTTGTTCACATTTTTCTCCCACAAGACATACTGTACCTACATCACATAACTATAGTAAATTCAGTAAGCTAGTAGTTCATAGCTTGCTGGTAACACTGAGTGTCGGAAGTATTTGTGATTGGTAAAACTGAAAGTCAATGTTATTTTGATTGGTAGGCTTATAGTATAGTAACCTTCTTAGTGTTATGTGTACCTCTGAAAAGAACGAGTCAAACGCAGTCAGTATTTTTTTGCAAGAAAAAATGTTATTACATGTAACAGAAACATGGAAACAGTAAAACATCAACGTAAATACAGTAGGAAAGGCCTGTCGCGTGACCACTGCTGTACCTGGGCAGGTTTAGTTCACGTCCTGTGTGTTATACGTTTTGAGGCAGTCAACGATGCACAGCCCAATGTCACAATTGGAACAGTAGATGCGTGTTTCTTACCTCCACCTACATTTTTACGTGCAAATTTTAAAAACATCGCAAGCACCAGTCCCCATCACCCTCCATCTCTTTCTCCTCCTCACATTGATTCAAACAGCTAATTGAAACACTCCGCATTATCTTAAGTCCTCATTGACACACATCAATACTATCCATTAATTACCAGTTTAGTACCAGTTTGGCCCCCCACAGTACATGGCATCTGTCCTGCTCTCCTCAACTCACTAAAAGCTTTCATGTTGTTAACCAGTTTCAGTTTGCTTTTAGTAAGAACTTTGGACGATAGCGGTATGTTGGTCAGCATGAGGTTTTTTTTCTTTGTTTCCTCTTGACTTTAGTATTGCTACTTCTGCCTGTCCTAACAAGAAATTGTCCATCATGCACTTATTTCCATCTTTTCATTATATTGTCATAACAAAAATGAAACCAAGCTCTCAAGAACTCAATTCCCAAATCATTAAAAAGAAAACTGAAGAAACTGAAAAGTGACTTCAACCTTTCACAGTAAATGAAGTAATAGAAAATGGTTTCTTTTACTGTACAAAAAGGGCACTGATTCACTTCTGATAGTTATGGTATGGAAAGAATTGGTGGCCAAGGCCAAGTGCGCTATTCTCCATGGCAAATTGACAAGTTCTTTTGCAATGGAAGTTTATAAAATGCTCACAATGCTGGTGTGACACTCTTAGTGATCTGTAATTCATTTCTGCACAGTGCTTCTGGCAATATGGCAGAAACATACAGTAGATATAAAAGGTACTATATGACATACAGACAGACAGACAGACAGACAGACAGACTGACAGGCAGGCAGGCAGATAGATAGATAGATAGATAGATAGATAGATAGATAGATAGATAGATAGATAGATACTTTATTAATCCCCAAGGGGAAATTCACATACTAGGGGGCGCTGTCACACCTCCAAACCCGCAGACAATATGTCCATACACCAGGTAAAATCCCCAATAATGAATTTATTATATTTATTTAGTATCTCGGGGTCTTGTTCACGAGTGAGGGAAGAATGGAGCGTGAGATCAACAGGCGGATCGGTGCGGCGTCCGCAGTAATGCGGGCTCTGCATCGGTCTGTCGTGGTGAAAAAGGAGCTGAGCTGTAAGGCAAAGCTCTCAATTTACCAGTCGATCTATGTTCCTACCCTCACCTATGGTCATGAGCTATGGGTAGTGACCGAAAGAACGAGATCGCGAATACAAGCGGCTGAAATGAGTTTCCTCCGCAGGGTGTCGAGCTCTCCCTTAAAGATAGGGTGAGAAGCTCAGTCATCCGGGAGGGGCTCAGAGTAGAGCCGCTGCTCCTCCGCATCGAGAGGAGTCAGATGAGGTGGCTCGGGCATCTGATCAGGATGCCTCCTGGACGCCTCCCTGGTGAGGTGTTCCGGGCACGTCCAACCGGGAGGAGGCCCCAGGGAAGACCCAGGACACGCTGGAGGGACTATGTCTCCTGGCTGGCCTGGGAACGCCTCGGGATTCTCCCGGAAGAGCTAGAAGAAGTGGCCGGGGAGAGAGAAGTCTGGGCATCTCTGCTCAAGCTGCTGCCCCCGCGACCCGACCTCGGATAAGCGGAAGAGGGTGGATGGATGGATGGATGAATTTATTATAACAAAAAGGTGCACAAAGTACCTCCACTCCCACAATTCACAATAATAATCAATAAATCAATACAATACTCAAATCCTCCACTCCACCAAGCAGCTCTGTTGAAATTCCTCCCAACTCTGGCTCAGGCTGCTGGGTTTCCCACAGTCCTTTTTATAGTCGTCGACCCAGAAGTGCTTCTGTGCTTCAGTCCATTTGATTCCATAGCACTTCCGGATCAGATGAAAACTCTTCTTTTCTTCAGCCCGGAAGTACTTCATTTCTTCCATCCCCGTGACGAGGTAGTACTTCCGGGCTATAATAGAAACACTTATGCCTCCCTGCAGCATCCCCTGGCGGCCCCCACGGTATCCAGCAGGGCTGTGAAGCCAAATTCCATTGTCCATGATGCCCTGTGGGAATTCGGGGGAACCTCTATGTTACAGGAGCACTCCATCTAGCGGCCTGGGGGTGTTGGCCGGGATAAACTGCCGGCCATCCCTCACAATAGATAGATAGATAGATAGATAGATAGATAGATAGATAGATAGATAGATAGATAGATAGATAGATGACAGAACACCACCCTCAAACACAACCGCACAGATACAGTCCTAAGTTCAAACACGTGCTTTTATTTTACAAAGTACCTTTAACAGGATTTCTTTTCCTTTTTTATTTCTTTTTACTTTTTTCTACATCGTCATCAAATTTGAAGCTTTTTGTGGTTTTAGTCAGTAAAGCAGTCAAGACTGACAAAGATTTGGGTGTGCGTTTTGGGCTTTTCGATTCCTAGTGCTTTGTTCTTGTCTTCTGGGCTGCCTTTGTTGATAGAGCAGCATGGAATCAGCAGGATAAACACGTTTTAGACTTCCAGACTTATGCATTACAACTTTTAGGCGAGTGACAACAAACACAAGCTCATGGCTGACACGGGCTGGGGTAGTCATTTGGCCTAATCAATTGCATCTTCATAAACGGTCATCCTTTTTTCATCCCCCCTGAGGGGCCAGATGCATCTGTTATTTTTACATGCAAGTCGACATCTCCTGCGTCGTCAAATGGCAGCCATGCATCAAGGTCCTTGTGAACCATAATCATTGTCGGCTATAAACTCAAATGTTCTGCCTAATGGCTTTTAATCCATCAAGTCTCTAATTTGAATATCAGGTTCCACCATATTCAGATTAGGGCTCATTAGCATATCAGCCTGCAGCTCCAGTTGCATTGTAATTTGTACAGAACAGCACAAATTGTAGCAAGCTGCGCATCCCGGGGGCTGAGTGCCAAATGCAACAAAACAGTTGAGCCCAATCACGGCACAGGGTGATTGACCCCCGGCAATGCTATGCCATCCACGTCAGGCATAAATGGACAGCTAATAGCGACATCACATTGCAATCTGTCTGCTTCCCTGTCTGCTAATGAACATTGAATGTTGTTTCACCTGCCATCCCCAATTTCAATTTTTGCTCTCTTCATGCTGGAAAGGTTTTTACATTTTTTTGCATTTGTTTGACTACTAATATCATTAATGGATTCTGTTTTTCATTTTAGCCATGGAGGATTGCTTGCTTTTATTAATTCTGGTTGCCTCTCAATATATCTCTCTTTGTTAGTCATTTCTGTGGGCTCTTCATTTCAAAACGTGAATGGCAAGTCTAACGCAGTGGTCTGCTATCCTCTCCCAGCCCAGACAACCATGGTCCTTTTATGCTGGCTGGCTCCTCCTGACGAACGACTCTTTTATTGTTAGCCTGAAAGAAATCACAGCAAGTAAGGTTTTTAATTTCACTTTAACAAGGTGAAGAGATTGGCGCCGCTTAGGGAATAAAAAGTCTGTTTTCATAACAAACCCTTTGCACAGACTTCATTGATTTCAGAGGCTACCACCATTTAGACAAAAATAAGCATAAAGTACCTTACATAGCCAGCCATCTACACAAAGGCGAGCAGTACAGAGGCTGCAGCGGTTTAGAAAACACAAAGTGAAACCTTTTTAAAAAGCCCATCCATTATGGAGAGGCTGCAGATATTTGAAAAAAGGACCCATATAGCACCTTTCAAACCAATATCCTTTTACACAAAGTCCATCAAACGACAGAGGTTGACACCAGTTAGAGTAAATTGGGAAAATAATGAGGCCTTTTCACAAAGTCTTTCCATTTTATGACATCCTTAGTCCAGTGCAACATCAGAGGGAAGTAGATCCTGTCCCAGCATCCTCAGATGAAAAGCCGGACATCACTTGAAGGCTACACAAAGGGTCACTTTAGAGAAACATGAAACATGTGGTTAAATCAAATTTGGACATCTACAGTATCTATCTATCTATCTATCTATCTATCTATCTATCTATCTATCTATCTATCTATCTATCTATCTATCTATCTATCTATCTATCTATCTATCTATTGTGAAGACCGGCCCCAACCACGAACAGACACCAAGACAGCTATGTCTGAAACATACTCTTTTATTGTGTTTTTCTCCTTCCAATACAGCACAAATCACTTTCAGTCCTTATTACCTTCTTCTCCTCCTGCCTCCACAGCTCTCTCATCAAGCTCTGTCACGCTACCTCCCAACTCTGGCTCCTGGAATGGAGTGAGGCTCCCCTGCACCCCTGGGTGGTAGCCCTCTCGTATTCCAGGGGAGGTATTGGTGCTCTCCCAGTCCTCCCATGTCCCAGGCATCCCGACTGTGCAGCCGTCTATCTATCTATCTATCTATCTATCTATCTATCTATCTATCTATCTATCTATCTATCTATCTATCTACAGTGCATCCGGAAAGTATTCACAGCGCTTCATCACTTTTTCCACATTTTGTTACGTCACAGCCTTATTCCAAAATTGATTAAATTCATTTTTTTCCTCAGAATTCTACACACAACACCCCATAATGACAACGTGAAAAAAATTTACTTGAGGTTTTTGCAAATTTATTAAAAATAAAAAAAATTTGAGAAAGCACATGTACATAAGTATTCACAGCCTTTGCCATGAAGCTCAAAATTGAGCTCAGTTGCATCCTGTTTCCCCTGATCATCCTTGAGATGTTTCTGCAGCTTCATTGGAGTCCACCTGTGGTAAATTCAGTTGACTGGACATGATTTGGAAAGGCACACACCTGTCTATATAAGGTCCCACAGTTGACAGTTCATGTCAGAGCACAAACCAAGCATGAAGTCAAAGGAATTGTCTGTAGACCTCCCAGACAGGATTGTCTCGAGGCACAAATCTGGGGAAGGTTACAGAAAAATTTCTGCTGCTTTGAAGGTCCCAATGAGCATCGTGGCCTCCATCATCCGTAAGTGGAAGAAGTTCGAAACCACCAGGACTCTTCCTAGAGCTGGCCGGCCATCTAAACTGAGCGATCGGGGGAGAAGAGCCTTAGTCAGGGAGGTGACCAAGAACCCGATGGTCACTCTGTCAGAGCTCCAGAGGTCCTCTGTGGAGAGAGGAGAACCTTCCAGAAGGACAACCATCTCTGCAGTAATCCACCAATCAGGCCTGTATGGTAGAGTGGCCAGATGGAAGCCACTCCTTAGTAAAAGGCACATGACAGCCCACCTGGAGTTTGCCAAAAGGCACCTGAAGAACTTTCAGACCATGAGAAAGAAAATTCTCTGGTCTGATGAGACAAAGATTGAGGTGTGAATGCCAGGCGTCACGTTTGGAGGAAACCAGGTACCGCTCATCACCAGGCCAATACCATCCGTACAGTGAAGCATGGTGGTGGCAGCATCATGCTGTGGGGATGTTTTTCAGTGGCAGGAACTGGGAGACTAGTCAGGATAAAGGGAAAGATGACTGCAGCAATGTACAGAGACATCCTGGATGAAAACCTGCTCCAGAGCGCTCTTGACCTCAGACTGGGGCGACGGTTCATCTTTCAGCAGCACAACGACCCTAAGCACACAGCCAAGATATCAAAGGAGTGGCTTCAGGACAACTCTGTGAATGTCCTTGAGTGGCCCAGCCAGAGCCCAGACTTCAATCCGATTGAACATCTCTGGAGAGATCTTAAAATGGCTGTGCACCGACGCTTCCCATCCAACCTGATGGAGCTTGAGAGGTGCTGCAAAGAGGAATGGGCAAAACTGGCCAAGGATAGGTGTGCCAAGCTTGTGCCATCATATTCAACAAGACTTGAGGCTGGAATTGCTGCCAAAGGGGCATCGACAAAGTATTGAGCAAAGGCTGTGAATACTTATGGACATGGGATTTCTCAGTTTTTTTATTTTTAATAAATTTGCAAAAACCTCAAATAAACTTTTTTCACGTTCTCATTATGGGGTGTTGTGTGTAGAATTCTGAGGAAAAAAATGAATTTAATCCATTTTGGAATAAGGCTGTAAGATAACAAAATGTGGAAAAAGTGATGAAGCGCTGGGAATACTTTCCGGATGCACTATATCTATCTACATAAAGTTTTTCTTGAACTTTTTTTTCTTGCAACCCAGTTTTCCCTTCTGTGTGTTTTCGAGACCTACAGTTGCCACCAACAGTCATCCGGGTTGGGGGGAGGTTCCCCCTTGAAGCATTTTCATTTGCTTAAACTGCCCATTGAATACAATTGTCGATACCGTAACCAAGATGAGCCGGACAAATGAGGACACAAACATAGCAAGGGATAGATGCAAAAGTGATACGGTGCTTTTATTAAATTAATCCAAAACAAACAGTGTCCAACTAAATAGTGCACCGAATCTTCTAATTTAAATAAATAATCCATAAATCAAAGTGCTGGTGGAGGTTAAAATTCCTAGGCAAGAAACTGTCCTTTAACATCACATCCCCGGTGTGTCAATTTTAATTCAGACATTTCCTCAGCTTACTCCCAAACGGGACATTGTAGCTGCCAGATCTTCTTCAGCAGGTTCGGGTCCCCACAACCCATGGCTCCCTGCAGGGCACCATGCTGAACTACATTGCTCCAAGGCTCAGTCCTCTGCAGCCATCTGTGGCCCCGGCATGACATCACTCCGACTCCCGCTTCCAGACACGCGTCCCAGAAGTCCACGGCTCCTCCTCAGGACTCCTCACCGAGCCTTCCTTCTCCCTGGTCGCTCGGCTAGAGTGATCTACTTCAGTCTCAGAGTGTCAGCTGCACACTCCCCTAGGGACACACTCAGTGCAGGATTTACGTATAAGCTACACAAGCTATAGCTTAGGGCCCCCGCCTTCTTGGGGGCCCCCAAAACAAATTGTCCGAGTGAGCAATTGTCATATATACTTAAATATACTACAGCATTATTTGTCCCAATCAGGCCCGGCCTTAGGCATAGGCGCCCCGGCGTCCGGGGGGCCCCGATTTGACTCCTTGGTCTAATTTTCACGCATTTCACAGAGCTTCCAGGGGGGCCCCTGGACCCCCCTTTCACCTAGGGCCCCATAATACCTAAGACCGGGCCTGGACACACTCCTGGCTGCCTGCCTTCTGTCTCTCATACCAGCTCTCTCCATGTCCGGTCTTCATCTCTTCTTTCTTTAACCTCCATCTCCTTGTTTCTCTTTACCGTTCTTTCATCTGTTTTTCTGTTTAGTACTGACTCCACCTTATATGCCTCTGCAGACACAGCACCTCCTTCATGTAACCACATAAAGCCAATGGAGCAATCAAGACAGACCACACCCTCACATGCAGTGTGGTCTGTCTCAATTACCCCACCACCCTCCTGCAGCCGCACAAGCATGCACACCATGGAGATCGAGTTGGCTATTCAATTATTTAATTATTTGAAAAGGGACCCCATGATACTTAGTCGTGGACCTACTATTCCACAGGGGCACCCTCACACTGCCAATTTAATTTTCCAATGGTGTGCATTTGCATATTCTCTTGAACAGATGCCACACAGATGAGTTTAATCACCATGAGGCAACAACCATCCCTGGATTTTGTGCCAGCCCCCCAGGGATGACTTTGGGGATTGGGGAGCAAAGCCCATAGAGACATGAGGAGAATGGGTAAATGGCGTCTAACCAGTGTAAAATGAGGACAAAAGAGACAAAAAAGGTTTGGGGTTTTCCGACCCCGTATACTGTACACTCTTCAAAAGTATAGTACAAGTAGGTCCAGGGAATCATAATACATTCAACACAAAAATGGGGTTATTTATATAGGGGGACCGGAAGTGCCAGAGGAATGCTGGGAATTGTCGGTGAATTGGATGCTGGGAGCCATGATGTCATCAGAGGGAAGGACTAGGAGTGAGTGAGTAGGCGTGGTCATGGATTTATGGATTCAGGGTGGCGACGCTTCCTTCTTTCTGGGAAAACAAAGAGAGAGATTAGTGCTCCGCCACTCCTGTTTGGCACGAGGTTGCACGTTACGTCTTGGGTCCTTCCGCGGTTCCCTAAGCGCGCGTGCGTGACACCAGACATAGGATTTGATCCCACGATGTTAGATCTGAGAGGCAGCAGTGCTAACCACTGCACCACCATTCTCCCCAAGCTCCAAAAAATTGAAAACACATAAATGGGCCTTCATTTTTTCTTATTTGAATGCACTATAAGCTCAAACCAGGATTTCAGACATGAAGAGTTCTCTGAAGAAACAGTGGATAAAGAGTGACTTCTCAATGCTGACATAACAGATCTACACACTGAAATAATCAAATAATCATATTTGCCATTTAGCCTCCCCATACACTCCCCTGACTCTCACAGCAGACAGCTGGCAGTGCACTGTTTGCACCTTTCTTGTGGCATGTTAATTGGGTGAAGTGAAACCTGCTCAGTTTTAGAAGGCTTCCTCAACTGAAGTGCCCTTCACCTTCTTCATAACCAAAGCCAACAAAAAGTTTGCTTTGCTCAGCATCCACCATGGCGCTGATATTGCAAAGGGAGCCAATTTTGGTCACTGTGGACCACACCCTGACCACATGTCATTGAAGACCCTGGAGGACAGCCATGTGTTTACACAAGAATGAAACAAGGGCTCAAGCACACCGAGGTAGCAACACCAGTTTATTCTTATGTGCTCAGAGTGCAATTAAAGATAAAACAAAGGTCTGCTTCCCTTTGGTCTCTGGTAATGTGGACTTCTAGATAAGGAATCAGATTTCAGACCTTAAAGATGCCAGTTCAACCCTCACCTCTGTGTGACTCTGCATCAGTCACTTAATAGGCCTGAGCCTAAACTCCAACTGCAATGACATGCGCAGAACCAGACTGTTCAAGCAGACTTGGAAGAAGTTGACTGTAGAAGAGGCACTAGGTAAAATAAAGGCTGCTGTTTATTTGATAATCCCGCTAGGCCTGTTATTAAATACCAAATGAGCTGAACCTCTCTGCGCGTAACAGCCCGTTTCACTTTGTCATCACTTAAGTGCTTATTTTGCTGTCTCATGGATCTAGTGCTGAGTGTTTACATCTTTGTCTGTGTGTGGGGTCTGCATGTTCTCCCTGTGTTGGCGTCCATTTGCCTCCCACACAATACCGTAGATGATAGGTTTGTGAAATAGTGATGAAACAGCTTCCAGTCTTGGGTTATGGTCCTACCTCATCTCTGCTGTTGCTACTTGAGTACAATCCAGCTGATTATGACCTTGTTCTCCATTAACTGGAATATGACTTCTTTTGGATGCAGTGTATAAAGTTGCCTGGCATGGTGTGCTCACTGTAGGGCGCTATATAGGATATAGCTTGATATGGCATCCAACTTAGAAGCGCCTGGTCTCTTTATTCTTTCCAAGCTATTCTTTCCAGTGATGTCCCAAACCACAGTGCCTTTGCCTATCTGTTATTTGCAAATTGCCTCCTCAGATCCCAACATCATTTTGTCACTCTTTGGCATATTTCAAACAGTCACTTTTCTGTTGTCTTTTTGTTGTTTGGGGAGCTCGTTGTGATTCACACAGCGGCCTTTTCCTTCTTTCAATTTGTTTTGGCTGCATGGAGCACCTTGTGTGATAGCAATCTCCACGTGGCGTGTCGCCCTAAATAACATATTGATTGATGCGCTCACGTTCACTCGCTTGCTCAGTGAGGCGCCGTTGGCGGCTTAACACCTCAGGTAACACGTGAACATCATCTTCCGATGGACTGCGGTTCAATGATCTTTAACTTATATGGTGCTCCTCCAGTTGGATCGCTTCACTCTGCTGGGTTCACTTCTGCCTCAAACTTGCTGTGATTTCCTAAAAATGAAGGCCAGTTTTAACATCCAAAAGTGGGATATTCATGCCACCTATTATCCCAAACCCCCTGTTATCCTTGGAGCTGCTACACATGTGCTACTTCTTCCATACTAAATTTTCTGCCTTGTGAGCTTTTCATTTCTCACTCACAATTACAGTTTCACTCTACAATCAGTCCCATCTCTTTGCTTTGCCCACCTTAAATTACATTAATGTACATTAATTAATTAATTACATTACCTTACTTGTTGCTGAGCTTTGGAAAGCAGCTCTGGTTGAGAGTGGCAGTAAGGGGTGATGGCTGAGTGAAGGAAAGAGGTGTGCTGAAGTTCCATGGGTGCCTGCTGCGGCTGATTTAGCAGATTTCTATATCAGCACAGTGGCCTTTGAAATTGAACCAGTCTTCATTTGCTTGTTGTCTTTGTACTGTAGGTCATACAGTGATCAACCCCAACATTCAAACCACTGCCAGGTGAAGTGAACAGCATTGATCATCTTGTTCCAGTGGCACCAGTCAAAGGGTGAGATACAATATATTAGGCAGCAAATGAACAGTCAGTTCTTGAAGCAAGAAAAATGGTCAAGTATAAGGATCTGATCTATTTTGACGCGGACTACATTGTGATGGGTAGACAACTGAGTGAGAGCATCTCCAAAACGACAGTTCTTGTGCAGTGGTTAGTACTTACCAAAAGTGGTCACAGGAAGGACAACCACTGAACTGGTGACAGAGTCATGGGCACCCAAGGCTCATTGATGTATGTGTTGAGCAAAGACCAGCCCATCTGGTCTGATCCCACAGAAGAGCTAATGGAGCACAAATTGCTGAAAAACTTCATGCTGGCCATGAGAGAATGGTGTCAGAACACAATGCACGCAGCTTGCTTCATAGGCCCGGACCAATCAGAGTGCGTATGTTGAGCCCTGTCCATTTACAAAAGCGCCTTCAGTGGGGATGTGAGTGTCAGAACTGGACCATGGAGCAATGGAAGATCTTTTGGATCATGTGAATGGCCGGGTAGAGTGTGGGTGGAGAGCGTCATTTAACTTCAGAAGAAATGATAGCAGGATACACCATATGCACTATGGGAAGAAAACAAGCCAGCAGAGGCAGTGTGATGCTAAGTGCAATGTTCTGCAGGGAAACCTTAGGTCCTGGCATGTTTCTTTGACAAGTACCATCTACCTAAAGATTGTTACAGACCAGAAAAACCCCTTTATGGCAACAGTATTCCCTGATGTCAATAGCCTCCTTCAGCAAGACAGCGCATCCTGCCACATTGCAAAATATTTTCAGGAATGGCTTGAGAAACACAAGAAAGAGCCCAAGGTATCGATCTGGTCTTCAGATTTCCCATATCTCAATCTGATCTAGTGAATGTGCTGGATAAACAAGTCTGATCCATGGAGCCCCTACCCCACAACTTACAGGACTTAAGGAATCTGCTGCTAATATCTTGGTGCAGACACCACAGGACACCTTCAGAGGTCTCCAGGAGTCCATGCCTCAATGGGTTACACAAGGGGGACCTACACAAAAGTAGGCACATAGTTTTAATGTTGTGGTTGATCGGTGCATGTTATCTTCTTCACCAGTAACCCCACGATTCTCGTAAGAATTGCAAATCCAAGAATGGCAATCACTTTCTGTTCCCTCCGATATTTGGAGGGATGAACTATCATGGAGGGTGGGTGCATCCACTTCACTCCACAGCAGTGCCACTCACAGTAGTGACGTTGATGTACGATTCTGCTAGTCATGAGGCGTGTTTCAGAAGCGTGTTGTAGGCGCCTTCGTGTATTGTTTTTATCTATGCAGTCTCGCTTTTGGCAGCGGTGGTAGTGTGAACGACTTGCCTGTTGTCTCTGGCATCTGTGCATATATACTGTACAACCTGGCGTGCACGCTGTACCTCAGGCTTAGTTTACAGGTCGCAGCCATACGGGCTCGTTTTTGTATCACTAATCGTTGAGCTCTTTCTTTTTGGAGCTGTGACTCCTTTGCCTCTGCTGTTGCTGTGGGCGCCATCGTTCATTGTGTCTATCCATACGGGCTCGTTTTTGTATCTCTGTTAGTTGAGCTCTTTCATTGTGGAGCCATGACTTCTTTGCATCTTTTGTTTTTGAAGCGCGTTGTAGGAGCCTCCGTGTATTGTTTGTATCTATGCGGTCTCGTCTTTGTTGTTCTGTGGCTGTGTCGTTAGGTAGATTATACTTCAACTTACTTTTAATACTGAATTACCGTCATGTGATCCAAATATGCCACACTGACTGCTGGCACAGTGGAGTAGAGCAAGTGTAGTTTACAGGTTGTGTTGTTTGGGCGCCACCTACTGACTCTGGGAAGCCGCTGGGTTTGTACACGCTGTACCTCAGGCTTAGTTTACAGGTCGTAGCCATACGGGCTCGTTTTTGTATCACTAATCGTTGAGCTCTTTCTTTTTGGAGCCGTGACTCCTTTGCCTCTGCTGTTGCAGAAGCACGTTGTGGGCGCCATCGTTCATTGTGTCTATCCATACGGGCTCGTTTTTGTATCTCTGTTAGTTGAGCTCTTTCATTGTGGAGTCGTGACTTCTTTGCGTCTGGTGTTTTTGAAGCGCGTTGTAGGAGCCTCCGTTTATTGTTTTTATCTATGCGGTCTCGTCTTTGTTGTTCTGTGGCTGTGTCGTTAGGTAGACGTCGTTTACTGTTAGGAATCATAAGTCAACTTACTTTTAATACTGAATTACCGTCATGTGATCCAAATATGCCACACTGACTGCTGGCACAGTGGATTAGAGCAAGTTTAGTTTACAGGTTGTGTTGTTTGGGCGCCACCTACTGACTCTGGGAAGCCGCAGGGTTTGACTCTGGGGTGCTGTGCGCATGCGCCTCGGTGCGTCCGCCGTCCGTGCATAAATTAAACTGTCGTTTAGTAATATAGATACTGTGTGAAAAAGGTGAGAATGTTCAGCTGTCCGGTGTGTGTTTTGGTGATGGGTGACTGGCGAATGATTCGTTCTTTTCAAATGACTCTTTTCATTGAATCATGATAATCGATTCACGACTATAAACCAAATCGAGTTCATAGAACTCAACAAGAGTGCTAAAACAGTGTGTGAGGCCATCTGCTTCTTTTGTTTAGATGTTTAAGATGAACGTGCAAGTTGTGCCTGTCCAATTCATGATTTTTGTTCATGTTACTTCTGTGTTATGAATTGTGCACAATGACATTTTTTTTTCTCTCTTCAAAATATTTTTTGAACAATATTTAATGTAAGCTTTTTCTTTAGCACTGTTATTTATGGTTTCCTCACAGTTATATGTTTCCTGAATGTAATAATCAATTATTTATGGTACTGCAACATTATTTTGTTTTACTGTTTTGTGCCACCATGATATAATTCCCATTACGGACACATGGAAGTTGCGTAGCACAATACCCTACCTTGTGTCATGAGTGCCACTCTTTAATTCTGACGTATTTTGGTACCTGCGATTTAGATCAAACCTCTAACAAGCAAACACATATTCTTTTTTGACTTCCTGTATTTTGATTCTATAGGTGAGCGTCTCTCTCTGTATTTGGTGTATTAGGTTTAGTCTTACAGTTTCGATTTGTTTCTGGATGTTAAACGTTTCAGCTCCCGGTCCTTTTTGCGCCTTTGGCAGAATATTATGATTCGTTCAAGTTGTAAGTGAATCATCAGTGGCACATGAGAACTCTTGACCCTGATCATTTTCTCATTCATCATACAAGCACAGTACAGTAAGAACACATTTATATTAGAATGTTTTAATTGTTTTGTTGTACAGTTTGTTATTGGAATTGTTTTAAACAGAATACAGTTAAGGACAAAATGATCATTTTTTCCTAAAGCATTCATGAAACCTTACAGAGTAAAATATTCATCAACATAAAAGCCCCCATTTGGTATATTCTGCACTCTTAAAAAATGTCCTAGATTGCAGTATAACAAGATTATTGAAAATGGAGAGTTTCATAATTATGAGTTCTCACGTGACTTCCTCATGAGTAAATGTAGCAAATTGAAGTTTTCAGATTTCAAAGGATACTCGATCCCTATGAGACTTGATTACCCCATCAATGAGCACTGAGCTCCGCTAAATGGACTCAAATGAGCTGACCTGGTGGAAGGCTCGATTCAGAGGCTTCACTCTTTCATCCTTTGTAACAAGTCATTTCATCCGGCCAAAAAACAAAAAAAAATAATAAGTCTGAACCTCAGAAAGAAGGTAGTGGATGCCAATCCTAAAAGGGAAGCCTCTCCGGCCATTTCCAAGCACAATTTCCAGAAGAGCTGTGGATTGTTGCATTAATGCAGAGCAGTGATGATGGAAATAAAGCTGGGCATGGCAGCAAGTGCAAGATATCAAAGACATTAAAGAGGAAAATCATCAACAAGATCCTCTAGGATCTTTGCAAAAATAATTGTCACTGATCTGGCCTCTTTTAAACTTGAAGTCCGAAAATAAGACTGTTGTGTGGGCTCTTCATCATGGTGGACTATGAGGTCATCACTCAATGAAAACTCCATTGGTCACACAGTGGCACGTTAAAGCCAGGCTGATGTTTGCCCAGGAGTATTTGTTTCGAAGTCTGTTCTCTGGTCTGGTGAGACAACTGTTTGGGCTCATGGATGTTGCTTTTGTTTGCCGAAGGAAGGGAGAGGCCTTCAACAGGTAAAACATACATGGAGGTGGGAGCATAATGCTGTGGGACTGTTTACTGCTGCATGTACAGGGAACCTTGTTCAGATAGATGGGATCATGAAGAATGAAGATTATGTTGACATGCTGAGTGATAATTTAAAGATGCCTGTTACCAGTGTGGCTCTCTTCCAGCAAGATAATGCCCGTAACCACACATCAAAGTCAAGGTCCTGGAATGGCCTTCTCAAAGCCCAGATCTCAATCCTGTTGAGAATCCTTGGTGGGAGTTCAAGGTTTAGGTCCATGTGTGAAAATTTGATTAAGATGGAGCAAGATCCCTCACGAGACATGTGCCAATCCAATGAGAAAGTTCAGTAGGAGGTTGCTGTTGGTCCATTATTGACAATTCATTGTCAAGAGGATCATACTTTTGGCCTTCCCATTTTAGTTTTTTCTTGCTTCATTTCATTGCATCATTAAAATGTTTTCCTCAGCAGAAAATCTGAATGAACAAGACAAAAATGTTAAACTGTAAAGGTGATGAATATCATGCACAGGCTCAAGAGAGTCAGTGCTACGTATTTGCACTGACAAACGTTTGTCCTGTATTTTCACCAGTTTATATCATCTGCCTGTTGACACTCCTCAGGATTAGAAGCCAAAGGACAGCACAACCCCACTCACTGCGTACGCAAAGCTCTAAATCTCCTGTTCGTAGCCTGATGGTCTGACACAGAATGGCTTGGTTGGCGCTGCTTGAAGTGAATGTAAATGGTCAGATTTGAAGTGTACAAGCTTTTAGGAACCATTCGGATTGTTTTGCCCATGATGGTGATTGGCATATGAGCCAACTTAAACTTTGAAGAGACCCTCTCTTAGAACTTTGTGCTGAACTGGGCCTGGCAGACAGAGAGACTGGCTGAAATCGGTGTACACCTGTTTATATGCAGGTTTTACCAATGACATCTGTCAAAGAGAAGTGGTCGACAGGTCAGGTATATCTGAGGCAAGCTTCAGCTCCATCGTGTCCACTGTGCTGGAAGCCATAAACAAATAACAAGGAGCTACATTCCAGTTTCTGTATGGTTTGGTTGTACATACCAACATAACAAGGCCAGTTCCTGCAGTGTCCGGTTTTCCTAATATAATTTGAGCACTTTATGGTGCTCCTATTGCAGCAAGGGCACCCAGCGAGAGTGACGCTGGTCTTGTTAACTGTGAGCAGTGACTTTCCATTAACACACAAGTCATCTGTGAAACCAAGATGAGACTGACAAACATTGCTGCTCGGTGGTCTGGATCAGCCCATAATTTTTTTATTTTGAGGCAAAGTAGCATTGGCAGACGACTTGCTGATGGTACTGTAGGTGATGGTTGACTTGCTGGTAAGGTAACTGGCTGAACTTCAAGTGTTTCATTTGGCCTCTGCTATTCAGTGTAGCAGCAATCAAATTATTACATCTGACAGATGATAGCGGGTACCCACTCAGACGTAGGCACCTTACGCCTTTCCCTGATTCCGAGAGCACAGAGGAGAGGCACATTAACTCTTTGAGGGCTGAATATTTTTTTCCAAAAAAGTTTCTGAAAAGCAATGGTTTCACACAGAAATCAACGTAAAACGTCTGTTGCTGCATGCTGTGGCTGCCAGTTTGTGAAGAATGTGCAGCAGGTTCGCTGCCAGGCTGTCTTCACGTGGCTGGGGCAGCAGCAGCAGCGATCACGGTGGTTTCTACCTCTTATAATTGTTAAGTGGCAATTCTACCTGGTGAATATTGTCAGTACCATGATTAACTGGAGACCAATCAGCTGAAGCTGGAGCCTCACATTCGTTTTCAATCACTTGTATCAAAATCAGAGTCTGACAAGTCATAGTCCAGTTCAGAGATAATAGGCAAAATGTCGTCTGCGGAGTATTTTGCTTTACGCATTCACTTTGATCTCTCGCCAGATCTCAGTCCCATTTTTGCCGTTGTTTGCGCCTTGCTACTCACGTGAGCGCAGGAAATCTCAGTCAAACCAATGAATCTAACGTTCCTTCAGACAACGAGAGTCCAACTAAAACATAACAGTTGGTTTTGTCACAGTTTACAGTTGATTACCATCATCAATTCCTCCTTTTGACATCAGCCCTGAAAGAGTTAATGCCATGCAGAAAGCAGCACAGAACTCCTCAAATGAAAGTAGCGGGGTCTCAATGTATCAGATGGGGGCCGTTATACCAGCCAGTGAATATCTGCAGCGTTGTTATTGTATTTACAAGATAATTGTGGTTTATAAAGGTACATTGCATGGAAATGTGCATATGCCAGGTATTATAATTTTTTTTTTGCTGTATGCATTTTGTTTGGAGGTGAAATTGCAACCAAAAAACTAGCATGCGACTAAATCCAATATGTCACCATTGTCTCACAACACTTGCTCCAAACACTGCACTCAACCTGTCCAATGTGAGCAAATCTCAGACAAGCTGCCAAATGGACTAACACCATGAAGTATCTCCATTCACAGAACTGCACTGTGGTGTAGTGACAGTGGTCAGCTGCAAACCTGCAATGTTGGGCTCAGAAGCCATCTCCTTACAGCGTGACTTGATAGGAGAACTACACAGAGACTGCTTCTGAGCCCGACACTGCAGACTTGTGGCCAACCATCAGCAATTCACGATTGTGCCAATCTGTGAACTAAGATCATTCGAGTGAGTCCACAGCAGTGCACTTGGAGATAAGGATGGGATTTGCTCTGTGGGTGGGTGGGGTGTAGTCATGGTATTGCACAGAAAGTGTGGGGGTCTGACAAGGAGAGCTCAGCTGACATCACTCAGAAATGCTCCGCTCACAGTGCTGTGAGATGGTCTCTGTGCATCTGAACAATGGGGCTCTCCTATGGGCTCATTCTGAAAGGAGGCCACTTCTAAGCCAGATGTTGCATGTTTGTGACTGACCACCAGCAGTTTTCACCAGGGCATATCTGTAAACTGAAATGCTTTGAGATATGAGCCCACAGCTGTATAGTTACCAATAAAAAATTTGGTCAGGCAGCACTTCACTTGCTTTTGTGTCCTCACTTGGAGCAAGCTGGATGGGGCAGGATGGGACAGCAGTTGGCCAGCATGGTTTAAAGAAGGGACATTTGTGACAGAAGGTGAAAACTTTCAACGGAAATGAATAAATCAGAGCCTCAAACAGGCAAGCACTAATGTGATGATAAAGAGTGTGACAGGAATTGTCAATGCTGTGGTACAAGTGGTGCTCAGGCTGGGAATGGCATCAGGCTAGTCGCATCTTGTTCTCGGTTCATGTTTATTATTTTGTTTTTTTCCCCTATGGCTCATTAAACAGGACAGTGAAGTCATTAGTCTCGTCAGGCTCTGACGGTATGACGTTGCTGTTTACTGTTGTAGGGAAGAGTGTGTGGCAGTGCTACCAAGAGAGCTTCAATTCCCAGCAGTCAGCAGGAATGCCCAGGGTTTAATGGGAGAAGGTGAAGGGAGTTGGCGCTTGGTGGAGCCCATCAGAGTGGAGTTGTGGAGGTCTTTCACAAACAGCTGAGTGCACATCTTTGTATGGCGTTTTTGTCTGTTAAGGTAGGCATATCGTAAGTGACTGCACATTCCATAGTTAATTAGTTCTTTATAACCCCTGACTAAGATTTCAGCATTCAGCACTAACAGGACACCCAGTTACCAGAGGGCATTACTGCTGCGAGACCGTGTCAACACCCAGTATCCTCAACCTTAAGAAGATCTTAGCAAAACATCAGGGTCATGTAGTAAACAGGAGTGAGGGGCCAGTGGAACAGTGAGGGAGGTAGACATAGAGGGGTGGTGGGTGCCAAAAGAAAAAAAACTTTCATTTTTATTTACTTTAAATAGTATATACAGTAATTAGAAATAATTAGAATAACTGTAAGAGCCATTTGTTAGATATTTAGGTTATGTTAGAAGTATTTTCTTAGTTATGTTAACTGTTTGCCTGTACAGTATATTAGTGCATAGTCTATGGGAGGTTCTATTATAAAAGCTGACAGGTAATGGAATATTCTGTTTCATGTCTCTCTGAGTGCAGATCAGTCCCAGTTTCTGATCTGCCTTGCAGTGGGTAAGGCATGGAGGGCATACAGTTTCAAATTGTGCCCTGTTATACAGCATGTAATGTAACATGCCTTACTGAACGCACCGTATCCCGTAATGTATCGTTTTGAGCATATCGAATGTGCCGTACGTATAGAACATCCATCCATCCATCCATCTTCCAACCCGCTGAAACCGAACACAGGGTCACGGGGGTCTGCTGGAGCCAATCCCAGCCAACACAGGGCACAAGGCAGGAACCAAACCTGGGCAGGGTACCAGCCAACCGCAGGACACACACAAACACACTCACACACCAAGCACACACTAAGGCCAATTTAGAATCGCCAATCCACCTAACCTGCATGTCTTTGGACTGTGGGAGGAAACCGGAGCGCCCGGAGGAAACCCACGCAGACACGGGGAGAACATGCAAACTCCACGCAGGGAGGACCTGGGAATTGAACCCAGGTCCCCAGATCTCCCAACTGCGAGGCAGCAGCGCTACCCACTGCGCCACCGTGCCGCCCCCGTATAGAACATACTGAATGTATTAACTGTTTCAGGGCTGATGTCGACTTTTGTCAAAATTCAGGAGTAGAGGACGGTAATCATCTGTGAACTGCAACAAAACTCACCCTTACTCTATAGTTCGACTCTTTTTGCTAGAAGGAAAGTTACATAGCTTTGTTCATTTTACTTCGATTCCCTACGTGTGCATGAGTGGCGAAGAGCAAAAAACCTCTAAAATGGCACCGACATCTGGCGAGAGACCAAAGCGAATGTGCAAAGCAAAATACTCCATGGTCGTTTTATGTAATTTCGTTGAATAGGACTCTGATTTGTCGGACTCTGAGTTTGATGCAAGTGATATGGAGATGGAGATCAAAAACAAAAGTGAGGTACCAGCATCATCTGACCGGTCCCCAAGTGAAGAACACTTTCATATAGCTGATGCGCCTACAGCAGTGTTTGCATGGGAGGACCACCACTTATGATGACAAGAGGTACAAACCAGATTGCGTCACACTGCGACTGCCACCCACCTGCTGTGCGAAGACAGACAGCCCACCATGTATTCCTGCTGACCGTCGAGGTGCCCCCAACGCAGCCACTGCCACCAGAGATACCGAACATGCGCCAACAGCAGCCACGGCACATAGCAACAGACGTTTTATGTTGACTTATGTGTGAAACCATTGCTTTGTGTGCTTTTCAGAAAATTGTGTTTTTTGGAAAAATATTCAGCCCTCAAAGAGTTAAGTAAAGCATGTCTGAGTTTGCCACAGAGAAACAAAGTAACCTTTAACTTTAAAAAGCAACTGAAGTTTAACAAGAAAAAGCAAAGTTTGTAGAAGAAACGTTTTTTTCTTTTTTGCCTTTCTTCCTGCGTGTGTAATAACTTTTTTTTCTATATTTTTGTGTGAACTGTAGTGCTTTGAATTTTCACTAAACCCTTTTAAAACTGAGAGACTTCTTTTGTGCACATTTGACTCACGCTGATCCTGCCTTACCAACTCAGTAGCAGCTGGATTTTGAGATCCTGGAAAAGACGCAGCTACAATAACATTAACCTTTTAAACTCAGCCCCATTGTTTTGGAATTTCTGTTTTCCACTTTCCATATTTCAGAATTTTTTTAATGGTAAAGATGTTTTTAAATCTTGCATCTATTTAGATGCTCAGTATAAAGTCTGTATATTCTGACAGAGTAAGGCCTGGCCTTCAGAATGACACAGGGGTCGTCAATAATGGACATGGATGCTGTAGATACTTATTTGAAAAGTGTAAAATAGGAGAAAAAGAATCCTGTTTTTGTACCACTTCAAAACACTAAAACTAGACACTGTGCTTGTAGATAGTTCATAGATAATTCATAACAATTTTTTCCAGGTACTCCTGACACATTCACAAAATAAAGAGCCAAAAAAAAAACAGTTTTGGAATCCAACCACGTGGACAGGAAGTGAAATTTTAAACCTGTTGCCTTTTCTGACAAAAATTAGGACCTCAGAGGACCCGCCACCTAACAAGACAGGAAGCATCCTAATGACGGAAGCACAAATGGCGATGATTGTGAAAAATCAAAAAAGGTGGCGAAAATGGCTCAGATAATTTAACAAAATTGAAACCAACAATAAAATCAAATTCTAAGGTAGAAGAACCCCTGGAAATGAGTCTGAGAACTCACAAAAAGGTGGTGGATTTCATAAAGAAAATTAAAGAAAACGGTTTCATGGTTGCCATTATGTTGTTTTTAGCAACTGTTACTTGCTGGACATGTGACGCAGCACTTTGTTGTGCGTAACATCAGGACGCCAGTCGTATTTGAGATGATGGTCCCACAGCCAAACTTTTGGTTAATCTATGATAATTATATGAATGGCATCTAATCAGCTAGGGATCTTTGTTTTATGTCTTTCACCTTTGACTTTTTGTCTGATGTTTTGGTTTTGTTTTCTGGTTCTAATAGACTTTTGCTTTTGAACCTTGCTAGTTTTGAACGATTATTCTTTTTTTGGTTGGTATCTCAGCACTCCTTCTCTCCTGGTTTGCATTGCATTTTGTCCATTTTTGGACAGATCTTTATTGAGCTTAGGTCAAAATATGCCCTTACCCACCAGATGGCATTGGTCCACACACAGACAGTAGAGGTGATCCTCATTAGGATCAAAAGGAGTCCGTAAAAATAGTTCTTGATCTTTCTGCATAGCGGGATGCACAAACAACATTCATAAAAGTCCTTTGAAACACACTTTATTCTTGAGGTTGAAGGAGCAATATTGGAGTCTTTTAAAGGTACACAGCAAACTTGCATGACCTCAGTAGTCTTTTCCTGGAAATGAATAGAATTCAGAGGCATCTCCGTCTGTAGTAGTCAGCTCTGTGAATGATCTGCAAGACAGAAAACTCCGCCAGTTACTGAACTGTTTGTATTGCCAGTTAACCAGCTCTAAAGGGTTTTGATACTGAGAGATATGAGAAAAAGTGCAGTAGATCCTGTCCTAGGTAGACTGTTACCTTCTGTTTTCTCTGTAATTGAAGCAGCTCTGAAAAGCGAAAGCTCACAATATCAACCAGTCTAGAAAAGCTCATTCTGGGCTTCTTTTAAACCACAGTTAAAACCATATTGAGCAAATGGAAAAGAAATCATGAGTCGTTACCCCACCATAATCTAAAAGAGCAAGGGGACCATTTTCCTTAAATCTTCAAAGAAATGTAAAACTACATCTATAAACCCGGTCCTGGAGGGCCACCATGGCTGTAGGCTTTCATTATAACCCCTTTCTTAGTTAGTGACCAGTTTTTGCTTTTAGTTCCCATCTTTCCCCTTTGCTTTCGTTGACTTGTTTTCTCTGACCCGGTCCTCTGAATTGCTCTTTTTTTTTTTTTTTTTTTTTAATGGCACCCAAACAGAAATGAGATGTGATGTTAATGGAGCCCACCGATGACATCAGACTCCAACTAATTTATCCTCAACTGGTTTCCCTATCACAAGACGATTTTTGTTGTTAATTACACCTAATATTTAATTTCGTGGCTTGTTGGTCCTCTCATTTTTCCACAGCAGACATTTCTAAAACTGTTGATTTTCTTTTTTTAAAAAACACTGTCAATATGTTGTGTGTACCTGAATAGATCAGCATTACTAAGACCTTCACCTTTCATTATTGTCTAAAATGCATATGATGAGTGCCAGACACGAAGGGGTCCAAAGAAAGCTGGGCTGACAGTCGGCCCACCCTGTCTAATATTGACTCAAAACTTGAAACTAAGCAGTTGCACGATGGCACTGAAAAACCAAAAACAGGGAATCACTGGCAAAGGTGCCCCAACCACAAGGGGCGCAGCAGAGCTGCTCTGGCTTTGGGAGAGCTCTGTCCTACAGTGACGGGTCCACAATCTGTGTATTATTTTTGTCCTTTTTTTTCTTGAGCTTCTGTAAAGTTTTCATTTTCCCATTGGAGACAAAGAAAGCCTATCTATCTATCTATCTATCTATCTATCTATCTATCTATCTATCTATCTATCTATCTATCTATCTATCTATCTATCTATCTATCTATCTATCTATCTATCTATCTAACCTTGCCTACTATACTACAAAAATCTATCTATCTATCTATCTATCTATCTATCTATCTATCTATCTATCTATCTATCTATCTATCTATCTATCTATCTATCTATCTATCTATCTATCTATCTATCTATCTATCTATCTATCTATGTAATCCTGCCTACTATACTACAAATATCTATCTATCTATCTATCTATCTATCTATCTATCTATCTATCTATCTATCTATCTATCTATCTATCTATCTATCTATCTATCTATCTATCTATCTATCTATCTATCTTGTGTGATGAACACAGGTTAGCTAGTCATGTGTTGGCTTGTTTTGTACCTCATTATTGTTTGCCTGGTAATTAAGGAAAAAAGAAACAATTAAAGGGTCTGAGTCTTGAATAGCAAGTCAATTAAAATGAAGGCAAAAGAAGTCAATTAGCAGAACAAACTGGGCACTAATTAGGGAAAACCTGCTTCCTCAGTAGTTCTCCAGGATCAGAGTTGGAGACCCCTGGTCTAATTGGACTGAGCAATATTGCAATTATCACAGACCCCAGAATATGTTACATCACTAAATAACTGGCTGCAGCAAAAGCAATGAGTGTTAACTGTATGGCTGAATCACAGTTTTTTTAACTTCCTTTGTTAAATCGACCTTAATAAAGGGGTACGTGTCCATATGTCTATCTGTATGTCTGTCCAACTGCTATGTGTCCAATACATTGCATTTGTCATTCCAATAGATGGCTCGTCACAAACGTAAGTACTAATTCCTTCCATTACTACGAATGTTTGTGATGTGCCATCTGTTGGAATGACAAATACAATGCATGTTATTATTACATATATTACAAAATACATTCCAATAGATAATGCACTGCAGATGTGACTACTGTGGCCTGCGTTGACTGAGTTTTCAGCCCGTCTTAGACGGCTCACACAGCTAGTCCGTAATAAAGTGACATACTAGCTTAGAATAGTTAACAATTAACAGAGAAGTGTGCATTACGGAGAGATGCTATCTAGATCTCCTCTGAGGTATCCAGTACACTTGCTGCAACTCCTTTGTCACCTGCTTCCAAAAATGAGAATACTAAGGTAGCAAGTGTCCTTTAATCTTCATCAGGTTCTGGAAATTCTTGACATTACATTTGTTTGATCTTATTTGACTTCTGTAATTGTAATGTGAGGAAATCTTCACAAGAGAAATTCAGTTCCTGAGCAGCTCTTTTAATGCAACTTAATGTTTTTAAAATCAAGGCTGTTGTGTCTCTAGTTGAAACATACAAACTAACAAGAAAAATCCAGGCAGCCCAGTACTCACAAGAAAAGCTGGCAGCCAGAAAATTAGTTGAAACTGAATGACTTTCTTTTGAGATAAAGCACAATTTAAAAAAGGAGCAACAAGTTAAATTACACAGCAGCAAATAAGTCAATTTCCCACCAGTGGAAAGTGCTTTATATAAATGCTGGACTCGGGTGTTCACAAGAGAAGGTGGAACTTTTCAGTATTGTAAAATGCGAAACATCCCTCATCCCTTTTCAGATACACATTTTGTGAACATCAGGACTTTTCGTTGACTGCTATGAGCAAGTTACCCTTTACATTTGTTCCCCTTTAATCCTTTTTGAACAACTCATTCAATATTTTGATTAATCCAGTTGTGTGACATTCACCTTCTTCTTCTTTCACTTATAAGTGGGGTTGTGCTTGCTCAGCCTTCTCTATACAGCTTGGTCCTGCACCTCCTCTCCAGTCATCACTCCCAAATTAAAAGAGAAACATGCTAAATCACAATAAAAAGGTCCTCTCATGCTCTGTTAGATTGGATGAGAGCATTTGTAAATTGCCACCTTCAGCTCCCACCTCATATCTTCTAAGCAGTTCCAATCTGGGCCACTCAAGGTCACTCACAGATTTGTCCCAAAGCCACTCCAGCGTTGTCATGGCTGTATGCTTCTTGTCATCAGACTGCTACCCTAGTCTGGGGTTGTTTGCAGGTTTTCTTCAAAGACCTCTTTGTATTTGGCTGGATTCATCCTCCCCTCAATTCTCCCTGTCCCTGCAGGTCTCACATCATCATGCTGCCACCACTAAGCCTCACCAAAGGGATAGTATTAGACAGGGGATGGGCAGTGCTGGGATTTCCCCAGATATAGTGCTTGGAGTTCTGCCCAGAAAGTTCAGTTTTTGTCTCATCAGACCAAAGTATCTTTTCCCAGAGGTTTTCAGAGTTCCTTAAAGATGTTTGGCAAAGTCCAAGAAGGCTATCATTCCTTTTCCTTAAGAGTGGCTTTCATCTGATCGATGGAGTGCTGCTGAGATTATGGTTTTACAGACATGTTCTCCCAACTCAGTAGAGGACTTTTGAAGCTCTGTTAGTTTCACTAATGCCCTTCTTTCCTGGTTACTCAGTTTGGGCTGCCATCCAATTCTAGGACAGTGCTGGTGGTTCTAAGCTTCTTCCATTTCATGACTATTGAGGCCACTGTGCTCTTGGGAGCACTCAAAGCTTTACAAATGGCTTGAAGGTCTGTGCGTTGGAGCTGGGGAGTCCTCTACAGCGCATCTTCAACCTGAGCCTGGAACAGGGGAGAGTCCCGAGGCTTTGGAAAACATCTTGCATCACCCCAGTCCCAAAGATATCACGTCCTAGTGAGCTGAATGACTTCTGGCCTGTCACTCTGACGTCACATGTGATGAAGACCATGGAGTGGCTGCTGCTTCACCACCTGAGGCCACAGGTCCGCCATGCCCTCGACCCTCTGCAGTTCGCATACCAGGAGAAGGTGGAAGCGGAGGATGCCATCATCTACATGCTACACCGATCCCTCTCCCACTTGGACAGAGGCAGTGGTGCTGTAAGAGTTATGTTTCTGGACTTCTCTAGTGCCTTCAACACCATCCAACCTCTGCTCCTTAGGGACAAGCTAACAGAGATGGGAGTAGATTCATACCTGGTAGCATGGATTGTGGACTATCTTACAGACAGACTTCAGTATGTGTGTCTCGGAAACTGCAGGTCTGACATTGTGGTCAGTAACACAGGAGCACCGCAGGAGACTGTACTTTCTCCGGTCCTGTTCAGCCTATATACATCAGACTTCCAATACAACTCGGAGTCCTGCCACGTGCAAAAGTTCGCTGATGACACTGCAATCGTGGGCTGCATCAGGAGTAGGCAGGAGGAGAATAGGAACCTAATCAAGGACTTTGTTAAATGGTGCGACTCAAACCACCTACAACTGAACACCAGCAAAACCAAGGAGCTGGTGGTGGATTTTAGGAGGACTAGGCCCCTCATGGACCCTGTGATCATCAGAGGTGACTGTGTGTAGAGGGTACAGACCTATAAATATCTGGGAGTGCAGCTGGATGATAAATTGGACTGGACTGCCAATACTGATGCTCTGTGCAAGAGAGGACAGAGCCGGTTATACTTCCTTAGAAGGCTGGCGTCCTTCAACATCTGCAATAAGATGCTGCAGATGTTCTATCAGACGGTTGTGGTGAGCGCCCTCTTCTATGCGGTGGTGTGCTGGGGAGGCAGCATAAAGAAGAGGGATGCCTCATGCCTGGACAAACTGGTGAGGAAGGCAGGCTCTATTGTAGGCACGGAGCTGGACAGTTTGACATCCGTGGCAGAGTGACGGGCGCTGAGCAGGCTCCTATCAATCATGGAGAATCCACTGCATCCACTGAACAGGATCATCTCCAGACAGAGGAGCAGCTTCAACGACAGACTGCTGTCACCTATCTATCTATCTATCTATCTATCTATCTATCTATCTATCTATCTATCTATCTATCTATCTATCTATCTATCTATCTATCTATCTATCTATCTATCTATCTATCTATCTATCTATCTATCTATCTATCTATCTATCTATCTATCTATCTATCTGATCCTGTTGCCCTGATCTCTGTTTCACCACCTTTTAATCATGGAGGTCTACAGAGAGTTCCTTCGACTTCATGGCTTGGTTTTTGTCCTGACATGCAGTGTGAATTGTGGGACCTTCTACATACAGGTTAATGAGTGTCCTAAATCATGTCCAGTCAGTTCAGTTTGGAGTGCCACAGCAGAGGGTCTGTATACTTCTAGGAAAAAGAGAATTTATGTTTTGATTTTTAATAAATTAAATTTTAATTAACTCATTTTCTCATTATGGTTTTGGAGTGATGGGCAAAAATGGCAAATTTATCCAATTATAATAAAATGTCATTACCTAACACCCTTGCAAATTAATTTAAGAGAATTTAAGGGTTTGACAAACCTCCTTCTTATGATTTTAAGTTTTGTTCTGCCCTTTCCGTTACAAGGCTTATTTTTGTGTCCAAAATGATGTAAACCACACTGTCATTTGTTTCACCCCTTCTGGGATCTCCATGAGTCTCCACACACCTTACGATGAATTTCTTTCTTTCTTTTTTTGTGGAACTGCTCTCTTAAAGTGTGTGACAGTTAATAAGTTCAGACAGACACCAAGGAGCTAAACCACTAACAGAAGAAAAGGTTTAAAGGAGAAATGCAAAGTCTGTTAAGAGGATGTCAGTGTTGACCAGTGCATAGCAAATACATTGTAACCCCTAACCTAACAGTGTCGCTCTTGTTTCCAGCTTATTTTAGCTGTTCTGTGCTTCAAAGACCCTTTACTAGCTTAAACATGTCCAAAAAGGATCTTCTCAGAATATCAACCTGAACCACCACCCTGAAGTTTTCCTTGGGTATATTCTTGGTAGTGGCCTCAAAGTTCTTACTTTGAAGTATTAGCTTGAATTTCAGTTTTCTCACCAGGGAATCTGATCACCACTGTGATCTAATTCTCTAATTGCTTGTGATTGCTTCATATCCATCCATCCATCCATTTTCCAACCCGCTGAATCCGAACACAGGGTCACGGGGGTCTGCTGGAGCCAATCCCAGCCAACACAGGGCACAAGGCAGGAAACAATCCCGGGCAGGGTGCCAACCCACCGCAGTTGCTTCATATAATAAACATTAATTACTTTTACCGCAAAATAAACATAACACTGAGGAAATGGAAGTGTGCTAAATGGCTGTCTGCTTCTTATTAAGGCTACCACTGATGTGTGGGTGGCTAACCACACTTGATTTACATTCAGTTGTCACTGCATGCCTATTTTACCATTTGCCGTTCTGAGATGTTTTTCCTGACAATGATGAATCTGAGATTAATGGGGAACTTTACCATGTGTGTTCATCACATGCAAGCTACTTTTTTGTGGTTTTCCCCAAACACATCTTAATTGTCCACTTTAGGAGTGAGTATCAGGTTGTACCTTGTTAAACGTGCCTCTGCAATCACCTACAAAAAAGTGACTTCATTGACGATACTTTGATTATATGATGGCATTTTTGGTCCTTCATTGGGTGTAAAATAAAGTTGTAAAGAGTACCACAAAGTAAACAAGAATCGTAATTTAATAACCAATTAAGACAAAGTGTATCAATAAGCATGCAATTAGACACCTACTGTTTCTAAGATGATTGCAAGAGAGATGATGGATACCTGCTATAAAACAAAGCCCCATGTTTCTAAAGAAGAGTTTGTCCTTCTCTTTGCAGTGTTCACTAACACACACAGCAGCTTTTCTAGCAACGAGAAAAAATAAAAGCTGGATGAGACAGTGGGAAGAGAATAAGTGCCTGCACATCACGACCTGACTTTAGACACGAAGACACCATCTGTACTGCCTGGTAGCAGTTTATGAACTGTTTGTGTTTGTTTTTAACTTATATAATATGTTCTTTTTCCACAATCCTTAAATGAAGTTCAGCAAATAAATTCCAGTATGTACTACTAACAGCCACACTCTGTTAGATGCTGAATGTCATGTTTCCTTCTGAAATACTGTATATACAGTGGAACCTCGGGTCACGAATGTCTCGGACCACGTACAAATCGGGTTATGACCAAAAAGTTTGCCAAACTTTTGCATCTGTTTACGACCACACACTCGGATGACGAACAAGCCAGTTTCCCGTCTGGTTCGTACGCACCGATGATTTCCGCACGTGTTCAGTCTCTCCCTGTGCATTCCCTGTGCAGTGAGTGAGCGAGAGAGAGAGAGCGCGAGCGAGCGTATATATATTTACATACAGCTCATATGGTCCAGAATGGATTAATTGTATTTACATACAATCCTATGGGGGAAATTACTCCGGGTCATGACCAAATCGGGTGGCGACCAGAGTTTTGGAACCTCGTGACCCAAGGTTCCACTGTATATGGAGTAATGGAAATATAAAGAAATAACTTTGTAAGAACTCTAGTAATGACGACCCACCTGGCCTGCCTCCACACCAGCCTGACATACAGCAGATTCTCAAAGTCTTCAGACCCCCTCACTCTCAGCACACACTACTGTGTTGTAAATTTAATTTTAAATGAATACATTTGCCATTTTGTCTCATCAGTCTACACTCAGTAACCCATAATGATATATGATGACAAAGTAAATTTATTTTCAGAAAGGTTTACAAATTTATTATAAGTCAATAAAAAGAAATCTCTCCTGCCTAAAAGTATTCAGACTCTTTGCTGTGGTGCTGCACATTGTTCTCAGGTCCATCCTGTTTGCTTTCTTTCTTCTTGGGTTGTGTCTACAACTTATTGTAAAGTAAATTGACTGAACATTTTTTAGAAAGGCACACATGTCCCACATGCACTGTTCACACTGCATGTCAGGACAAAAACCAAGCCATGAAGTCCAAGGAACTCTCTATACTGTAGACCTTTGCAGTCATATTGTGGGGAGGCAGAGATCAGGACAAGGGGAAAGACAATTTCTGAAGTGTTGAGTGTTCCCTGGTGCACAGTGGCCTCAGAAAATGTGAGATGGAAGAAGTTTGGATCCAGCAGGACTCTTCATAGAGGTGGCTAACTGCCCAAACTGAGTAAATGGGGAAGAAGGGCCTTGCTCAGGGAGATGACTACAGTCATATGAAAAAGTTTGGGAACCCCTCTCACCCTGCTTAATAATTTACTTTCAATAAAAACGATAACAGTTGTATGTCTTTCATTTCCTAGGAACATCTGAGCACTGGGGTGTTTTCTGAACAGAGATTTTTAGTGAAGCAGTATTTAGTTGTATGAAATTAAATCAAATGTGAAAAACTGGGTGTGCACAAATGTGGGTCCCCTTGTCATTTTGCTGATTTGAATGCCTGTCGCTGCTCAATGCTGATTACTTATAACACCAAATTAGCTCGTTAATCCTTGAACTTCATAGACAGGTGTGTCCAGTCATGAGATATAAAGGTATTTAAGGTGGTCAATTGCAAGTTGTGCTTCCTTCCGTTTGACTCTCCTCTCAAGAGGGACAGCTTAGGATCCTCAAAGCAACTCTCAAAAGATCTGAAAACAAAGATTGTCCAGTCTCATGGTTTAGGGGAAGGCTACAAAAAGCTATCTCAGAGGTTTAAACTGTCAGTTTCAACTGTAAGGAATGGAATCAGGAAATGGAAGGCCACAGGCACAGTTGCTGTTAAACCCAGCAGGTCTGGCAGGCCAAGAAAAATACAAGAGTGGCATATGTGCAGGATTGTGAGAATGGTTACAGACAACCCACAGTTCACCTCCAAAGACCTGCAAGAACATCTTGCTGCAGATGGTGTATCTGTACATCGTTCTACAATTCAGCGCAATTTGCACAAAGAACATCTGTATGGCTGGGTGATGAGACAGAAGCCCTTTCTGCACTCACGCCACAAACAGAGTTGCTTGTTGTATGCAAATGCTCATTTAGACAAGCCAGATTCATTTTGGAACAAAGTGCTTTGGACTGATGAAACACAAATGAGAGTTCTTTGGTCATAACAAAAAGCGCTTTGCATGGCAGAAGAATAACACTGCATTCCAAGAAAAACACCTGCTACCTACTATCAAATTTGGTGGAGGTTCCATCATGCTGTGGGGCTGTGTGGCTAGTTCAGGGACTGGGGCCCTTACTAAAGTCAAGGGTCGGATGAATTCAACCCAGTATCAACAAATTCTTCAGGATAATGTTCAAGCATCAGTCACAAAGTTGAAGTTACGCAGGGGTTGGATATTCCAACAAGACAATGACCCAAAACATAGTTGGAAATCTACAAAGGCATTCATTCAGAGGGAGAAGTACAATGTTCTGGAATGGCCGCCGCAGTCTCCTGACTTGAATATCATCAAAAATCTATGGGATGATTTGAAGCAGGCTGTCCATGCCATCAAATTGAACAGAACTGGAGAGATTTTGTATGGAAGAATGGTCAGAAATACCTCCATCCAGAATCCAGACACTCATCAAAGGCTATAGGTATAGTATTGATGTCATATCTCTGCTCAGGTGCCCACATATTGCATATTTTCTGTTAATCCAATAAACGTAATGTCACTGCTGAAATACTACTGTTTCCATAAGGCATGTCATACATTAAAAGGAAGTTGTTACTTTGAAAGCTCAGCCAATGATAAACAAAAATCCAAAGAATTAAGAGTGGTTCCCAAACTTTTTCATATGACTGTAAGAGAGCTTCCTTTTTATTACACAAATGTGCACAATGTGATGGCCCCCTTAAATCTGCCAAGGCTTCCTGAATGTTCTTAAGATCCACAGAAGCCACTTTCTGTGCTGCAACTGGTCACTCAGGCCCAGTGTGTTAAGACTGTGTCTTACTGTAGCTTGACAACACAGAGGTCACCTTCTTTAACCATTTATATTCTTAAGACAATTTCCTTGAAGCTCTTGTTTTTGCTCTGCTGGCCTCCAGGGCTGTTGGCGTCTGGGTCTGCATTGAACCTCTCTAATGAGAGACCTCCCAGCCGGGTTCTGGTCTCAACCTTCTCACCAGGGAATGCTAGAAGACCAACTCTGACAGTAATCTCCTACTACTCTTCTTTTTGAAGTTGAGGTGAAGAGTGGCATGGTGGCACAGTGCCTAATTATACATGCCAGCTTAAGTAATCTCTGTGAGAGATTTGCTGTCTTTCTTGTTCCTGTTTGTTCAGGCATGCCAGTTTTCTCTCACATCCCGAAGATATGCCAGTGAATCTAAACTGGCATTTTTGAGTTAACACGAATGGCACGATTATGCCATGTACTACACTGGAATCCCATCCAGGGTTGGTACCTTCCTTGTGTGTACCCCTTCTTCTGGGATGCTTCTGGTCCCCTGTAACCCTGAATTAGAATTAAGGTTTTGAGGGAGACACATATGAGACGAGGAGGAGGTAGGGTTTGTTCATGGGGGGCTATAAAAGAGCTGCTGACCATAGACGTCTGAGTTTCATGGAGCGTGAGCGGAACAGCATATAATGGAGCATTGTGGCTGACACTCATTAGGAGACTGTGTGTATGGACAAAAAAGTTAAATTGTTTTGAAAATGGGATGGTGTACTAGTAGTGAGGGGTGGCATTGGGAAGTTGGCAAATGCCCCAGGAATGTTGTTCCATGGATGCAAGTGCGCTCCAGTGCCAATAGCTCAGTAAAGCAGGATGCCCTTGGTGGGTTTGTATGCCATTCACTTATCCCACCTGTCAATCCATTTTTGGCTTTGGCCACCTCCTGTCCAGTCCTCTAAATATTAATAATATTGCCACTGAGAGGCATATGGATAGCTGAAGCCCCATAATGAAAGGTGAACTGATATCTTAATGCAGTGGCACTCCATGAGGTGTCATAGAAGGCAAATAGGTGTTGGCAGATGACCCTAACAATTATTCAGAGCTGTCAGAAACAGTGGGCATTTTATCACCGTTAAAAATGGAATAAGTGTTATAATAAACACAGATAAACTCTCAAGAGGGGTGGTGAGGCCTAATGTGACTGACACACTGAACTCAAGCATGTTGTTGTGATTGAGCATACTTTGAAAAATGTTTATAATTTGGAATCATGTTTACTGTTTATAGATCATGTGGGTTTGATTATACTATTCGTACTTAAAAATTCATGAACTTCTGGTTCCCCCAAGATCAAGGTCCTAGACTCAGTAGCTTGTACCAGCAAGTTGCGTACAGAAGATGCCAGAGCTGTCATTCTTCTACTTTCTATCACATAATCTGCAATTCACTTCACCCTCAGCAGATGTTTTCTGTCTGCCATGTCACCTTCTCAATCAGTTTGATATTAGAAAGACACAAATGTCGATAACTTGATAACTTGGAGGTTAACAGCAGGCAAATATTTTTCATCATCAGTTGGTATCCTGTCATAAGCTTTCGATTAAGACAAAGATGAAGGTTTTAGCCCCAGTGGTTCAAGAATAATTGTGTGACAGACAGACACAACCCTTACCATTTTATGTACTACTAGACCTTAAGCCCGTCACAATAACGGCCGCTAGAACAGTAGTCCATAAACATAAGTAGGAACAGTATATATTAAATGGCAAGGGACCTTTTACTTCTTAAATTTTTTTCCGTAACATGCCTGTAATTTTCACTGACAGTAATACTGGCTTTGCTGTACGTAATATGCGTCCCAGCAACTGATGTAATGTGCGCAAAAATAAATCTACTTTTAAAAGTCATCGTATTATAATATCATGAAAATTCGTCTATTTAGGAAAACCCCTTAAACGACTGACACTTTACACTTTACCGGGCCAAGCTTCTTAATCGCAAATCTGACATCCTCAGAGTGAACACTTGCACAACCACAAACACTAATCCCACCTCTTCGGGGAAGCTGGTCTCCGTGTCTCAGTACTCGATTGGATTTTTCGTGCCTTATGTTTTAGGTGTTACCTCATTTACCGAAATCCGATTGGATCGGCCGTGCGATATTTTATAGGTCCCGCCCTCTCTGTCTTGTGTGACGCGTCAGGTGGCCTTTGAAGCATCGCACCGTGCCCAGCGCATGCACACTTCACCAGAAGACACACACACATGGACACATGGACGCACACAGGGGTTTTATTAAAGAGGATACGTACATTAAGCTTCTGGAATTGTGTAAATATGGTATGGGTAGTATCATCTAACCTAATCTATTATATTTTCATTTTGTCTTTGTTATGAATTGGTGTCTTAAACAAACCAAAAAGGTGTGAGGCCTCCAAATACTTCACTGCAAAGGCTTCACTGGCCAGGCCCGACCTCCTTTGCCTGCCTGGAAAAAGTCTCACCCTGATTACCTTAACCCTACCTACAGTAGCCTCAAAAAATAAACTTAAAAGTCTCTATATGTCCTCCACGAGAGGAAGACATGAACATAATCCTTCAGCCTGTACAGAAAAGGCCCAACAGCAATCTTTATAAAGTAAGAATTTATTTACAAAAGTTGCAAACTATAGGAAAAAGATTTAGTATAGCACAATGAAGCACAAGGAGATGCCTAACGATGTACTCCAAAGTAAATGAGTCCCAATGCAGTAGGTGATCCAAGAAAATAAGAGGAAAAAAATATTAACAAAACCAGTAAATCCACAAAGAACACACAGTACTCACTTGACTCCACTCTAAATGAGCGATTCCCGAGCCTTCTCAGCTTACTTAAATAGCCAGAGGGAGTGCCCAGGAGTAGTGATGTCAGGGTGGTGCCACCTTCTGGGGCTGCACCCACCAAGAGTGTGGAACGTAAGTAAATTTAAAGAGACAGTACACAATAATAAACAACAGAAATTATGAAAAATATGACACCTAATCACTCGAAAACAATAAAATGCACAAACACATGAAGTTCTATCACAACCACAATGTCATTCTGTTTTTCCCATAGGCTTCTTCATTTTGTGGAACCGTTGCTATGACACGAAGGGTGGTTGTGGTGTCCAGAGGTCATGTTTTGTGCCATCATCATTGCAATATTTAAATAGCCAGCTCCGCAGGCCTTATGTATCTGAGTTAGTGTTCATTCTAGGTGTGTGTCTGGTAATGACTGCCTGCTCTTCTCTGTTTGGATTGCGACTTTGGGTTAGCATTTTGGGTTTTCACAACAGAGTTCTCGATTTCCTGGCTTTGACTTTCGCTCCGTTTTAAGGACTAAGTTCCATCTCCTGACCCTTTTTATATTATTCTTCTGCTTCATGCTAGTTAGCCATTACACATGCCATTACATTGTGGACGGGGATCTGTTTAGATTGTATAACAGCTGTACTGTCTGCCAAGGCAGCTGGTAAGAACTTTAGAGAGTAAGGACAGGAGAAAGAACAAAGTCAAAAAGCAAAGCAAAGGTCAAAGCCGTAGGACTAAACAGATCGTAAAAAAATACAAAGGCAAGATCAAATATCGTAGTCCAAGGAGCGTGCATGGATCAGAAACCAAATTAAACCGAGAGAGAGTCGCAGTCTGATGTAGTAGGCCTATACTATCCAAATTACAGACAACTCGAAACAGTCCAAGTGAATGTTAATTAGTCACACCAATGACACCATCTCTGTACTGCCCCAATGTCATGGAAATGGCCAATGCAAAGCCCACAACATAGCAGAGTCTAAGAACAAAACAAATTTGTGTTAAAAGAGATGTGAAATAAAAATAAACTTTTGAACTGAGGCTCTAATCCAGAAAATAATACGAGAATTAGCTTCCCTGGGTATAAAAACTCTACAGATGACACCAAGATCAGTTTTACACCTCAGGGAAAGCTCAGGAAAAATGAAAGAGGCATTCACCTCATAACAATGACTGCAGTGCTCTTGTGTGTTGTGTCTCCATTAGGCCTGGTGTTTTGTGCTTTTATTATATTTCATTTTGTGTTTTACATTGCTTTTCAATTTCTGCAACTATCTGATACTCTCAATGAAGTGTGCTGAATTTGAACCCGTTTCTGTGTGTGTGAAGGTGGCATACATTAGCAGTGCCGTTGAGTTTAGTGCTGGTGTCTGAAGATTGAAGAGCAGAGGGGGAAGTCATCCACATACAGTATTGCATGACAGCATTGTTGGAAAGGGATTTAAGATGGCAACAGCTGCTCTCCAGCATTTATTAAAAGAAACAAACAGGCCTGGTGGTAGTTAGTGCAAAAAAATGATAAAGAAACAGTCTGCTCCCCGACTCCTGGCTAGTGTTTCAGCTTTGGTTTAGTTGGTCTTCCTGGCTTTTGACCGCTCTCCATTGCTGACTTAGATTTTCTTGTTTATTTCCTGATATTTATTAGTTTGAAAATTTATTCGTTTGTTTGTTTGTTTTTTCATTATTTCTTTCATTCATTCATTTTAGAACCTTCTCATTCATTCATTCATTTATTGTGTGAATTATCTCATTTATTCATGATGTTGTCTTCTAATTTCCTTCCCTCCTTCCTTCCTTCATTCCTTCATTCAGTCATTCAATTAATCTGTTTATTCATCTCATGATATTTCTCCTTTTGTGTTTTATTCATTCATTCCTTTTTAAAGCCTCTTTTATGTTCATTTACTCATTATCTGGCCTCCCTCATTTATCAATTCAACCTTTCAATTTCTAAAGCCTCTCATTAATTAATCAATTGATGCTCTGAACTCTCTCTCTGAGTCGGTCATTCTCTAATCTTTTAATAACTCTCTCCATAACTAATTCCATTCATTCATTCATTCATTCATTCATTCAGTTATTCAGTTTATAAATACTCTCATTAAATTATTAATTTATTTTCTGACCTGATTTAATTTATTTCACTCTAAATTATCTCAGGAATGTATTCATGATGCTATTTTTTCATTCATTCATTCATTCATTCAGTTAGTCAGTCTGTCAGTCTGTGATCCTAGGAATTAATTAATGCATCGATTTTAAAATATTTTTCATTCTATGGTTTATTAGTTCATTTCTTTTGTAGACTGTCTTTTATTCATTTAGTGATTTTCTGACCTCCCATTAGATTACATTTTGCCTGAAGAAGGGGCCTGAGTTGCCTCGAAAACTTGCATATTGTAATCTTTTTAGTTAGCCAATTAAAGGGGTCATTTTGCTTGACTTTTCTCTACAGTCATAATGGCTAACACGGTACAACACCCTAGTACTACTGACCTCCCATTACATAGCTAAACCTTGTCATTCATTCATTCATTCATTCATTCAGTTAGTCAGGCTGTGAGTCTGTTATCCTAGGAATTAATCAATGTATCAGTTTTAAAATACTTTTCATTCTATGGTTTATTAGTTCATTTCTTGTGTAGCCTCTCTTTTATTCATTTAGTGATTTTCTGACCATCCATTACATAGCTAAACCTTGTCATTCATTCATTCCATGAAGCCTCTTATTTATTAGCCTGCCTTTCTTTTATCACTTTTATTATGTTATTGCATTACTAAACCCTACGATTTATCCATGCATCCATTATCCAACCCACTATATCCTAACTACAGGGTCACGGGGGTCTGCTGGAGCCAATCCCAACCAATGCAGGGCACAAGGCAGGAAACAAACCCTTTTTACATTTTACACCATTTTTCACTTTATGGTTTATCTATCCATTCATTTTTGAAGCCTCTCATTTATTCATTTAGTCATTTCCTAACTCCTCTCATTCCACAACTAAACCCTGTTATCCATCCATCCATCCCTCCCACCCTCTCAGATAATATCTATCTATCTATTGTCAATGAGTGGACGCTCGAGGGCGCTGTTGCCCCGTGAAACCCAGTAGACAGATGCCAACACAGTATTAAAAGCACCAAGAAGTAATTTAATTTTCTTCTCCAAAGTGCCTCAAAGCACCTCCACCACCATAAACAATAAATCAATAATCACAAGTACAATAATATTCTTCCTCTCCTCCCAGCAGCTCTGTAACACTCCCTCACAACTCCGGCTCGGCTTGCTGGGTGTCCTATTGTCCTTTATATAGTTCTTGACCTGGACATGCTCCTCTCCTTCTGTCCATGTGATTCATTAGCACTTCTGGGTCAGACGGAGACTTGTATTTTTCTTCAGCCCGGAAGTACTTCTGTTCCTCCATGCCCTGCGGGAATCCGGGGCACCTCTAGGCTGCAGGGAAGACACCTTCTAGTGTCCTGGATGTGTCGGCCGGGATGAACTGCTGGCCGTCCATCACACTATCTATCTATCTATCTATCTATCTATCTATCTATCTATCTATCTATCTATCTATCTATCTATCTATCTATCTATCTATCTATCTATCTATCTATTCATTTATTTCATGAAGCCTCTAATTTTTTAGTCTGTTAATATTTGATCCCTTTTATTAACCTATTCCATAACTACACCCTGTCTGTCATTTGTTCATTCAGTTCATAAACCCTCTCATTAATTCTTTAATTCGTTCATTTTCTGGTCTCTCAAATCCATTCATTCATTATCTAACTTATTTTCTGGCCACTTTCATTCATTCATTCAGTTGTTTTCTTGTCTGTTCATTTATTTTGTGGCTCCATCCATCCATCCATCCATCCATCCATCCATCCATCCATCCATCCATCCATCCATCCATCCATCCATCCATCCATCGTATTCCTTCATTTAGTTGTATTCTGATTCCCATCATTCAGTCAATGAATAATCTAATCCTTCATTTTCTGGCCCTTCTCATTCATTCTTGCATTCATTCATAATTTAATTTATTTTCTGGTCTTTCTCATTCACTCAGCTGTTGATTTTCTGAGCCCAGCTATACCTGGTCACAAGGGGAAAGCGCCCAGTGAGGACATTGCAGTGACCAAGCCTTTGATATGCTGACCAGAACACCTAATGAAATCGCACACAGGCATAGCGAGAACATGCAGACTCCACACAGACAGCCTCTAAATCACATTTGGGTCCCATTAGTTGTGAGGCAGCAGAGTGCCACGATGTCAGTCATCAATCCGTACGTTCTGCCACATCCCCCCCCCCACCCCCCATCCAGTCCACCACACGAATCCACTGTGTGCCAATTTAAAGGCACCAGTCATCGTCAGAAGGACGTCTTTAACGTTTTGGAGAACATGCAAACCCCAGAGTGGGCTCCAGACCCCAGTGCCCAGTAAAGTGCTCATACGCTCATGACATTTACAGTAGGTGGGTTCTTGAAACGATCTTTATTGACAACTTGCAGAAGTGGCTGCTTTTTTATGTTTGTGTTTTTCCTCGACTCCATTTGCACTAAGTGCAGAGTATCATCATTTTAGTAAGTGTAATATAATTATCCGCCCTTTTGTCTTTTTGACACCTCCTGCAGTCTAAACAATCACGGCTTCATCTTTGGAGGTCTAATCACGGCGACAGCCGCGGCAGCAAACACTGACGTTAATTATATAAACATATTCCGTTTAAGCAGAGGCGCGTGTCATGTTATTTTAAGTGAACGCAAAGTATTTTCATGGGGAAAATAACATTTGGGAGACGACTTTCAATTTGCAAAACGAATTCTGCAGCAATTAATGCCACTCGAGCAGATCGTTCTGTGAAGAGAGCCTCCGTGATTGGATTTAACGTATCGCTGATATGTACCTTTCAGGAGGCCAAAGTCCCTCTCCGCACACAAAGGCTTTGGTCACTCGTCTACCTGGGAAATGATGGCTAATGTCCGGCTGAATGGCCGTCGTCTTGTTAAAAGGACTTGATAGGAGCGGATGAGCAAGGCGGCCTACATTACACACAGCGGCCTGACTCGTCCTTTGAAAACGCTAAATGAGCTTCTGAAGTGAATGCTGGCTCTCTGCAGGGGTCCGCGGTTGGCATCTGGACTGTGACAGCAGCTCTAAGAATTCTCTCTGTGGTCTCCCCGTTTCTGCAGGATGGTCTAATCACTCATTTATAGCTCCAGTGTGGCCAACCCTGGAAAGGAAGGGTCAATTTGAATTCAGCCTTAACGATAATATAATGATGATGTTGTGGGCTATGAATTGGACTGGCAGACCCTCCAGGACTTGTTCCTCTTAATGCTCAGTACTTACCTGATAGAGTCTGAAACCCTGTAAGCTACAGAATGTTAATAGTAATGCTATGTATAAGAGGATGGGGCGAGGGATGATGGTCTTACTGTGTTTGATCATAACTACAGTATTATTATAATAAGAATAATCTATCTACCAGGGTGGCCCAACTTGGTGCTGGTCTCAAGCCCAGATAAACAGAGAGGGTTAGTGTCAGGAGGGGCATCCAGTTGTAAAACTTTAAGCAAAACATTAATTATGGTATCCATCCAATCAGCTTCAGAAAAGTTCAGTAATAAAGGGTGGCTTACACTGTAGGCCAGGACTCTTTCCTACCTTAAGCAGTTGAAGGGGCCGTATGGCTAGTGGTGGTGCCCAACTCTCACAGCAAAGAGAATGAAAGAAGCTCTGATATAGGCCCATGGAATCCACGCCACCAGATTCCATTGTGATTACCTTCTTTCTGACCTTTACAACCAAACTCCCATGTTCAGCACCAATGGCTTTTGAGCAACTCCAGAGCTCCATTCAGTCCACATTGTCTGTATCTTGTCAAGGTTACTTCTAGGTGTGGTGTCAGGCCTACATGTCCTCATGTACATTCCCACCAGTTCCTGTATATTTCTAGAGTGTGCTGACGGAGGAGACGGGCCAAATTGTGATGTACTGCATACATTTTCACAACTATTTATTTTAATGCTGAGCGCATCCCTGTAACATCATATGCAGGGTGGGAAGTAACCATGGATAAGGTCCCACACCTCTATGGTCACTCACACTGAGCTAATTTTGAGTCTCCGTTCAACCAAACGTACAATTAGTGCAGTTTAGAGTCACTAATTACCCTAAGAGAAATATCTTTAAAGTTCTGGGGGAAGGCCGGCAGATCAAGAAAACATACATAGGGAGAATATAGCTGCACCACACAGAGAGTGAGCAGGCAAGGACTGGAACCTGGTCTACAGGAGTGGTGTGGCGCTGAACACTGCATTGCCCTGCCACCCAAGGACAATTTACTGTTTTAGTTTTAGTAAGTATGGTGTGGGTGCCACTCACGGCTTGGCCCCTCTCCATTTTACACCATCATGTGGTTCGAATGAGACACCGATATCAGTAGGCGTCAGACCTTTATAGCCCTGTTGCTGGAAGAGGTAGACTTATTTTTCCTAAAGGGGTGTCTTCTCACTGCTGTGAAGGAGGAGAAACAAGACAAGGCTGTTAGTGACAGCTCCTCTTCTCACCCCAATGGGGCATTACATACCTGTGATGAGCCAAGAGGGTGCTCCTATGACGCACATGTGTAACGATAGATAGATAGATAGATAGATAGATAGATAGATAGATAGATAGATAGATAGATAGATAGATAGATAGATAGATAGATAGATAGATAGATAGATAGATAGATAGATAGATAGATAGATAGATAGATAGATGCAGACATTACTGAAACAGACAGAAAGCTAGGAAGAAAGAAAAAGGTCTGACTTAGCTAAAGATAAAAAGGGCAGTGAAATGATGTACAGGCATATTGCTTTTGGAGGGATTTGTTGGCTGAAAGTCCTCAATATTGGTGTGTCAGGGAGAGGATGTGCAGCTTTGTTCATAACGGCACTCAGTTTTGTTTTCATTCTCTCCTCCTGTACGACCTCCAGGAGGTCCAGAGTGTGTCCCATAGCTGAGCCTGCCCTTTTAATCAACTTGTTGAAGCAGTGGGCCGCTCTTGGAGTGATTTTTCCAGCCTAGCACACCATACTGGCCGTCACAAAGTTGAACGAGTAAACAACTGTCAGATTGACTGATGGGCTGACGGATTGAATGAATGAGGATCACCCACAATTTCAGAATATCCTTGTACATAACCTTGTTTAGCCTCCCTGTGCCCTCCCGCAGCTTGTGCCATGTTTAAACAATGTAACTATGTGGGACAACGTTATATAAAAATAGAAGTGTGGCATCTGGGCTATGTGGGCACTTTCTTATATTAAAGGAAAATCCCTGACCTCTGTAATGAAGATCTTGTGTTGGGTGGGTGTACAGATTATTGCACCCTCCTGAACCTTCATTCATATCCAGGATGGCTGTCATTTTCACTGTCCCTGTTTGGCTGTGCTGTTTGGATGCAGTTGTGTGTACTTGTGTTACCAATCATGTGCCCGCTTTGATGGGTGGACATCTAGGCCCGATGTGTGCCTTCTTTTGGGATACACTGTACTAGGCAGATGTTGATGGCAAGATGAATGCATTAAGTCAGTTCCGTTGTCTTTGCTCAAATCTTTGCTCAGGGAGACACCTCCACCCACAGCATCCTCATCCAGTTTGAGACGGCACCGGTGGGGTTTTGAACTCGGGTCACTGGCTTACAGCCTCCTGTGTAGAACTCCTGTGCTTCAGCTGTGGAGAAGGCTTCTTTGTGATCCAAAAGTCCCGAGATTGAGCGAACTCCTGGATAGAGATGAATGGTGACCGGACCTTGATTAGCTTGGGGGGATGCAGTGGAATGTAACTGAAGGGGCAAACACAGTGGAGGCTGACACAGAGAGAGATGGCTACTATGTAAAAAATACCTCAAACATTTCCCCTCCTTCCACCACCACCTTCTTCCAAATGTCAGTTTCTCACACACCCTTCCTACTGCATTAACAACTCCTACCATGTCAACTGAAATCCACCTCTGACCATTACTGTGGGCTCTCCATAATTGGTGATCCAGAGAGAAGACATCTAAGGTGGTTATACACAGGAAAAGCAACAGGGCAAGATGAAGGCAAATCTTCAGGCTTGTGCTAACCAACTTTGTGGTGTCCTCTGTCACCTCTTCAGTCTGTCCCCAAGGCAAAGAAGAGAATGAAAGAAAAACTGAGTGTCATTATGAACAATGCTGTACATCCTGTCTGTGACACACCAACACTGAGGACTTTCAGCCAACAGAAGTGTGTCAAGAAACGCTAAGGGGGCTCCTTCATACCACCAGGAATACACCTGTATAGTACCTCACTTTGACTGGGTCAGATGTTTTCTTTCTTTTTAGTCATTCTGGTGTGTGTCTGAGAGGGGGTTTGTTGTTTGTCATAATATAATTATACTTATTTATTTATTGAGCTTCTGTAAAAAGCTAAGTTTCCCACTTGGGGTAATAACTTTCTGTCTACCTGTCTGTTTGATTAAGTGTTTTTGTCATTAATTCATGAAGTTGACAACTTGATCATTGATACAGTAACCTGTATAGTCATTAATTCCCTCAGTCAGCCAGTCAGTTGTTCTTTCATTCATTCATTTATTCATTCATGTTAGTCAATTAGCAGCTATTTTGTTCCTTTAGGAGTTTCATTCATTCATGTGTTCAGTCCTTCATTGATTCATTCTTTCATGCTTTTTGTCAGTCTGTCTTATTTAGTCCTTCAGTTGTTTTTTCGCTTATTCATGCAATTTTTCATTCAGTTAATCAGTCAGCTGGTCATTTTGTTATTTATTTAGTCAGTCAATAGTCCATTAACTCATCAATGTGGTGGTTGGGATGGACGGTAAGTCAGTTGGTTGGTTGTTCATTCCTTCTTTCATTCATTCATTCAGATAGCCAGTCTATAAATCAGTTGTTTTTTTAATTTTCATGCAATCAATCAGTTAGTAGCTCGTTCATTCACGTGTGTAGTCATTCATTGACTGGTTCATTAATACAGTTGTATTTTCATCCATCCATCCATTCATTCAGCCATCCAGTTGGTCATTCTTAATTCATTAATTAATGCAATCAAACAGTTAGACATTTAGTAGGCCATTCATTCATCAATGTGCTTCATTCATTCATGTGTTCAGTCATTGACTGATTGATTGATTCATTCATGTAATCAATTTGCTCAATCAGATGGTTATTCACTTATTCATGCAGCCAGTCACTCAATCAGCATCTCAGTTGGTCAGCTGTTGTTTGACTCGTTCATTTATGCAGTCAATCAGTTAATCAGTAAGTAGATCATTCATTCCTTCAAGTGTTTCATTCATTCATGTGTTCAGTCATTCATTGATGCAGTTGGTTATTCGTTTCATTCAGTCAGTTAGTTGGTTGTTTTTTGCTTATTTATGCAATTTCACGGTCAATTAATCAGTCAATCAGTTGGTCATTCATTCATTTATTTGGGCAGTTAACAGTCGATTAACTCATTAATGCGGTTGATGGGACAGATAATAAGTCAGTCTGTTGTTAATGCATTAATTCATTCATTCATGCAACCAATCAATCCTTCATTCAGTCATTTGCTCATTCTTTCATGTGTTTATAGAGACAGTCAGTCAGATAATTCATTCATTCATTCATTCATTCATTCATTCATGTCCTTAACCTCCTTAGTCCAATACTTGGTAGAGTCAACTGAAGCCTATCCCAGCAGCATCAGGTTTGCATGATGCTCATACACACACACACACACACACACACATACGGAGCTGATTCATAGCCACCAAGTCATCTAACAAGCACATCTTTCACATGAAGGATGAACTCAAACTCCATAATGAACTCCTCCAAGTAGAAAGTGCAAACTGCACAAAGGAGGCGACAGGGCTGGAGTTTAAACTCTGACTGCATCTCTCCTAATCCCTGTGCCACCGTGCCGCCCAGTTCATTCACCCCTTCAACAGGGGACTATGTGTGCCTAGTATAGCAGTACCATAGTGAGTGCTGATTGTGCTTTACTTGTAAAAAAAAATGTCCCAGAATTGCGACCAAACAGTGCGAGGGGAGCGAGTGAGCTAGTGAGTGAGTGCCTGTTGGTCCTCTGTATTCTGCATTACATTTGAGGACTAAAAGACATTTGCAGTGTTGACTGTGTGAGCAGCTGCTCAGTGCGCCGAGCCGGTAATCGCACAACAAACACATTTTTAATGAATGTCTTTGAGCAGAATTAGGCAGTGGGAAGGAAAGCAAGGGCTCTTGTGGTGCTCATTTCAACTAATACCCAGCCTTGTGAATCAGACAGCTGCCTCTGGGGTCTTAAAGGCAAAATCAAGCCAGCAGCAGCAAAGACTCGGTGATGGGGCTTGTTCATTTCTGAATACGTGAGGGTACGGACGACTTGGGACGAGCCAGCAGTGATTCAGGGATAAAAAAAAAGCCTTTTATCGATTCCACCAAAGCTAAAAGCATGATCATGCCCTGGAGGGGGCGCTGGTCTGTTCCCAAACAATGGAAAAACATAAATATCTTAAACAACGCACAAGTCTGGCATTTCTTTCCCCTGCTGTTATGCCTTTCCCACAGAGGGCTGCTAAGTTGCCGTGAAATGCAGAAAACCTTCTTGTGTCTCTTGGTGTCCTCTTGCTAAAGCTGCACCAAGAAACCTACAACAAGAGAAGAAATAGCAGAGTCAGTTATTTCTTTTACTAGACAAAGAGCCCGTTTCGACAACGTAAGATGAAATGGGCATGACTTTGTGTCAGCAGTGTATGAAGAACAAATGATAAGTAACGAAGAAGTTGTTTTGTAATGACTGTAGTCCGCTTTACTCATTACTGTACAGGCTTGTACTGTTAGTTGATGAATTTTCCAGGCCTATAGTATAATATTGAATGATGAATGTTCCAGTACAATATGGAATAGTAATAAGTACAAGCACCACAAACCTGATATAGGTGTATTGAATGAATGCGTAATTGAATCAGAATGCGTAATTAGGCCTCGAGCTGTAGTCGAAATCGCCTTTCAGGCCTCTAGAGCTTTAACCGAAGTCGCCTTTCTCTTTGAATTTTTGCGGCCGTAAATCCGCCGCCGATGTTGGGGTTGGATGTCGGTCTTGTAAGGTTTTTCGGGCAGCTGCGCAGAAGGCGACTGTGCATTCGGCTTCGGACGGACGTGAGTGAGTGAGTGAGGAGGCAGGCGAATTATGTATTAAGATTATCAAACCCACTTGATTTAATTCTAGGACAGCAGGGGAATGGGGATATAGGCATCAACCCTAGGTGTGATACCAACCCATCCACAGGTCACGCTCACAGACATAAAGGGTCACCAAAAACCCTAAACTGTGCATCTTTGGTTTGTGGGACGAAAGCTGAGGTACTTGAGGAACATGGACATGAAGAGAAAGTGCAGACTCCAAACACACTGTTGCGGACGGCTGGGGATCCTGCCTAGCCAGGATGCCTAGAAGGACTGGGAGAGGGACAATACTTCTCCTGGACCAGGAGAGGGCAGCTGCCCTGGTCTGCATTGGGGCCACAGGATCAGAGCTTAAAAGCTCAACCCTGTTGGGGCCTGTGGCCATTGCCAGGGGGTGCCCAGAGGATTATGGAGCCCTGGAGAGCAGCACTTCCGCCACACCAGGAAGTGCTGCCGGAAGATCGTGGCAAAGCACCAGGAGCACATCCGGGGCATTATAAAGGGGGCCGCCTCACTACATTAGAAAAGTTGGAGTCAGGAGGAAGAAGACGGAGCTTGTGAGGAGAGGAGTAGAGTAGGGGCGGCAGAAGTACTGGGAGAGTAAAGGAAAGAAGGGACTGAGTTTGGCTGGAAAGACATTGTGAGGTGCTGTTAAGGAAGAAGAAAATAAACGTGTGTGTTCTGGACATTTGGTGTTGTGTCTGTCTGTCTGTGTACGGGGCCTGTCTTATCACAACACACACACACACACACACACACACACACAGTATTTGTACCAAGGCCTGAACTTAGTGCTCCATGACTTTAAAGGGAGAAATATTTCCAGATAGTGAAAGCAAAGAATGAGAGGTCATGCTGGTACGAATAATCATCAGTGGTGTAACGCAATGTGAAATCAAATGAAACTGAACATATTGTTCAATTTTCTCTATTAATTTCTTCAAGTTCAGCCTCTTACTGTATGTGAGCGGCTGTCTTACAGTATATATACAGTATTATGGCCTAAAAGATGATGCAGGTCACATGGCAAACATCATGCTTCCCAGCAACCACACTGTTTGTCCATCCATCCATCCATCCATTATCCATCCATCCATCCATTATCCAACCCACTAAATCCTAACTACAGGGTCACAGGGCCTGCTGAAGCCAATCCCAGCCAACACAGGGCGCAAGGCAGGAAACAAACCATTCAGTTTGGGTTTCTCTACCCCAGGGATTTTGACAATTACATTTTGTGCTCTATGGCGAAGCAATGGCATTTGTTTTTCACTCAATGGTTTAGTTTTGTTTTTATGAAATACTAGCCACACTACCTGTTGAGGACAAGTAATAGAATATCTGCCATCTCCTGCCATACGTGCACCTACATTGCCTTTTTGGTGTATCTGTGCCCGTGTCTGAACGTCTCTTCATCGAGGCTCTGAACGCATTCCCATAAGGCTTGCTCATGTTCTAAGTGCCTATCTCACCTTTTTTCGTCTTTGAACAGGGACTCTCAGTGTGCCTCCTACACCTTTATTCCTCCTTATGCCTCTCACACTTATACTTTCTCTTTCGATTGTGTCACCAAAGCCAAACAGACCAATCAGATCAAAGCCAGCCTGACCAATCAGATTGCTCTGTGGGACTGAACATATAGTAGATAGTAGATTTTGGAATTTTTCTGCCATCGTTGTTTTCAGGAGTGTGTCCTCTGAGGTTGGGAGCCACCGATGACAACCCAACATGGTAGCAGTTCACCATGAGCTCATATTCATATCCAAGTTTAAGATTCATAAAACAAAATGGCATGTCAATGAAGTTACCATTATAGCAATAAAAATATTGTAAAACAAAAATAACAAACTGTATCCTTCAAAACATTAGATAAAATGAAATAATGATGGTTTTTAACAATCCGGCTATCATTCTCCTTCCCACCCTTGTCTGTTTTTGGTTGGAAGTCACTTATCTCTTTTTCTCTGGAATACCAAAAGATGCTCTTTTAAGCATCCTAATATAATCTGGGATAAGTCATATTGTGTGAGATATCCGTACCAGATTTAGAACTACACCTGCTGGCATACACCTGCTGGACTGCATGTCCCCCTTACTTGAGTGTTTTTTCCTTCTCCATTCCTGTCCCCTTCATCTCTTCAAAAGTAAAATCTCAACTCCTTCCCTTTATCTCTTACTACCTGTGGTGGCCATCTAAGATGGGTGGAAATTGAAGTAATCAATGCAGACCTCAGTGTTAGAGTTTGCAATGCACCATGTATTTTGTAATGCATGTAGTAATAAAACGTATTGCATTATTCATTCCAACAGATGGTGCATCCCCAACAATTGTAGTAATAAAATGTAATACTGAAAATGTTTGTGATGTGCCATGGGTTGGAATGACAAATGCAATGCATAAGTTTCTGTTATCTGCCATTTGGTATGAAATTCGTAAAAGCAGTTATAATGTTTCTGGTACGCCATCTGTTGGAATGATAGACTCATAATAACTGGATAAACACACAGACAGAGATGTGGACACTTATCCTTTTATTAAGGTGAATGATTTTAGGATGCGTCGTCAGGTTAAAAGTCCTGGGGCAATGACATGAATCAGCTCACACACACACTAGTCTTTCACAAAAGGGTCCTTTGGATCGATGGGTGATCCTTCTCCTTTACATCCTGTGCTTGACTGTGTAACAGCATCCTTGGAAATCTTTTAATGACTCCAGGCTCTAGACATTCCAGTTGCTAAGATTTCTTGCTTTTGTCTTCTTTCTCCTTCTGCCTTCAGCTGCAGTCAATCCTTAAGGCACATGGAATTCATGTTTCTTCCTCCTCTTCTCTCCCATAATCTTTATACAGTACATTTTATTGTTCCCCTTCATCCCACGTGAAACCAGTTGCCATTGTGTGTGTTGCTTTGTGTAAAGCAGCATGAAGCCTTCACATCTGCATTCAGTTTGGTAGGAAGAACTCCCACCCTCACCACTCTATCCTGGAGACCTGTTTTTTAAAGATCTCAGCTATTTCCACCCAAAACCTAAATCATCACCACATTCATTTCAAATGTAGGCGTTGTCTGTTGTAAATGTGACACCCTGGAGATGTTTCAGGCCACTGACCCCTACTGCCATCTCCTTTCTTTAAATGCACTTGCCACACACCTCACTGTGCCCTGTATAAAATTCTCTCCTCGTTGTTCATTTCTAACTGTCCTTACTCCGTGCTCTCCATTGATATTCCCCTCTCATCTCACGTGTTTCTTCTCCTAGACCGTTCTCAGTGTTACTTCTGGATATTCCTGCTGTTAAGTTAACATTTGCTTGAAGGTCCCCCGCTTTCTTTCTGACAGCTTCTGCTAACAAAGCATGGCACTTCTTAAACTGTCGGCTGTGATGTATTTAATGGGTGGTCAGGCAGCAATATTAATACGTGGGCTGTGCCGCTCAGATAGAGTGGGTCTGGGTGGCTACTGTCCAGTGATATGAGAGATCTCCATTTCTTTATTGGTTCTGCCCCGTTAGCCTGTTATATGTTGGTCGGGTGTACTCTCTCATGGTAGTTCCGGCACTCTCTTTAATTTTGCTTTCTCCTCTTTAAGGATTTGTACTGGGTGGCGGGTTTTCCATGTTCTTCTGATCCTTCAAAGTTTCTTGTTTTTATTTGTTTGATTCGATAAAAAGCTGATCTATAAAAAAAAAAAAAGTCTGGTCATTGGTTCTTCTGCCTTCTGGCCTTTAATACTAGTCATGATATTTTGTCTGTTCCTTTTTGTACAGGATATGCCACAGTACCCAGAGGTCCCTGAGTGTTTCTGTATAATGTATCAAGCTAAGAAAACAAATGACTGAAAGGGAAGCCATCCACACTTTTTCTCCGATAGCTATCACTTCCACTCACTTCCTCACACTATTCTGTGTAAGGATCGAGTCCGTGATTGCTGTAATTTGAAACTATGAACTCTATTTTCTTGCATTTGCTGGTTTAGTGTTGTTTCATGATTTATGATTAATCCCACGCTGATAAATTGGAGGGCAGCATGGTGGCGCAGAGGTAGCGCTGCTACCTCGCAGTAAGGAGACCTGGGTTCACTTCCTGGGTCCTCCCTACGTGGAGTTTGCATGTTCTCCCCGTGTCTGTGTGGGTTTCCCCCCACAGTCCAAAGACATGCAGGTTAGGTGCAATGGCAATCCGAAATTGTCCCTAATGTGGGTCTGTGTGTGTGTGTGTTTGTCCTGCGGTGGGCTGGCGCCCTGCCCAGGGTTTGTCTCCTGCCTTGCGCCCTCTGTTGTGTGTGTGTGTGTGTAAGCATCCTGAAAACCTGATGCTGCTGGGATAGGCTTCAGTTGACTCTACCAACTATTGGACTAAGGAGGTTAAGGACATGAATTAATTAATTATCTGACTGACTGTCTCTATAAACACATGAAAGAATGAGCAAATGACTGAATGAAGGATTGATTGGTTGCATGGATGAATGAATTAATCCATAAACAACAGGGATTTGCTCCAGCAGACCCCTGTGACCCTGTGTTAGGATATAGCGGGTTGGATAATGGACGGATGATAAATTGGATTGTTTTTTTCAATAAGTGAATTGATAGACAGCAGAAAACATCTTCAGTAGAGGCGTCAGGGGTTCATGAACTTGTTGCGGCTCTCTTTATTATACAGTATTACAGGAGGCATCACCAGTGGCACTGTTCATTCAGTAATTTTATAAAGGTGATTTGACATTGATTCATTCAAAATTGATTTTCAAATTGCTGCAAATCGCTGAGCTGTATTGGCATCATAGCCTCCTCTTCCTAAAATGGACTTGAATACAGTTATGTGTCACTTAATGTCCAGGTTACCTTCTGTGAAACTGGACACTGTGCGCACATCATATTATATACAGTACTTAGCAAAGCTATATGGCGTACTGTAGCGTATCTGTAGTGTTAGAAATTTCAGGCATTTGTTATTTTTTTTATTGTGTCAGTTCAATGCCATTTTGGGAAATTGACAACTGCTATGTTGTGTATAGGTTGCTAGGCAATTGACACGGAAGTGGGGTGGTGTTTACACTTCCAAGGTCAAACGTATAAATTTATTCTCAATTCTTCTGTTTGCTATCATAGTTTGTGGATATATTTTCACAAGAGCCTTTTGTTATTTTATTTCTACATTATTCTGATTCCGAGACTTTGATTCTTGATTACCTTTGTGCTACTTTTGAAAGACAGGACAGACTTTTAGTTTTGATCTTTTTGTGTCTCCTGGTGTTTCTTTTCTGGTCATCTCCATTATTTTGTCATAGCTGAAGAACTATAACAGTAGCTGAGATACTGTACACATACAATACAGTGTTTCAGCCATGATGCACTTCACAATAATAGATGCAAGTATTACTGGTTATATATGGACTGTACCCTTATGTGCCTGGCCGCACTATCACTCTGTATAACCTGGGCAGGATGCTTCATTGCTCTGAAAGTAGCCCGCTTTGTGAATCTTGGCTTCTTGCGCAACGTGACCTGTTTTTGTAATGCTGACAAAGAGGTCCTCTAAGTTCAAGTTTATTGTCATGTGTACACAGCACTATGAGAATTTTACTTGCATATTTTCGACAGACTGATGACAATTTTGTGACAGGACAGACAATAACAACTTCTCCTATGGCAAGGTTTAAAACTAGGCCATTGGTTTTGTGTGGGGAGATTTATGCAAAAGCTGAGGCTTCCTCTTTATGGGTAGGAGGCGGTGAACGTCTTTGTGAAGGAGAAGCTTTAGATTTGAAACATATGATTTAGTTTGAAAATGATCACCTCCTTACTGTTCATTCTTTGTATGTCAAAATGCCAGTCATTTCACCGCTATGCTAAATGAAACGTTTCTTGCCGATGCATTAATTTGTGAAGTATTTGCCTCCTCAAAGCCACGAGTTGAAATTTCAAAGGAGTTATCAGCAGCATGTGGGAGTTTACCTGTTACCTTTCATGTGAAACAATAGCCACCTGATAATACCACCAGCACTCAACCAGCTGGGGATGTAGCATTGCATCTGATAGCCTGCACTTACTAAATGTTATCACTATAAGTCTTGGCTACTGGCGCTTACATTTCCCTCAGGATAAATAAAGCATCTATCTATCTATCTATCTATCTATCTATCTATCTATCTATCTATCTATCTATCTATCTATCTATCTATCTATCTATCTATCTATCTATCTATCTATCTATTATATAGTGCCTTTCACATCTATCTATCTATCTATCTATCTATCTATCTATCTATCTATCTATCTATCTATCTATCTATCTATCTATCTATCTATCTATCTATCTATTATATAGTGCCTTTCATCATCTATCTATCTATCTATCTATCTATCTATCTATCTATCTATCTATCTATCTATCTATCTATCTATCTATCTATCTATTATATAGTGCCTTTCACATCTATCTATCTATCTATCTATCTATCTATCTATCTATCTATCTATCTATCTATCTATCTATCTATCTATCTATCTATCTATCTATCTATCTATCTATCTATCTATCTATCATATACAGGGGGTCCTCAGGTTACAACACAGTTCCGTTCCTACAACAGTGATGTAACCCGAATTTTGGTGTAAATTGAAACACACCCTAGCCTAAGTCACTTACCTACAGTTGTGCTTGAAAGTTTGTGAACTCTTTAGAATTTTCTATATTTCTGCATAAATATGACCTAAAACATCATCAGATTTTCACTCAAGCCCTAAAAGTAGATAAGGAGAAACCAGTTAAACAAATGAGACAAAAATATCATACTTGGTCATTTATTTATTGAGGAAAATGATCAAATATTACATCTTTGTGAGTGGCAAAAGTATGTGACCCTCTAGAATTAGCAGTTAGTTTGAAGGTGAAATTAGTGTCCGGTGTTTTCAATCAATGGGATGACAATCAGGTGTGAGTGGGCACCCTGCGTTATTTAAAGAACTGGGATCTATCAACGTCTGCTCTTCACAACACATGTTTGTGGAAGTGTATCATGGCATGAACAAAGGAGATTTCTGAGTACCTCAGAAAAAGAGTTGTTGATGCTCATCAGACTGGACAAGGTTACAAAGCCATCTCTAAAGAGTTTGGACTCTACCAATCCACAGTCAGACAGATTGTGTACAAATGGAGGAAATTCAAGGCCATTATTACCCTCCCCAGGAGTGGTTGACCAACAAAGATCACTCCAAGAGCAAGGCATGTAATAGTCAGCGAGGTCACAAAGGACCCCAGGGTAACTTCTAAGCAACTGAAGGCCTCTCTCACATTGGCTAATATTTCATGTTCATGAACCATCAGGAGAACACTGAACAACAATGGTGTGCATAGCAGGGTTGCAAGGAGAAAGCCACTGCTCTCCAAAAAAAACATTGCTGCTCGTCTGCAGTTTGCTAAAGATCACGCGGACAAACCAGAAGGCTATTGGAAGAATGTTTTGTGGACGGATGAGACCAAAATAGAACTTTTTGGTTTAAATGAAAAGCGTTCTGTTTGGAGAAAGGAAAACACTGCATTCCAGCATAAGAGCCTTATTCCATCTGTGAAACATGGTGGTGGTAGTATCATGGTTTGGGCCTGTTTTGCTGCATCTGGGCCAGGATGGCTTGCCTTCATTGATGGAACAATGAATTCTGAATTATATCAGAGAATTCTAAAGGAAAATGTCAGGACATCTGTCCATGAACTGAATCTCAAGAGAAGGTGGGTCATGCAGCAAGACAACGACCCTAAGCACACAAGTCCTTGCAAAACACATTTGCAAAATCATAATCTAGAACATAAACACACAACTAAGCCACAGAAAAAAGAAAAGGACATAAATATACTGTACGGTACACTGTACTGTAGTAACAGAAAAAATGAGTGTAAAAAAAAAACCTTACCTTTATTCCTTCTCATGTCTCAATTTTTTTAAAAGTTTTTATGGGAGTGAGTGTTGAAAACTCGAAACGTCGTATGTCGAGACGTTGTAACCCGAGGACCCCCTGTAGTGCCTTTCATATCTATCTATCTATCTATCTATCTATCTATCTATCTATCTATCTATCTATCTATCTATCTATCTATCTATCTATCTATCTATCTATCTATCTATCTATCTATCATCTTCCAGTTCAACAAAAGATAGACATCTTTGGAATGTCGCAGGAAAATAAGAGAGAGAAGCCATACAGGCATGGGGAAACATTCAAACTCCATAGGGACAAATTGGAGTAGGATTCAATCATAGGGTAGTGAATACTTGATGTGGCAGTGCTGAGTGCCACACGTCCTGTCATACGTGATAAACTGCAACTAAATACATTTAGAAGATGGGAAGACGGTAACAGCATGAGACAACATGCGAGGTAAATCAAAAAGTCAAGGCAATTTGAAAATGATGCTGTAACCACAATGGACTGAAGCTGACACAGTGCAACGCAATGGCTTATGGGTAGTTTTGAACAAGCACATCACAGTGCTCTGCCCTCAGTCTAGGTGAAAGTCAGATGAACATGGACACTTCTCTGCAGGACTGCACTATTGTTGAACAAATAAGATTTCTTAGGAGAGACGGAGTGAAACCTGCTGAAATTCACCAAAGGATGTCGGCTTGTGTAGATCAGTAAGCTGTTTGGTTACCCATCTTGTTCAAACTTTATGGTACCCCAAGTCATCATGCGCAATGGCATGTGCCATACACAAACTATGATAACAAATTTAGGATGTATAATTAAAATAAGATATTGCAATACAGAATGAGAGTTATGCAACTCATAATGATTCATTCATGAAATAAATGAATGAGGGTTGTTGGACTGATTCTCAGGTAGTGACTCATTCATGAATCAAATGAATCAAGACCCATGATTCAGGTGGCTCATGCACATGCTCTTTAAACATCTATCAGTAAAACGAAAGACACTGACAACATCACGCAGGAGGGACACACATGCACTTCAGCACTCCCAAAGAGCTCCACTGAACCAATTCATTTGTACTCACATACTCACTGAAAAGAGTCGTTCAAAGGTAATGAATCGTTCGCCGATTGCCCATTGCTGGCCTCTACACCAACAATAGTTTTACTGTTTATCGACTTCATGTAGCAAGTGTCTGAATGGTGTGGAAAGCAGCCCGGACACAGACAGGCGGACATCGTTGGTTCACCCACATCACGTTTATTTTACAAATATATACAATAAAGTGCACACACAACCCCCACAACTCCCCCAAAGTCCAGGCCTATCCAAATGCCTCACTCTTCAGGCCACCTCCTTTCCTCCTCCAAGACCTTGTCTTCCTTCGCTCCCGACTCCAGCTGTCGAATGTAGGGAGGCTGCCCCTTTTATTATCCCCCGGATGTGCTCCAGGTGCCTCCCGATAATCTTCCACCGTCACTCCCCAGTGTGGCGGAAGCACCGGCTGCGCACCCAGAAGCACTCTGGGTATCCCTGGTCTTATTCCTCCCAGCACTTCCGGGTGTGGCGGTGACCTCAGGTCCCTACAGGGTTAAGCTTCAAAGCTCTGTACCCATGGTCCCCAAAGCCACCAGGGTGGTCGCCCCCTCGTGGTGTGGAGGAGGTGTAAGCCTTCCTCCAGTCCTCTTGGGCGTCCCGGCTGGGTACCACCCCCAGCCGCGTGCCACAGTGGTTTAGTCTGTTGTATTTAAAATGTATTTTTTGTTAGCAATTCTTTTTGAACCAAAGACTTCTCTACAAGTTACCAAATAACACAGTTTACTTGTTAAACCTTTGAATTCGCAGTCATTGTTTCTGGCTATTTCTTCTGTATTAAAATGTTGAAAGGACGTGTGGGTGTCACCCTTGTACTTTCCAAATGGCACATATTTGTACATAATTGGAGTAAAAGTAAAGTAACACTGGACTGAAGCAAAACATTTGGTATACTCTATAGATTTAGGGGTGCTGAATCCTTTTCTGGAACTGGAATTTCTCTACCGCAAACCATTTCCACAAGATTCTGAATTTAGTGACAAATGCCATTTTGAATGGTTGATTATTTAAAAATAAGTTACACTTGTGTTTTGACATAAGTATTGTTCCTGCTCAGAATGTTAGCTGAAGTGCTCAAATGGCTCCAGGTCACCGACATGCTGTGTGGTAAGAAGATGCCCAAATGCATCAAGGCCAAGATTTCTAATAAGACGGTTGTGCACCCAGTAGTGATGTATGGTACAGGATTCTGGCCAGCAACAACGAGTCATGAGCAGGCCCTCAGTACCATGGAGATGAGAATGCTACAGTGGACCCTCAGCTTAACTAGGTGAGATCGAGTAATGAATACCGTCAGGTGTAAAATTCTAGGTGTGACGTTGATCACTGAGAAGGTGTGAAAGACGTGACGGTGATGGTATGGCCATGTTGTTTGCAGTGAAGGCCATACAGTGGCAACAACTGCCTACAATCGTAGCCCACCCAGGAAGTGCCATTGTGATTGGCCAAAGGGCGGTGGCTCGACAGACTCAAAAAGACATGCGGCACATTGATGCTGAACCTGAGGACGCATAGGATTGAGACAAGTGGATATTGACGTGGAATATAGCAGACCCTGCAACAATGTGAGACAAATGCTGAAGAACAGCTAGGAATTTATATTTAGAAGGTTAGAAAGATGTCCTTCCATTGTCCAGAAGAGAGATAATTGTCTTGTTTTTTTTTTACAGAAATATGCGAGGTCAGGCCTTGACCAGGTAACAGGTGAGCAAACGGTAAAAGAACACACTGAGACAACAGAAGTTACCGGTCTTACACAATTTTGAGATCATATCAAAGGAAGTGCAGCGAGTCTCTGTCAGCAGACATCTGGTGGTCAGTGCACCATGACGGAAGAAAAAAAACTACCAGGTGCCTACGTTTATATTTAAAACAACTTCATGTGTAATTTATCATGTTTTCCTGTGTAAATAATTCAGTTTACTTTTCTCTATACTCCTCTGTGGATGCGATCGAGCAATTCTGTCACTAGACTTCCATTCAGCATCTTCAGTTCCATGAAGAACACCGAAAATGTTGGACGGGTGCAAAGACTTCAATTATTTTTGCAGACCAGTGTAAGTAGTAATGTGATTACTGTACTTTTTTCAGAAAGCAATGAGTAAAGTGAGAGAAGTTACTCACCATTTGTAATGGATGACTTTCTTCACATCACTGCCCCAACTCTATAAAGCAGCAATTGTCTGAGCTTTCCAGGTTCCACCAGGTGGCTGAAATGTTCAGCAGACGCACCCTTTATTGGACTGAGTGATTTGATAATGGATGGAGAAATAGATGGATGGATGAGAGTGTCGCTCCCCAGATGATTTATTCAACAACTCAATGTGCTGCTGTTACAGCTTTTCAGTGTCTAGTAGATCAACAGAGTTATGCCAGTCAGTGGTGTATTATTTTATATAATGCCTTTCACAATGGAAAAACGTAGCCAAGATTGCATAACAAAATTATTAACATTACATAACACTTCTGCTACACTGTATCATCTCTACTAATTGCAGTTATTATGCCATCTCTTTGGTTTAGGTGTCCGTCTCCTCTTTTCCTTCTCTTTATGGTCCTAAATTGCTGGGGCACTAAATGAATGGAGAGACATTTGAGGCCATTGACTGTAATAAATTAATTTTATTAATTGTAGTAGCATGAAATGAATCCAGACAACACGGTTTTTGGTACTTTTCCTGAACAATAGGAACTGCTGAGTTGAGTCATAGTACTGGAAAAAATGAAGGGACACAAACAGGCACTCGTCCTTTCTGATAATATATACATGATGGTGCATGAAGAAGCAGCCCCGCTTACTATAAAGAGATGAAGTCAGTGGGAAATTCTTGCACACTGCATTCAATTTTCTGGTGTCTGCTAGTTGTGTGCCTACTGGAGTGAGGACATTCTGTATTCGTTGTAACAGCGTTTTGTGGTTGTGTAGCCGTATGTTTGTACAGGCTTCTTCAAGCTGACAATGTAAGAGGTTTGTGGAACAATATCATGCTTGAAAGCAGAATCTGAATCAGAAACTGATGAAAATGTGGTGTATTGATGTTTATGTGAGCAGTGCTAAGAAACCAAGACACACCAGAGGCTGCTGCCGACATCGAAGTCCTCATATGTTTACATGGTGGTTAAGGAGGAGGACTTTACAGTATCACTACCAGTCTAAACCATTTACAGCAGAAACATTTAAATGGTCAGTAATGTTCTTTAATAATGTTGTCTAATAATCATGTTGTATAATAATAATGTTGTCTAATAAAAAAAAAAAATCGGGAGTGATCTCCCCTCGATTTTCTCATATACTTGGATATGGGGATGGATATTTGAGGGGTAAACCACAAGACAATGATTATATTTTTAAATTATGTACCTTAAAGAACCATCAACAACAAATCAAATCAAATTAATAATATATCCATCCATCCATTATCCAACCCACGATATCCTAACTACAGGGTCACAGGGGTCTACTGGAGCCAATCCCAGCCAACACAGGGCACAAGGCAGGAAACAAACCCCGGGCAGGGCGCCAGCCCACCGCAGAATTAATAATATATTGAACAATTATTATAAACGTAAAGTTGAATAAATCAGACTCTGCAGCTGCATGAATTAAAGGTAAAGTACCACTTCCGGTTAATGGAGATAGCCCAAAAAGTTGATAGAAATCTACGTTTTGTACCTAATACTTGTATTCAACATTTGGTTGACCTAAGTGAAAGCATACTCAAGTTATTGTGTTTACACACACCCACGCAGACAGACAAACAGGCATAATTATAAAACGCCAAGATTCAACAAAATCTCAAAAAGGAATTTTTGGAGGATTCCAACTCTTTCCCTACACTTCGGATACGAGAAAGTCAGGAAGGATTCATCAAAATCTCGACATCGAATCTTCAGATGATTACAATACTTCCCCTATACTTGGTATACGAGAAAGTAAAAAACAAAATAATGTTCCGGGAATAATACAACATTGGTTATTCTTTTATTACTGCTCTGTCACAGGGACAGAAAAAGGCAGTCAAAAGGAACAGAGTGGACCATAAGATGTAACATAGTCAACAACAAGGTGAGGGTTTGTTTTGTTGTTGGGGGGGTGGAACAGAGGAACTCCACCCCACTTAAATATCCTCCCAATTGTCACCCCTGACCATTTATCTGTTAGTCGGGGGGACATACTACTGTCGCGTTCACTGACACCGAGCACAACATTTATCATTATCTGTACAGCAAGTATGAGAGCAGGTACAATTTTTCATGTCTTCATTATAAATCTTAATTCCTAAATGTGGTTAAAGCTGAAGTAAACTTAATGCGTATGGATTTGGAATTTATTCCAAATACAACCTGGATGGATAGCAGCACTTCTCATTAGATGCTAGGAAACCGATGAGGCTAGTGCTGAGGTGGAAGGTCTCCTTGTGTTACTCAATGAGCTGGTCAGCAGTGTTGGCTGCCGTGGCTTGGTTGGAATCCCAGCTCATTGACTTGCCCTGGTGCTTGTGATATTTGGTCCATGGTGCTGTGCTGATTGTAAATAAATAATCGTGCCCAGTGAGATGCAAGCTCCACTCGGGTGCGGAGGTGTGAATGTGGTTAGGGCACCTGCCTGATCACACATACACCTGCAAATGTAAGCATCACTCAGGTGCTCCATTATTGCCTTGGACGGAGCAGCATCTCACATGCGCGCCCAATAAGGCAGGCAATATATGAGAAGCATAGAGTGACACGAGGCTCGCTCTCATGTAAGACTGGTGAAGGCAGCAGAAGCTGAACGAGCAGAGGGTGCTCGGCATAGGGAACCATGGCAGGAGGGACCCGAGTCTGAAGAGAAATGTTGGTTGCACCTGTCAGTTGGGCGTCTCCTCTGCTCTCCTTGTTGGTTTTAGAAGAGGCATCTAGGTTGTGATTTTTTTAAAGAGACTGTACTGCCATGAAATTTTAATCTCAGTTTTAATGTTTTAACCTCCACGATTTTCATTAGTTTTTATTGGATTATTTATTTACTTAAAGAAGATTGCACTCCACTATTGCACACTTTGTTTTTGGATTGCTTTTAATAAAAGGATTATTTCACTTTTGCACCTTCTCCTTTTCTAGATGTATGTGTCCTCATTTGCCTGGCTCATCTTGGCTATTACTATTGACAATCCAGGTTCAAGAGGTTCCCCAGACGCAACAAAGAGTGTGGAGCCGACCCACACCATCACAGTGCTTATGTTTATTTCACACTTCCCAGTGTCACTTTTGGGCCAATGGGGCATTGAAGAGCAGGAGCTGACACTTTCCCATGGCGGCCCCTTGAACAATACCATCCTAGTCCTACTTTCTTCACAATGAGTCAATGAGTTATGCACGACAGTGGTCTCTTAGAATATACCTTGTGCTTCTACACCTGTGACCCACGCTGACCTTGATCAAGCCTCTTTACTGTGTACTGACTGAAAAAGTAGTCAGTAAAAAATGTATGAGCAGTAACCAGGAAAAAAAGGACATAGTCAATAACAGGCAATACTGGAAGTCATAAAGAATTCAGAAATAAAGCCAAAAAAATAAGAGTCAAAAATACAGAGCTAATTTCTATTTCTGGAAGTCCCCAAAAAAATGAGAATTGCCAGCACTGATATTTCAATCAATCTCAGATAATCCGGGAAAGCACATGGCGACCTTTATACAGTTGCGCTGGTGATGTCACCTGCCACACACTTCCAGTGTGTCATGGAAAAGATAGTAGAGCATTTTTGTTAAGAATAAGACTTTTATTTTATAAAGATCGTGAGCTTGTCCTTGTTACTAGCCGGATTTAACAGTTTCCCCCTCTAGTTGAGCGTTTTGGAACTTTATTGGGACTTTGCGCTTAGGAACTCTCGAGATTCATATAAAAAATGCTCTATAATAACATGAAGCTCTGCGGATCACAGAAAACAAAGAGGTTGCCTAAGCAAAGAGGCAGTCCAATAGTGAGCAAAGTTCCTCTACAAAATCCAAGAGGCAAAGTCAAAACCAGAGCACAGGATCAAAAAATCCAATAAATTACAAGAATAAACACAAGAGAACTCGCCACACTACAAGCTCATTCAGAATGGGAGCTGTGGGTTGACCCCGCCTTCACAGGGCTGTGGGCAGTCCTTTAGGGTGATGGGCAGGTGGCCCCACCTCTTTATGGACCCCCCACAAAACACAAGGAGCATAACACATGTGTTGGAAACTAAGCAAATAATTAACCAAAGTATAGGGTGGTCCAGATCTAATTATGCAATTTTCATTACGCTCTAACTTATTAAGTTTATTACAGCACCTGCCCTGCACATAGAGATTTCACTTAAAATGATTTTTGTTGCCGATAGATGGCGGCACCTGCCCTGCATTCCAAAATGGCGAACAGTTGCATAATTAGATCTGGGCCACCCTGTTGAACAAAAAGGACATGAAACAAGGATCTGAATCCCACCCAAGGGAGGAACCCTGGCTGAAATATGATAGTGGACTGCTGACTAAAATAGCCACCTACTTCACCATGTCTTTATACAAGCTGTGGATAAAAAAAAAATCTTTGCGAAACCCATCATCAATATTTTTTATTTTAGAAATTGGCCTCTCTGCTTCCTGACTTGTGTCTTGTCCGACTGATTTTGATTTTCTTCTTGCTCTTTGGCTTCTTTGTTTTGCTACTTATCATTCTGCTGGTTTTGACCCTTTTCTGTTGCACATTTCTGTCTTGGATTGCCCTTTAAAATTCTTGTCAGTTTTCCAACCCAACACTACATCACATGACCCCTCAAAATTGGCATCCTCGTTCTTGGCACTGAACCAATGGTGGTGCAGCATAGAGTTGAGCCAAGCTCTGTTTATGGTAAAATGCCACGCGTAGGGTTAATGGTCCCTGTTGGGTGTCATAATGTCACGGCCAACCTTTCTGTTTGTTGAATTGTTCTGAGGTCACGTTATGTTAATAAGATGATTGAGATTCCATGGCATGTGGGTAGGAATGGCATACAAGGCCCCTTTTGCTGCAGCCCATTGGTTGGAATCAACAATACTCCACTTGTGGTGGCTTTTTTTGTTCTTTGTTTGTGGTTATTGATGAGGATGTACAATGCATGGCTTGAACCTGCCCCATCAGATGTACAGTAGCCCAACTAACCTTAGCTTACCATGGAGACCTAAATGGGTCAGGGTTAGCCCATTGTCTGAATTGTATTGGGAGCTTGTTTAGGTGCAACAGATGCATACCAGCCTGTACCACAAATAAGCTTTTAAACCATCCATACTGTGATACTGAATTGTTAAGGGGCTAATCACCAATCTAAGCAGTCTGAAGATGGAAAATGTGTCTATAAACCAGTCTTGAGATGTTTACAGAGTCCTTTTAGGGCCACTAATGGGACATGTGCACAGTAGATTGTAATTCATGCGCTATGATGATTCCACAGAAGTTTGGATGAGGTAAACCAGTAAAGAGGCCAACAGTCTTGAGCAGCTTGTTCAGCTCTGGTTCAAGGGAGAATCTACCCCTTTGGAGATGCCCTGAGATGACACTTACTATTGGAAGTTGAGGCTCAACAGTTTTTGAAGTGTGATATGGTGTCCTTCATTTCTGAGAAGGAGGTTACTTCCCCACAAGATGTATGGTAGCATGAAGCATCACACCACACGTGTCCGTTGAAGAGACATGGATTGTGGTCAACTTATAGTAGAAATGCAACCTTCTGTTGCATTTAGCAGTTTTAATATCTAGAAGTAACCCTAATTCCTCTTTCTTGATAATGCTGTGTTAGAACAAGATGAACTAAAGTCAAATATGGCCTAGACATTTCTTTATTGTACTCTGACGATGGAGCCAGGTTTAGTGACCAAGATGAACTGAAGCCTTCCATATTGGTAGCAAAACCTGAGGCACAATGGGCTTCTTGCTTTGACACTTGCTTCTTAGACAGCCTGGAAGAAGGTACAGGCAATGATGGGTCACCTTGCAGCTAAGGTATGTAGACTGGTCCACTACGCCTGTCCTGAACTCTGCGCCAGCTATTGTGGTAACAGGTCAGTCAGCCCTACCTCAATCCAAAATACCCCAGTCAGTTGGAGTACCAAGAAGACATGTTGCTATACCTCATGTCAGGCTCATAGCCAGACAGTCCTAGCTCATGTGTGTACTGCCTTGGAAGAAACTGAGACTGTTTGTAAGTAGAAGACCAAGAAATAAGACAGTCAACATGCATGCTAGGATCATAACCGGGAAAATCAGAAGAACCAAAACCATTAAGCAAATCAAAGTCAAAAGGTACAAGCCAAAGTCATTAACAAAAAGGATACCAGGAGTTTAGTGAATGCTAAATACTATTTGGGGATTTATCTACAAACTCTGATAGAAAAGGGACAAAAACAAAATCACCTTTTTAACCTCCCCATGACCCCTGCCCATAACAACAGTCTAGCTTCATAATGTCAAAGTAACAAAATGGGATCTGTGACCACCAGGAGGTGTTGCAGTACCCCAAACTCCAGATACAATTGCATGGACACAAGTCCCAATATAAATAAAATGTTTAATCTTATAAATACCTTATACAAAAGTTTCAAATGGGTACAAACCAAACACAGTGCCCTCTTCAGTCTCCTTTCCCTGCTTGCCAGGCAAACTTCGTCCACTTCCACCCGACTCTGGCTCCCCATACTGAAGTGGGGCTGCTTCTTTTATACAAGAATGGTAAACAGTGCCAGTGTTCTTGTGGTCTCGTTATTCCCCCAATAATTAACATTTTTTGTTTTTCTTATATTTTAAAGACTAGGGGGCTTCGCCCCCTGCTCGCTTCGCTCGCCATCCCCCGTGTTTGGTTTTCCGGATACACACTTTTAACATTTTTTTTTCTTTGAATTGTTGCTATTTCATTAGTTTCACTTTTATTTCAGAACTTCTGTAAAAACAATATTTGGAATCTTTGGAGTCCCAATATGCTGAATCTTTTAAATGAGGTCAGTGAGACATGTGTTTAATGATTTTGTACCATAATTCAGGATAGGTTTCTCTGTTTGGAATTTCAGCACAGACAACGCAATCGACATCATCAGCAGTTAAGAATTTTTTTTGCAAAGTAACCAATAAATGCATGTGAGGTAAAACACGAATTTGAAATTCTCTGACTTAAACTTCAAAGCATTACAATATTTATATATTTCTGACATATCACCTATGTCCATATATTCGATCTCTATTTGCCTTTTCGTTATTTCTCTGAGTAATAATTTCTCTTTTTTTGCACTAATGTGATGTTTACTGTCTTTGTTTTGACACTATCGTTTTTTTCTGTTTTCATATTCTGTATCTTGCTCAGCATGTGTTTCGCTCCTACATTTTTTTTTTGAGTCTTTTGAATTCCAGTTTTCATTATCTCTAACCTGCTCTGCATGTGTTTGACCCTTTTGTTTTGTAACCTCTTTATGACGTTTTACTTTGTTTTCTACTCTTTGTCTTTTATTTCTGACCTCGCTTTATCCTGCGTTTTTTCAATGACACCTGGTCCGTGGTGATTATTTTCCCTTTTTCGAGTAATAATTTCCATTTGTTTGCCCTACTGCGATCTTTACTTTCTTTTTTTTATATTTTCTAATTTTCCTACTTTCATATTCTTTAACTTTCTCCACATTTTTTTTGGAGACTTTTGAATTCCACTGCTTTCATAATCTGCTCTGCATGTGTATAGCGCCAACATTTGTGAACGTCTTTATGAAGTTCTACTTTGTCTTTTACTCTTTGTCTTTTAATTCTGAGCCTGATTGGACGTGCTTTGTTTCAATTCCACTTGTTATGGGCTGATAATTACTTTCCTTATTTTCTGAATTTGCACCTAGATTATTCTTTTTTTTTTGCTCTTTTTTCTCTCCAACGCTTTTGAGTCTCTTTTCCTTGCGCTGCTTTCTTCTTCGCTTAGTCGTCGACGTTTCATTTATAACGTAATGTCCTTATACGCTTTATATGCGCTGAGACCCTTGATCTGTGTGTGCTCAAATCCTTTAGACGACTAAATGGTTTGCTGCCCGTTGTCTTATTTGATATTGGTTGTAAGTAGGGCGTGTCTTGCAAGAATCTCATGTTCTTCGTCATCACGAGACAGTCCTGGGTCAATCTCTTGGCACAAAGTCTCATGTTTAAAGTCCCCGCGAGACACTCCGTGGCCATTCTCTTTCGTCTTGCAGGTCTTTTAAGTGTCTTCCGTGATCTTAACGTGAAGATCACGTCTTGTCTCCCATCTTTCTCTCCCAGGATTTTTTTTTTATAATACAGAGACAAATAGTTCTCACCTATTCACTCCTTTAACTCACTGACACAATGAATTAAGGACAGCGTCAAAGAAACGTCATTTGTTCTAAAAGAAAGGTATAACTGGGTGTCATCTGTGTACAAGTGAAATTTAACATTGTAATTTTTAATAGCAGTTGTCAATAGAAGCATATAAAGGGAAAACCCTGACTACTGAACCCTGCGGGACACCATATTTAACTTCTGAGTATAATGTTGGAGTCCTGACAGCATATTTCTGTATGTTTTGGAATTGATTTGATGAACTAAACCAGACAAGAACATTGCCTGTGAGCCCTATGTCATAATCCAGCCTCTGTAGTAAAACAGAATAGTCAGTGGTGTCAAACGGAATTTCCTTCATCAGAGGATATCAGAATGTTATTTACAACACAAGTTAGTGCTGTTTCTGTACTGTGACCAGTGTGAAAGCCAGACTGGAATTTCTCAAATAAGTTGTGCTACATAAGGTGAGACTGAAGCTATGTGATAACTACTTTTTCAAGTATTTTCGAGAGAAAGGGTCAATTTGAAATGGCTCTATAATTATTAAGTGTATGTGGGTCTGATAACTGACACTTTTAGTGCATCAGGAACTCTACCACTCAGTAATGAGCTGTTGGTTTCACTAAGAATGGGGTTTGCCAGAATGCTTATTCTTTCCTAGTGCAGGACATGTAGTTTTTAATCACCTTTAATGATGCTGGAAAAAAACATCTTCTGTTTATGGCGCATGATATCGTAGTGCATCTCCCACTCCTATACTAGCATAAAGTTCCTCTCTAAAATGGCTGCTATACATTTTCACTAAACCACACTAAGAACACAAAAGTCAGTTCTTTGAGCACAAAGTGGGTAGCCATTGACGAGCCTACAGATCCCAGAAGAGATGTATGCAACCTTTAGGGCTGAAGGTCTTCTGGGATTTGTCTTATTTGACTGGAGGTTTATTGCAGGTGTTATTATTAGAATGTTGTCTCTCAGCTGAGAATTGTTGTGGAGTGCTTGAAAAGGTAACGTTTTTTGTAATAATGAATCAAAAAAAAGGTTTTAAATCTTACACTGAAAGTAGAAATGATAGATTGTGGGTCATAATGTCAAAAGCGGATTTCAGTTGAACACTGCAAAAAGCAAGTTATTAGCCGGCCTCTCAATCCTACTCCCTTTTGGCAGTCAGAAACGGAAAATCTCCACCAGCTCCAAGACTGACTGCATTCATCAATTAAGGGAGACGCTGGGAGACTCTTAAAGCACGTTGACCTGTGGCAGAAACTGAATTCTTATGCCCACTGCAGAGGATGATAATTCCGGCCCCCCTCACTGGTCTGGGTGTACAGTAGTGTATCCCTCCACACCGGGTCATGACTAGTCCTGCATGACCCAGGATCAGACTGAGGACAGGCCCGGCCTTAGGCATAGGCGAAGTAGGCGACCGCCTAGGGCCCCGGCGTCCGGGTGGCCCCGGATCGACGGCGGCCAGGCCCCCGGCCCGCCCCTCCCCTTGCAATGCATTCCAAAAGTTTCAAATATCCCAAAAAATAAAAAAGGACAAAAAAACTAAGCTGGGCTTAGCTACATACCGCCACGTGGTGCCCAGTGGAAACAGTTCAAACTGGGGACGCAGGGTGATGACCTCGTAACGTTAGAAGAAAACGTCTCCTTGGTCTAATTTTCACGCATTTCGCAGAGCTTCCAGGGGGGGCTCCTCCCCCCTCAGGGGGCCCCTGGACCCCCCTTTCGCCTAGGGTCCCATAATACCTAAGACCGGGCCTGCTGAGGACATGGTGTACCGGGTTTGAACAAGCTAGTCATGTTTAGGATTTACAGTCTCCAGAGATCAAACTAAACCCTCTGGAAGCCCACCACTCTGACCCACCACAAGGCCATCTGTTGGTTTGGAAAATTTAGCCCTAAAACAGTACAATCAGGTCAGGCATATTCTCTTCATCTCCTAGATGATGTACTTGTGTAGGCTGGAGAGATTCCATCTTTTGAGGGATGGGGTGGCCGAGTGTTTTGCAGTGAAGCATGAAGCTTAGAGACTAAATGTTCTCCCTTCATTGGTTAAACTTGTCACGCTCAGATGTTCAAGGTTGCTGGACTTCTTGTAAACTACCCAAGTTACCTGCTGTTGTTCCCAATACAGTTGACCCATGATATACGACCGGCCTGACATGCGAACAACTTGATTTACGACCAAAATTTTTGTTTTGATTTACGACCAACATCTTGCGTTACGACCCGAATGCGGTCATGTGCATCCGCTTGTGCGATTGTAAACAAACAGCCGAGAGCGTTTGTAAGCGTCAGTCGGAGCCCAGATACATGTGTTTGTGGACGTAATTTTGGTCAGTGCAGTGATTTATATAATTTTTTTCGATAATTGCTAAGGAAGGAAGAGAAGGTAACGAAGATAAAGAAAGCGACCACAATCGAAACGAAGAAGGAAATTGTGCGGAAATATGAGAGTGGTGTTTGTGTGACCGATCTCACTAATATGTACAGCATGTCGAAATCCACCATCTTGACAATTTTACAAAGAAAAGATTTGTATAAGGAGGCTCCATTCCAACCAATAACCACCTTCCATTTCATTCTCCTCCTCCTCCCTTCCTGCAGCCCAAAGATGTCAAATTAAATGGTGAGTACAGTATGAAATTGTTGTTTCTGGTAGGCTAGGCACTTTTTATAACTTTTTGGTTAGTACATTAGAAAAATTGTGTTTTGGTAAATTATGCACATTATACAACCCTTTTTTATTATGAAAAGGCTAAGTAAGTGTTGCTGTGGGAGGTTTGGAATGCATTATGGGTATTTCCATTATTTCTTATGGGAAAAATAGTCTTGACTTACAACCAACTTGAGTTACAACCAGCCCTCATGGACGAATTGAGTTCGTAAGTCAAGGGTCCACTGTACCTAATGTGTTGGTGATGACATATTACAAAATATTCAAACCAAAGTCAACACCTCTCTGTCCATACATCCATGGATTTAAAGAATCTGCCCAATTCAGTGTGCAGGCAGCTGGAGCCTCTCCATAAAGCAGGACTCATTTTATACCTGTTATGCCAGTCAAACGTTTCCAAGCATATTAAGTCCCAAAAATACACAGTTCCAAAAATACCCACTAGAGGGGGAAATCCTACCCAAAAAAAAGCCCTGACTAATAACACAGGGGGCCACATTGAATCTACATAAAATAAAAAGATTTATTCTACACAAAAATGCTCTTTAACATAAAAAATTCCATGGAGCAGAAATGGCAAACAGGAATTGCCTGAAAAGGCAAGGCAATCCAAGGGAAGCAAAGTTCAAATCACAAATCCAAACAACAGTCGAAATACAAAGCTCAGGTTCAAAAATCCAGGAAATCACACAATGCACAAGAACACACCAACTCCATAGCTCATTCAAGAATGAAACATCAAAAAGTGTGGGAAACCCTTGTCTTTATAGGGCTCAGGGCAGTCTCTAGCGGAGATGGCCAGGTGGTTCTGCCACTTGGGGCACTATCCACAAAACACATAACAAACAACAACAACAACAACATTTATTTGTATAGCACATTTTCATACAAATAACGTAGCTCAAAGTGCTTGACATGATGAAGAAAGGGAAAAAAAGACAAAATAAATAAGAATTAAAATAAGGGAACACTAATTAACATAGAATTAAAGTAAGGCCTGATGGCCAGGGAGGAGAGCAAAAACCAACAAAAAAACTCCAGACTGCTGGAGAAAAAAATAAAATCTGCAGGGGTTCCCGAGACCACCCAGCCCCTTCTAGGCATTCTACCTAAGATAAATGATCAGTCCTCATTGTATTCAGGGTTCTCATGGAAGAACTTGATGATGATGGTCATGTGGACTTCTGGCCTTTAATCCACACTAATGCATTGACACATACACACAATCAAATACAAAGAAAAATGCAAATATACATAAAATTAATCCAAACAAAAGAATAAAAAATAAAACAAAGAAGACATAAAACAAAGGTTTGAACCCCTGCCAGGAGAGCAACTCTGACTGAAATATAACAACACCAGAGCTGTGGAATATGCAGTGTTGTTATTTGAGACTCCGCTGCACTAACTGTCCCTTAATGATAAAGTGAACACATATGTTTTCAGGAAGATTGGAAAATTTATTAAAAATCAAGAACTGAAATCTCTCATTCCACGGACAGTTCAGACCCTTTATTCAGTACTTTGTAAAAGCCCCTTTGACAGCAGTTGCAGCATGGAGTCATCTAGCAGAAGTCTCTATAAGTATTGCACACCTGGATTTGGGCAGTTTATCCCAATTTTCCTGGCAGATGCTCTCAAATTTTGTTAGATTGGAAGGGAAGTGTCTGTAAATGGCTTTCTTCAGGTCTCTCCCCAGGTTTAATGTCTGGGTTTTGCCAGGGCCATTCAAGGACAATCACACACTCACCCCCAAGCTACTCCAGCGCTCTCTTGATGGTGTGCTTCAGGTCGTTGTCATTCTGAAGGTGAGCCGTCGCTCTAGTCTCAGGTGTCTTGCTGTCTGGAGTGGGTTTTCTTCAAGGACGTCTCCATATCTATCTGTATTCATCCTTTCCTCAATTGTGACCAGTCTCCCTGTCCCTGTCCCCCCATAGTGTGATGCTGCCACCACCATGTTTCCTTGTAGGGATTTTATTAGGCAGGTGATGAACAGTGACTGGTCTTTGCCAGACATAGTGCTTGTAGTTCTGCCCAAAGAGTTTAAACTTTTGTCTCCCTGGTCCAGAGAACCTTTTCCTTCAGGCTCTCGTCATCCTTTAAATGGTGTCTGGCAAACTCCAAGTAGGAGTTAGCCACTCTACCACAAAGCCTGATGGATGGAGTGCTGCTGAGGTGGCCATCCTCCCACCATGTTATCCCATCTCAGCAAAGGAAGATCCTTCAGAGTGACCTTTGGGTTCTTGGACACCTCCCTAGCTATAAGGCCCTTTTTCTCCAGTCGCTCAGTTTGGCCAGACAGCCAACTCTAGTAACAGTCCTGGTGGTTCCAAACTTCTTCCATCTCATAATGTTTGGGGCCACTGTGCTCCTGGGAACATTCAAAGCTTTAGTAATGGCTTGATCCCGATGCCCTCATCAACGACTCCCCATATTATGATTGTGGAGGTCTTCAGAGAGTTTCTTGGACTTCAAGCCCTGTTTTTTGTCCTGACATGAAGTATGGATTGTGGATCTTCTATACATGGGCACACGTGTACCTTTCAGAATGAAGTCCAGTTAGCTCAGTGCACCACAGCTGGGCTTCAGTCAAGTTCTTGATACAACTCAAGGGGAGTTAAAGCAAACTGGATGCATCTGACTACAATCTGGAGTGCCACAGAAATGAATCTCAAAATCTCTGTGAATGAGAGATTTTGGTTTCTGATTTTAATAGATTTGTACACCTTTCTGATAACATCTTGTCACGTTGTCTTTCCGGGTAAGTGAGTGCAGATTGATGGGCAAAATGGCAAATGTATCCATTTAAAATTAAATCTACAATACAATAAAGTGTGCAGACAATGAAGGGTCTGAAGATGTCCTGAATTCACTGCATTCATCCATTATTAAACCTGTTCAAGCCGGTTTCTGGGCTGTGACAGTAGGAACCAACTGTAGCACAACATTAACAACACAACATTAAAGGCTTAACCAGCAAATAAGAATGCAGCACACGTTACAGTATTAATACCCAATACATACAACTAATCTGCAATGGACCCTCGCCCTGTCCAAGCTTGGCTTGTAGTTTGTGCCTGTTATGACTCTGACAAAAAAATTGCTTTTCTTGCTACTAATAAATTCTGTTCAATGTCATTATGACATTTTGGAAGGTTTTGGGCATCAGAGAACACCCCCTGTATGGTTATTTTTATAAGTTATTGTCACTAGAGATTTGTGAATAATAATTACTATTTTATTCTTTGATTTATGCACTAACGGTATCATTTTCAGTAGCACATTACTAGGATGTGGGGGTCCTGGTGTCTAGACCCCAACCTCCCCCAACGTGACATCATCGGCATCACATCTGAGATGGTTGTTAGTAGTTACTGATAGCACTACTTGCATGCCGATTGGCAGCTGGTAGGAGGCAGTTAAAGTCAATGTCACATCATGTGCCTTTTAGTTGTGGCATCATGTCACCTTACATAACAGAACATTGATGGCCAGGTCTAATTAACTGCCTGAGTGTCAACTTTGCAGCTTAGCTTTTTGTAACAGCTTGTTGGAGCTGGTTCGTTACGAAGGGTTAACAGGTTCAACGTGTTCATTCACAATCTCGACTTCTTTTTTTTCTTTATTATTTTCCATTCTGTTATGGTCCATAAAACATGAGACATCAGAGAGATATGCTTCAGAATAACCCTTCCACATCCCTAACCTTACCCTCTGACTGTATTCCCCGTCTGAGATGGGTTGAAATCTAAGTGATCGGCGTAGATGTCAGGGTTAACATTTGCGGTGCACCATCTATTGGTATGTATTTTGTAATGTGTTGTATTTGTCATTCCAGCAAATTCTGCATCACAAACATCCACCTGAATGACAGGATAAGTGCCCGTGTGTCTGTCTTTGTGCCCATCTTGCTGCTACGTCTCTGTCATTTCCACAGCTGGTACAACAAAAACATTTGTAGCAATGCACTTTATTACTACAAATGTTTGTGATGCACCATTTGTTGGAATGACACAGACATAGCAACCGGTCAAACACAGAGTGTGGAAGGACATTCAATGACTTAAAGGAAGTATTGGGATGCCAGCCTGGTCACCCTGTTTAATTTCAACTTAAATATTATTAAAGAAAACAGGTGTCATTGATATTGCAAAGGCTAACAAAAGAAGAATAGTAAGCAGTGGTCTTCATGACTCTCAAGGATTAACAGCTCGACACAGTGGGTCTTTTCCTGGAGCTCTGTTCTGGTTGCAGTTGGCGTCCAGCTTGACATGTCTTTCTCTGGGGAATCCGGTCTTTTATAGTAATCCGACCATAAAGGGTGGGGTCAATTGCCCACATCAGGAGGCTTATTGCTGCTGTAGATAAGACATGAGACGATACCGTTAGTGACAGTGCCCCCACTCACCCCAGGTTGGTATGGCTTGCCTCAGATAAGCCTGGAGGTTGATCCTGTTACGCACATGTGTGACAACTGATAAACAGACACGTACACTTTTGTTTAGATGGCTAATGTAACTGGGCAGAGCTCTGGGGGTCTGCAGCTAGACTTTGTTGGCGACCATTTTAGTCAACTCCACCTTCCTGGACCGTCTGTTGGACTCAACACCTCCTATTTGAAGCTCTAGGGTGGAAGCTGCCGGCTGCAGAAATGTTTCCTTACAAACTACAAGACAGTATGACGTGTAGCGACTTGCGCGTGCGCAGTAACACTTGCCAAGTCCCCTCGATTGTTACAATAAATGGTCAGCCCACCTGTGAAGGATCGTGCTCTCTGGGGTACCAAATTTAATTAAACGGTTTAAAAATGATACGCGGTCTAAGGTTATGTACAGCAAATCAGTACTGCAGTTATGTTTCTTACTTTAAATCTTTATGAAGTTAAGTTCTGGGAGAGGCAGGAATGGTCAGTAGGAACGGTCTTGTAAAAAAAGTGCTAAACGTATCCCGGAAACAGCAGGCGTTTATGACAACCTGAAAAGAAAACAACGTTTAGATTTTTGGAGCTGATGATAGAAAACGCAGCCCGATGAGTCCCAATGGAACGATTTGCACGCTGTGCAGGCTCTGTCAGTTTAGGAGAGCGACCCGAGGTGAACTGAACTCCCACAATTCCCCACACCTGGAGAGACCCCTCGAGTTGGCAGCGTTCATCGGAAGTCCTTGAATGAGGGGTGTCGCGGATTAACTGTTGTTGGGATTTTCATTAATGCCAGAATGAAATCTTCCATCATATGAACTAATAAACCGCCATCGCTCTGTGCGGCTTGGAAGCCCATAACTGGCATGAAACAAGCAGACCCTTAACATCTTCGGCCAGAAAGTTGTTCGAGATGGGCGTGTTCTTGCGGAACATTATCCGTTCCAGAAGGCCAATAGCGACGAAGTATGCAAATCAGTAAAGCGAGTGGCGATTGTAATGTTTGTGGCCAGCACTCATTGTTGTGTCCCCTTTCAGTATATTGAATTGTTTCGCGATCGCACGATCACTAGGGTCCCCTTGTTTACACTCTGACAATGTCAAAAAGTAAAAGCGGTCTAGTTATTAAAAGATGAGCGTGGGAGTCAACAGTTAATATCAGTGTGTCGTGTGCGTGAAAGAAAATGTGTAGTCCAGTGAATTAGCTGTGTGTCACTGGGGTGTGAAGGAGTTGGGGAAAGGTGCGCGCGACGTTGCTGTATGCCAGTGTATTTCATTTGGATTCTGAGTACCCGCGAGAAAGCGTTCAAATTCTCAAGCTTTACAAGTCGTTGTGCGTCCCTTTCTGTGGTAGACACGCGAAGATACAGTATAGGATAATACATGCTTTGTCTCCTGGACATAAAGCTGACGATGCGCTCGATTGTGATGAGCGAATGTGATGAGCGGTGCGGTGAACTGCGAGGAAAGCGCGCGTGCCCGCTTGCCGCCTGCGTTCCTGCAGTTCAGCTGGCTGACACTAGGGTGTGCACTGCGAGCCCCCTGCTAGTCGGGCGCTGCGCTTTGAAGGCATAGCGCACCGCTCTGTACTGTAGCACGCAGCAGCGCTCCTCTCAGGCAGCAGCCTCTCCAGTTCCTGTTTCCGCCTCTCAGCCTCCCACATCTCTCCTCCAGAATAAACCCGCGACGCCGCTACCCGGGACGAGCAGTGGAGATAAGCGCCGTGGCTCGGTAAGTTGGCACGGGGATCGAATGGCCGGCGTGTTCCGCTTTCTTCATGATCTGCCAGCGCCTAGCTCCGAGGCTTCTCTTGGGCTCGCATCCCCCGGCCTGTTGCTGTCGCCAGGATGCTGACAGTGGCGGATAGCGGACAAGGCAGCCGTTGCGCTCGGGAGCTTGAATCCCGTTAGATTCACCCCTCCTCGTGGTTGCTAGCCGCCGATCGGTACTTGCGAGTGTGAATGTGTGTGTTTTGAAAGCTTCGGCCGCCTTTGCATCTTGAGTGGGATTGAAGCGGGAGAAGCCGTCTTTAGGTAACAGCAGAGAGCGAGCGTTGTGCGAGGCGAGCCGGGGGGCTGCGGAGAGAGTCGGCGGCAGGTGCGCAGATGCACGTTAACGGGGGGGCCGCGCTTGTCACCTCCCGCTCGCCGGGTTCCGTTCACCAAGTCCATTGATCACTGCGGTTGACCGGTCCGGGCTACGCAGGGTAATGCGTGCCCCTGGCACGGAGAGATGAGCCTCTTGAAGGGGTTTTATATATTTATTAATTAATTAATTAATTTATTTTTTGTCTCTTGTCTTGTCATCAACCAGCTGTTTAACGCACCCCCGTCGCACCCTGTGGCACGAGTCAGTGCCGATCCGATGCCACGCTTCAGTGCCCGCGTCTCACCACAGTCCCTAGAGAGAGACAGAGAGGGGGAGAGACCGAGGCTGTCTAGGCGCTCAGTGGAAGTCGCGATCTCGTAATCGCAGAAGCCCGAGGAGCTCTTCTTGGAGACTTGAGTAGCGTTGCAAGCTGCTGGTGCTGACGCTCCGCTAGAGTTTATAGCTGAACCCCGCTTCATCACGGTGATGCTCTGCTAGAGGGAGCTAAAACAAGAGCCAGGCCAGGGCCACCAGGCAGTGCCACAGAGCGCCTTGGAGTTTAGCACAAGTTGGCAGTTGTATGTGACCATTTAATGAGGGCCTGACAAGATCCTGTTATCCATGCATCTGAACCTTTTTTTTTTAAATGGTAAATGTGACGTTTTCCGGGCTCACCGTTTATGTGCTTAACTGTTGACAAGAGAGAAGACCAACGTTACCAGCCATTACTGACCACCAAAATAGAGCACGCTGGGATTAGGCATGTGTTATATTTAAAGAAAACGATAAATGATATTTGGGTAGCTGTGGCGTGGTGTCACTTTTTATAGCGTAGTGATTTCACGTTTAATAAAGACGGACTGTCTAAGAAATGTAGCGTATGGACTTTTAGATGCTGTATGATTCGGGGGATGGTGCAAGTTAATAAAAGTTGCTATATAAATTAAGTGTGTGGAAATGTTTGAATACTTAGAAGGGCTGAATCTTTAAAATACACTGTCTGAAAAGTGACATACATTTAATGGGCACGGAGGCTGCAGCAATGGGTGCAAAGCAAGAAACACTCCTGGACTCCAGTCCATCCTTGGGGTCTGGGCAGTTGCTTACATAACTAAAAGAAAAGCTTTTTATCAGGATTTAGTCAATATGAGTACTGTCAGTAATAATCATACATGAAAGACAACAAAGTATCTCTTGCCCCTTCCTGCATGCACTTAACTCGGGTCCTCTGTTTTTCACATTTTGTACAAAGCATCAAAGGCTATTTGTCTGATCACATTACTGCTTTCCATCAGATAGAAATGACATAAAATTGCTTTCCATTATCATCCTGTTTGTTGAGCAGAATGGGATTGGCAGCTGGTTGCTGTTTTTATTTTTCGGCTGTTACCTGCCAGGATCTCCTCGTCTGGCTGGTCAAGAGTCACAGTTAGCATTTTCATTATATGGCTGAAGCCTTTATCCAAGGCGACTTACAACATGTGAAGTGCAATTGGTTTCATTTTTTTTTTGCTTTGGCATTTTGGAGCACAGGCAGGTGAAGTGACTTGCTCAGGCTCACACATTGGTGTCAGTAGTAGGATCTGGACCCACAACCTCAGAGTTTGAAGTCCAAAACCACTACAAGAAAGAAATAAATACATAAAAGCTACTCATCAATGGACACACTGTTAGTTAGTTCATGTGGGTAGTAGTAGTAGGGTGTTGTACTGTGTTAGCCATTATGGATGCATTGAGAAGTCAAGCAAAATGACATCTTTTATTGGCTAACTGAACACATTATAATGTGCAAACTATTGAGGCAGCTCATCTTACCTGAAGAAAGGGTCTGTGTTGCCTCAAAAGCTTGCATATTGTAATCTTTTTGGTTCGCCAATAAAAGGTGTCATTTTGCTTGACTTCTCATTAGTTCATGTTGAAAGCCCATCCATTTCATAAAACAGGGGAATAAGCAAAGCAACTGAAAGACAGGAGCCACACAATGTCAGTGCGAAAAATGTACAGAATAGTATATAATTAGTAAAGAAAACATATATGTACAGTATATACAGTGGTGTGAAAAACTATTTGCCCCCTTCTTGATTTCTTATTCTTTTGCATGTTTGTCCCACAAAATGTTTCTGATCATCAAACACATTTAACCATTAGTCAAATATAACACAAGTAAACACAAAATGCAGTTTGTAAATGGTGGTTTTTATTATTTAGGGAGAAAAAAAATCCAAACCTACATGGCCCTGTGTGAAAAAGTAATTGCCCCCTGAACCTAATAACTGTTTGGGCCACCCTTAGCAGCAATAACTGCAATCAAGCGTTTGCGATAACTTGCAATGAGTCTATTACAGTGCTCTGGAGGAATTTTGGCCCACTCATCTTTGCAAAATTGTTGTAATTCAGCTTTATTTGAGGGTTTTCTATCATGAACCGCCTTTTTAAGGTCATGCCATAGCATCTCAATTGGATTCAGGTCAGGACTTTGACTAGGCCACTCCAAAGTCTTCATTTTGTTTTTCTTCAGCCATTCAGAGGTGGATTTGCTGGTGTGTTTTGGGTCATTGTCCTGTTGCAGCACCCAAGATCGCTTCAGCTTGAGTTGACGAACAGATGGCCGGACATTCTCCTTCAGGATTTTTTGGTAGACAGTAGAATTCATGGTTCCATCTATCACAGCAAGCCTTCCAGGTCCTGAAGCAGCAAAACAACCCCAGACCATCACACTACCACCACCATATTTTACTGTTGGTATGATGTTCTTTTTCTGAAATGCTGTGTTCCTTTTACGCCAGATGTAACGGGACATTTGCCTTCCAAAAAGTTCAACTTTTGTCTCATCAGTCCACAAGGTATTTTCCCAAAAGTCTTGGCAATCATTGAGATGTTTCTTAGCAAAATTGAGACGAGCCCTAATGTTCTTTTTGCTTAACAGTGGTTTGCGTCTTGGAAATCTGGCATGCAGGCCGTTTTTGCCCAGTCTCTTTCTTATGGTGGAGTCGTGAACACTGACCTTAATTGAGGCAAGTGAGGCCTGCAGTTCTTTAGACGTTGTCCTGGGGTCTTTTGTGACCTCTCGGATGAGTCGTCTCTGCGCTCTTGGGGTAATTTTGGTCGGCCGGCCACTCCTGGGAAGGTTCACCACTGTTCCATGTTTTTGCCATTTGTGGATAATGGCTCTCACTGTGGTTCGCTGGAGTCCCAAAGCTTTAGAAATGGCTTTATAACCTTTACCAGACTGATAGATCTCAATTACTTCTGTTCTCATTTGTTCCTGAATTTCTTTGGATCTTGGCATGATGTCTAGCTTTTGAGGTGCTTTTGGTCTACTTCTCTGTGTCAGGCAGCTCCTATTTAAGTGATTTCTTGATTGAAACAGGTGTGGCAGTAATCAGGCCTGGGGGTGGCTACGGATATTGAACTCAGGTGTGATACACCACAGTTAGGTTATTTTTTAACAAGGGGGCAATTACTTTTTCACACAGGGTCATGTAGGTTTGGATTTTTTTTCTCCCTAAATAATAAACACCATCATTTAAAAACTGCATTTTGTGTTTACTTGTGTTATATTTGACTAATGGTTAAATGTGTTTGATGATCAGAAACATTTTGTGTGACAAACATGCAAAAGAATAAGAAATCAGGAAGGGGGCAAATAGTTTTTCACACCACTGTATGTGTTGTAGTGAGAAATGACAAGAAGGAGAGAATAAAGTGTTGGGACCTGCCAGTACTCAATCGAAACAAAAGATTGGGGGAAAAAGGAGACCATCGTGTCAGTCCAGTTATTGTGGAAGTTGGGCGTCCTTTAGTGCCTCTCTGTTCACGCTTCTAGAGATGTCTTTTGTGGAATGCTGACCTCCACCAAAATGATTCCTTAAAAAGCCCACCGGTGGAAGAGGCGAATTCTTCATGGCCATGGTGGAAGTGATGTCAATGGGTTTCATCCCCTGGGCTGCAGGCGAAAGGAGAGAGGTGGTGCCGCCCAGTGCTGACTCCTGTGTCGTTATCTCCATAATGTCATGCAAATACTCATGACTCGCTCACGTATAACGGTATATAATAATAAAAAAAAAACTTAACAGAAAGTAAATGGTTACCAAAAATATCAAATATACAATGCAGACATGAACATACAGTATACTACAGATAATTAGCAAAAATATCAAATGAGCAATGCGTGCATGAACATGGACATGACAGCTTACGTAAAACAAAGGTTAGCAGAACACTTTATCAGCATTGCCTACCAGAGCTCCTTAAATATTTGACACACTGAAGCCCCCCAAATTGAGACCCCCTTAGACAGAAGAGCAGCATATTCCGAGGATTCTGCAGCACTATGGGAACTGCGTTTGGCTTGAATTGAGTGTCCTGCACTCCTTGACGACCACTACTTTGACTCCAGCTGTATTACTTGTGTTCCTCAATTAAACAATGGATGAATGAAGAGGTCATCATTTAATATGGGACACTTCATTAAAGGGCACTTTAAATATAAATAATACAATTTAAAGCAATGAGACAAAGCTCAAGATCATTCGCAACATTACAAATATCTGCTCAGTGCAGTTCAGGGCCACGCAGGCCTGGAGCTTATCTCAGTAGCACTGGGTGCCAGCCCTGGATTGGATGAGAGTCATTTGCCACTCATACACACCGGGCCAGTTCAGAGTCACCAGTTTGCCTAACCTGTGTGCCATTGAGAATGCGAAAGGAAGAAAACCTGGAAACTTCACACAGATAGAAAGCAAATACAGGTTTGAACCCAACATTTCGCTCCTATGTTAAAACAACTACTTTTAACCTATATGTGTACAACCATTGTATCCAGACAAGGGACACCCATACAGAGAGCAAACCAATGCAGAATTTGTGCCCAGAATGCTGCATCAAGGTGGCAGCAGTGCTTATCACTGATGAGCTCGCGTGAGGACAGTTGGAAGGAGCGCGACAGTAGCAGCTTTCTCACTTTGCACTCGGATGTTCAGTTAAGCAAGTATCAGGTATTCAAAGCCCCCCCACTGTTGTGTTGCTAGCTTGCCACACTTCATCAGTTGCTACCCAAGTCGCACATCTTACTCTTGAAACTCTTTGCTAGCTTCATGTGAATGTGAATTTCCAGCCTCTGTGGAGCGTTGCTTGCCTTTTCTGTATTCCCGATCTTCACGTCTGTTTTTGAACGGTGTCTGAACTTAGACCCTGTTCAGGGACCTGCCTTTTGCCTGCCCGGCTTTTTCAGGTTCTCACTCTTCAGTTTTCACGTTTTATGTCCATCAGTTGGGTTGTGCAGAGCTGATGCCCACCTCAGCAGGATCAAACACACGGTGTAGGACTCTTTTTGAGACAGGATGTCCCTCAATCACAGAGCACACATATTAGTAAATTAGCTCCTATTCATATTTGTTCTCTCAAATTCCTATTTCTTTTGCCAGGGGTTGAGATAGGACATTTAAATAGGATTAACAGAAATTAGTTAAACCATCAGAAGTGAAATTGATGTGGAAATATGGGGTTGGGTGACCCCCTGAACCCCCTCAAACCCCATTGTTCACTGTCTTTCTGAGAGCTTTTTGGTAGTGTCCAGTTTTAGCAGTATTGTGTCTTTTGGATTGGGTTTCGGTGGCATTGCTAGGCCCTCTAAGATGACAATGTGAAAGAGAAATGGAAGATCACCTTTGGATGTGACAGCTTCTGGACGTTGCTGTGTATCTCAGTGGGGTGTATTGGTGGCAGTGTCAGTGAAAGAATTCGCAAGGTTATCCCTTCCGCTTTTGACATCAATGAAAGGTGGGTTGTGTGGGCACCGTCCTTATAATTGTGGGATGAAGATTTGTTCCACTTCAGTGGTTCACTGGTATAGGCAGTGGTAATGCTGAGGAGACCTGCTAGGTCCTTACACAGGAGACACATAGAAAACAAATAAAACATAAAAGAGCCATCCAAAGACACACTTTGAAGTGCAGTGATTAGTGCTAAAGTGTAAGTAAGGTCTGACATCCCAGTGCTCAAACTGACACCCACAAGTTTATTCTGTTAACATGTTTTAATGAATCGTTAAAAATGATTTTGAACAAAATCTCTTGTTGTGAAGGTAAAACCCACATACCCATTGGATCCTGTATCCCACCAGCTTCTTGAAGATATACTTAACATGAAGAAAGCTTGATTTGTTTTTTTAATATGCACACTGTAAAATGCGAGATCACACAGAAAAGGTTGGGGCAGCCTCAGGCAAGCGCCCTGAACATTTTGGATTACAAAACAAAAACACAATTTAGAAACGTCTTTACAAGTCTAACAGTAGCATAGCGAAAGATGGCGGTGGTGCTGCTTATGGTGGCCCGGGAGACAACTTTGATGTCATACAGTCATATGAGTACTGGGGTGTTTTCCGAACAAAGATTTTTAGTGAAGCATTATTTAGTGGTATGAAATTAAATCAAATATGAAAAACTGGCTGGAAGAAGAACACCGCATTCCAAGAAAAACACCTGCTACCTACTGTCAAATTTGGTGGAGGTTCCATCATGCTGTGGGGCTGTGTGGCTAGTTCAGGATAATGTTCAAGCATCAGTCACAAAGTTGAAGTTATGCAGGGGTTGGATATTCCAACAAGACAATGACCCAAAACACAGTTTGAAATCTACAAAGGCATTCATGCAGAGGGAGAAGTACAATGTTCTGGAATGGCCGTCACAGTCCCCTGACTTGAATATCATCAAAAATCTATGGGATGATTTGAAGCAGGCTGTCCATGCTCGGCAGCCATCAAATTTAACTGAACTGGAGAGATTTTGTATGGAAGAATGGTCAAAAATACCTCCATTCAGAATGCAGACACTCATCAAAGGAGGCGTCTAGAGGCTGTTTGATTTGTAAAAGGAGGCTCAACTAAGTATTGATGTCATATCTCTGCTGGGGTGCCCAAATTTATGCACCTCTCTAATTTTGTTATGATGCATATTGCATATTTTCTGTTAATCTAATAACCTTAATGTCACAGCTGAAATACTACTGTTTCCATAAGGCATGTCGTATATTAAAAGGAAGTTGCTACTTTGAAAGCTCAGCCAATGATAAACAAAAATCCAAAGAATTAAGAGGGGTTCTCAAACTTTTTCATATGACTGTATGTCCTCAATTTGTTGGTTCCAGATCTACAGGAGTTAAGAACAGAAGCATTATAAGACAGTGCCAGCCTGTGGTTTGGGGTGGAATTACAAGTCGACTAGTCCTGAAACTGTCTCCTAGACACAAGTGTGTGACAGCATATATTAGCCAATTTGCTGATGTCTATCTGCATGTCATTCTTGACAGTATTTTGTTGATTATCGCTATTAATCATGTCTTCAGAAAATTATTTCCTTGAAATGCATGGATTGTGAATGCGAGACATTGCCATCTAATCCCATATTTTACCCTGGGTTTTGAATGTATGCTTCATGTGAAGAGAGCTCATTTATGTCTAGCATACAGAACTAAACAATAATATTCTTCTGAATTTTAGAACATCCCATGAACACCGCAGTAATTATTCACTGAAGCCATCTTTAGGAGGTACTTGAACAGACTGAACCCTGAGCGTCATTAAACCTCAGATATCCTGTCTTCTTCCTGTTTATCTTCAACCCTTTATCTTCCAAAGCCCTTCTCCATTCTTCAACTTCCTCTTTTCTGTTGCTACACAACACAGTGTCATCAGCACAAAGCCTGCACCGGGGGGACTGGTCTTTAATACCACAATTCAGCACATCCATAACCAGATCAAAGAGGTAAGGACTTCAAGAAGATCCCTGGTGCAGACCACCTCTAACTGGGATCTTGTCTTGTTGTTACCCCAGCATTGCTTTTAACCTGAGTCCTCACTCCCTGATTCATATCCTCATACGCTTCTCTGGCCCTCCTTTGTCTCTCACTCACCTCCAGACTTCTTGACGTGTTACTCATCATAGGCCTTCTCCAAATCAATACACACCATATGCAGTGCTTTCTGCTTTTCTCGGTGGTTCTCTATCAGCTGTCTCAATGAAGAGACTGTATCGATTGTTCCTTTCTCTGGCATGAAGCCAAACTGCTCCTCCCCTATGGTGGTATCTCCGTAAGATTTCTCTCTATAACCCTTTCCCAAATTCTCATTGTGTGTGACATCAGCTTTATCCCTCTGTAGTTTCCACAATCCTGAGTGTCACCCTCCTCCACTCAAATAAATCGGGAATGTATCAGAATTTTAGGATTTAATTTTTTTCAAGGAAGGTACTGGTAAGAGTAATTCGGTGCAAAGCATTAAGACGAGAGGATTGTGGAAAGAAGAAATTTGTCTTTTCTTGGAAAGGCTCTGGTTGTTAAGGCTGATGTCTTGCCTCTACTTGCTATTAACCCAGAGGGCTTGGTAGATCGATAAGAAAAAAAGATCTTCCATTTTGTATGGGGAGGGAAATACAAACATAGCAGATGTGTTGATATGAAAAAAGAGTTAAATGAAAGGAGCAGGGGCATCGGTAATATGATATCCTATTGATGAAATATCGTAGTTATTATGCTGTGACCTGTAAAGCACTCAAGCTTGTGATTTTCTACAAATTTCAGTACTTGACCACCTAATGGTTGACGAGTGCCATGAGATTTGTAGCTGTCAGGAACAATGCGATTCTGAGGGCTGAGCACAGTTCACCTCCTTATCAGTATGTTGCGGTCTTGAAGCAGAAGAATATGACTTCTAAAGAGGTGTCAGTTTGTGAGGATCATTGTACAAGGTGGTCTTAGATGAGGAATTGGGTTGAAAAATGGTGAGACTGAGGGAGAGACAAGATGCATGGGTCAGAATTCAGTGCAGAGTTTGGATAATAGGCCAACAAAATCTGAATTTGGTAACGGTATGGGGGCTATGATCTACAAGGAATAGTATGTATAAGCACAGGCTTACAAGGACGAAAAAGTCCCCTGTCAGGGATGGAAGAAGGAGGAATCAATGCAATATGTATTTTGGGAGTGAGGTGGGTGAAGGGTTTATGGAAAGACAAGAGGTATTGAAGTTGAGGTAGCTAGCCTCGGCCAGTGTTGCTTTGTATTTGAGCTAATGTGTGCTGAGGGAATGTTGGAATAGGTAAGTAATTGAGGACGTATATGCAAATCACAGTTAACAGTTCAGGCATTCCCAGCATTAACTTGTCCACCAATATAAAAAGAACCTTACAGGTAGGGCTGGTCGGTATGACCAAAATTCTATATCACGGTATTTTTCAAAATTATACCAGTTTCACGGTATTCAACAGTATTTTTTTCCCCATGCATGAGTGGATGTTAACCACATTTTCCACTGTAATTACTACAGTAGACTGGCTAAGAATAACCTGTTCCACTGTCATGAGCATTGCACATTGTACAAAAAACATTTTAATGTGCACACAAGTGCTAATACAGGTTTGCATGGCTCCATAAAATGTTTTCAAGGGGGTGGCACTAATGAAGAGAAGGAATCACATTGCATTACAGTTGCAGTCAAAATATAGAACCATTTTATTGAACAAATTTTGCAAACAACTTAAACTATAATTTTGTCATCATATTTTCAACCATCCAAAGAGGCATTTAGACTTAGTAAAATATTCAGAGGTGCTTGTCAAAAGTTGTATTGCACTGAACACGTCTTAGAAAAGGAATAAATAGTAAATATTTGTAAACCAACTACACTGTCTGTTAATGTCAACAATCTCTGTCCACTGAAACGTTAGCTATATGGATTGTAATGGCGTTGGTTATCTCGATCCACCGCTTGCTTTTTTTGTTGTAGGCAGTCCTACAGTGTCCTCTAGCTTTTTCAGTTTTACCTGAGGACGTGGAGGGTGCCAATTTTAGTTCCATACATTCATGGTACTCCAAAGCATGTTTGCGGCTAAGGTGGTGGAGCAAATTGCTCGTGTTACCGCCTCCGGCAACAACTTTAGCTCGACAGCATTTGCAGTAAATAGTTGTTTGGCCCTCATCCTACCTTTTAAAACCAAAATCTCCAGACAACAGACACGGCTCCTTTTTTCGGCAAAAGTTCTTCTGTGTCATCATATTCAACTTTATCGTCTGCTACAGCTTCGTAATGTTCTCTGTCCATTTTCATCGCTCAATACCTCCACTAACGCATGTACTCCGTTGCATGCGTGTTTAGCAGTGTAGCAGTGAAAAAAGTCCCCCCTTAAACAGTTTCCCGCTGTGCCATATTACGATTGTTGTTTAGGCTATTTAAACTGGTATTGCGGTATAAGAAAAATCCATATCATAACAAAAATAAAAAACAGTTTTCGGTATGAACCGGTATACCTCCCAGCACTACTTACAGGTCAAAGTGCCTTTTTGTGGACACTTTTACATTCCAAAGCACTGAGCTTCAGAAAGACGACTGGGACTATTGTTCCATACTTCCACTTTGATGCCAATTTACAAGACCAGAGTTCCCGATGTGTGCCTGTGTGTCATATTTGACTCTTGGTGTGATAGTGGTGGGGAGTTATTGATGCTTGTTGATTGTTTTCCTTTGTGTTTTTGGGAATTAGGTGGCTCACAACCACCTTAAGCTCCTGATCTTTATCATTTCAGCTAAAGAGCATTGCAGACATTTTATTAAGTGGTACCACACTGAAATATCATCAGCCATTAAGAGAACCAGCATCTTGATAGGAGCAGTTTTCATTCCTAGATGGCTATGTTGGACTCCCTGCACACTCCTGATCCAGTGGAGACCTCTTGTTTACCTTGAATATGTACCAGTGGGATAATAAATTCCAGGTATTATTCCTAGGGCAGCCCCTTTGTCACACCAAATAATTAATCTGTGCCAGGGGTGCCAAACTCAGGGCCCGCAGCCCAGATCTGGTCCGTGTTTTCTCAAAAGACCCCATTTAATGTTTGTTTTATGTATCCGCCATATCTATATATAATGTAGCACATTTATTACATTTACAGCAGCCACTAAAATGCATCTTCAGTGTCCAGTCATGTTTATGTGTGCAACACAGCACATCACAACTCCTAAACTGCTAGAACTGAAGCTTCTAATTACCATATAGCAAAAATGTAAAAAAAATAAATAACAACATTTGTGTTTTATGACAATGACAAAGATGTCCCAGTGTCATATAGGTAGATAAACAAGTGCCTCTCTGCTCACTTTTTAAAGCTACACCAGTGTCAGGGCTGGTCACACTTCGATGGTATTGACAGGTCTGTAAAATTTCAGGCTTTCAGACTCCATTGTCTTGGTGATGTTGGACGAATTCACGATGCCTAAGTTCATCCTGTGGCGATTCAGGAATACAAAGTTATTGACCTACCAGTGGACTTGGCTGTTTGCTCTGCCAGAAAAGTTCTTAACTCATTTCATAGAAAGTGTAACATAAAATGTCAGTATGAATCGAAAAACGAAACAAGAATAGAGAAAGAGAACAGAGAGTATACTGGAAACAGGTGACATCTTTTTTTTTTTTTTCGTTTTTCAACTGTGATCTTCTGATGAGCGATGTGTCAAAAACACACACGGAATCAAAAGCTGTGTCTGTTACTTGTAGCGCTGACAACAGAAAACACACAGACGGCCCTTTACTGTTATCAGATGCATCCTGCCAATGGCTGTGCAGCATGCTTACATTTAAAAAAGTCAAAAATGACTAACTTGAGCACCACGACTGGGGGCTGGCGGTCGATGGAGTGGAATGGATAACCAAGACGTGAGCTGGTGTATAACTAAGAGTGCCAGCAGTCAACAGCAAAAACAAACACTTGCTAGCCATTGAGCTTTGCAGCTTCCTTGAGTTTTGCTGAACTTCCACTTTCCATTTCACAACATGATCACAACTCTTTAGTGGGCAACCGTCCTGTCTTCATTTGTCTGTCCACCTGATTGGCTAGCAGTGCTATTTGCGTGGCCAGTCATCACTTCTACTGAATCCTTCATTTGCATAAAGTATGCTCGCAGTACAATACAGAGCAAGAACAGTAGCAAAATAATGATAAATATCGATAAAGAAAAAAAATATTGACAAATGAAATGGCGTTTTCTATAACATCACCAAAGTTCAACCAAATCTATCAAGGCACTTTTGAGATTTTAGGTTATTTAGGTTTTCTGTTGTTGGTTTTTGTTTTTTACCCCTGAATATTGAAATATCGAACTGTCTTTTCTTCACGGATACCTACTGCTCTCAGTGTGCAATCCTGCCAAATTTCAGCTTTTTAACTAAATGGGAAATAGTGAGTGAGCTTAGCAAAGAATAGGTTTTTATTTTGTGGGAAACTCTTCCAGCCAGCATTTCCCACAACACAACCACAATGCAAGAGGGTGCACACAGAAACTCTTTGTCTTTTTCTGTCTCTCTCTTTCTGCCTCTTTCACCTTACCTCCCAAAAAGCTTTGTCCACCTCCTCCCGACTCTGGCTCCCAGAGTTTTCGCAGGCCTTCTGGGTAAGGTGGGAGTCCCACGAAGTAGGGCTTGTTAGCCCCCACAGCACCCCCTGGCGGCAACCACAGAACCCAACAGGGCTGAGCCAAAGAAACTTAGTTCCCATTATAACCTGTGGGAATCTGTGGCACTGCTGCAACCCAGGTGGGCCACCATCTAGTGTTCCAGGGGAAACAATGCCCTGTGTGTGCTGTCTACCTCTGTCTTTCCACAATGAGGATGTCTCTCCTGTCCCTCAGTTTATATATATCTTTATATATAATCTTCATTTGGATCATGATCTTTGTTTGTCTGCGAATTCACTGCCTTGTGTGGTGTTTCTGCTGTGTTCAGTAGAGGGCAGCAGTGATGGAGGAGGAAAGGAAGTGAGGGGGAGGATCGTTGGATGAGGTTGGATTGTGGTGATTAAAGAGGATTGAACTAAAGGAGACTACGTGCTGTTTGTACTGGCTGAATACACAACACCTTGGTTATTGCTTTTGTTTACAAACACTGTCGATACCACTCTTTGTGTTTAGATCTGGCGTCGACACCTGCTTCGTTGTCGAGACTGTGGTTTTTTGTGTTTCTATCAACCGTCGTTGGCAGTACTTCGTCCAAATCGAATGTTCACCCACTTCTTGGAGTCGGCAGTCAGAGTATATAAGTCAGACACACTTCTGTGATTTTCTATCAGTCGGCGTTTGGAGTTCAAGAAAGAAGCATTGGTTCTTCCTTACTCTTTGGATTGCCACAAAGCAACCTGTGAGATTGGAGAAAGGTTGAGAAGAGATCGTGAGAGGAAACGACAGCGTCATTAAAATGAGATGAACTGTGAACAGAGAGAAGCAGAAATGCTCCTTCACCACCACATAATTACTATTCGGACAGTGATTCCGAGTAGGCCGTGATATCGAATCAATGTCCAAGGGTTTTGTTTTGTAATTTTGTTTCCCTTATAAAAAATCGTAATGCTGTGCGACGAAGGGCCCAGTTCACGACTGGCAGCCGCGTTTAAACAGGGAGCCCTTCACAGACAACTTTAACACGCGCAACGTAGTTGGGCGCACATGGCTAGTATATATATATATATATACAGTGGAACCTCGGTTCATGAACGTCTTGGTACACGTACAGATCGGTTTACGACCAAAAAGTTCGCCAAACTTTTGCCTCGGTTCACAACCACACACTCGGTATACGAACAAACCAGTTTCCCTTTCGGTTTGTACATGTTCAGTCTCTCCCTGTGAATTTCCTGTGCAGTGAGCAAGAGAGAGAGAGAGCGAGAGAGTGCGACACACACACACACACACACACACACACACACACACACACACACACACACACACACACACACACACACACACACACACAGGCAGCGCGAGAGACAGAGGGCTGGATGCAGGTAGGAATGCAGTTAAAGAATGCACTGGGCTTGATTTTGTTTTCACTTGTGTTTACAGCGATCGGTTTGTAGTGTGCATTGTTGCAATGTTACTTTTCTTGGTGGTTTATTAAATTATGGATTTTTCCAAATGTTCATTTTTTCCCTTTGCTTAAAACTCATTAAAAAAAAGTGTTTTTAGCCAGCGGTTGGTAGCACTATAGTGTGAACTATTGCAGTGTTAGTTTTCTCTGTTGTTCAAGGTTTTCTCAGTGTTATTCAATGTTTTTACATTTAGTTTACTATTACGGTGTGCATTCTATGGTTTAATTAACTATATTTGTACTTAAAAACTTAAAAATCTATATTTACATACAGTTCGTATGGTCTGGAACAGATTAATTGTTACATACAATCCTATGGGGGAAATTGCTTCGGTTCACGACCAAATCGGTTTACGACCAGAGTTTTGGAACGAATTATGGTCGTGAACCGAGGTTCCACTGTATATATATATACTAGCAAAATACCCGCGCTTCGCAGCGGAGAAGTAGTGTGTTAAAGAGGTTATGTAAACATATATATACATATACATATATATACATATCTACATATACATATATATATACATATATACATATATATATATATATATATATACATATACACATCCACATATATATATATATATATATATATATATATATTATATATACACACACATATCAACATATATATACACATACATATACACACATACATAAACACACACATACACATATATACATATACACATACATACATAGTGCGTTGTAACACGGGCTGTGATTGTTACATGGGAGGGAGACGACAAATCACAGCTTCCCGCTTTCTAATCGGGCCTGTGATTGGTGCTTTGACGGATGCCCAGATCCCACAGTATGTCCCCTTAGGAGAGGCGTTAGGCAAGTGTAATTGAATAGCGGTGCTGCAAGTTTAGCTTTACACCTGTTTTTAAGGCTTATTGACTGAAAGGGGCTTTCATGAAAAAAGTTAGGGCTTTGCTACAGGATACACCCTCCACAAGTTAAGGAAGTAAAAATAAAGGTATATATTTCTGTTTTATTTAAACCTTTTAAGTTTGTATGTGGGCGGTATGGTGGCACAGTGAAAGGTGCCAGTTAGGAGACCCGGGTTCGCTTCCCTGCGTGGAGTTTGAATGTTGTCCCCATGTCTGTCTGGGTTTCCTCCAGGTACTCCGGTTTCCTCCCACAGTCCAAAGACATGCAGGTTAGGTGCATTGGCGATTGTAAATTGTCCGTGGTGTGTGGGTGTGTGTGGGTGTGTGCGCCCTGAGGTGGGCTGGCACCTTGCCCGGGGTTTGTTTCCTGCCTTGTGCCCTGTGTTGGCAGGGATTGGCTCATGTATTTAGGATATAGCGGGTTGGATAATGGATGGATGGACATTTGTATGCATAGCCCCATTTGCCCGTTTTCGTTTTTTTCTTTCTTCAGTAATATTTCAGTAAACCCGGAGCTTTTCTGTTCAAATCCTGGTACTGACACCACTGTGTGACTGTGAGGAAGTCACTTCACCTGCCTGTGCTGCAAAAAACAAAAGTAATGTAACAAATTGTACCTCAGATGTTGCCAGTTGCTGGAATAAAGGCATAAGTCAAATAGATAAATATGTATTATACACATAGGAACTATTCATTTATTTTCAGTTAAGTCATCTGCAGCAAACCTTTATAAATGAGGGTTTCTCCTTTTTAGATAGTGCAAATTGTTTCTTCTTCACTGAGGTTTTCTCTTGGAGAGCTTTTTTCATTTCATTGAAAATTAAAGCAGCAACTGCCAAAATATGTAGCTTTCTTATTAATTTTTCAACATTGTGTAAAATAACTTTATAAAGTAACATAAAAGGTTTAAATACTGGTTATCCTTTTACACTAAAATATTACTAAAGAGATACAAAAAAAGTAAAATGCATATGTTGTTTTTCTTTGAGGAGATTGAATATTACTAAAGAAAGAAAAAAAAAAAACTAAAACAGCCAAATGGGGCTATGCATACGAACTTAAAAGGTTTAAATAAAACAGAAATATATATTTTATTTTTACTTCCTTAACTTGTGGAGGGTGTATCCTGTAGCAAAGCCCTAACTTTTTTCGTGAAAGCCCGTTTCAGTCAATAAGTCTTAAAAACAGGTGTAAAGATATTGACAATAAGCTACGCAAACCCACCAAGACATGCAATCGTTTAAATCAAGGCGCGAGTCGAAAAACACCATCCCATAATATTAGTTAATGATTAATACATTTCTATATGTATTGTAAGCATACAATACAACTGATAAATTTGTTGCGCTTATTTATCTGGTGTACCGACATTTTTGCGCGTTTAACGGCTGAAATCTAACGTGGTTTGTGCCCTTCAGAATGAAAACAATTTGCATTTACCTTTTTAATAAAAAGCGAGCTTTTAAGCCTGAGAAATCACCCCGTAAATGCACACGTTTAATTGCACATGTGTTAATATGTATGCTTACACAGTATTAAAAGACACTCAACAATTAACGTCATTTACCTTCGTTCCCACGTTTGATAAAAGGCGAGCTTTTAAGCCTGAGAAATCACCCCGTAAATGCACACGTTTAACTGCACATGTGTTAATATGTATGCTTACACAGTATTAAAAGACACTCAACAATTAACATCATTTACCTTCGTTCCCGCGTTTGAGTCATGCTATAAATCTCTTCCTTGTTTTCAGTTCACGTGACTACGTAGGAGGCGTGATGACGCGATACGTGACTCCGCCTTCTCCATTACAGTATATGGACAAAAAAGAGGTTCCAGTTATGACTATTACGCGTAGAATTTCGAAATGAAACCTGCCTAACTTTTGTAAGTAAGCTGCAAGGAATGAGCCTGCCAAATTTCAGCCTTCTACCTACACGGGAAGTTGGACAATTAGTGATGAGTGAGTGAGTGAGTCAGTCAGTCAGTCAGTCAGTCAGTCAGTCAGTCAGTCAGTCAGTCAGTCAGTCAGTCAGTCAGTGAGGGCTTTGCCTTTTATTAGTATGTATATATATATATATATATATATATGTATATATATATATATATATATATATATATATATATATATATATATACATACACAGTGGGGCAAAAAAGTATTTAGTCAGCCACCAATTGTGCAAGTTCTCCCACTTAAAAAGATGAGAGAGGCCTGTAATTTTCATCATAGGTATACCTCCACGATGAGAGACAAAATGAGAAAAAAATCCAGAAAATCACATTGTCTGATTTTAAAGAATTTATTTGCAAATTATGGTGGAAAATAAGTATTTGGTCACCTACAAACAAGCAAGATTTCTGGCTCTCACAGACCTGTAACTTCTCCTGTAAAAGGCTCCTCTGTCCTCCACTCGTTACCTGTATTAATGGCACCTGTTTGAACTCGTTATCAATATAAAAGACACCTGTTCACAACCTCAAACAGTCACACTCCAAACTCCACTATGGCCAAGACCAAAGAGCTGTCAAAGGACACCAGAAACAAAATTGTAGACCTGCAACAGGCTGGGAAGACTGAATCTGCAATAGGTAAGCAGCTTGGTGTGAAGAAATCAACTGTGGGAGCAATTATTAGAAAATGGAAGACATACAAGACCACTGGTAATCTCCCTTGATCTGGTGCTCCATGCAAGATCTCACCCCGTGGGGTCAAAATGATCACAAGAACAGTGAGCAAAAATCCCAGAACCACACGGGGGGACCTAGTGAATGACCTGCTGAGAGCTGGGACCAAAGTAACAAAGGCTACCATCAGTAACACACTACGCCACTAGGGACTCAAATCCTGCAGTGCCAGATGTGTCCCCCTGCTTAAGCCAGTACATGTGCAGGCCTGTCTGAAGTTTGCTAGAGAGCATTTGGATGATCCAGAAGAAGACTGAAACCAAAATAGAACTTTTTGGTAAAAACTCTACTCGACGTGTTTGGAGGAGAAAGAATGCTGAGTTGCATCCAAAGAACACCATACCTACTGTAAAGCATGGGGGTGGAAACATCATGCTTTGGGGCTGTTTCTCTGCAAAGGGACCAGGACGACTGATCCGTGTAAAGGAAAGAATGAATGGGACCATGTATCGTCAGATTTTGAGTGAAAACCTCCTTCCATCAGCAAGGGCATTGAAGATGAAACGTGGCTGGGTCTTTCAGCATGACAATGATCCCAAACACACCGCCCGGGTAACAAAGGAGTGGCTTCGTAAGAAGCATTTCAAGGTCCTGGAGTGGCCTAGCCAGTCTCCAGATCTCAACCCCATAGAAAATCTTTGGAGGGAGTTGAAAGTCCGTGTTGCCCAGCGACAGCCCCAAAACATCACTGCTCTAGCGGAGATCTGAATGGAGGAATGGGCCAAAATACCAGCAACAGTGTGTGAAAACCTTGTGAAGACTTACAAAAAACGTTTGACCTCTGTCATTGCCAACAAAGGGTATATAACAAAGTATTGAGATGAACTTTTGTTATTGACCAAATACTTTTTTTCCACCATAATTTGCAAATAAATTCTTCAAAAATCAGACAATGTGATTTTCTGGATTTTTTTTTCTCACTTTGTCTCTCATAGTTGAGGTATACCTATGATGAAAATTACAGGCCTCTCTCATCTTTTTAAGTGGGAGAACTTGCACAATTGGTGGCTGACTAAATTCTTTTTTGCCCCACTGTATATACTAGCCGACGCCCGCCGTAGCATACAGTGGTGTAGGAATAGGAACGGAAAACGGTGAGAAAGGAATTCAGAAATCAAGAAGAAATAAATACTTCTTGAAGACGCAGTTGTGAATAGATGCTGCCGTGTATTGATATTCCTTGTCTTCTTAAAGAGTCAATGCTGGGGGGCCGTCAAGAGGCAGGGCCTGTTAAAGCCCATTGCAGCACTTCTTGTGTGATTTTGGGCTATACAAAAATAAATTGTATTGTATTGATAGTACTCCTGACTTGTTGTGATAACTTGACTTGCGTTGGAAAGAACAACAGGAAGAGCGTCTCCAAATCTGTCCCAATGTGATGCAAAGAAATCTACTGCCCTATGTCGTAGTGAGAGTGCATTGCCCTCGTTAACCGTTTGTGTCAAGAAATAACCCACTGATAGGATCCTGGAATAGAGATGACATTGTACAAAAAACCCGTTGACAGAGAAGATACTGTTGTTCATTTTATAACAAAGGCTTAGGAAACAACCGTCACAGTATAACAAAAATACGAAGGAGTGAAACCAATAGCAAGGAACGAAACCAATGCCAATGGTCGACAGAGTACCTTTCTGTAGCAGGCTACGGAAAAGACTCCCAGGCGCACACATGGCAGAAGTGAAAGGTCACGCGGTCAGGCTAGATATAGGGCGGTGACGTGACACCAATGGGGTTATGAGAGAGGAGCGGGGAATGAGGTAGTCCGACGGAGGAGTAGGAATCGAGAAAAGCGGCGTGGGGGTGTATGGGAGGCCTCAGGCAGCGTGGAGAAGGGTTTGGAAGAGCAGGAATAGGAATCGAGAAATGCCGTGTCGGCTGCGTGTGGGCGGAACCGGTTTTTAACAGGAAGCAGGGCGAACCAGAAGAGAAATATATATAAGAGATATATATACACACACTGTTGTATTTCTGTTGACTCACAATGATGCTGACTTAAAACCATGTGTTGTGTCCTTTTTGTTCATTACTGAGTGTTTATTTATGTTAGTGTTTCTTTAGTTAAACTCAAGAGGCTGGACCACCTGCCAATTCCCACAAGGAACGGCCCTCCACTCTATAAAACCGGAGGGCCTCCCATAGTTCCTGGTGGTTCATTTCAAATGTGTTAGGGAGTTAGGGAGTTTTCTTGGGTTTTCACTAATGCGTTGTGGTCTATTGGTTTTTTGGCCTTATTTCTCATGTTTTTTTTGCACTCATTGGATTCTGTTTATTTTTGCATTTGCCTTTAACTGACATTGTGTGACTTTTGTGCTATTCGGAGCTTCACAGTATCACAGAACATTTTTATATATAAAGATTTTTCTGTATAAAGATTATTTGTTTGCCCTTGGTACCAGCTGGGTTTGATGGTTTCCCCCAATAGTGGGTATTTTTTGGACCTCATCATAATGGTTTGTAAAAAAATAATTTATATAATGCATGAAAACATTAGGGCCCATGCATTATCTTAAAGTTTTGTTCAACCAAGTTTAGTTTTTTTTCTCATATTCCAAAGGTAAAAAAAAAATGAACACTAACTAAACACTTTGCAATGTTTTAATTAACAAATATGTAAGTTAAAAATTACTTTTATAAATAGTTTATCAAGATTTCGTATTTAATTAAAAGTAATGCCTGCTAATCTTGTGTAAGCAGCCTTTAATTGATCCTGTGCAGTTGGACTTTTTCATTCTGCTGTTTAATTGAAGTGCACACCATTTGTCTGAATGTGGACGGTGAGTGAGCCACGAGACTGAAATTAGCAACATATCTGCAGCTCCTTATTCAGCTGGCGGCCTTTTCACGGCTCCAGCTTTTGTCAAATACAGAAGCGCACATTTTCAATTAGAAAAAGAAAAGATAAAGCCACGTTTGATGTGGCTGCTTAGTAATCGATGGGCTTGTTAGCTTAACAGCACAATGTGCCTGTTTGCCTTGTAAACGTGTTCAGCATGGCAGCCGTGTGTCTCCTTGGTTAACGTCTTATGGCCATTTGAAGGGTTGTACTGTGCTTTGTATTCATGTATGTGTGTCATACAGTAGACGTTCTGGTAAGAAACAAGTACTGCAGAGTTAAAAGGGTAATGCATATTTATAATTAAAACCTCAAGATATTACGAATGTTGAGCTGGAATACTGATGAAAAAACTAAGCCTGACTAAATACAGAAAGTGTATGTTTTATCAACAAAATGATGCCGTAGTGTAATTAGTGATTACAAATAATTAAAGCCTAAAAGGGTATGTAGATTTAAATTGAAGATGTGTGTGACTGCAGATGTCATTTAATTGAATTAATGTGTGAGAATATATTTATTTTTAATTAGACAAATGGGTAAAGAAGTTTTTTTAAAATTAAGCATTGTTTCAAATTATGTACATTAGAGAAGAAACTAAACAAAATAACAATTTGTAATTATGAGAACCTTATTTTCTTATATGCCATGTGAATTATGAATAAATAGTTACTGTACAAATTTTCCATCCATCCATCCATTTTCCAACCCACTGAATCCGAACACAGGATCACGGGGGTCTGCTGGAGCCAATCCCAGCCAACACAGGGCACAAGGCAGGTACCAATCCTAGGCAGGGTGCCAACCCACCGCAGGACACACAGAAACACACCCACACAACAAGCACACACTAGGGCCAATTTAGAATCGCCAATCCACCTAACCTGCATGTCTTTGGACTGTGGGAGGAAACCCACGCAGACACGGGGAGAACATGCAAACTCCATGCAGGGAGGACCTGGGAAGCGAACCCAGGTCCCCAGGTCTCCCAACTGCGAGGCAGCAGCGCTACCCACTGTGCCACCATACCGCCCCTGTACAAATTTTATTAATTCAATATGTATTTTAAATGAATTGTATTTATGTTGGTATTTTTGTGGTCACTGAACAATTCAGTTTCATATTGTCAATATTAAATGAACAGGTTAACACCTATGATCTGTAGTTTGATTCTAAAAATAACAAAGTTAACACTTTTAATACAGGACAGAAGGCCTCTATGTGTTTGGTTATGTGGTAGCTTAGTATAAAAGTTTTTTAAAGGAATAAAGAAATGAAAGAAAATTGGTGTCGGACTCGGCCGATCCAGTAACATGAAATTGATGCTCACTATCGGCCTTAAGAACTTCCTGGCAGCACAATGGTTAAGGCTGCTACCTCATGCGATCTGGTTTTACATCCCCCCACCAGTGGCTGTTCTTCCTGTGCCCCCCGTGTGAATGAGCACAAGGGTGCGATGCACATACCCACTTTCAGGTCAGCCCTTGCCTTAAACTGGACAATGCCAGTATGTGCCTGTTTCTAGGAAGTCTCAGATAGCAGCTTTTAGTTATGATCTTCCTTCAGATTGTAATGCCTACTGTGTATCGGGTTACATGTCAGTATTTAAGATAACATTTTCTCATTTATGTGCCCTTTATACACATGGTGAACAGTCACTATGCTCCATTTTTCCACAGTCGGAATGCTAGCAGATTAAGAGACTTGCTCGGGACCACACAGTGTGTGTCTGGTGGGAAACGAAAAGGCAAGCCCCATGATGCAAGGTTATTTTTCTTTTCCTATTGTAGACGAAGACAACGTTAGATTTTATATAGGGACTTGGGGGTAGGAGTGTGTGATATGTATAGTCTACGACAATATCTTAATTGTTGTTTTAATGGTGTGCAAGCTCAAATTATCAATGGTGTCACCAGGGCCGCTGCTGGCCAAATGGGTGCCCTAAGCAGAAATTTACTTTTGTGCCCCCTCCCCCAAATATTACGGAAGTAAAAATAAAATAATAAAAAAAACACCTACTATAGGGGCCAAAATAGAACTTTATTCAAATAAAAGTAAATACATAAATAAATTGTATCATTTATAAATTACAATTGTAGCTCTTCATATTAAGAAAGATGCGTTAGTCGTGAAATTATTACCGACATTAAAACACATTATTAACGTCGACAGAATAAAGTAAAGTTTCACAGGATTATGAACGTACCTGAAAGTGATGCACGGGCTTCATCTTGGGCTTTTTTTTTCTTTCGTTTCTCGGCGCTGGACTGTTGATGTCTCTTTCCAGGACCAGGCATATTGTTCAATTATTGTCATTTTTGGCCAAATAGGCAGCCGTAACAGAGGTGAGGGCGCGCACGTCATCACGTGTGCTTAGCCTACTCTGCGTTCACCGTAAAATGCAATATATACGTTTATATTTTTGTTTATTTGTATATGTATATTATTAATATTAATTTATTATTATAATATATAAAAACAATTTTTTTGAGCAGCTGGGATGGTGCCCTCCTGGGAGTTGGTGCCCTACGCAGTGTCACTCACTTTGCAAAAAACAGTTAAAAACACGCCTTGAGAGTCCGCGCATTCACTGTCTCATGTAACACAACAGGACAGACCACTGCGCATGTGCAAAACTAGAGCCTAGGCATACTGTCAGCACGTAGCTGGCTAAAATGAGTGAGCAAACAGCGCCAGGGGATAAGACACCCTTGTAATTTATGTTGTTAGATTTAATTACAAGAAATGAATCGTACTCACTCATGTGGAGGTGGTTTGGTTTTAAAAAGACTGATGATGCTTAAAGGATAGTAATCTGTAGACTATGTCAGAAGTTATTTAAAGAGAGCTCGACAACTAACTTGTTTCACCATCTGCGAAGTGAAGTTGATCTGGTATGGAGCCCTGTAGGTGTCAGGCATAAAAAACAATATTAATCTGTTTGAACAAATTACCTAATTTGTTCAAAAAGATTATTTTTTTTCTGTAAGGAGCATATGTCTATCCAGGTGTGTTTTGTTTCGCAAGCCGTCTTGGCTGGGGGGGGATCCTCGATACCAAAGCACATTTTATTTTCTTTCATTATTTAAAACACACGTACAGACTCCTGCCTCCTCGCCCTGCTGTGATGACAGAAGGGAGGGAGCAGAAAACAAAGCAAAGTATTTTAGCAGCTATTAAAAAAACTCAGAAGGCGAGTCTCTGCACACTGCCACTGAAAAAGAACTCAAGAGGTACTCGATGATACTCGCGGCGTACAGTGACGTAAATCCACTTGAGTGGTGGAAGACACAAGAAGTACATAGGGGAGTGGGCTTTCAGCACCGGAGGCAATGTTCTAACATGTGCCGCGCTGTGGACAGACTGGTGTTCCTGTCGCACAACTTGAAATTCCCGCAGAAGAATTTTGCAATTGTTTTATTTTTTCTGATATCTTTGTGCAATATTGGACAGAACTTGAGGTTAGTGATTTGTTTAAAAATGTTATAGGTTTGGGTTTTTTGTATCTTTGTGTAATATATGACAGAACTTGTTTACAGATGTGCAGTGTTTGACAGAACTTTGTTTTTTTACACAATAGTATATTGGATATTTGTTGTTGTTTGTATCCTGCACAATTCACCTTACAGCAGAGCAGTTCATGTTCATCCAGACTGTAATGTTCAGGCCCTGTAGTTCAAGTGTGATTAGTTTTTTATTCCCTTTGGAGTCTCGTCTTGTTTACATTAAAGGTAAGTGTCTGTTTTAAAGGCTCTCATTATATTAGTTTTGTTGGTCTTTAGTTTAAATCCTGTAGGTCACTTTGAAATGGTTTACTCAGACTTGCACTGTTTGATCTCAGTAATACTTTGACTGGTGATTTGAATGTTTTTGTGTTATTTTACTTCCGTTTTAAGTAAATCAATAAGACCCATTTTCCTTAACCTTACTTCCATTAATCTCATTAGTAAGCTACAATTAATACCCTATTAACAAGACCGAGCTGGATAAATGAGACATTTACAAACAAGTGTTTAAAGGATGCAAATTAATGTCTAATTATTGTTATTGTCAAAGTCCCAGAAAATACTGAGATATAATTTTTTGCTAATATCACACACCCCTGGTGGGGAGCCAGTTGAACCCCCACCAATGAGCAGCGTCCGCCTGGATTTTGTGCCAATATGCTCACCACACATTAGGTGGTGAAGGGGTGAGAGGGAGACAGTTAGCCAATAAGGGATGATTAGGGGGCCAGAATGACCAAGCTTGGTGGAGAGTTTAGCCTGGACATTGGGCAACACCAAACATTTTCTGAAGGATACCCACATTTCCTTTATGACTGCAGAGAGTTGGGACCTCAGTTTGTAGTTCCAATCCTGCATGACTAAAAGTTTTATTGTTCTAGCAAACTCTTATTATTATTATTTTTAATGATTTTTTTCCACCTTGTGTCACTGAAGCATAGTTTAACTGGCACATTGGAGACAACAGTCAAACGTGAAGTATATGGTTTAGTTCACATGGTGTGCCCTGAACTAAGGTAGCATGGTAGACCACTCTTGCAGAGACTGAAAGTTCTTTGTTCCTAGATTGCATCAGAAGCACACAGAGCAGATAGGCCGCACTGTAATCTGCAACAGTGTGATCATGCATCTTGACAATAGTCAGTAACTTTGGAGCTCATTGATGCAACCTGCCGGCGGAGGATGAAACACCCTCCTGGTTTCTTCGTCAGCCGTCCACATTGCATTGCCCCAGGCAGGAGTAATACTTTCAGTGTTTTAACTACTTTACTGATTGTTTTGTTCAGTGGCCAAGTGTTGTGATTCACTGTCAGCTGCCCATAAACCAATCGATAGCTGATAGTGACCAGTCCACTGTGGCTCCTAGGTCCTGGACATTGCCTAGTGCTGCTATGTCTTTTTTTGTAATATGGTGACCACAACTGAACACAGTACTCCACAGTACTCCTCACTGGTGCATGATATAACTTAAGCATAACCTCCCTTGATTTGTACTCCACACATCGTGATATATAACCTAACATCTTCCTAGCCTTATTAATCACTTCTTCACACTCTCTAGATGTACTGTAGATAGTGTTGAGTCCACTATGACTTCCCTGGTCACTCTCATAATTTTCAGACCTCCCTTTGTGTATTCAAACCTAACATTTGTAATTCCCACATGTAATACTTTACATTTAATGACATTAAATTTCATCTGCCCAAGCTGGTGTGCTGTCCATGTCCATCTGTAACAGTTCTACTGATTCTCCGTTATCCGCCCAGTCACCTCAGTTCTCGCTATCATTTCTAATTTTCTCTCTGCTAATGCCATTGCAAAAATAATGATGTAGCAAGCAAGCAGACTCTTTTTCCTAGACGTGGGTCTCTCATTACGCTTTATAGACTAGAGTTTTCCATCACTCACAAAAATGATCAATACTCCTAAGTGGAATGAGTGCAAGTGCAAGTCATATACTATAGATTGCCATTATTTGAAATGCGATGTTTGTTTCTCTATTAGTGCCACGTTAGTGAAGGTGATGAAGAGCTGTTCACAGCTGCTACTGGACCAGAATAGTCTAACTTGGTGTGCCATCCTAGTGGCCTGTCTGAATCGGCTACAGTGATTTTCACAAACACCTTGTAAGACTCCATAAAACTTAAAAAAAAACCAAAACAAAACCAAACAAAAACACAAGTGTCCGTTTGTCTCCTTAACGTCCAGACCTCCAGTGTGCTATTCTAACAGTCCTTGAGCCTTGATGCATTTATTCTCAATAGTGGCCTGATGACCAGCATGTTTTCACAACAGCAGTAAGTAAAGTCACATTTCGTTTTCTTTTCGTGGTTAAATTTTATGGAACCTCACTAGTATCTGGAGAGATAAAGACAGCAGTGTGTGAACAAGATAAGCACACCCTTGTGCCAACACAGTGGCAAAGGCAGTGCCAGAATACGCAGTGCGAGACTCTGGGCGGCAGTGTCCGCATTTTATCTGATAACCGCAGGCGGCGATTGAGACCACTACTTGACGTTACTGTCATTATTCAAGTGCAGCTTGCGTGATATTCCAGGGGTGCCCAAGCCAATCAGAAGCACTGAACATCTCATCGATATTTCAGATATTATCATTAATTGGAGAGGTGCCAGAGTGTGATTTTACACTTGTCACCAAGAAATGCTTTATAGTACAAAAGTAAGTGAGGCATCAGCCATAACAAGTTGAAATGGCTGCCACAGTGAATTGCCTCAGAAGGTATTGTCCATCAGTCTTTATTTTAGGCAAAGAATATCGTGTTTAAGTTTGAAAAACCACACATGGAATATTAAGGACACGTGTAAAAAATGTAAATGCACTGCTACCTTAAGGGTCTGCTATTAACTGACCCAGTGGCGCCCTGCTTTTATGAATCAACTTTCATTTTGGCTCACAACTTTAAATGTATTTTCCATCTGTCTCCCAAGAGGCCATTATGATTCCATGGAAATGCTGCATACAAGAAAACACCATTTTAAACAGTGAGGTTTGTTTATGCAGATTACAAAATTGTATATTAACATGTCAGTTGACTGTTTCCTAAAAGAAGACCTGAAATGAATGTCACGTCCTTGTTATTTATTGTTTCCTACCGAGACCATTGTAAGTCACCTAGTGTGACAGGAAGTGAGCTCAAATGGCAGCGCTGTTCTTCCCATCTGCCACTGTCAACTTATTTTTTTCCTTGGATGGTGCAGAAATGAACAAAGAAGATTAGTTCAGTCAGAACTGATTGTCTAGTGACTGTAGAAGCCCGCTGGTTTCATCTGTAAGAATTGACGATGAAGTGTTTTGGCCCATTTCTTGTTCTGTCACTGCTTTTACAGGTGATTGGCTCTGTTAAAAACGATTGACCCCAATTCAGTCATTTGTTGCTTTGCCTCTCGAGTTCACAGTTAGATGTGGAAGATACTTTCAGGAATATGTAATGCCATGTTCATGAATTGTAGGCATTGAAGGAAGAAATTGGGAACTCTTGATTGGAGGCGTCATCTAATTGAAATGATAAGCGCACGTGCTGTCTGCATTACCTGTGATGTCACTTGTGATGCGTTCACTCTATGGCATCATTACCGGGCATTTGTCCCGTGGACTAATAAAATGCACTGCATTTTTCATTCCAACAGATGGCACATACAACTGACACTATAACATAATAAAAATATATTTTAAATAGAAGCAAAACACAATTCCAAAAAAGTTGGGACTCTGTATAAAATGTAAATAAAAACAGAATGCAATTCTCATAAACCGATATTTTATTCACAGTAGAACACAGAAAAGATATCAAATGTTTAAGCTGAGAATTCAGACAAGAATACAGTCATTTTGAATTTGATGGCAGCAACACGTCTCAAAAAAGTTGGGACAGGACCACGTTTACCACTGTGTAGCATCCCCGCCTCTTCTTTTAACAAACAGTCTGTAAACGTCTGGGAACTGAGGAGACCAGTTGCTGGACTTTTGGGAGAGGAATGTTGTCCCATTCTCGACTGATATAGGATTCTAGCTATTCAACAGTCCTGAGTCGTCTTTGTCGTATTTTTCGTTTCATGTTTTTGATTGGTGAAAGGTCTGGACTGAAGGCAGGCCAGTTTAGCACATGAACTCCTGTACTACAAAGCCATGCTGTTGTAATAGATGCAGTATGCAGTTTAGGGTGAAAAAGACGTCGTCTGGATGGGAGCAGATGTTGCTCTAAAACCTTTCAGCATTGATGGTGCCTTTCGAGATGTGCAAGCTGCCAATTCCATAGGCACTAATGCACCCCCACACCATCAGAGATGCAGGCTTTTGAACTGAGCACTGAGAACAAGCCAGATGGTTCCTCTCCTCTTTAGTTCGGATGACACGGTGTCCATGTTTTTCAAAAAGAATGTCAAACTTCGATTTGCTTGACCACATAACAGTTTACCACTTTGCCTCAGTCCATTTTAAATGAGCTTTGGCCCAGAAAAGACGACAGTGTTTGTGGATCATATTCACGTATGGCTTCTTCTCTGCATGATAAAGTTTTAACCTGCATTTGTGGATGGCACAGAGAACTGTACCCATACAGTAACTTCCATGATAGATTCAGGCCTGTTTATAATGTAATACAGCCTGAGGGCCTGAAGGTCATGGGTATCCAACATTGATGTTCGGTCTTGTCCTCTGCACACAGAGATATCTTTCTCCACATTCTTAGAATCCTTTGATGATAGTATATACTGTAGATGATGAGCTATTCAAAGTCTTCACAATTTTACAGTGAGAAATATGACTCTGACATTGTTCCACAATTTGTACACAGTTTTTGCAGATGGGTGAACCTCTGCCCATCTTTACTTCTGAGAGACTCTGCCTCTCTAACATGCTCTTTTTATACCCAATCATGTTACTGACCTGTTACCAATCAACCTAATTAGTTGCAAAATGTTCCTCCAGCTGTTTCTTTTTAGTACAACTTACTTTTTCAGCCTGTTGCCCCCATCTCAACGTTTTGAGACATGTTGCTGCCATTAAATCCAAAATGAGCTAATATTTTTCATGAAATAATAAAATGTCTCACTTTCAACATTTGATACATTTTTGTGTTCTATTGTGAATAAAATATAGGTTTATAAGATTTGCAGATCATTGCATTCTGTTTTTATTTACATTTTACACAACATGCCAACTTTTTTGGAATTGGGGTTGTATAAACGCTGGTAGAGGAAGTACTAAGTACTGTCACACAGAGGGAAACGGCTGATTGTCTAACCATGCAGGGCCGTTCCATCCTTAAAGATGTAAATGGCATTTATTTTTTATTTATACAATTTATTCCTGCTCTCATATTGCTACATTAATTATGTTAGATGACAAGAGCATTTAATGTAGGCTCATGCTCTTGGGTTGGCCGCTGGTGGGTGGGGAGCTGCTGTTGTTTATAATGGCAGTGGGAAGTCGCGTCGATCGCTGAGTCACCAGTCAGACAGTCGCGCTTGAATCACCAAGGGGAAACCTCTGACAATCATGTGAAAGTCACAAAGGGGGCCCTCTGCAATAAATGAACATGGGGAAAGGTGGGTCCAAAGTACCTAAAAGGTTGAAAAACACGTGTCTCATGGACTCAGATGAGGTTTATATTCATTCTATCATTTCTTTTATTTTGTATAATTCTTTTATGTAAATGTTCTTTTAATTTATAGTGTTAGTTTGTCTATTGTCTCAATTAAATACCATTTTGTATAGCATTTTCAATGGCAGTGCTAAAGTTTATGATATGCCATCTGTTGGAATGAAAAATGCTATACATTTTACTGTTAGATGTGTTAAAAATACTTTCCAATAGATGGCACATTGCAAACATAAATGTTGCTTACACCTAACAGAGTGTAACTACTGGACTGGCACAAATCATCTTATATTATATTAGCTGTTTTGCCTATTGAAGACAGATTGAAATCTAAGTGATCAACATAAACCTCATGGTTTTCATTAGATACCTGGGTTGTCTATTTGGTCTGGTATAGTAATACCCACTTGACCACATTCCCTCATGGCAGCCATTTTTGTCTTTAAATAGAGCCAGCCGTGTTCGCCACTTCCTCTTGAGGTCATTTATTGAACTGACCACTCTTATAGTTGGAAGTGTTTTGTTGGAATAATGCGATGCTACTACCAAAATGGCCTGATTTAATGACTCTAGCCTTGTTGCGTTGGACCTTTAGTTTCCCGGAGTGTGCATCGATTTATTGTTTTCACTCATGCATTGGCCACATGTCAAGTTATCAGTGTTTAACATTCAGGGTCCATGCAGTATGGAATTAATCAAATGACAGTAAGCAAAGAGTTGTTAGCCTTAACACTTGTAGCACCACATTTTCTTCCTCTCCTTCTGTTGCTCTCTAGTAAATCTCGAGTCCCGTCCTCTATCTTCATCTAGTGTCGTGAGTACAGAACACAACACCCTAGCAAATGGATGGACACACAGATACACAGACACTTGTCCTTTTATTATGGTGGATAGATGCTCCTTGTCTGAGAACCAAGTTAACATGGATGCCAGAAACCACAAAATCAAGCATTTGAATTTCTAACACTGGAGAACAACATGTCTTTGTAGGTTCATTTTGGTTTGCTTGATGTGCACTGCGTTCAGTCCCCTTTGTGTACCACTGACAGTACTGCAGATGGGTGGTATAATTCCACCATGGCAGGTCAGCATTTGACATTGATCAATGTAACCAAGGTCTTAAATAGGACAAAATAAAACTTGTGACTTGGACGTAAGACAAAAAAAGGGTTTAAAGAAAAGACTAGTTAAGAATAACTGGTCAAAATGGTCAGCAAACAAAGTTGTAATGTGAGATAAAGACTTAGTTGTAAACAAGAGAAAAGGGTCCTAATCATAAACAAAGTCGTCCTTTCCCTCGCTAAGAGGATCGTCAGGTAGCTGTTTTGTTTTACCCAAGGGTTTGTGTGTACAGAAGTGTGGGCCGCCATATTGATGGGCTGAATTTTACTTAATCGGTGATCGGTAAATTGGTCTTTTGAGCTCCTGCTTTTCTAGGTTTTATTAATTTAGTGGTAGTGCTCCTTTATCCAAGGTATTACGGTAACTGAGTTATCATCAAATTCTTCCTTGAGAACCCTGAATACAATGAGGACTGATTGAGGTCATTTATGTTAGGTAGAATGCCTAGAGGGGGCTGGGTGGTCTGGTGGCCTTGGAACCCCTGCAGATTTTATTTTTTTCTCCAGCCGTCTGGAGTTTTTTTTTGTTTTTTTCTGTCCTCCCTGGCCATCGGACCTTACTTTTATTCTATGTTAATTAGTGTTCCCTAATTTTAATTCTTACTTATTTTGTCTTTTTTTCTCTTTCTTCATCATGTAAAGCACTTTGAGCTACATTGTTTGTATGAAAATGTGCTATAGAAATAAATGTTGTTGTTGTTGCATGTTTTTTTTTTTGCAGATAACGTACTGCTGTGTAAACAAATCAAGTCAAGGCTTGTGTTAGTAGAGAGCAGACACGAGTATAATATTAGCCTTTACGTTAAAGAAAGCAGAGTAATACACTGAGAAAAGGGAATCGGAGAAGTTGTCCTGTGCAACTAGCCAAATGGCAAGAAAAGCTATTTTAATGAAATCAGACCTTTTTACTTTGTCCTTTAATTAAAACTGACACTGTCTGAGTTTGGATTGCAAGCTTGTTTAAAGTGTGCAGCCGCTTTTATATTAGAAACAGAAAAGATAAAGACGATTTTGAAATTGCTGCTTAGTAAACAATAGGCTTGTTAACTTAACAGCAAAATGTGTCTTTTACTTATAAACCTGTTAAACCTTCTTGATAAACAACCTATGAGCATTTGATATATGTGCAGCTTTTTTAAGAGATTTGTACTGCGTTTATTATTTATTTCTGTGTCAAAGAGCATAATATGAATGTCTAGCTGATACACTGAAGAAAAAAAAAACACACTACCTGTATAAATATAATACATGTATACATTAATAGTAAAAGAATTGCATTTGCACACACCTCACTACGAAAGACCTGTGTGTAGCAAGTGATGCTGCACAACAACAACGTTATACTAATGACACAGATGAAAAGACGCAACGTCAAAACGAAGTAAATGCCGTGGCTCAACAACGTGCAAGTGAAACACCTCAGCAATAGAGCGCAAGGCTTCAAGTTTTCACTAAAATCATCGTCTATCTGGGGGTATTTTCTTGTGACAAAGATTTTTAGAACTCATGTGCCAGTGATATGGCTAAGATATGGTTTCATGATGTTTTCTTATGAAAGCCAGTGGGGCAGCAAGCACAAGGTGGGTCCATGTCCTCTGCGATGAGTAATTCTTTACAGTTTGCTGACGCCTCTCCAAGTTCACAAATATAGTAAAACTGCTAGGGAGTCTTTGGGTTGTTTTTTTGTCCCAAAGGCCACACTTAGCTAGTGTTAGTCATAGTTAAGAATTGAAGATGAATAGTCTGTGAGCTCACAACCAATATAACGATTAGTTATGGATCGGTGGAATCGATTGTTTGATAAAACAACAAGATCGAGCTCTGTGCATGTTGGTTGACTCCTGAAATGAAGCAAACCTCCCTCCAATATTCCAAAAGAACCTTGAGGTAATAATTCACACTGAGAGAAGCTTCGTAAGTGCTTCGTAACCAAGGATGAAACTTTGATACATCACTATGACCAAAACAACATTCAAAACGATTAAGACATGGGGATTCTTCAACACCAAAGAAGTTTTATGTCCAAGCCAGTGCTGGCAAATTTACATGCTCAATTTTTGCGATGTAGAGAGTGTGTTCCATATTGGACAGTTCCCCCAAAAGGCTCACAATATCAGTCAGTATTATCAGATGTACTTTGGCATTTCAAGCAGTCAGTCAGAGAAAAGCATGCAAGGAAAGTTGCCTGCCATCCTACTTCTGATTCACAACAGTCATATTACATTCATCAAAGGTTCCTTGGCAAAATTATGAATTTGAAGAGACACCATACTCACCTTATTGTGCAACTACTGCCTGCTCCCCAATATAAAAGACTACCTGTGTGACATTCGTGATGCCAATGACGCAGATGTCCGTTCATCTGCTGAAGAACGGTTAAAGAAGCGAGATGAAATATTTTATAGAAAAGCTTTATGGACATTCTTACAAGGCAATTTGTGTTTAACAGGGGTTATTTTGAGAAATAAATTGTTTTACTGGTGTTTCGCTTAACAGGTCAGGCTCAACACGTTTTGATCATCACTTGTAGTTGGGCAATGCTGAGGTGATGTTGCCCCCTGCTGCATGTCTCTGGACGTGACACGAACCTCCTCTGTTGTGTCAGAATCCTGCACAGACACCTGTCACTCCTGTGTGTTTCTTGTTTTATTGAATATGAAATGTGTACAGCTCACTAACTCAAATGCAAATAAGTATCAGCATATGAGAAAAAAAAACAAACAAAGTAACACCTGTTCATTAAAAATAGCCACAGTTAGTTTTTTACATTTTCTACAAAAGTTGCCATGCTGTGCTTTCTTCCTGTGATTCTGATCCCCTGTTCTAACTATCTAAAGAGCTGCACACCTAGAGCTACTAACCCTATAATATACTCGGTGAATCTTCCATTACTGTTAACAATATAAGAACAATTTGCACAGAATCATATGCAAAATATTGTCAAGTTGAGATTTGAAGGTCCCCCCTGTGGTATTCTCACCTACTAGGCTACTTGGTAACTTGCTCCACGTGTCAAATGGTCTCAGTGTGAAAGCTACTGGGAAGTAATGTCTAACCGACTCCCTGTTCAGCTTTGCACAACACCAACCTGTGCCACCCTTCTTTTTAATCTTGGCTCTACTTTAGTGTCGTGTGGTGTACCAGTACTGAAAAAGTGCCAAAAACTCCATACCAGCATTAAGCTTAATTTTGGTACCAGAAGTAAAAGGCTGCTTTCAAGTACCTCTTGCTAAGATGTTTATTGGGACGTTCGGATCTTGGATCTCTTTGATCCAGTGTATTTATTTCATTGGGCCCAAATCACCAAGAGGGAACCTAACCTAAACTGTTCATCAGTTCTTTATACAGTTAACGTATGGCTCCATTTGGGACTGGCCATTTCGCTGTATGTCATATTATCCATATGTTGGTTACAAAGTGTACAGGTCATTGCATTTGAGGCCGTGTGGACCACTTTAACTGCCGGGACAGTGCAGCTTGACCCAATCTTCACATCTCGGTGGCCGCATGCCGGGTCCATGTAGCGAGGGTTCTCAACCACTGGAACATGTCAGCGGTGGGTCACCATCAGTGGTTCACAAGTGGGTTGCGGTGAGTCACCTAAGCGAACGGCAGAACTGCGTGATATGTTTTCCTGTGAGCTTGTTTCACCAAGAGGGGACACCCCTGATTGCTTTCATTTCACCAAGGGGGACGTTTGCAATTGTTGGCAATGGGTTGTCAATCAATTTAAAAAGAAGAAATTCGGGCGTGGGACCATAAAGGTTGAGAAACACCAGCGTAAGGGAAGGGAGTGAGGGCTGGAGGAATAAGAATTAGCCAAGTAGAGCCATGCTCATCAAAACAAATTTTTAAAGGCGCACCAAGAGTCACAAAACACTTGAGACCCTGTGGAATGTTTCTAATAATAAGGAAAGATGTATTACTCTGGCTGGTTATGGCAATTTCTAGAACACAATTACCTTATTGTTTTCCAGTGGCCCTTGGCCTTGAGCGCGAACCTCCTCATAATGCTGTGTGGAGTAGGGAGGAGTGCACATGTGTGTGTTGGAGCAAGGAGTGGTGCGTGTGTTGGAGCTAAGAGCTCATGTGGGACTGCGGGGCAATTATCCATTGTTTGCTCTTGTATCGTTTTGGTACGGGTACTGAGAAGCAAAAGCTGCTATCAATACAGTGTCAAAAAGTTTAGGACTAATTCCACTCTACCCTGCATACTAAATATCAAGACTACGAGGGCACTTTGGTGCCATATTTATGTGACTGGATAGCATACATGCCTGAAGAGGCTATGTGGGAGGCCAGAGGATGACATACATTAAATACAAAAGGTGGCAGTTGACTGGTTTAATTAGTACACTGGGTTGCCTGCATGGGGTCTAACCCCCCAGAGGTAACATCTGGCTGCTTTCTAGAATGAATTCTGTATGTGCTATGCTTGCATGTGGTATGTAGGCAATGAGAGTGTGCTTACTAATGAAGTCCTCACGCCCTACTGCATGCAGCGGGAAAACAGGTGCCAGCTGGGCACCACTGTATTTAGCGCCACGGCTCCTCATGTGCCTATGTATTTGTAAGTAGTTGCAGTTTCCTCAAATCAGGCGTACAGGGGAAGGAAACCTTTGTGCTAATTTCAGGGCCTTCTATTTGAATGCATCGCTGTCTCCCAGGGGAATTGAAAAGGTCCAAGTGGCAGATTGTGCCTTCGTTCGTGTGCAGGCCAGATTTATAAGAAGAAGCTCGGATCCCCTTGGGGCCGCTGAAGGCGCTAACAAAAGCAGCCCTTAAGTGCACTGCTAAGACACAGCAGGCTTTCAAGATGAGAAATAAGTTGTCGGCAGTAGGCTCCCATACACGTGGTTGATTTGGCATCATTGTCTGGTGGCATATGCCGGCGAAGTGCAAATGAGGCCTCCATGCAGACCTTTTGCTTGGATTTTGAAAACTGAAATCTGATTTGTCATTTGGCTCTTAAGTGTTTTGGGTAAAAAAAAAAAAAAAAACAATATATGGTGTTGACATACTGAGTTGTTTTAAAGTGTGGTGCCACTCAGTCAGTGGCAGCTGAGCCAGAATGGTAAGCATGTTTGTGTGTGTTTTGTGAGTGGAAAAGCATGGGAGCGTGGGCCGCATGCGTGGGAGTGCATGTGTGTGCGGCTGTGTGGGCATGCGTGTGCTGCCAAGCCTGTGTGTTTAACCCCAAAATGGCTAGCGCGGAACCACTCACTACACATTTGAAACTGATGAGTTGCAAGAAGAAGAAGAAGGAGGAGGAAGAAAAGGAGAGGAATGGCAGTTGCCAGTCCTCCGCTTCATCCCATCTTTCTATTAGATTCTTCCCCTTGTGAAGATGCAGTCTTGATTATGCATTTCTTCTGTTTAACCATTCAGTGTTTTTTATTATATGGTGAAACTTTAAAATAATTGTATTTATTTTCATTAGTACATATTTGCAAACCTTTACTGTAGATCTATAACTAGTGCATAATTGTAAAGATGTAAAGAAGCATCTTTATATATAATACACTACTGTGGCTGTTCATTTGTCTGTCCAGGATTTTAAATCACCTGTAGCTCACAAACCGTTTGAACTATTGACCTGAAATTTGGTACACGTGTACTACGTGACGTCTACTGTCCGCTTCTGGAGTGATGATTGACCTCCAAGGTTATTCCTCTTTTTATTTGTATTTTATTGTAGACTCAACTCTCGGCAGCGGCCAGCAGGGTGGCTGTGCGGCACATGCGTACGGGCGCTGTTCTCATCCCTACCACCTTCGCTGTCACTTCCTCTACCTCTTCATATCTTAAATCATTCTTGAGGCAGATTGAAGACTTAAGTGCCAGCTTAAGTGAAAAATCAAGGAAAACATACTAAGTAATTGCGACACAAACACTGAATTGATCAGTTTTAACAGGAAAAGATGCTGACGAAAGAAGAGACGAAGCGGGCCGCTAGGGTGAAGAAAAGAAGAGCTGCTCAGGAAGCAGCAAGTGCATCAGCCTCTGAGCAAACAAATGGTAAACGTACAGAGAAAGAGGAGGAAAACTAGGAATGCTCAAGTCAAGTAACGTGCAGTGCACTGTTACTGGATTTTATAATACAGTGGAACCCCGGGTTACGAGTTTAATCCGTTCCAGAACCGAGCTCGTAACCCGATCTGCTCGTAACCCGAACGAATTTTCCCCATTTAAAATAATGGAAATGAGATTAATCCGTTCCAGCCCTCCCAAAAAGTCCCCAAAATATCATAAATAATGGAAAAAAACATGTTTTTAAATAAGAAACAAACATCAAAATACTGTAGTAAATATAGTTAAATAAAAGATAAACCAACTTAAGAAAATGTAACCTTACCTTGGCGGCAGACGATTGCAGTTTGTTTTCTTGAAGATACTTCTTCACCGCAGGTCCAAAGCAGAGATTTACCCAGTCGATGAAGAACTGCCGCGTAACCCATGCCTTTGGATTGGCGCGCCACATCACGTGCAGTTTTTCTTTAAGAATCCTGTGAGTCTTAAAGGCTCGAGGATTCTCTGAATGATAGACTAGCAGTGGCTTCACTTTAAAGTCACCGCTAGCATTTGCACACAATGCAAGGGTGAGGCGGTCCTTCATTGGCTTATGTCCTGGCATCTTCGTCTCCTCTGCTGTGATGTACGTCCTACGGGGCATTTTCTTCCAAAAAAGCCCCGTCTCGTCGCAATTAAAAACTTGCTGGGGGATGTAACATTCTGCCTCGATGAGCTGCGCGAAACATGTGATGAACTCGCCAGCTGCCTTCTGGTCTGCACTTGCTGCCTCGCCATGTCTTACGACAGAGTGAATGCCTGATCGCTTCTTAAATCTGTCGAACCATCCATGACTAGCCTTGAATTCTGGTTCTACTACATCCGTAGATGTGGATGGTTCTTTCTGCTTCAGGTCATTGTAAATGATGCGAGCTTTCTTGCTTATGACCGTTTCAGTAAGCATATCTCCTGCCAACTCTTTCTCTTTTATCCACAATAACAGCAGGTTTTCCATTTCTTCGTGGATAGCTGACCTTTGCTGTGTAATTACGATCATGCCTTTTGCTACTTTTACACTCTTCCTTTTGCTTTAGTATTGTGCATTTCGTGGTCGTAAATTTTGGCGAGTTCCATCACACGCACACCTCTCTCATGCTTTTCTATAATTTCCTGCTTCAACTCGACTGACAGCATCCTTTTCTTCTTGCTGCTGTCCTTTCCACTTCCTACCTTCTTTGAAGACATGGTTAATGCCCAATATGTATGAAACACACACAAAAAAGTTCAAGAAACGTGGATGTACTACGATAAGAAGAGCGATACGTCTTTCCAGCGCGCGGTAACACGTGAGAAGGAAGAGATGCTGTGATACCAGAGTATTATGGGTAAAAGAGGATTCTGGGTACAAGTACTGTACAGTAGTAGTACGTAGGACAGTAAAGGAATGGTTGGGATAAGCCTTTGAAACGGCTCTGGGTAGAAGGGGTAGAGGTTTCCGGGTAAGAAAGGCGAAGCGAAAACTAGCGGTGACGTATCGGAGCTCGGCTCGTAAAACGGGCAGGCCTCGTAAACCGGGCAGAAATTTTGCTCAGATCGTGGCTCGTAAACCGAATTACTCGTATACCGAGCTGCTCGTAAACCGGGGTTCCACTGTATTTATTAATGATTCATTAATAAATACTTTTATTATAAAGTGTTGTCAATATATGAATGGTCAATAACAAATTATAGATGAAGTCATTTCAGTTAAGCATTATGTGATGTTTATTAGTGACTTAGTAAAGAATGTCATTATAAAGTGTTAAGTATTCTATTACATTAGGTATGCTACCTGTCAAGGACAGGTAAAAGAATCATTGAAAAATATTTGCTACCTCTTGCCCTGCGTGTACCTCCAGCGCCTTTCCTCTGTTATTGATGCTTGTGTCTGAGCCTCTGTTGACTGGAGCTCCCTCTGTCGAGTTTGTTCTTGTACAGCCTGCTTCTCAAATTCTGGCATTATTTTCAAGGCGCCTTTCTCACCTCCTGTCCTCTTTTAAACTTCCCATCTTTGAAGGTGGCTCTCTCATGGGTCTCAAACTCGCACTTCCTCTTTCAGTCGCATCACCAAAGCCAAACTGACCAGTCAGATGGCTCTAAAGGACTGTGCACACACACACACACACACCTGAGTGTTTTATTATATAGTATAGTATATTAGTGGGTACTGGTTTTCTTCCCACTTTGTGAAAGATAGCAGGTATAAATTGTTCCTGATGTGAGTACGAGTGTAGGTTTCTGTATAAGGGGGTCCTGTGATGGAACCCCCATCCAGGGCTGCTTCTTGCATTGCACCTTTTTCTCCCACCTCAATCTGATCCTAAACCAGATCAAGCGAGTTTGAGAAATGATATATTATACAGTCGGGTCTCTATATTTATGAGATCTATATTCGCCATTTTCAGTATTCACAGAAGGCTGTTGATGTCACTTCTTCAGTCGCCTGCCCAGCTCCACAATAAGAAGATGTGAAGAAGCTCAGGTTACCACAGCATTACCGCAAAAAAACACCTTGCAGACTTATTCTATGAATGTTAATAAAACTTAATTGGAGGAGTGAAATTTTAGGAGAATCCTGAACACCTTTGATAGCTTTGCAGAATGAAAGAAAATAAACCTTCCTATTTTGATATTTTAGCAATGTAAAAATACACCAACCCTGCAACCAGAAATCTCAGCCTAAAATTTTGACTTTGATACCCATACCATCTACTGGTTCCAAAATGTTATTGAACCAAGTTTCGAATAACTCGACCTCCATGGGCTCAAAGCTGCTTTGTCCCCCTGGGTTGCACGCACACATGCCACCCAATTCCACTCGCTTGGGCTCAGAGGCAACCAGAGTGCTCCGACCTATGCATATTCTAACAAGGAGTGAGGTGGGCAGAGGGGGTATCCCTCGGAGCATCGCGCTTGCTACACTACTGTTTACTCAGTGGTGTAAGTAAGCCATTGAAACTCATTTGTAATGGTGCCCAGAGCTTGCAGTTGAATGAGGAATTCCCAGTAAGTGCGGTCATAAGCTCATGCCAAGTCCCTGCCCGTCACTGCAACCGATTGGATGGTATAGTGATGTCCTCAGATTGATGCTGGCCCAGTCGCTCACACTCTCTGGCGAGGCCCTAGAAAACATTCAAACTTGACTAGAGAGGAAGAGTCACTGTAAGATGAGATTGCTGCACTATCAGGGCCAGTAAGGGTGGAACAAGAAAGCTGAACCTGCGATTCCTCAACTGAGGCATAACCAGCAGCCGTAATGGCTAAAATGGTGGAGGTGTTTTTATCTTGTGCTTCTGTCTTCAGTCAACACTTTGCTGTCCTATATCTTGGTTCTTTGATTGGTTTTCATGTGGCACACATCATGCAGTTTGTTAACAAGTTCAGACCTGGGTGAAGAACATGCTGCGTGATGTTAATTAAACAGGGCTAAAGAGTGGGTGGGCACTTGTGTACTCGTCATTGGGTGGGGTGCGTCCTGACTATAGAGTTACTTCAGTTCTTTTTTCTACCGAAAAAATTTGGAGGTGATTAAACCGAAGAAAAGTGAGCTTCCACTATTATTATTATTTGTTTATTGCAAATGGTGCCTTTTCTCATCAAGTGGCTTGATAGCTTTTCCAATAGTTTAGTTATTTCTGCTTTTCATCCTTTCGGCGTTGGCTGCATTGCCAAATGGAAACTTCACTGGAAATCAGATTAGAAATGCAGAGGTGAGTGTAAGCCAGCCAATTTATCCATAGAAAGTCTTCCCCGATTTGGAAAGATGTGCTTCCCACCCTCAAGGCTGACTTGTTTTTTTTTTTTACTTTTTAAGCTGCCTTCTTTTTCATTTGTAATTCATTCTTTTGCTTCTGAACATTGCTTTCAGAAACGAGTCAGAAGTAAAGAAAAGAACCAGGAGATAAAAATGAACAAATTGTAAATCTGAAATTAGCAAAGATCTTACTTGAATCAAAGTAACAAAGCCCAGTATGGAGACAAAGCCACTTTAAACTATGTCACATTGCACAAGTTTTCCATTGATCTTCTGTCGTACGCTTCATTGACATAATCTTAGCAAGTTGGTGGTGCACTTCCGTGAAGGCCGGTTGCATAGTCTGACATACCCAGAGAAACAAAGCAACAAAATCAAAAGTTGTAGAAGCACAGCCGGAGGGCATGAGAGCTAACAAGCAGTGAATATTCCTCTGAACGTACAATTCATCAAATGCAATGACAAGGAACAAGGAACCACTGGTGCTTTGGACCTCACAAACAGAAGAGAAGCTCGTCTGTCTGATGTCCCATGCATTGCATACCACAAAAGAATGGGAAAAAGAAATAAAAAGGGCCACAGCTGCAGCTGAACTCGCCATACCCATTAATCCTCTACGCAGCCCCGGCACAATCAGGCAGCACGTTATTGGCCTCCTGGAGAAGCTGGAGGGTCGTCACACGGCCCAGTGGTTTTCAGTCTTGTAAATTGACTAAGTCCAGTGACAGATCCGGGGCCTGTAGTCTTACTAACCAGACCAGTCACAATACTCAGACAACTGCCAGGTGAAGTGAATGACATGGATTATATTGTTACAAAGTCCCCAGTTGAGTGGTGGGATGTATTAGGGAGCAAGTGGACAGTCAGTTCTTAAAGCAGGAAAAATAGGCAAACATAATGATTTTGACAAGGGCCACATTGTAATGGGTAGACGACTGGGTCAGAGCATCTCCAAAATGGCAGGTCTTATGATGTGAGTAGCACCTACCAAAAGTGGTCCAAGAAGGGACAACCAGTAAACCCACGAGACAGACATGGGTGCCCAAGGCTCATTGATGTACGTGTTGAGTACTGGCAAGCCTGTATGGTCCAATCCCACAGAACAGCTACTGGACGACAAATTGCTGAAAAACTTCATGATGGCCATGAGAGAAAGGTGTCAGAACATCCAGTGCATCACAGACTGGTCAGAGTACCCATGCTGACCCCTGTTCACTGCTGAGAGCTCCTGCAGTGGGCACATGAGCCTCAAAACTGGACTATGGAGCAATGGAAGAAGGTGGCCTGGTCTGACGAATCACGTTTTTTTTTAGATCATGTAGGTGGTCAGGCGTATGTGTGTGTGTGTGTGTGTGTGTGTGTTGTTTACCAAGGTAAGAGATGGCAGCATGATGCATTATGGGAAGAAGGCAAGACAGCAGAGGCAGTGTGATGCTCTGTGAAATGTTCTGCTGGGAAACCTTTGGTTCTTGGCATTCGTGTGGTTGTTACTGTGACATGTGCCACCTACATAGTGATTGTAGCAGACCATGTGTATCCCTTCATGGCAACAGCATTTCCTGATGGCTGTGGTCTCCTTCAGCAGGATAATGCACTGTGCCACACTGCAGAAACTGTTGAGGAATGGTTTGAGGTACATGATAAAGAGTGTTGACTTGGCTTGCAAGTTCCCTAGATCTCAGTCTGATGGAACATCTGACAAGGGTGATCCATGAAGGCCCCACCTCACAACTTACAGAACTTAAAGGATCTGCTGCTCATGTCTTGGTGCCAGATACTATTGGAGACCTTTGGAGGTCTTCTGGAGTCCATGCCTTGATGGCTTACACTGGTGATGGTGCTGTTGCCACCAGCAATGAAACAGAAACCACACAAAACCCTGTGAGAAACAAAATAACAAAACATAATGAGACAAATTCATGATAATCATCAAAATTAAGTTTGAAAGTTACTGGTGGCTCCCAGAATCTAACAGGGCAGCTGTTAATGGACCACAACTCCCAAGCTGCCCTGCAGGCATTCATACAGGGGCTCACCACAATGGATGCTGCCCCCCAGTGTATGGGGGAACATGTTATGCACGGGGGATAAACTTGCACTGAGTCACCTTTCTTCTGGCCTCCTGACTGGGAAATGAGCTGCCACCCATCCTGGTCAAGTTGAAGGGTGACAGTCCCATCCATGACTACTTGTGATGGACTTGGCTCCAACCTTCCTGTTTACTTCCGTGAGCCTCTTAACCCATAACTGTTGATAGTCATAGACCGAGATGAGCCGAGCAAATGAAAACAAACCTGTCCAACACGGCTGTAAAGTGTGAGGTGAAAAAGTGTACAGTGCTTTTATATAAATCGGTCCAAAAAGTGCTCAATAGTGCATTCTCCATTCATTAAATAAATAGTCAATAGATAAATAATCAGTAAAATCAGTGCACATGGAGATTAACAACAAATTAAATATATTCCATAAAAACAAGGTTAAAGTCATAGGGAGGAAGCAGTTCTATTAAAAGAGCTCACAAGCATTGGTGCATCCATCTTAAAACTGAAGTCTCCTCCACTAACCCTGACGGGATCCTGCAGCTAGAAGAGCCATCCTGCCATCGGGCACAACAAAGTCTTTGACTGGCTCAGACCCTGCTGCCATCACAGGCTGGTCGCTGCACTGAGCCTTGTTCCTCCGACTTTCCGGCTGCCTGCCTCCTTTCTCTTGCACCGGCTCTCTCCTCCCCATCCTGCCATCTTTCTCCCATCTCTTCAACCCCCAGTCTCTCTTTTTTCTGTTCCTTTTCTCTCTTGCCCTCTCTCTGTGCCATTCAGACTCCTTTTATATGGCCTTATTTTTGCGCAGGGGTGACATGCCGCTACCTCTGAGGTGTGAATGAGGCACCTGACTAATCTGCTCGCCTTTACACGTGAATGCGTGATCAGCCAAGCACCCCAATCACCCCTGGAGAGAAGCGCACTATCACAAACTTGACCACAAGTCATAGCAAGGTTTGGGGCAGCCACCCGTATAATTGGTATCCTGGCTGCAAAATCATAAAAATGTTACACAGCACTGATGTGCAAAACAGAACTGAGGGAATAGGGAAAAGGTGGAGGCTTTTAAAGGGGAAGTCAGAAAGTGATTTCAAAGGGGTCGGGCTCATAAGGGTCTTCAACCATAGGCTTGGACCCGGAAGTGACGTCAAGAGTACCAGGTGGAATCTCCCGTGAATGGTCTGCAGGAAAGGGAGAAAAAGAGTCAATGCACTCTTCCACATCCTGGTCTGATTCGGAAGTGCCCTTACTCAAGCCCTTTGGCTGCCTCCCATGCGCACGTGTGTGACATGCACTCACACACATCCACGCCTGATGGGAGCCTGCACTTGCCAGGACGTAATTATTTATTTAAAAACTTCACTACACCACAGACCTCTCATCACACTTCTGGGATGCCAGTCCCGGTGCACCATCTACCGCAGTGCCTCTTCATGTCCCTCCTCTCTTCCTAACCATGCGTTTTACTGGACTCCTGGCCAGGTAAGTGAATGGGGCCCATGCCGGTGAGGACGCTAGTCCGTTCATCTTGATGCATCCCACTAAATTGAAAGTTACTGTAGAGAGATTGGAGCACCGAGTGGCTTTCCACATTTCATTCTTGCATTCTTGCTGTTCGGGTTCAGAGTCCTGGTGGTGCAAAGTCCTCTCTACTGTAGAGTCCACTGACCTGTGAATTCATATTCACTGTAATGACATGCGACAAAGTGGAATACTCTGCATTTACAGAGTTAAAGTGAAAAACACAAAGCACATTTTCTTTGACATTTGAAAGAGTAAAGGAAAAGAGGAATTCACACATTTTACATGTTCCATTGGTTCCCAGATTTGACATTCAGCTGTGCCACACAAAGTTGTTAGCTGTACATTTTTTCAAAGAGTACAGTGCTGGCAGTTGTGAGCACAGAAGACGCTCGTCCAAAACATTTGAAAAACTGGAAAACGAGGCAGTGTGTGGGCAAGACGAAGGAGAAGTCAGAAAAATGGGTTGAGGTTAAAGCAAGTAGGATTGGCATAGCAGAAAAAGCAGAACAAACCTCGAAGTCGGAAGAAACATTGCCAAAGGTTCCTTAATATGCAAGCAGCCTTTTCTGACATAACTAATAAGAAATGCAAGTTTTGTTTTATTTATTTTAGTCCAGAATCTTGGTCACTAGGTAAACTGTGGCATCCCCCGAAATGGTCACAAGAGTGATGACCTCTCCGCCAGCAACTGCATTAACCATGAGACCAGTAAGTACGTTGTTGCCAACAACAAAATGAATAATGGGAAAGCCGAAAAAATAAAGTGGCAGCATGATGATGTCACCAGTAAATCAATAACCTGAAACAACGTTAGAAATGGATGAAAACCAAAAAACATTTCACCCAAATTAATGACATGACATTTGTCAGCAGTGGGGTCCTCAGGGTCTCCATTTCATTCTGATGGCAAAGTGCCATCATTCCAATGGAGAGTGTGACATGACACTGTTGTACCCTATGTCCGTAGAACAGCTCGAAGTTGTTGGCAAATTGATTCAGGTTCTTTATCCACCAGTTGGACAATACAATCAATTTTTCTCTTCCGTCCATGTCCAAGGAGGTCCATACAGTAAAGTTCTTAATGACGCTGCACACAGTGGACACAGGGACATTGAAATCCCTGGAGATGGCCTTGAGGTGGCCTTAAATCCTCAGACTCCATTCTTTCCTGTTTTCTCATTTCTCCGTGCTTGGAGCGGTACACACAGACACAAAGCTGGAGTCAGCTTTTCTCCAGTTAAACTGGTTACAAGTGGGATTTCAGTTACCTGCTACAGGAAGGTGAGTTTATATAGAAATTAAAGGAGCATCACATGACTGAAATCCAAGTATTTCTGACAATTTTGAATAGGTGCCGCAATTTGGTCCAGTCCATTTCTAGAGTTTGGTGTGGAGTGACATCAGGTTGGACTTTGTTTCTCTGCTCTTCTGTATTGTTCCAATGCAAACTGAAAAAATCAACATCTGAGGACCAAAGCATTTGGAATTCCAGCAGTTTGTTTGGAAGAAGTACCATGACTGTAGAAGTGCTGGGGAGCCATGACTGTAGAACTAAGCTTTCAACGTACACATGGAAGGTTGATGAAGGTCCTAGGCAGGAATCATTAGTGCTTGGAAGTTATACTCACTTTATTACTGTTATGAAATTAACATCTGTCAGCACCTGCTTCTCCATTTTGAATTTGAGTTCTCAGGGTGCTGCCATTTTGTATGGTTGCTTTATTTACATTATGCACTGCCATTTTGTTTACTAGGGGCGCCACCATTTTGTCCCTGTTTGTTTGTAACAATCTTCCAATACTTGTGAAAGCCGTGATGGGTAATGTCCTTCTTGTCCAAGTTTCTGGATAACAAACAGACAAGTTTAAGGCCAGAGATATATTTAATGCTATGTGGTGAATGCGCTTGAGGATGCCACTGCTACACAAGTAGTCTACTGACTATATTTGCGCTTACTTATGTAAATCTGAAGGATTCCAGCAGGTGGCAGTGTGAGAAATCACCACACTGAGAAACAATGAGTTGAGGAAAGAAAGATGTTAAAGAGAAACATTTTTTGCATTGTGATGCTGTTGTGAAAGTGTAACAGTGACACAGAAGATGGTGTGTGAGGCCTTTAAATGTATCGTGTCATTACAATGGGGAATATGCGACACTTGTATTGCCTGTGTGAGAAATGGATGAAGTAAAGCATTACAAATATTTTCGCATCTCAGAATTTAAGTTTGATGATTTGCTTCACCACATCGAACCATTCATCAAACATCAACGCACACACATTGATCCAGTTGGAGGTGCAATGCGTCTTGCCATCACACTGTGTTATCTTACAAGGGCTGAATCCCCGCTTCTTTTCTTGGACATTTTCCACTTTACACGGATGTAATGGTCTTGAATTTACTTCCATTTCATCCTGCACGTTTCCACATAAACTCTCAAAGAGCTGGCGATTTGATGCCAGCTGTTCTGAAAGGCATGTCTGCCACTATGGAGATGTTGATGGTAAACTACGATGCTGACGTCACATACCAACATGAACACACTGCACTAACCCCCCCAAAAATGTTGCTGGTACTGCAACTCACGCACTTGTTGCTTTAATTTCTGACGATCTGCCCAGTGGACGTGACAAAAGATTGCTGGGAATGCATGGCAGCCATGATATGTGTGTGTAAGCATTATGAGTATCAAGTATAAACCCAGCTTAACAGTTCTTTAGTCTAGCTTTGATTTAAAAGTTCCGATCTCATGTGTTTTCTCTTTTTGTTTTTACTGTTCACACTTTGTGCAGTGAGCTACAGTGTGATTGTAAGCCTAGTGTGTTGACCAAGCCGTATTCAAAAACTCCTTTTCCAGTTAAAAAAGGTGCACACAACTTGGATGACCACACACAAAAAGAATATTTAATTCTTGTTAGGTTTTGTGAAGAAAACTATCGATGAAACAGCAACTTTTTATTTTAGGAGAAAGTGAAGAGCAGTGATGAGCAAACGCTGCTGAATTTGTTTCACCTCATGTTCAGCAAAATCATAGAAATGTTGAGGAACTTGTCCGAACTCTGTGAAATGACGATGGAGAAGCTGCACTAGTGTTGAGTGGATTATAATGGAGCAAAGTGTCTGCCAGCTATTCAATTTCTGGTACCTGCGACTCTGACTCGTGTATCTACTGTGCTGACTAAAAGCACACAACTTAAACAATTCATGGGCTGGCTACTGTTTAGTACTCTAACCTGTTCAGGTTTAAAGGCTGTAGCGATGTTGTTGTGGCTTTCAGACTCTGAATGACATTAAACATTAGTCTAAACTTCCAAAGATTAAAAGAATTTTTTTTTTAATCCAAAATCTAGAATATTGCAATTCCCATTTAGTCAGAGTTGGTATGTTTTTACTGATTGCAGCTCTGACTCCAGTAACCCAGTAATTGTTTCCGACTCACCAGCCCTGCAGATACGTGACCTGAGCTGTGAGGCGGCAGCACTAAGCAGTGTACTACTGTGCCTCCCTGAGATAAAATTACACTCCGAGTCCTTTATCTCTCTCCATGTCACCTGCGCTCCTATTACTACGGCTAACTAACAGCCACTGAATCTGTGATGTATGTGATCAGCGTTACATGCTCAGGAGGCTCTCCCTGTCACTGCCTTGTTGTGATGAGCATGACATACTTAATCTGGCAGTGAGGCACAACGTACAGCCAAGTATTTTGAGAATATCCTCATTATTGTCAACTGAAGTACCCCTTAAATGACAATACTGCAGGCTTTGGACTTCAAAGGCTCAGGTTCTTGATTCAAACCCCGCTACTGACACTGTGTGACCCTGAGCAAGTCACATGACCTGCCTGTGCTCCAATTATAAAACCAAAAGAAATGGAGCTAATAGTAACTTAAATTTTGCAAGTCGCTTTAGATAAAGGTGTCAGCCAAATAAGTGAAGGTAAATGTAGTTTTAGTTGTTTCTAAGTAAGAAACTTGGGTTTCTTCTGGCTTTTTTATGTATTCTGCTAGATCTTTACATATAGAATGTTTTAATTTTATGAAAGACGTATTTTCTTACTTTGTATTGTGATTTATGGGTTTTGGAGTGTGTAGATTGCATTTTGTTCACATATTTTGCATGTTTAATTTTAAGTTGTTTTTTTTTTATCTGTACGTTTGTGAAATCTTGCAGGATGCTTTTTATGAAGGTGGCTTGCTGTTCACGTCATCCATATTTCTGGACATTGCAAAGCTTCTCTGTGCGGCTAGTTAGTGATTCAACAGTTCAAACAGTTAGGGACTTTTACTTGGTTTTGGACCCTGATTATCTGATTAGCATTTTTGGATTTTTAGGTAATTTGACTTTGTTGGGATCTTTGACTTCTTTGTGTATAAATATACATATATACACTAGGGGGCTTCGCTTGCCAACCCCCCCAGCCTGCGCTATGCGCCAGCCACTTCATGTCTCTGCCGCTCGCATATGTGGATTTCACTTTCACCAAACAACAAATCTTTTAATTCTCTCCATTGGGAAGAAACGCTACTTTTCCTTGATGGCAACATGCATTAGACGATCTACAAGTCTCTGACTTAAAAGTGTAAATCCGAACAATATATTTGATCTCTTTTCGCTGTTCCGTTATTTCACTGTGTAATAATTTTTGTTTGTTTGTGCTAATGCGATCTTTACTTTCATTTTTTTAAAACTTTCAAATTTTAGCACTTTCATTATCTCTAACCTGCTCTGCGTGTGTATCGTGCCAACATTTTTGAATACTTTAAGACATTCTACTTTGTCATCTACTCTTTATCTTTTATTTCTGGCCCCAGGCGTGGTTAAATCTCTTGGCACAAAGTCCCGTCTCGCGGGACGTGAAAGTATCTCTCTGAAAAAGTCACGTTTCGTCCCAGGCTTAAAAGTCTTATCTCGTCCCAGGATTTTTTTTATTATAATAGAGAGATATATATATACAGTAAAACCTTGATTATCCGTCACTTGATTAACCGTCAGTCTCCATTAACATTGAGCATGCCAGCGCCTACCTATTACTGTATTACAGTACACTGTGAGCTTTGCACATTGGAACAACTCTCCATTTTGCTAGCACGTAGTGTTCTTCCCCAGCACCACGTCAGGCCGCATTTTGAAATCACAGCGTCAGTTATGTACCTTCAGTTTTAATAGTGTTTTGTAGCTTTTCTCTGTTGTTATAATTAATCTACTATACACTGTTATGGCCGATAAACATATGTGTGTGGTGTTGGAATTATCAGAAAAAACTAAAATTATTAAACGTTGATGAAATGGCAAAGTGCTTCAAGTATTGCTTCAGTTTACGGAGTAGGAAGAACAACAGTGGACGATATAAAGTGTGATGCAGACAAAACTGAAAAACGTGTCGAAAATGGAAACCACTGACGGTAATGTTTGTATTCATGTTAATGTTCTTCTGTGTTACGTTTTCTTCTTAAAATCTGTTATATTATGCTTTGTTAATATATTGTGATGTGCAGGCAGCTTGTGATGCGCTGTGTGGGAACAGAAAGGGCAGAATGCTGTAAATGATAGAACTGGGTGAAGGGCTTCTGTTCTGTGAGGGGTGGACATGACTCTTAGGAGTTGAGCGACAGGAAAAGTTAGGAGAGAAAGGAAGGTGCGGCAGAAGGGAGTTTTGAGTAGGGAGTCAGGAGACAGTAAGCAGGAGTGTGTGCGATATAGAGAAATAAAGAACACAAGTGGCAGGAGATAAACGGATTGGTAGGGAAAGTTTTCTTTTATTGTTTTGGAGGTTTGCTCTGTAACCCAGATAGCGGAGTATAAGACAGGGCACCGTTTGTTATGGAACGATAGACTCCAAGTAAAAGCAGAAAACTTCAGTAGCTCTGACTTGTATTTGCTTATTACGCTGGCTGTTACATTATATGAATTCATTAATTTTTTAATACTATATTATATTTTGTTAATATAGTTCTGTTTTGTAAACAAATACAACTTTTCACTAAACTAGTCTACTGTATATCATTTTTAAAGTAGCTGTTGTTTTCTGTCTTTTCTCTTACCCGTCACAGCCTCAGTCCCGAGCCCTGATGGATAATTGAGGTTTTACTATATATATATATTTTGGAGCTTTGGCTTTATTTCCAAGTGCTTTTTAACTCTGCTGCCCTTGGGGCTTGCTGTTTTCCTTCTGGTAGAATACTTTGATTTCCTAATTTAGATGTTGAAATGTCTTGATTATTTTCAGAATTTGATTTCTCAATTTAGATTTTGAAACATACATACCCAGTCCGTCAGCGATTTTCAAAGTGATCCTGTTGTATCCAAGAAGAGCAAAAGTTTTGCTTGTGTGCTCCCTGGTGTTTCTTCAACCACATTGCACTTCCAGTACACACGTATGAAAGTTCTGCTCATGCACAACGCAAATTGGGTGGGTAGCGCAGGTCAGGTAGTGACAACCCTGTGATGTCATGTTAGTCTCACAAATATCATGGGGTGCTGGAAAAAAAAAAGTATCTAAGCTGAACCACATGGTGAATCCGTGCACCACCCATTTCACCCACCCACAATCTCCCCCCAAACATATATACCACCACCATTGCCACCCCCACCATTCCCCTTCAGTGTAACAGTGAAACCAGTCTGAGAGCAGAGCAGGAGATGGGCTTTGTGACGTGGCCTCTCTTTTAACAAGGCTCTGTAAAGACATCCACCTGATATGACTGTCACTTTGGCAAGGGGTCTCGTTTTACTTGCATAACCAAGGCTGCAGAGATAAGATTGTCTTGGAAAGAAAGGAAGAAAGCCGCAGAAGGGAGAGGACAGATAAAATGTCTGTCTTTGAGTGTTTAGGCGGATACTGTTCTCGTGTAGTGTTTCCTTTCCTTTCGCAGTGGGTTAGTGCTCAGAATTACCTTTCTCTTCCTTATTGGGGGGGTTTTCAGGGGTTAGTTTTGATGTGTAGCCACAATGTTGCATTACATTTGTTAAGAGGATGAGTTTTTCTGAATAAAATAGAGGTAGACTTAAAATTAACACCTTGAAGGGGTGAAAGAAAGAAAGAAAAAAAGAAAGAAAGAAAGAGACAAAAAAGTGTGTTGGTGTAAAAATGGGTTCTGCAGATAATGCTTTAAAAAAAGCAAAAGAGAAGGAGAGAAATGCAAGACTAACACCTTCCCACTGCTTCTGCACTCTGTTCACTTATCTGGAAAGTTGCTCCAGATCAGAAGAAAGTAACAGAGCATAAGGCAGGACAGCAAATTAAGACACCACGCAAAGCGCAACATTCTAGGATCATTTTAATTTAAAAAAGGAGAAAGAGAGAAAGGAAGCAATAGCAACAGCCTGCCGCTGCCCCTGCATTCTTTTTCAGCTGTCGGATAACTTTCTGCAAAGCAGAAAGAAAGGAGAGTGACAGGCAGGACAGAAAACAAATACAGCCCCCAACCCCCCCATCTCCTCATCCCCTCCTCCGCTCCTCCTTGGATGCCCTCATGAGAGACATCTGGGAACGCCATCACAGATTTCCTGTCCTCCTGGCACATGCCAGCGGTGAGAGCCGTGAGTCACTTTCCCCACACGATCCTGAGGAAGCGGCGTGTCGAGCCAATCATTCTGTCTTGTTGGCTTTTCTTAGGCCGTTCAATCTGAGGGCCTCGTGGGCTCCTTGACTCTTGACTGCCAGATTTTTGCCTAAGGAGTAAAGCAGGTCAGGAGACAAATTCCATCAGTCACTGGGATGGGGTTGGGGGGTGTGGAAGCTCATGAAAAAACCGGAAAGGAAAAGAAGCTCCCTGCCGCATTTTTTCTGACATCCGATAACTGTTTCTCTCTCACTTCTTGGACTTGACGGCTGCTAGTTTGCCGTCCGTTCTTCTGCCTCTTGTTCTTTAAATCCTTCCTCTCATTGTGTCCCAGGGGAGTGTTTTTCAGATCCACTTTATGTTTAGTGTTCCTCACATGGTGAGACAGCAGTGAAGACAGCAGTCCAAAGGGGCTAAGAAGTTAAGTGACAGGGAAACATTTGGCTCCTCTTCACTCACAAATCTTTTACTGTTCTCATGTGTGTCTCACCCAGTGGGGTGCACCCTGTCGTTTGCACAGATGCCCCTTCACTCCTGCTTTGCATTACGAGTTTCCTGGAAGTGCTAGGGATGTTTAAAGAAGCTCTTCAGATCGGGTGTAGAGCTGCCTGTTTGCCACAGTGCTGCATGGACAGCTAATGCAGGAACTGCATGGCAGAGAGAAGGTCTGTGTCAGGATCTTCAAGCAGATGTTTGTATGTCACTTTCTTTTGTCATTCACTTATTCGTTTATATTGTTTTCATTTTCTTCTTGTCGCATGTCAATAATGTAAAGCTTGCCCGTTTTGATAGATTACTGTCTCGATACTCCAGCATTTCCAGGGTCATTCATGTCGTAGAGGGCATTTCATTTAAAGATAAGCCACATGTGAACTTTGTTTTGACAAATGAGGAGGAGGTTAGATACTTTTAAAGAAAAAAAAATCATTCTTGAGCTATTCCACTTAGAAAAAAATCAGCTTTTGCTCTGTGCTTGTCATAGAAATTCAAATTCTGTTTTCCCCTTTCGATAGAAAGGAGCTTTGGTTCTCAGAAGGGTTTTCAGCACTCAGAGGGGCAGTCGCGGTGCTGGCCATTCCATGGAGCAGACCTGCATATGGTAGTCGAGCACAGGTACGGTACCTCATTAGTGCTTAATAGTTCCGAGTGAATTCACTTTGCCTCAAGTTTGGCGAAAACATGGTAGTGTTAGGGAATTTCAGTAAACTTGTCGAAAAGCTTTGAAGTCGAAGAGGAAGGAGAAACTGAAAATGTTTTGAGCGGATTATAAAGGTGCCGTGGTCTTTTAAGTGTCATTAAAGGTTAAACAAGTGTCTGCCAACTATCCTGGGATGATTATCGTGGCCAAAAACGTGACCGGGGCTGTGCTAACCAGAGTACCGCCATGCCTCTCACTGCGATAAAATTATACTCAGAGTCTTTTATCTCCCTCTGCGACTCCACAAATGCAAGGGATCATCGTTTCATACTCGTCTGTCCTGTCGATGTACCTGTCACTACCCAATCTGTGCTGCATATCAAGAAGCATGGCCTGTTAAATCCAGCAATACTGTTTATTTTTTTATATAACTGCACTCTGGCTGGTGTATTGTACACAAAGGGGCGCCACTGAGCACCAATCTCAGACACAGTTCTGGGTTTAATTAAAGTTTTTTTCATCTGTGCCATAGTGACTTCTCCAGTTGACAAAGTCGAGACCAATACAACCAAAGGTAATATACCGTCCTCTTCCGCTCCTCTAGGTGAGTGTTGCTCACTGCCTCCCAACTCAAGATTCTTAACTCAAAATATAGTGGCTTCACCTTTATTCCACCCGGGAGTACTTCCATTGCCATGACATTGTCCGGCTTAAGCACTTCTGGGTCATTTGGAAGCTCCAAATTAGGGAAACCTTCTCCCAGTAGCACCCTCTGGCGGCATCCACAGGCCTCTACATTGCAGATCTCATACAACCCTGCAGGAGTCCGGACTGGAGCCTTGCCAGTGAACAGTGCCACTTCTTGCAATGCGGGATTAGCTGTCCTTGATAATCAGTCTTCCCCCACCCCCCAGTTCATCCATTAGTCGATTGTGCTGACTGGCATAGGAATTGAGAGCCATCCCAGCTGAGATGTATCTCCACCTGTGTAGTTCATCCATCATGAGCTCCTGGACGAGTCTAGTCAGGATGCTAGTCCATCCATATTGGCATTTACAGTGTATACGGCATCAGTAATTTTGAACTGATATACTTTATTAGTCCCCCAAAGGGAAAATTGTCTTTGGGAGTCAGGTCCAGTCAGGATTCCAGTCCTTCTGTTATGGTATTTACAGTGTGTATGGTGTAGATAACTTATTGCAGCAGATCGGGCTGTAAAGTGTAAAGTAGGGTACGCTTACAGTACAGCTGGGTGAAAGTTTTCCACATGTGCAATGCAAATTGAGCAGGTAGTGCAGAGCGGGTGCTGACATTCCCATCCATCATTGCAGCTACAGCTCTGTGATGGCAGGCTGGCTTTGCAAAGCATCATGGTGAACTGGAAAGAAAAAAAGTTTGTCTAAGCCAGCAGCATGGCAGACTTTTAGGGAAAATGCCAGCAAACGAGGTCACCAAAGAACCTGCAAATCTGCAGCAAAAGGCGCTTTGTCGAATTTGGTGCTTAATTCACCTGTCGATTGCACCCGAGTTGGCCGCTGGTCACAACAGACCTGCTCAGGATTACAGTTTTTTCTTTATGTTAAAAAAGGTTTGTTTTTTTAACTATTATACAGTATTTTACACTTAATTATCTTTATTTATTTTCTGTTTTTGTTGTTTGTCCATGGCTGTGTAATTACTGAAGCATACAGCCTAGCCCTGAAACACGTAAGCTGGCTCCTTCACTTGCCCCAAAACATTTGAAACCCCTCAGGCATTAATTGGTCCTTTCAGTGTCCATCTCCTATGGAGGGTCCATTACCTCTGCATTTACACCATAATGAGACAGACTTCTCCTCTTCACCTCTGTTGTTTTTCACTGGAAATTAAAACTAAGACATGCAATTCTTTATAAATGAAGTACATTGAAGCGTATGACCGTCTGGTAAATATAAACGCTGCATGGCTCAGCATCTTTGTGTTTTCTTTTACAGTTAAGTATTAAGCTCGTCTTCCCTCTTTGGTTTCGTCTTTGTAGTATTTGGGAGAAGACATTTTTTAAACAGAAGTGGCAGTTACTGTGCTTGTTAAGCTGCATCTCTGCACAGGAGCTCCCGTTTCACATATTGCTGCACTTTAAGGTGATGCGGCCCCTCAGCACCTGCTCACGAAGAGTTCATCACAGGGTCAGCTCTGGAATTAATGCGGACTCGGCCTGATGGCAGTTACTTACCTTTTTCACGTGAACAGACGTCAGCTATTTGGCGGTGTTTTTTCAAAGTAGGTAGAAAGGACATAAAGCAAACGAAGCAAGTGTGACTTGTGTGTGGAATGTGCCAAGCTAGACGTTTGGAGGTGTGCTGCACATTCTGTGCCACACACTGGGCCATAGGTAATTACAGGGCCCGCCATAACGTTTGAGACAGAGGCACATTTTTCCTTGATTTCCCTCTCTGCTCCACAGATTCAAATTACAAATCAAACAATTCAGACGTGATTAAAGACCACAGTGCAGACTTTCATTTAAGGGAATTGCATACATTTTGGTCACACAGCACTTCTTACACAGGGTCCCCCCGATTTCAGGGCACAGTAATGTTTGGGGCCATTGGTGTCACAGGTGTTTGTGATTCCTCAGGTGCTTTATAAGATAACTTGGCTTGCTTCTACCCTTAGGAGTCTGTAGTTGCCATTGTTCAACATGAGGACATGAGCTGTGTCACTGAAAGTCAAAGAAGCCATTATGAGCCTGAAAAATTAGAACAACACCATTTGAGACATCAGGGAAACCCATCCATCCATCCATTTACCAACCCGCTGAATCCGAACACAGGATCACAGGGGTCTACTGGAGCCAATCCCAGCCAACATAGGGCACAAGGCAGGAACCAATCCTGGGCAGGGTGCCAACCCACCGCAGGACACACACAAACACACCCACACACCAAGCACACATTAGGGCCAATTTAGAATCGCCAATCCACTTAACCTGCATGTCTTTGGAGTGTGGGAGGAAACCGGAGCGCCCGGAGGAAACCCACGCAGACATGGGGAGAACATGCAAACTCCACGCAGGGAGGACCCTGGAAGCGAACCCAGGTCTCCTAACTGCGAGGCAGCAACGCTACCATTGCGCCACCGTGCTGCCCCATCAGGGAAACCTTATAATAATAATATTAATAATAATTCATTACATTTATATAGTGCTTTTCTCAGTACTCAAAGCGCTATCCACACAGGGAGGAACCATCCATCCATCCATCCATTTCCCAACCTGCTGAATCCGAACACAGGGTCACGGGGGTCTGCTGGAGCCAGTCCCAGCCAACACAGGGCACAAGGCAGGAAACAATCCTGGGCAGGGTGCCAACCAACCGCAGGACACACACAAACACACCCACACACCAAGCACACACTAGGGCCAATTTAGAATCGCCAATCCACCTAACCTGCATGTCTTTGGACTGTGGGAGGAAACCGGAGCGCCCGGAGGAAACCCACGCAGACACGGGGAGAACATGCAAACTCCACGCAGGGAGGAGGGAGGAACCAGGATGATGTAAATCAACTGTCTGGAGTATCGTGAAGAAGAAAAAGCACACTGGTGGACTCAGTAATCACAGAGGGACTGGTAGGCAGTATGATGTAGTGGTTAAGGCGCTGGACTTCAAACCTTGAGGTTGTGGATTCAAACCCACAAATGGCACTGTGTGACCCTAAGCAAGTCACATGACCTCCCTGTGCTTCATTAGGAAAACCAAAAGAAATGTAACCAGTGGTATCATAAATGTTGTAAGTCACCTTGGATAATAGTGTTCGCCAAATAAGTAAATGTAAATAGGCCAAGGAAGACCTCCGCCTCTGATGACAGAAGAATCCTCAATACGTTAAAGAAAAAGCTGCAACTGCCTGTCTGACAGATCAGAAACAGTCATTAGGAGGCAGATATGTGTGTGTGTGTGTGTGTGTGTCAGAGATGACAATCTGCAGAAGACTTCATGAACAGAAATACAGAGGTCACACTGTGACATGTAAACCACAAAAACTAGATGGCCAGATTACAGTTTGTGAAAAGGACTTCAAAAGAGCCTGCAGAATTCTGGAAAAAGGTCTTGTGGTCAAATGAGACAAAGATGAACCTGCATCAGAGTGATGGCAAGAGCAAAGTGTGGAGATGAGAAGGCCCTGCCCAAGATCTAAAGCAGACCACCTCATCTGTTAAACATGGTGTTGGGGGTGTTATGGCTTGGGCATGTATGGCTGCCACAGCTCCTGTCACACTTGTCTTCATTGACGATGGAACTGCTTATGACATTGGCCAATGAATTCTGAGGTTCATAGAAACATTTGCTCAAGTTACAGTAAATGCCTCCAAACTCCCGTGATGGCGCTTCATCCTACTTGAAGATAATGATCCAGACATACTGTTGAGTCAACAAAGGAGTTTTACAAAGCTAAAAAATGGAAAATTCTTGAATGGCCAAGCCATATACTGAAGAGAAAACATTGAGGGATGCAAACATAATGGCTGCATGAGAGGCTTATCCGAGTATCACCAGAGAAGACCATCAGCACTTGGTGATGTTTATGAATTGCAGACTTCAAGCTGTCATTGCATGCAAAGGATGTGTGACAAAGTCCTAAATGTGACGGCTTTAATACACCTGACATTGCTGTGTGTCCCAAACTTTATGTTGCCTTGAGGGGGAACAGTGTCGAAAAATTGGTGTGACCAATCCCCTTATCTGCAATGTGCACTTTAATCACATCTGAATTGTTTGACTTGTAAATATAAACTGTGGAGCAGAGGGGGAAATCAAAGAAAAATGTGACTTTGTCTCAAACATCTTGGAGGGCATAGTATTTGGCATGGTGCTCGGTTTGCTGTTCCATGGGAGAGCTTTCACTGTAGTTGTTTGGCATAAAAGAGATTTCTTGGTGAGCCCAGATATTTAGATGAAGTGAATCACTGTGTTTAGTTCAGGCTTTCATCATATATGTAGCCTTGGCAGTAGGGTGCCATTAGGTATGAGATCAGGTCGGGCTGGGTGATATGGACTTAATTTTAAATCCAAACTCTGTGCTATTCAATATTTCTCAATATGTTCTCATAACACATTAAAGTTAGAAGGTCAGCACCATATAGACAGATATAATATATACACATGTTCTGTGCAGAGTCCAAAACCTGGTATGTTTTCTCACAATAATATTATGAAATATTAGCAGTTTTGTTTTTTTTTTCTTTCAAAACGTAACGTAACAGTTTCTTGAATGGCTTAGCTTACAGGAAGCAGATGTAATAGCGTGTATTTTTTGCTGCCATTTTTGTTTTAGATCTCCTCGACTTAATTTTTAAGCTTCCACTGTATGATTCCCTGCTTTGCTGGCATGTGTGTCATGGTGCTCTCTCACTCTATGTTTGTCAGTTTTATAGAAAGGTAAAGCTCTTCATTCACTACAGCGCTAAGCACTGGTCACAGCACATGTTCAGCTGTGTATTTTTCATGTATTGTTGTATGATTTACATTGTTTGTAATTGTTCCAGATGCTTTTTCTTGTTTGTAGCAGTCTGTATGATGTAATGTAATTGTAAGCCACTAGGGGGTGTACTGCCACCCTAACCCCCAGACACAGACAGGCAGGACACTGGTTCACTCAACACCCATGTTTATTTACAATTAAAAGTGCACAAACCACCCACAGCACACCAATATACAGTCCATTCCCTTCCTTGCTGCCAGTCCATTCGCCTCCACTCCTCGTCAGGCTTTGTCTCCTTCCTCCCGACTCAGGCCCCCAATGGAGTGAGGTGGCTCCTCTTATTCAGGTCCTCGGAGTGTTCCAGTTGGCTCATCACTATTACCTGGAATCACTCCTAGGTGCGCTGGAGGTCCTGTACAGGGCTCTGGAGCTCCCCCTGGCGACCCCACAGAACCCAACAGGGCTTCACCCTACTCCAGTTCCCAACATGCCCTGCAGGAATCCGTGGTGCCACAGCCGCCCAGGAGGGCTGCCCTCTAGTGTCTCAGGGAAGGTATTGCCTCATCAATGCCCTTTCCCCTGGTCCTTCCACCTTGCTGGCATTCCGGCCAGGTAGTGGCCGTAGCTGTCTCGCTTCATGATGGCCTATGGTTCCAACCACTTTGTCTTTACTTGATTTTATCGTTAAGTATGTTGATGTGTATTAAGGGGGTGAACCCCTGTGTCTGATATTATTTTTGCCAAGCTGACTTTGATTATAAGGTGCCATGTCTGCATCACTGCATTCTGTGAGCAACGTGCTCCATCACACAGAGACATGCCTTTGTGTCATTTTCACCAATGACACGTCACATATACTGTACACCTGATCTGACGTCACCTACCCTAACCTAATATTAGCATCATTTATATATATCACATAAATTAATAATAATTATTAAAGTACTAGTAATATTACATTAATAACAATAATAATATTGTAAATGACCACTTACAACTCTGTTTCGACACTATTCAGTTTTGTTTTTTACCATTGCTAAAGCATGACATTGTTAACTGACTCATCATGGCTGTATTTATTTTATAACATTTAAAAGCATAGTAAGTACCGTGCTTGGAGTTGGACAACTCATACATGGCATCCAGTGCACTTAACGGCTTCTTGAATCCTTCCTTCTCTATGATATTGACTTGTACTTTACAGGGAAGGCCCCAGGGAAGAATCTGTAAGAGGGCGGCCGATATTCTGAGGAGGGCATTGACATCTTGGTGGAAATGGAGCCATTCCAATTACCCAACTCTCTGGGAGTATAAAAGCTTCAATTTTTGAAAACTGCAGACTGCTTATCTTAGGTTTTAATTTTGCTCAAATGAATCAGGAATAACTAAAGAGGCAATTCACATTGAAAGTATTTTTCTCTTTTACATTCTTTCTGTATTGCACTAGTAATGTTTAAGTTTAACACATCTGTTTCAGTCGGTTTGTAACTTATTGGTAGCGGTAATGTAAAACAGTGTGGATGCCATGGGATCAAAATCCGTGTCAGTCAGTTTATGACTTAAGAATGGAAAAGTGTGGAGGTGCATACAGAATGAAGAATTTCGGCTGAGTCATCCATCACAAGGACAGCTAGCCAATCAAATGTGTCTAATGTCACATGTCTGGGGCCCCAATGTGGAATTTTAGTGAAAATGATTGCCCAGCAATCAACATAAAGAATGACAACATACTGTAAGAACTGATGTCAGAGACCAAGACACATCAGAAAGAAAGAAAGAAAGAAAGAAAGAAAGAAAGAAAGAAAGAAAGAAAGAAAGAAAGAAAGAAAGAAAGAAAGAAAGAAAGAAAGAAAGAGCGAGCCAATTTAATTTAGACATCAGAGAATGCAAACTTCCTGGCGGTTCGTTTTGAATGTGCTGGAGAGTTTTCGTGAGCCTTGTGCTTAATGTGATTTATTGGATTTGTTTGACCTTCTTCTCTATTTTCTTCTTACTCTGATTGTGATTTGGGACTCTGTTTGTGTTGGATTGCATTATGGTTCTAGGCAACTACATTATGCCATTTGTGTTCTTTAAGAACTTCATGTGAAACATTTTCCTGGAAATAAAGCCTTTTCGCTTTTATAAAGTTACGGTGTTTTCCCATTTATTTTGCTGGGGCTTGGCAGTATATCCCCCTCTAGTGCAACTCTTTGGGATTCTGAGTCATAACACGGACACCTGTATATTTCTTAGTGCTGGCAATTTTGAGTCCCTGTGGAGGACTTGAGAACTGACAGGCTTAAGGCATCGTTCTCATGTACTTTTGTGAAAGAGATCCTATGTGGGATACAACAAAGGGCATCACTCATATGTCACTGTGTGTGTGTTAAGGTTAAAGTGTGAGAGTAGATGAACTTAGTAATGAACTTAGTAAGTCTTACCTGGCCCACCATAACACACCAACTAAACGTTACTTTGACTTTCACTCCAAATGGACAGAGAAGTAATATCTCCCTATTGAAATTTGCCATTATAAATTCACACAGATTTTTATTTCATTAATTGATATTTTATTAACTTATTACTAACCTCTGCTCACCAAATAACATGGTGTGGTCGAGGGAGGAATCACAAGTGCCAAACATGTTGGGATGCCAAACCGGTCCTCCATGTTTACTTTTCAACACAAACAAAAAATACTGAAAATGCAAGCGTCCACTAGCATGGAGGCAATGAAATAAACGATAATAAAATGTGTCCACAGCAGGGCCTCTTGGGTCCTTTTGTGCTTCTCTTAGGTCAGTTGTGCAAGAGCTCCGTCTTGTGTCATGCTCTGTTCACAGAATGACGCCGTGACCTCTGCCGAAACCGGAAGGGGCGGAGTGAGGTGCCATCACTGGACGTCTCGTCGCTGCTGTGGAAGGCATAGGAGAGTACATGAATAGTAGCGGCGCCCCCCTCTCAACCGGAGCTGAGGAGGAATCACATATCTTACTGACAGGGATCCATAGATGCACAATGGTTATACATTTAACTCTGAATAATCTTAATAGATTCAAAGATCACCACTAAAGTGTATTTATAAATGATTCATTACATCTTGAATATCCATTATCATAAACGGGAAGTGCAATTCACCTGTGTGGTGGATGGCTGGGACCCTTGCCCGGCTGGAATGCCTCCATGCTGGAAAGACTGGGGGAGCCATCCTATCCAGGGTTCACCGACAAATGCGTGATGGACAAATGCGCGCCCGACAAATGTGCGACGACAAATGCGCGACGACAAAACCGCGAACTGATTTTCGACAAATGCGCGCGGACAAAATCATGAAAATGTTTTTTTTTCAGAATTCACTGTCTTAATCTTCTTTATTTATTTATCTGGTTTGTACAATGCTATATACTGTATACGCTGCCGTTCTTTATTATATTCTGTAAGTGCCTTGAGCATGGGAAAGGCACTATATAAATATGCAAATATGCATTTGTCGACGTGATTTTGTCATCGTGCATTTGTCGGAGCGCATTTGTCCATCGCGCATTTGACGGGTCACACCTATTCAGAGTGCTACCTCCCCCGGGTCGCTGGATGGCAGCCCCCCTGGGTTGCAGTGGTGCCTCGGACTCCTGCAGGGCTTTATGGGAGTTAAAGTTGGTTAAAGCCCTGTTGGGATACCGGGGTGCTGCAACAGCTGCTGAGCCCTCTTGGGCGTTTTTTCCGCCACACCCAAGAGTGCTGCTAGAAGTAGGTCAATGTGCACCTGGAGCACATCCGGGGTTGTTATAAAAGGAGCCAGCAGTCACCACTCCAAGAAGCAGAGCTGGGAGGAGGGAGACAAAGCTTACCTGGAGGAGAGATGTAAAGGAAAAGGAGAAAGAGAAGAAGAAGAGTACTGTGCAGAGGTGTGCTTGTGTATTGGGAACTGTGTTAGACTTGTGGGGACAAGGAAGGTGTTTCCCACGAGGAAAAATAAAAATAAAAACTCTTGTGTGTTTTGAGCCTGTGTCCTACACCTGTCTGTGTCTGGGCTGGCCTTTACACCTGCTAAACAAAAACTCAAAATGAAAATAAAATGGCCGGTAATGCAGTTTACCTCATAACTGATACACAACCATTTAATAATTTGCACAGAAGAAAACAATGAAAGCTGCTGTTTTATTCCTGCTTGTAACATTTCAGAGGCAGAAATGTATGGATGAGGGCTACTCTTCTAGATGTGGTGTGAATTTCTGGTTAGCGTTGTTATTTGATGCGAGTTAAGTAAGCGAAAGTGTGTCCTGCAATGCGGGAAGTCACCATAGCTGTTATCTCCGTCCCCCTGCTTCTCATCCCCTTACACGGTAAACAGTGATCAGGTCACAGGAGTTTGCTTAGCAGGGACCCATTCAGCCAGGAAGGCCTCTTTAAACGCAGTCACGTGTTTTATCACACTTAGCACCACCAAGCAACGCAAGAAGAGTTGGCATAGTCGTGTATAGAAAGATTATTTTGCGGATTTTATTAAACTTTCAGAATAAGTTGCAGAAAACCAAATCAAACTGCTAAACGTTACTATTTCAACTCTTTTAGCATGCTGATTTTCCCTAAATATCAAATCAAATCAAAAATTTGACATATTGCCTGGCTCAAGGATCAGATATCAGTATGAAAGTTTGTAGCTCATGGGAGCTTTGGGCTGCACATTAGATTTGGCATCCAGGTTATAAAATGGTGAGCGTCAGGGCTTAAGACATTTGGTGTTACACTTGAGCACTTTGTAAGAGAATCAGCTTCGCAGGTTTAACACTTTTGTCTTTTATGTGGCATTTGAGTTGAGTGCTTTACACGAGAGCGGCGTCCTTTGGGTTTGAGCACTTTATAAAGCATTGAACCACCTTTTGTCTGTAATGTGGCATTGGGGATGCGCAGTTAATAAGACATCGGATGCCTGAGTTCAAAACTTTTGTCTGTAATTTGGCACTGAGGCTGAGCGTTTTCTTACGAGATCAGCCATCAGAGCATTGTCTTTGAAGTGGCATTCAGGTTAGCCTCCCAAGGTTAAGAGGTTTGTCTGTATTGTGGTGTTGGGGTTGAGTGTCTTAGCAAAGCACATGTTAATCAGCCATGAGCAAAGGCTTCAGGTGCAATCTGGCATCCTGATTTCAGCGATTCAATGAGAATTCCCATACTGCAGCTGAATGCCCGGTGGGAGATGTGGGCATGGTGAGGCTCAATTGCTCTCCACTTAAACAGACTCTCCTATATTAGGCCTTAGTGCCTCTGCACGCACGTATCTACATGGTAGGGGCATCACTGTGAATTGGATGTCATGATTTGAAATGATGGTTGACATTTTGCTGAAAGGCAGCCTAGTCACAGTGATCATCCTAACTGCAGCATTTACCGGGCACGTTCTCCACAGAGCTGTGAAGGTGACACGTCCTTGGCACTTGCCTGCTTTTTCTCATGTTTAATCCATGTGGAGTCATGGCAGGACAACACAATATGTGCTGCTAAGTCTTGACAAGCTATTCTATAAAAGAGGTGTACGCTGCTCACACTTTTATGAAAGCCTGCAGGAGGACAGGCCTGAAGAAGGTGGCATCTGGCAGTGCCAAAACCTGGCCAGGCTTGTGCTTTTTTCTCTTCAGTATGCTCACAGCGGAGCTGCCCGTACCTGCCACACTGGCTTCACCCCAGGGAGGTACTGCAGTTCTTACACTCTTACTGATCTGTGTAACTGCCCCAAATGTAAACAGCTTAATATCTGATCCTCTGTGGGTGGGATCACACTTCTCACAGATGATGTCACCCACCACGGGAAGGGTAATCTTTATAAAACATCTTTGCTTTCTATGATATGATAAGAACATTGAGTTTGACTCATTCAAATGCCCGGCAGTCCAGAGCAGCTTTGATAGCTCAAAAATCAGGACATGCGGCACTGAATGAAACAAAACATGGATGATTAACACCATTCTGAGAGGTGCAACACCAGCCACTCTTCCTCCAAGAGAAGGTGGGCAGCTGTCTGCGTCATAAACTCCCACGGCTGTGCTGACCCTGAACATCTGTGGCTTTCTGTGGGTTTCTTTTTTTTTTTTTTTTCTGGCAGCCCGTGTTGTAAAATTGATGTCACCACAGTCAGGGTGGGTGTGGCTTCATGACAGTTTCTAGTGGGTGTGGCTTCAGCCTTTAAAAATATAAATAAATATTATTGGGTAAAGGTGGAGTTTTATGGAATCCTAACCCTTGGATTCTATTTTTGATTGCACTGGTTGTTCATCTTTTGGTTATAAGAAAACATATATTTGAAAATGTCATCATTAAAAAAATAATAATACAATATTAGAATTATTATCGGGCGGCATGAGATATAGTCATTAGGCTACTAATGGATCAGAATTCTGGGTCCAGTCTGTGTACTTCTCCATATACAGTTAGCTGACCTGGCACACCTAAAACACGAGATGCACGAGAGAGTGGGCCCCACAAGTGGGCTGAAGGCTGCAATATTACTCTATAACATGTGTTTTGTTAGGTTCTGCTTGCATTAAATTTGTTTTTTTTAGGTATTAAGTTCATAAAAAAATTAATTTTCTGCTTATTGTCACTTCATTTTTTTCATTACCCCAGTGATCTCTGTCCAGTAATTCACAGGTGCCCACTGTTCAGTAGTTAACATTACTGCGGTGTCCACTCTTGAAGCAAACATAATTCATTAGTTAAAATACTGTCAATTTTTCACAGGGGTCACACTGCCATTGCGTTGACTCCACTCTTTGTTTAGTTTTCTGCAAAGCTACCGTGGTGTTTACATTGAACGACCACACTCGCCATGACGGGGAGTCAATGTGACAACCCAAGAAACAGCCTTGTAACGAACGAGTCTCGCTTTAGGTGTCAGCTCCCGCTGGTCTGTCATTTCAAGGTGCTGCCCTGCTTGCCTCCTAACACATTATGGATGAAAACCTTATGGAGATGTGATCTTGGCACCTGTAGATTCAAGTGCTAAGGAGTCATTGATTGATGTAATGTTTTCCATAACATTTTTGTTTTATGGAGTCTGGTCATTATATGTCGGATGAAATGTTCCAGTGGAACGGGCTGTCGAAATACTTTTTTCCTTTTGATAACGCCGTGTGAATCCATTCTCAGGCTGTCGTTCCCCAGAAAAAAGCTTAGCACTGCAAGATGATAGCAATGGATTCATTGGTGGGAACATTGTTGTCAAGGTGGTACAGTTAGGTCTATAAATATTTGGACAGAGACAACTTTTTTCTAATTTTGGTTCTGTACATTACCACAATGAATTTTAAATGAAACAACTCAGATGCAGTTGAAGTGCAAACTTTCAGTTTTAATTCAGTGGGGTGAACAAAACGATTGCATAAAAATGGGAGGCAACTAAAGCATTTTGAACACAATCCCTTCATTTCAGGGGCTCAAAAGTAATTGGACAATTGACTCAAAGGCTATTTCATGGGCAGGTGTGGGCAAGTTCGTCGTTATGTCCTTATCAATTAAGCAGATAAAAGGCCTGGAGTTGATTTGAAGTGTGGTGCTTGCATGTGGAAGATTTTGCTGTGAACAGACAACATGCGGTCAAAAGAGCTCTCCATGCAGGTGAAAGAAGCCATCCTTAAGCTGTGAAAAAAACCCATCTGAGAAATTGCTACAATATTATGAGTGGCAAAATGTACAGTTTGGTCCATCCTGAGAAAGAAAGCAAGCACTGGTGAACTCAGCAACGCAAAAAGACCTGGACGTCCACGGAAGACAACAGTGGTAGATGATCACAGAATCATTTCCATGGTGAAGAGAAACCACTTCACAACAGCCAACCAAGTGAACAACACTCTCCAGAGGGTAGGCGTATCGATATCCAAGTCTACCATAAAGAGAAGACTGCATGAAAGTAAATACAGAGGGTGCACTGCAAGGTGCAAACCCCTCATAAGCCTCAAGAATAGAAAGGCTAGATTGGACTTTGCTAAAGAACATCTAAAAAAGCCAGCACAGTTCTGGAAAAACATTCTTTGGACAGATGAAACCAAGATCAACCTCTACCAGAATGATGGCAAGAAAAAAGTATGGAGAAGGCGTGGAACAGCTCATTATCCAAAGCATACCACATCATCTATAAAACACGGTGGAGGCAGTGTGATGGCTTGGGCGTGCATGGCTGCCAGTGGCACTGGGACACTAGTGTTTATTGATGATGTGACACAGGACAGAAGCAGCCGAATGAATTCTGAGGTGTTTAGAGACATAATGTCTGCTCAAATCCAGCTTAATGCAGTCAAATTGATTGGGCGGCGTTTCATGATACAGATGGACAATGACCCAAAACATACAGCCAAAGCAACCCAGGAGTTTATTAAAGCAAAGAAGTGAAAAATTCTTGAATGGCCAAGTCAGTCACCTGATCTTAACCCAATTGAGCATGCATTTCACTTGTTGAAGACTAAACTTCAGACAGAAAGGCCCACAAACAAACAGCAACTTAAAGCCGCTGCAGTAAAGGCCTGGCAGAGCATTAAAAAGGAGGAAACCCAGCATTTGGTGATGTCCATGAGTTCAAGACTTCAGGCTGTCATTGCCAGCAAAGGGTTTTCAACCAAGTATTAGAAATTTTATTTCCAGTTATTTAAATTGTCCAATTACTTTTGAGCCCCTGAAATGAGGGGATTGTGTTCAAAAAATGCTTTAGTTGCCTCACATTTTTATACAATCGTTTTGTTCACCCCACTGAATTAAAGCTGAAAGTCTGCACTTCAACTGCATCTGAGTTGTTTCGTTTAAAATTCATTGTGGTAATGTACAGAACCAAAATTAGAAAAAAGTTGTCTGTGTCCAAATATTTATTGATCTAACTGTAAGTTGTGGCAATGCGAACAGCAGTCTGTCTGTTTCGATCACGTTGGGCCTTTGAGAACCTGTGCTCACCGATACGCTAGTCCTTATGCCCCTCTTTCTTTCTGCATCTTGGTGCTTTTGCTCCTCAGACATTCCAGCCTACACATTGTGATGGATGGCTGGGGATCGTGCACCCGGACGTGCTGCCTGAAGAGGAGCTGGATTCATGAGCAGCTTCCACCACACTTGTAAGTGCTGCTGGAGGTTAATCGGGAAGCACCTGGAGCACTTCCGAATGCACTATAAAAGGGGCCGCCTTACTCCATTCAAGGAGTCGGGTGGCAGAGGACAGAGCTTACGAGAGAGGAGTGGAGGCTGCAGTGAAGTAAAAGAGAAGAGGAGAAGGACTGCTGAGCCTTGTGAGTGTATTGTGGCTGTGTTGTGTAGAAAAGTAGGAGCAGAACATAATAAATGTGTGTGTTGTGGACATTCTTGAGTCTGTCTGTCTGTGTTTCGGGTGTCTTTCCACAACATTCATCTTTCTCTGTGCTTCCTGTTCATCATTGTAGCCCTCCTCTTTCTTTGGGCTTCTTTTTGTTTCTGCTCATCTGATATTCTGGTGCATCTTTCTTTATTCCATTTCACCCTTCATTTTAGGTTTTATTAATTCCAGAGGAGATTAACTCAAAGTGACTACTTTTTAAAAGACGCCGGACGACATGAGTGACATTAACACATGTAAACACTGCTGTGTTGCACCAGGACACGGACAGATGGCAGACAGTTTACTGCATTAAGTCTGGCCACGGCCGGATGCTAGACATTTTGTCATTTTATATATAGATATAGATGACATGATATTTGTACATCATTTTGTTTTTTTATTTAATGCCACTCTTATTATTTAAACACTGCCACATCAACCAAATGAAAATATCTTGTTACTGTAAAGCCAAACCCAGTCTTCAATTACTGGTAAAGACAGGGTTTTTCCATTGAGCTCTCTCCAAAATATCTGGCTATGTTTAGTTTTATTTTTGTTTCTACTCTGACATATATATACAGTCATATGAAAAAGTTTGGGAACCCCTCTCAGCCTGCATAATAATTGACTCTACTTTCAACAAAAAAGATAACAGTGGTATGTCTTTAATTTCCTAGGAACATTTGAGTACTGGGGTGTTTTCCGAACAAATATTTTTAGTGAAGCAGTATTTAGTTGTATGAAATTCAATCAAATGTGAAAAACTGGCTGTGCAAAAATGTGGGTCCCCTTGTCATTTTGCTGATTTGAATGCCTGTCACTGCTCAATGCTGATTACTTGTAACACCAAATTGGTTGGATTAGATCATTAAGCCTTGAACTTCATAGACAGGTGTGTCCTATCATGAGATATAAAGGTATTTAAGGTGGTCAATTGCAAGTTGTGCTTCCCTTTGACTCTCCTCTGAAGAGTGACAGCATGGGATCCTCAAAGCAACTCTCAAAAGATCTGAAAACAAAGATTGTTGAGTCTCCTGGTTTAGGGGAAGGCTACAAAAAGCTATCTCAGAGGTTTAAACTGTCGGTTTCAACTGTAAGGAATGGAATTAGGAAATGGAAGGCCACAGGCACAGTTGCTGTTAAACCCAGCAGGTCTGGCAGGCCAAGACAAATACAGGAGTGGCATATGCGCAGGATTGTGAGAATGGTTACAGACAACCCACAGATCACCTCCAAAGACCTGCAACAACATCTTGCTGCAGATGGTGTATCTGTACATCGTTCTACAATTCAACGCAATTTGCACAAAGAACATCTGTATGGCAGGGTGATGAGAAAGAAGCCCTTTCTGCACTCACGCCACAAACAGAGTCGCTTGTTGTATGCAAATGCTCATTTAGACAAGCCAGATTCATTTTGGAACAAAGTGCTTTGGACTGATGAGACACAAATTGAGTTATTTGATCATAACAAAAAGCACTTAGCATGGCGGAAGAAGAACACCGCTTTCCAAGAAAAACACCTGCTACCTACTGTCAAATTTGGTGGAGGTTCCATCGTGCTGTGGGGCTGTGTGGCTAGTTCAGGGACTGGGGCCCTTGTTAAAGTCGAGGGTCGGATTAATTCAACCCAGTATCAACAAATTCTTCAGGATAATGTTCAAGCATCAGTCACAAAGTTGAAGTTACGCAGGGGTTGGATATTCCAACAAGACAATGACCCAAAACACAGTTTGAAATTTACAAAGGCATTCATGGAGAGGGAAAAGTACAATGTTCTGGAATGGTTGCCACAGTACCCTGACTTGAATATCATTGACAATCTTTGGGATGATTTGAAGCAGGCTGTCCATGCCATCAAATTTAACTGAACTGGAGAGATTTTGTATGGTAGAATGGTCAGAAATACCTCCATCCAGAATCCAGACACTCATCAAAGGCTATAGGAGGCATCTAGAGGCTGTTAGATTTGAAAAGTAGGCTCAACTAAGTATTGATGTCATATCTCTGTTGGGGTGCCCAAATTTATGCACCCGTCTAATTTTTTTATGATGCATATTGCATATTTTCTGTTAATCCAATAAACTTAATGTCACTGCTGAAATACTACTGTTTCCATAAGGCATGTCATATATTAAAAGGAAGTTGTTACTTCGAAAGCTCAGCCAATGATTTAAAAAAATCCAAGGAATTAAGAGGGGTTCCTAAACTTTTTCATATGACTGTATATCTATATATATATATATATATATATATATATATATATATATATATATATATATATATATATATATATATATATATATATATATATACAGTATATATCTATATATATGTACAGTATATATCTATATATACAGAGTGACCATCGGGTTCTTGGTCACCTCCCTGACACAGGCCCTTCTCTTCCGATCGCTCAGTTTAGATGGCCGGCCAGCTCTAGGAAGAGTCCTGGTGATTTTGAACTTCTTCCACTTACGGATGATGGAGGCCACTGTGCTCATTGGGACCTTCAAAGCAGCAGAAATTTTTCTGTAACCTTCCCCAGATTTGTGCCTCGAGACAATCCTGTCTTGGAGGTCTACAGACAATTCCTTTGACTTCATGCTTGGTTTGTGCTCTGACATGAACAGTCAACTGTGGGACCTTCTATAGACAGGTGTGTGCCTTTCCAAATCCTGTCCAATCAACTGAATTTACCACAGGTGGACTCCAATGAAGCTGCAGAAACATCTCAAGGATGATCAGGGGAAACAGGATGCACCTGAGCTCAATTTCGAGCTTCATGGCAAAGGCTGTGAATACTTATGTACATGTACTTTCTCAGTTTTTTTATTTTTAATAAATTTGCAAAAATCTCAAGTAAACTTTTTTCACGTTGTCATTATGGGGTGTTGTGTGTAGAATTCTGAGGAAAAAAATGAATTTAATCCATTTTGGAATAAGGCTGTAACATAACAAAATGTGGAAAAAGTGATGCGCTGTGAATACTTTCTGGTATATATATAACAAATAAGTTAAATAATAAATTTTCAATTCCAGATATTGTGTTGTAACTCTGGAAGTAGCATTACAAATGCAAGATATCTTAAGACTGCAGTGATTTATTGATTTCGAACCTTTTTAAAATGAAAGGCAGCCACGGTCTTTACCCCTGTATCTGCTATTCTCGGTACTGTAGGGGGCACTGTTTGTGCCTCCCACTCCTCAGTGTTTCACAGAACACCATGCCATGAAGCCATGAAGCCCAGGGGTCCAGGCTGGGATGCTTTAAGTCCAGAATCCAGCTGGCTGCCCACAGCTCCTCCTTCCCAGCTCAGTATCTTTTAGGCTTGCGTTTCCGCAGTCTTCGCCCTGCAGCTTGGCACATGTCCATGTAATCACAGTGGCTTCAGAATGCCCACAAACAGGCACTTGGCCAGTATTTGATGGATGTGACGAGCATAATGCTTGGGCGTTTTTTTCTACAGAGGTTTGTCTTGGCAGCCTGATGTTGTTATTAAGTTGATAAAAGTTGTTCTGTTTTAAATAGGAACCCACGTTATATGAAATGCTACCATGAGGAGTGCCACAGTGACTTTTTTTTGTTTGGCTGGGCTGATTTCAGTCACGTGTAAATGTTTTTTTGGACACTGCCTTTCTTTGAATACATCTCTCCTGCCTGTTGATAGAAAGATGAGAGCAGGACAATTTGCTTTCTGTCTTTCCTCTCCTTTCCCCCTGAATCCCCTGAACTGCCCCCCACTCTGGAGCGAAAGGTGAGCCTCAGTGTTTCTATAAGTAGGCGGGAGCAATGGTAAAATCTGCTAAGGACACACGGTCCTCTGTTCATGGGGCACGCGGGATGCATTTCGAGCTGCGGCCAGCTCACTACAAGAATGCTTTGTGTTCAAAAGGTCAGGGGTGACTGACACTTCTCAGAAGCCTTCAAGTGCACACCGTTGCTTCTCGGCTCAGTGTGCCTTTCATTTTCATCTCAACTGAAGGGCCTAATGACTCAGGTGGAATTTGTAAAAAGAGCGTTTTTGAGGATGTAGTTAAAAGAAGCTGTCATTAGGTGTCACGTTGGAGCGTGCTTTGTGCTGCAGCCGCACACCTCTCAGAATCTGCTTGTTCCTCCCATGCTCACGTGGACTAGTTCTCAGATTCTGTTTGTTGCTTTCTGCAATGGACAGATACATGGATGTTTAGTTTTGTACCAGAAAGACTATCTGTAGAGTGATGTTAACAACTGAAGTCATGATATGGCTTCTGTGGCCTGTGTTAAGTGAGGAAGGGGTTCAGTATTGTTGGAGCAATGGGGTACAAGACAGGAAGGATAGCTCCAAATGATCTGATGCTGTCTTGCTCTGCTAATCACACTAGTGTTGCTGGTGGGATAGTTTGTATGGGACTGAAACCCTATCTGAAATGCTAGCTATCAAACAAACAAACACATGTTTGCTAACCTCAAAGTAAATCCTACTTCCCCTGAGTGGAAAATCACAAGGAAAGTGGACAATAATGTCACAGTAAAGGTAGAAAAGATAATTGAAAAATTATATGGCACTCTCTTACTTTTGCTAATCACAATGGCGTAGTCGGTAGGATAGTTTTACAGGATTGTAATCCTATCTGAAGTGTTAGCATTCAGACGAACAAGTAAATGGTTGTTAACTCCACAGTAAATCCCACCTGCGAAATGATGCCAGCTGTATTGTATGATGTTGCAGTAATGGGGGGCGGGGGGGGGGGGTGAGGCAGAAAAGACAATTGGGGGAGGAGGAGAATGTCACGGTGCCCTGTTGTCAAATTTTTATCAGAAAAATACACAATGAAATACAAATATCTAATGGAGCACAAAATAAAAACCTTAAAAGATCCAAACCCCTATGTGACACCAACACTCTCAAACCATGCAGCCTTGTGAATAAACCGCACTGGTTCTTGGAGACATCAGGTCCCCTACCATTGGTGCGTTCATCGTTAGTGACACTGGATGACCGTTATCACTGTTTTTATTGTTTCCTTCATTTTTGTTGTGCATAACTTGCAGTGTATTTGTGTATTCTGTGACGTGATTTCACAGGAACGCATTAGTCGCGTTATAGGACAACATACTGTATTTAAAGACCATCCCCAGTCTTTATTTTATATAGCAACATTTGTTGAATATGTTCACCCTCACCAGAGCTTTCAGATACATGAAAGGCAGTGACGTGCTGTGTTTATGGATGCAATGAGAAGTGAAGCATACTGACACCTTTTATTGGATCACCTTTTTTTGGGTACACCTTAATAATAATAATAATAATAATAGGTTACATTTATTGAGTGCCTTTCACAAACCCAAGGTTGCTTTACATACAGAGTAAAAATAAAAAAATAAATTACACTGATAACAAAAGTTTGTAGAAGAGGAAAGTTTTCAGTTGCAATTTAAAAGTGCAGAAACAGGATCAATCTTGGAGAGACTGAGGAAGAGGGTTCCAGAGTTGAGGTGCTAGAGCACTGAAGGACCTTCCTCACAAGGTGGAGAGTCTGGTGCGTGGGACAGTAAGGAGATTACTGCTCGAGGACCTGAGAGAGTGACAAGGAGTGTAAGGAGCCAGTAGCTGATTAAGGTAGAGGGGGGCAAGGAGAAGCAGAATCTTGAATTTAATCCTTGATGGAACCGGTAACCAGTGAAGCTCGGAGAGAACAGGGGAGATGTGAGCAAAACGCTTTGTGTGGGTGAGGACTCTGGCTATGGAGTTCTGAATGTACTGTAGCTTCTGTATAGATTTTGCAGGGAGGCCAATGAAGAGGGAATTACAGTAATGAATACGAGACATTATGAAACAATGAACCAGAGTTTGAGCATCAGACAAGGACAGAAATGGACAGAGGCAGGCAATGTTACGGAGATGATAGAATGAAAATTGTGTAACTCAAAGTTAAGTGATGAATCAAACGAAACACCAAGATTTCTGACAACAGGAGCAGGTTTGACAAGTGTACCATCAATAGAAATAGAGAAACTGAATGCCTTAGAAAGTTGGGATTTTGGACCTACCAGTAACACTTCAGTTTTATTGGCATTAAGTTTGAGAAAGTTATTTTCCATCCATAGCTTAAGATCAGTGATGCATTACACACTCTGGGAGGTGAATCTGTAGGGAAGTCTGTACTAAGATATAACTGTACAAGGGGGCTCCGCCCCCTGCTCGCTTCGCTCACCTACTCCCAGCGTTGGGTATCCTGAAATACATTAGTCGAGCTCGTTCGTTTTGGAGCCGTGCCCGCTTTGCCCGCAGCATTTCAGACGCGCGTTGTAGGCGCCTGCGTTCATTGATTTTATCCAGGCGGGCTCGTGTTTGTATATCTGTCAGTCGAGCTCGTTCGTTTTGAACCCGTGCCTGCTTTGCTTCCGCAGTTTCAGACGCGTGTTGTAGGCGCCTGCGTTCATTGATCTTATCCAGGTGGGCTCGTGTTTGTATTGTTGAGCTGTATTGTGTTTGAATTTGGTGTAAAGCGTTCAGCGGTTTGTACAATCCCAAGCAGCACATTATTCCTAACTTCACTCCGCAGTAGTGCCACGCACAATATGGCGGTGACGCCTGCGCCTTCACTCCGCAATAGTGCCACTCACAATATGGCGGTGACGCCTGCGCCTTCCGTACTATGTTGGGTTTCACTATGCTGTGTAGGCGCCTTTGCCTTTCGTACTTTCCCGTGCCTTCCGTTCTATCTTTGTGGACCTGTGGGGCCTCCGTAGCCTCTTCCGTTTGAATCTGGGCTGCAGCGCAGATTCCTCTTTTTTGTGTGGCTGTGTCATTAGTCGTTAGCTATGGGCGCATTGTTGCTTCATTTCTCATTCACGTCAGTTGAGCTCTTTCGTTTTTGGGCCGTGACTCCTTCGTGCGCGGTTGATACGACTTCGCTTGCGGTTTATGAGACGTGCGCTGTATGCGCCTGCGCAGTACGTCTCATGGTCCCATCGCCGTGTACCTGCGTCCTTGCCATCCGGTTTACCATTCTCGGTTAGTAATATGGATATCGTCTGCATAACAGTGGAAGTTAAGGCCATGTCTGCGAATAATCTGACAATGAAGGATATAAAGTAGAAAAAGTCATGGCCCAAGGACTGAACCCTAAGGGGACACCATGCGACACAGGTGAGGTGGAGGATTTATATCCGCCAAGTGTGACAAACTATTGCCTATTAGAAAGATAAGATGTGAGCCATTGAAGGGCTAAGCCAGAGATGCCTACAGCAGAAATTCGTGACAGGAGGATTTTATGGTTAACAGCGTCAAATGCTGCACTTAAGTCAGAAGGAGGAGAATATTAAGGGAACCGCAATCTGCAGACCGGAGAAGATCATTGACTACACGGAGAAGAGCTGTCTCAGTGCTGTGCTGTGTATGAAAGCCAGACTGAAAAGGCTCATAGAGTGTATTATCTAGAAGAAAAGCATGGAGTTGTGTAGCAACCACGCGTTCCATCACCTTAGCCAAAAAAGGGAGATTAGAGATAAGCCTGTAACTGGAGAGAGAAGAAGGTTTTTCAAGGAATGGGGTAACTGCAGCAGTTTTGAGGGCAGTAGGGACAGAACCTGAACTGAAACATGCACTTACCAATGAGGCAATAGGAATACTGATTATGGATGAGCATGTCTTAAGCAGAGAAGTGGGGGCAGGATCAAGCAGACAGGGGGAGGCATTAGACTTATTAAGAAGTTCAGAGATGGCGAGAGAGTCAACAGGCGAGAAACAAGCGAGTCTTGATGATGGAGATGGCAGATCAGAATGAGTGAGTGACTGTGGTGTGGAGAGGAAACTGTGATAGATTTGATCAATTTTGGGATTAAAGAAATGGAAGAAAGCCTGACACTGTTCAGCTGTATTGGGACATGCTAGAGGAAGGTGTTGGTGGAGTTTATTAACAGTCCTAAAAAGAGTTCTAGGCCTAGACTTAGCACCATTTATGACAGAGGAATAATAGTTGGAGCGAGCACTGTTAAGGGCGACCCTATATTTAAGTATGTGCTCAGTGTAAAGCTGTGAATGAACTATAAGGCCCATTTTCTTATAAAGCTGTTCAAAATGCAGGCTAGTGGCTTTCATAGCTCTGAGCTCACTGGTGTACCAGGGACAAGAGCGGGAGGCTGAAACATGCCTAGTCCTGAAGGGAGACAAGTTATCTAACAGTCGGGAAACACAGCTGTTATAAAGGGAAACCATGTTTTCAGGAGAGGGAAGACTATGCAATTCAGAAAGAGACGAAGACAGAAGGGAAGCAGCAAACAAATCAGAATTAACAGACCTAATGTTACGATAGGAGACAGACTTTTTCTTGACAGATGTAGTGGTAATAATGCTAAAGTTACATTCAATAATCTTATGATCAGAAATACCAGAGAGTGAACCTGAGACAGAGACATTATTCAAGCCATTTGAACAAAGCAAAACAAGAATGTGACCCCGAGTATGAGTGGGGAAACCCACATGCTGTGTCAAGTCACATCAATCCAAAGTTGAGATAAATTCAGCTGTAAGAGAGCAGTTGATATCAACATGAATATTAAAATCATCAAGTAAAATTACAGCAGGGCAAAGAGATGAGATTACAGTGAGAAGTTAATTCAATTCAGGCAGAAAGTTCACCACAAATTTGGGAGGGCGATAAACTAACAACAGCAGTACAGGAGGGGAGGAAACCATTTTAACAACAATATATTCAAAAGATGTGACTTCAAAAAGGGAGAGTTCCTTCATTGTCTTGCCTGATGAAGGGGCCTGAAATGCCTCGAAAGCCTGTCTATTGTAATCTTCTCAGGTAGCCAATAAAAGAAGTCATTTAACTTCACTTCTCATTACTCATATGTTAAAAGAGAGGACCGACGAGAGGACGTTTGCCTCCGTGAAGCCTGTCAGATGTTACCCTTATAATAAGGCTGAGTCTCTAAGACTTTAAGGTTTGGAGTGCAGAGGTCTCGGGTACATCTAGATGGTGTTGTAGCTTGCTGGAACCCAAACCCAGAAGTAATATTATTATTGAGCAAAAGTGATGCCAGGGAGGGGGTTAATAAACTGTCACAGTGTTCAAGATAGTGATACATCACTACTGAAGCCCCAAAATTATGGGAGCCTTGCCAAAATGGTGTTAGGCTACTATTGAAGCCCCTTCAATAGTATCCCTCATTCAAGCCTTTGTAGTTACTGATGACCTTCTCAGGGTGGCTTTAATCGACTGTTCATACTTTAACAACATGGTGCTCAGCTGATCTTCACACCCCTGTAGTCTCTGGTAAGCCTAGGAAGGTGGTCTAACTCCTGTGCTCCAACCTCTGTGTTGACCTTACCAAGTGAAGCCTCCTCAGTTACTGGTGACCTTACTTAGGTACTGTAGATGTAATCCACTATTACGGTGGACTGTAGACGTCGCCAAGATGACCTTATGCCTCTGTCCAAGTCATGTGTGCATTTTGGTGTCAGATGGGAAATACAAGTGACCCGCTGACAAAATTCACCTGAATGATGTGGGAGCTCCTGGTGGGACAATTTGGAGAAAACTGCTACCTGAATTAACCGGATTGTGATGTAACCAGTTACTAACGTAAAATATAAAACATGGTCAGACGTAAAGGGTGTTTTTCTGGGTAAATCAGAGTGACGTGACACAATTTTTAATACGTTAGGTTTACTCAATAAACTTTCGTAGCAACTTTTTTTTATGTAATTTGGGGTCCTGGTGTTTCATTAGTTTTATAAAATTATAGAAAGTGAAAGGTCAGCATTCATTTAAAGTTGGAAGAATTCAGGTAGCTTTGTTCTCTCTGAATTTTTCGCTCTCGGAAATTCATATTTACTATCTCTGTGACAGCCTGTGGATGCAGCATACTGGTGTCCTTACTAAGATGGTGAATGACAACTTCTGAAGCCTGTACAGCTCGTAACAACCTTACCAAGATGGTATCAGTCTGCTGTTGTAGGCCATACAGTAAGATGCTCTGAGCCTCAAAGCACCTGCGTTAGTCTGCGGATTTATCGCTGTTTCTCTTATGGCAAGGAAATTGGCTATTAAGTACCAGACCAGTGCTAACAGACAGCATACAAAAAACAAAGAAATATTCTTTTTTGTTTATTTATTAGCCTGATACTTTCAGAAAGCTCAGTCTGGTCTTTTCACGCTTCCATATCGCTTAACTAAACAAGTGTGGAACCTCATTACGGATGAGGCGCAGCATATGAGCACAGAGCTGAAGGCCGCAAAGTGTGTCTGATGTTTTTATTGTGCGTGAAAGCTGATTTGCTATGAACGGCACGCTGCTTTTGATTTGCGCTGCCTCTGTCAGCGAGCGGCGGTCGGCTCTGAAAGGCCAATGAGGCAATTTAGAAAGCCTCACCACGCATTAAGGGAGGTCTCATCAGCCGATGTAGAAACTCTGATGCCGAGTAATTGAAGACGCTCTCTGCCCATCTTATTAACCCCTTTCTGAACCACGGAGAGCAGTGGGGCTCAAATGCGATTTCTTTAGAATGATTAATGGCTGTTTATGGGGATGTGGAGTCTTTTATTAAGGATGCTGCAAGCATTTTGCAATTAAATATGTGCTCTATGAAAATTGTATTATTATTTAATAAAATTAAAAAAAAAAGTCTAAAAGTGCAGCCAGACGAGACCGTGGTGGCTCTGTGACCTCAGGTGGGTAGTCAGGAGAAATAAATCAACTGGCCGCTTTGGGCTGCCTTCCCTTCCTGCATGTGCAGCTTTATTCAAGCCACCAGGGTGGGCAACTTGTGGGAAAAAAGGGATTTTTGTGAGCCGATGCCCAAAATCCACTTTAGTGTTAGCACTATGAACTGAAACAGAGCATCTCCCTTTCACTTTAGTCACCACGTCCCCCATGTTGCAAGGCAGTGTACGGAAGAGGACTGGCAGACCCAGTGCCCTGTGCGTTACTTGTTGATACCCTCTGCGCACCCTACACTCGCTGGGCAAATTCTTAGGACCACTCCAGGAATGCTGGGTAGTGCTTCTTTTTGCTCTCAAAACAAACCTGGGTCTTCATGGTGTGGATTCCACAAGATGTTGGAAACATTCCTTTGAGATTCTGGTCTGTGTTGATGAAAATGCACCATATAATGTCAGCCGGACGTTCCTGCTGTGAATCTCTCATTCTACCACATCCCAAAGGTACTGTAGTGGACTTGGATCCGGAGACTGGGAAGGCTACTGAAGAACACAGAAGTCATTGTCCTCTTCATGAAACCAGTATGGTTAGAAAATATGGCCATGAAGGGAATCACATGGTCAGCAACAAAACTCAAATATGCTGTGGCCTTCAAGCGATGATTTGTTGGTACTAGCAGGCCCAAAACGTGCCAAGAAAACATTCTTCCCACCATTCCTCCACCACCAGCCAGTTCTGTTGAGGTCTGAGTGCATGGATTCATGCTGTTGGCCCCAAATTCTGACCCTACCATCTGTGTGCCTCAGCAGAAATTAGGGATGTTAAAAATCAAGAAATTTGGTAAACGTTTTATATGAAGAATCAAAAGTGTGTAAACGCTGAACAAATTAGTATCAAATTACAGCAACTCAAAAGAGGCAGCTTTACTGTTCATCTCATTCTCCGTGAATTCTAACGTTTTGGAAGGTCACTTGAACTGCACTGTGCCTCTGGAATGTCTGCTAGTGTGACGCACAGTCTCTCGCAATTCATTCCATGCTTTCTGCCACTGTCTTTGGTTGGTGTTTAAGCATTGGGAGATGGGGTTTAAGACGTGCAGCACGCGTTCTCCTGTTTGGTATGACGGTCTTTTTTCTGGTTTTGCCTATGAGTGGTGTGTCTGTGTGCACCCGGCTAACAGAGTAGTCTGATTCTGACTACTTCTGTTTGCTCACCTTATAAAAAAGGAATTTGAATGGTGGATGAAGTAAACCTAATTCAGCTAGATATGACCCATTTACACAATGCAGAATAATGCGGTGCTTACCTCCCATACAACAAATGGCAAGAAATGACTATCTTAAAAATATGGATCAGTCCATTACTGAGGGGCTCTGCAAACTCTGAAATGGAGGCAACTAAAAAGCCATGTTGCCACTCCAGTAGGGACTAAGAGAAGAGAAAGTGTTAGAGTACATTTAACACCTTGGGTTTAAAACATAACTCGTATCATTTTCTTTTATGAAAACTAAAGCGTTACATAATATATCCACCGACATGCCAGTAAGCTGGTGGCGCAGTGGGTAGCGCTGCTGCCTCACAGTTGGGAGACCTGGGGACCTGGGTTCGCTTCCTGGGTCCTCCCTGTGTGGAGTTTGCATGTTCTCCCCGTGTCTGTGTGGGTTTCCTCCGGGCGCTCCGGTTTCCTCCCACAGTCCAAAGACATGCAGGTTAGGTCGATTGGCGATTCTAAATTGGCCCTAGTGTGTGCTTGGTTTGTGGGTGTGTTTGTGTGTGTCCTGCGGTGGGTTGGCACCCTGCCCGGGATTGGTTCCTGCCTTGTGCCCTGTGTTGGCTGGGATTGGCTCCAGCAGACCCCCGTGACCCTGTGTTCGGATTCAGCAGGTTGGAAAATGGATGGATGGATGCCAGTAAGCAGAATAGACAGCCCAGCTGCAAGTAACACCATTCATTCTTAAAATGGTTAAGCAGTCAGTGCTCCCTGACATCGATGACTGACTGTTATAAATGATGATAAACATCACTCATTTTACTCACCATATTGTGTCCTGAGTCTGAACAACCATACTATACAAGTCAGTATCTCCGTCTCACTAAGATACGCTTTCTGTCTAATGCGAAGGAAGAACAAGAAATGGCCTCAAAACTGATGTTGCCAGGGTCTGTAAGAGGCATGGGCATCATAGTCGGGGGAAAAAGGGTAATGATTACCCAGGGCCCACTGGGTGGGGAGACCCTTCAAAGCCTGGAATGAAAAGGACGTGTGACAAACATGGATTGAGAAGAAGGAGCCCACAGAGAAAGAGAGTCCTGTGCTGCACCCCTGTCAGAGGTCCCTTTGTTGTTACCCTTGATTTGATGTTGTAAGAAAAGGCGCTATATTGCGCCCAACCCAACACAGATTGACACGGGAGGCACCGCTAAAATAAATAAACTGCTTTTATTTTTCTTCAGCTGGAGGGCATGTCTTCCCCATAATCCCTCCAGCCACAACACAGTCCCAAACAGTAGCACCTCTCTCTCTTCCACCACCACTCCTCCTCAACAAGCTTTGTCCACCTCCACCCGACTCTGGCCGCTGAGTGGTGGTCGCTGGCTCCCTGTTATCAGGCACCCGGAAGTGCTCCAGGTGGTTGATTGCCAACATCCGGCTGCACTTCCGGGTAAGGCGAGACCAGTGCCCAAAAGGGGCCAGCCACTCCTGCTGCAGCACCCCCTGGTGGCACCTGCGGAACCCCACAGAGCTGCACAGAACTCCAACCCCCATGAAGCCCTGGGGGAGATCCGAGGAACCGCTGCAACCCAGGGAGGCTGCCATCTAGCGTCCAGGGGGAGATACTGGCCTTCCCACCCTTGTCCCCCTGGAAGATGTGGTGAAGGGGCGCCCCGGCCATCTGTCACAATGTATAAAATCGACCTGCAGTTCCACAAGGAGGCCATGTTGAAACTTTGTTTTCTTTGTAACGTGCGCTGTGATTTGTGGTTAATGGTAGGAGTAGGTGTAAGCTCTAGAGATGTTGGGCATGAAAATTCCAGAAATTGTCATAATCACACCATGGTTGATACCACTGAGATCACAATTTTTCCCATTCTGGTGTTTCACATGAGCACAAACTGGAGCTCCTGACTTGTATCTGCAGGATTTGATGCATTACGCTGCTGCCACATGATTAGTTGATTTCCTGGTGTTCGGGTATACCTCCTAATTTGCTCCGTGAGTGTATTTCAGGCAGAATGAAGGCACCTTCTGTTTTGGGTTTGCCCATCCTCCCTCCTGTCTGTATAGATTTTCCTCTGGGTATTTTTATTATCTCCTCACATCCTTAAGATTTGCAGTTTAGATTACAAGTGGCTTTGCCATGTGATCATCCAGTAAACTGTCTTTAAGTTTCCTTCCTGTAACCATAATGAAATTGGCCTAATTTGGTTCACTGAATGCCTGGATGGACATCTGAGCTTTTTCTGCTTTTACAGATTTAACAGAGGCTGTGCCAGAGGTGTCTGGAATTGAAAGGAATCCTTGGGAAGCACGGCAGCCAGCATGCTGGTGGTGCAAACCTAATCCTGCCTGGCGTCAGGTGCGGGCAGATGAGTGCCTCTGAGCAGACATTTTGTGCTCTTCTCTTCTCTTCTCTTCTCTTCTCTTCTCTTCTCTTCTCTTCTCTTCTCTTCTCAAATCGCTCTGAATCGTCTAATCAATCTTTATCTTAGATAATTCCTTTGACTTAGAGTGTTGTCACAAGCCTTTGACAAACATAATATAAAACAATAAAACCAGCAATAATGATAACATGGCTATGATGCACATTCAAGTTACGAATGCGGAAGCTTTAGGAAGCCTATGCACCTTGACCACCAGATTCTTCTTGCCACCTTTTCTGACCTTGGCATCTCTGGGACTGCCCCCAGGTGGTGTGTCCTGGTGTGAAGAGATGGCACAAGTGCACTAGCTAAGCAGAGGTGCCTTGAGGATTGCTGCTCACTGGAACCTGTCATCCTGTCTCATGATTCCTCGTGTCAGTGCTATGCTGAGGAAACCTGTCATGGCCTCCAGAGGACCACAAACAACACAGTGTCTATCTCAACCTAGCAAAGATGGACCTTCTTGCCATCCCAGCTTGTTTATCTATTCAGCACCCCCTACCAAGTCAGTGCACAACCATGGGCTTCAACTATCCTGCTTTCTTTGTTAATCATCAACTTAAGGCTTTAACTTACTGCCTTCTATTCTGACTTTTACTTTTTGACATTTAGAATTTGATGATTTTGGTTCTGATAATTTAACAGGCTTCTGAGCCTGTGTGTTCACCTCCGGATTTGACTTTTCAGGCTTCGTGGACCACCATATCATTTCCACCCTTCAGCAGAGCATTATCAGCATCATTAGCTCACAACGTTCTTACATGGCTTTGCAGGGACTGCTTTATCCAGTTCTGATGTCAAAGGGGATTCAAACCCATCCTGACAACAGCAGAAACAAAGCTTTGGATGGGGTAGCCATCTACTGAAGAGCAGACACCCACTCACACACTCCCTGTGAGGAGGCCATTCACCAAATGAACTCCCTTCTCCTTTCACCTCATTTTCCATCTTTGCTTGCTCTAAGAGCACCAAGAGGAAGGATTATGCCTTCATCACCGTGTGCGATTCCAGCACTTCTTGTGCTTGACAATGCGGTCTTGACAGAAGTACACCCACCCCAACTCCATTCATCTGACTTCAAGTCCTGGGAGATGGGGGTCTTGTCAGCTGTGTTTGTTTTCACGGCTCAGCGCAGGAACTATTGATTTGTTGGCTCAGCATTCATCTGTCTCTGAGGGAGCAACTCATGACATGCTGACAGCACACTTTCATGTTACCGTTTGATCTTTATGTCCAAATGTGATGTGGTCTTGCCTTGACTGCTGACAAGCAGTAATGATAGTTGTGGCCTGTGCCCCGTCCATTTTTGGTTTGTTTTCCCTGAAGGTTTGGCCACTTTTACTGATTCTAATCCTTGTTATTCTTCCCAATAAGTTGGATGTAGAGAAAAGCCAAGCAAAATGACACCTTTTATTGGCTAACTAAAGAAGGGGCCTGAGTTGCCTCGAAAGCTTGCATATTGTAATCTTTTTAGTTAGCCAATAAAAGGTGTCATTTTGCTTGGCTTTTCTCTACATTCATAATGGCTAACATGGTACAACACCCTAGGACTATAATGGCTAACATGGTACAGCACCCTAGTACTACAATAAGTTGGATGAAATCCATCTGAAGAAGTAACTTACAACTTCTCAGCTAGGGAGATTCCTTACATATGGCTTATAGCAAGAAATTTCTAAAAGACTCGGACTTCTTCACCTGCATGAGCTCATCTGGTGTTTGTTCCTTCCATTTTTTCGTCTCCTCCATCTTTAATTGTTTTTCATCCCTTTGGCTCCGCCGCGCTGGGTCTACCTTTAACATATTTTGTGTGTCGCCTTCTGCATCTCCTCCTCTTGGGTCAGGTGCTTACTGTTTACTGTCACTGTCACTGTTTTTTGACGTTTTGATCTTGATGGCACTGTCTGTAGCTTGATCCCAGCCTAGGGCATCAGAAGCACATAAAACATTACACAAAAACGAAGTGAGCATTCAGGGCATCAAACTCATTGTGGCAAATCCTGCTGGTAGCTGAGGGCGTTATGTCTGGCTAGGCTAGGATTACCTGAGCATTTTCCAAAAATATCTGGAGGCTGTTGTTGTTGGGGTACAATGGATTGCTCTTTCAACCTGGCATCTTGCCACCATAAATCTCCCCAGGATGCAATATTCTATATTGGAAATACGTCATCACAGGCCTAATGGAAGTAGCATAGCTGTCGCTGTTTGTGTTGGCTGCTCCCCATGATCCTTCTCTGAGAGGGCAGAGAGTCTTCAGAGTGAACGGCTCTTTTGATTAGAACTACAGTTAGGTCCATAAACATTTGGACAGAGACAACTTTTTTCTAATTTTGGTTCTGTACATTACCACAATGAATTTTAAATGAAACAACTCAGATGCAGTTGAAGTGCAGACTTTCAGCTTTAATTCAGTGGGGTCAACAATACGATCGCATAAAAATGTGAGGCAACTAAAGCCTTTTTTTAACACAATCCCTTCATTTCAGGGGCTCAAAAGTAATTGGACAGTTGACTCAAAGGCTATTTCATGGGCAGGTGTAGACAAGTCCGTCGTTATGTCATTATCAATTAAACAGATAAAAGGCCTGGAGTTATTTTGAGGTGTGGTGCTTGCATGTGGAAGATTTTGCTGTGAACAGACAACATGCGGTCAAAGGAGCTCTCCATGCAGGTGAAAGAAGCCATCCTTTAGCTGCGAAAACAGAAAAAAACCATCTGAGAAATTGCTACAATATTACGAGTGGCAAAATCTACAGTTTGGTACATCCTGAGAGAGAAAGCAAGCACTGGTGAACTCAGCAACGCAAAAAGACCTGGACGTCCACGGAAGACAACAGTGGTGGATGATCGCAGAATCATTTCCATGGTGAAGAGAGACCCCTTCACAACAGCCAACCAAGTGAACAACACTCTCCAGGGGGTAGGCGTATCGATATCCAAGTCTACCATAAAGAGAAGACTGCATGAAAGTAAATACAGAGGGTGCACTTCAAGGTGTGAGCCACTCATAAGCCTCAAGAATAGAAAGGCTAGATTGGACTTTGCTAAAGAACATCTAAAAAAGCCAGCGCAGTTCTGGAAAAACATTCTTTGGACAGATGAAACCAAGATCAACCTCTACCAGAATGATGGCAAGAAAAAAGTATGGAGAAGGCGTGGAACAGCTCATTATCCAAAGCATACCACATCATCTGTAAAACACGGTGGAGGCAGTGTGATGGCTTGGGTGTGCATGGCTGCCAGTGGCACTGGGACACTAGTGTTTATTGATGATGTGACACAGGACAGAAGCAGAAGAATGAATTCTGAGGTGTTCAGAGACATACTGTCTGCTCAAATCCAGCTAAATGCAGTCAAATTGATTGGGTGGCGTTTCATGATACAGATGGACAATGACCCAAAACATACAGCCAAAGCAACCCAGGAGTTTATTAAAGCAAAGAAGTGGAAAATTCTTGAATGGCCAAGTCAGTCACCTGATCTTAACCCAATTGAGCAGGCATTTCACTTGTTGAAGACTAAACTTCAGACAGAAAGGCCCACAAACAAACAGCAACTGAAAGCCGCTGCAGTAAAGGCCTGGCAGAGCATTAAAAAGGAGGAAACCCAGCATCTGGTGATGTCCATGAGTTCAAGACTTCAGGCTGTCATTGTCAGCAAAGGGTTTTCAACCAAGTATTAGAAATGAACATTTTATTTCCAGTTCTTTAATTTGTCCAATTACTTTTGAGCCCCTGAAATGAAGGGATTGTGTTAAAAAAATGCTTTAGTTGCCTCACATTTTTATGTGATCGTATTGTTGACCCCACTGAATTAAAGCTGAAAGTCTGCACTTCAACTGCATCGGAGTTGTTTCATTTAAAATTCATTGTGGTAATGTACAGAACCAAAATTAGAAAAAAGTTGTCTCTGTCCAAATATTTATGGACCTAACTGTATGTGGCATACCAGTACTGAAATACAGTAAATACTGAAAAAGCCCATTCTTAAAATGTTGTGGCACCAGAATTTTGTTAATTTTAGTGCCAGAAGTAAATGGTAGCTTTCAAGCACCTCACGTGCAGTCATTAATTAACATAATCGGACTCCAAGGGGGATACCCTCTACGGTTTTTTGATTTACATACCCCTCACTTCTCATAAGGCATAGCAGAGAGGCGTGAGTGTTGGAGGGCTGGGAGAGCGGAGCAGCCCTTAGAGGTGGGTTCATTATCCGTTATTTGCTTCTGCGGTTTGAAGGCTGCTATCAATACTGAAGTAGCAGTCCAGCACTCCCGACTCTGACAGCCTGCATGAAGTGAATCTCTCAAACTTCCAGCAGAGATGGCTATTTGGGGATTGGATTGTAGTTTCTAGAATTCCCAAAGGCATTGTGTGGGTTTATCCAGCCACCTAGTGGAGACGTAAGAGAAGTGCACTCAAGGCGGAAACCTGGGAGTACTTCTGGGGTGATTTGTAATATTCTTTAATTTTTTTCAGGCTTTTTTGCTTATATATAAAAATTTAAACTATTTTATTAGGGGGGTTTCTCTGCAGCAGATCTGAGTACAGGAGGGCAGCACAGAGTTTCAGAGTCCGGACTGCCAAAGGGTATAAGCTGTTGCAGAACCAGTTTGGATGTTATAGTACCTTCTACCAGATGGAAATGTGACAAAAAGACTGTGGGATTTGGTGGGAGTGGACCTTTGCGGATGCAACTCTCTGTAGAGATGTTGTAGGACCTTGTGGGTGAAGACACTGCAGTTCCCTTGCAGTTGGTCAGAATGCTCTCGATGGTGCCCCTGTACACTGTGGTGGAGTGGGGGGTGAACAGCATGGGCCTTCCTGATGTCACCTCTTTCATGTTGGTAACGATTCTGAGGTCCAAATGCTGGTATTCTTAAAGGCAATGTTTGTGATGCACCATCTGTTGGAATGACAAGTGCAATGCATTTTATTACTTCAGATGGAGGTGCGCCAAATTTTGGAGTGACAGACACTTGGCAAGTGGACAGACACACAGACAGATGCATAGACACTTGTCCTTTTTTAAGTTGGATATTCTGAGTTGAACACATCTAGTCACAGCAGCAGTGGTGTGGCCTCCCATTTTGCATGCAGCCGATCTTGAGCCCGATGTGAACCAATCAAGACAGAGCATATTGCCCAAACACAGTTGTCAGGCTCCTCCTACCAAATGCTCTGTGACTTCAGACTCTCATAAAAAGTACTGCTTGTTCTCAGACAGAGAAAGTAAGGAGAGGATAGTCTGGAATTTTCTTCTAGTTTGAGAATACATTGTGGTCATACAAGATATAGCAACCAATCCCAAGAAACGTTGGGGCGCCAGCTAGGTCACCCATTTCAATTGATAATGTAATTTTTAGAAAAGAAGTGTTGCAGGGTGTAGAATATAAAAATCAGGTCTTGTTGAGAGCTCTGTCTCTCTTGAGTGTTGCACCATAATGAGACTCCACCTCAGTGAGCGCCCCCAATCAGAAGGAGTGCAGTCAGTTGCCCTCACTGAGCATCTTCTCCTGGCTGTGGGATTAGAAACAGACGATGCCATTAGAGACAGCGCCCCGTCTTGTCCCAGGATGGGATTGCTTACCCAAGATGGTGAGCCATAGATATCAGATAACAAAAACAACAAAGATACTCGTATGTGATGGAAACAAAGTATTTATAAGGATGGGGTACGTCCAGGGGTGTTTTGTACATCTGGCTCATCACTCGTGCACACTGCTCTGGTTTTACTCGTAAGTTGCTGTTTCTGCCCAGTTGGATTTGTGAGTCCATTCTGTGGGTTGCTAGTTTCGCAGACATTTCCAAGGTGGTTTGGGTATGGCCTTTAAGGTCTAATTAGTTTGACAAAATGTTCAGATTTAAAGAAAATGTAAGATAATGTCACTTCCCATGCACCTGTAACTCCTGCTTTGGGGAGTTTTTACAATCCTTTGGAAGCTTTATTAATTTTTGTTTTTTAACTCTGACAACCTTTCAAGGCATCTACTGGATGTTGGTAATTTAGAAATTTTAAAAATTTCAATGCCTAAAATTATTTTTTTCAGAGTATTTGTTGGGTTGCGTTAGGGATTTTGAATATCAGGGATCATTTATGGATGGGTGTTTCACACATTTTTCTGAACAAAAGTCTATTTCTGAATTCTTACATCTTTCCTTCACCACAATGCCATCTTGTGTTGGTTATGACCATTTTCAGAGTCCCATTCTCCAGGCTGTGTTCCTGAAAGTCATGTTTTGTGGAATCACTGATGTAACTCTTGATGTAACAGCGCAATGGAGCCATTTTCATCCAAGATTGACATTAATACTTTGCTGCATGTCTTTTTCAATATTCTGCTTTTAAAATTCCAGCTGTCCTTCTTGTCCCCAGTTTCTGTTTAGGCTTTTTTTCAGTTGCAACTCTTTTCTCACTTCAATTTGAGTTTCATCTGCCGGGTTGTTTTAAAATTCTCGCTGTTCAGTTCTCTGGTTGGACCCTGAACACAGCTGAGGTCTATGTGGGGTCAGCTTGTCCTCCTTGTCTCAGGCTTTCTCACAGATTCCTGGAACAAGTTAGAAGAATTGACCTTGGGAGCCGTGAGGGTTCCTCCCTGAATGTGTCATGTGGGACTCGCACCCCATCACATTTGGTTCGTGGCACTGGCAGGACAGGCGTTACACTTAATCCAAGTCACACTAGACAAATTTAGAGCCATCTGGTGACTTTAGACCATGTCTCAGTAGCATTAGGAGACATCAAACTCCTCACTGTGAAATCGAAAGAAACGCAAGAAGAACATGCAAATCACAAACATGGCACTCAAATCGAGGGACCAAAAGTGCTATGAAGGTAGTATGACCCTTCCGCTCTTTCCCAGAATACCTCAATTCTAGGTCAACGCTGGTTTAGCTTACTGCTACCCCAATCTCTCCTTTTAATTTGGTTCTCCCGTCCAAAGGTTCAGCTTGCAATTGAAAGCCCATATTTTGCACGCTGCATTTTAAAACTGCTATTTTACTTCATGCTGCAGGGCGATGCTCTATTTTGACATTTGCTTTCTTTATTTTTCAGGTCTGCTCCTATACCTGCATGGCTACTCTGAATACTGTACAGTAGGTGCAATGCAGTTTGGTGGCCTCATCTCTGTATGACACGGGCTGCTCAGAACACAAGGTAAGGAAACCTTTATTTATTTATTGTTATGTTCTTTGAGGAGCCAAATGAGAGAAAAGTGAAAGTCACTGAAGATTGAAGTGATGATTACATGGCAAAAGTTGTGGAAAGGCAAACTTTGAAGTTGAAACAGAGCATCCTCTAAGTGTTGCTGAATGATTTCTGACATTTTACTACAAGCTATGTGTCACCATCATGTGGATGTGGCTACGTTATTAGGTTGTATATAAAACACTTAAAAGATGAACAAGAAATGGAAAATCCCAAATAGCAGGCACAATAGAGTTATCAGAGAAGTTGGGTGAAAAGAACCAAAAGTGCAAACCAAAAGCCAAAACCAAAATACAGAACCAGAAGACACAGTCAACATAATTCAGCACAGAGGGTAACTATTGATGCTTTTCCTAGCTAAAGCTCATTCAATGCACAGATAAACCACCATCTCTTATGAGCAGAGTATGATGACACACACTGTTACGTAGCCAGAGTGGGACATAACACTAAAGAACATGGCTACAGCAATCAGAGAACTTCACAAAATGATGGCGAGCAAACTTCTAAAATGGCACTCTCAATAAATTACGTCAACAAATGTTCAAAAATTAAATGAACTGTTCATAGAAGTGCATAAATGAGGTGTGGACGATTGGAGCATCACTCGAACTGTCAAGGAAGTGCATCTGGTGCCAGCTGGGTCACCTTTTTTAATCCAAGCGTAAATAATTTCAAACAAAAAGAACGTTCAATTGTGTATAGAGATAAAGTAAGCAAAATAAGGAGGAGTCTTCTTGACTCTTTTAACGAGAATCAGTTTGAACTCGCGGTTTGGGTCCAATAAGAGATGCCATTCTCTGGGGCGTCCGCTCTTTTATACTCCTCCAGCCATTAGGGGCGCAGTCAGTTGCCCTCAGTGGATGTCTTCTCACTGCTGGGGGTGACAAAAGAGAGAACAGTGTTAGCGACTGTGTCAGAGTGGTATCGCTTACCTCCGATAAACCTAAAAGGTGATCTTCTGACGTGTGTGACACAGGATTCATCACTGTATGGTTGGAGCATTTAATTATCCTGAAAAATGACAGGTACAGTATCTGATGAACCCACGATGCACCAGTGTTGGTAGACATCTAGTGAGCCTGTACTGGTCCTGGTGCAATAGGTGTCTGTTGTAATCAATATACAATAAATAGCAAAGGATATCTATGAAAACTGGGATGTAGCCATAATGGACTGCCAATACTGATGCTCTGTGCAAGAGAGGACAGAGCCGATTATACTTCCTTAGGAGGCTGGCGTCCTTCAACATCTGCAATAAGATGCTGCAGATGTTCTATCAGACGGTTGTGGTGAGCGCCCTCTTCTATGCGGTGGTGTGCTGGGGAGACAGCATAAAGAAGGACGCCTCACGCCTGGACAAACTGGTGAGGAAGGCAGGCTCTATTGTAGGCATGGAGCTGGACAGTTTGACATCTGTGGCAGAGCAACGGGCACTGAGCAGGCTCCTATCATCAATTATGAAGAATCCACTGCATCCACTGAACAGTATCATCCCCAGACAGAGGAGCAGCTTCAGCGACAGACTGCTGTCACCGTCCTGCTCCACTGACAGACTGAGGAGATCGTTCCTCCCCCACACTATGCGACTCTTCAATTCCACCCGGGGGGGTAAACGTTAACATTATATAAAGTTATTGTCTGTTTTTACCTGCATTTTTTATCACTCTTTAATTTAATATTGTTTCTTTATCAGTATGCTGCTGCTGGAGTATGTGAATTTCCCCTTGGGATTAATAAAGTATCTATCTATCTATCTATCTATCTATCTATCTATCTATCTATCTATCTATCTATCTATCTATCTATCTATCTATCTATCTATCTATCTATCTATCTATCTATCTATCTATCTATCTATCTATCTATCTATCTATCTATCTATCTATCTATCTATCTATCTATCTATCTATCTATCTATCATTACAGATACAGATAGCTAAGGAGCCCTCGATGCAGCTATAATGAAAGAGGCCTGTGGAGCCCATGATACACAGTGAAGATCTGTGGAGCTCGCACTGCTTCCATAATTGTTGTTATCTGTTGAGCCACATACATACTTAACAGCATATATCCATGAATATGACCCTTAATAACATCTACGGGGAACGCTGCATATCAGTGACAAAATATATCTCTTAAGCACACAGTGCACCCATAATGGCGACTGTCTATGGACGCCATTGTATACTTATAATGATGCACTCAAAACTTTGATTCCATATTTAGACAATGCTTGGTTGGGTGGATATTTCATGCCGTTTTACTGAAGGATACTTTTTATTTTGATAGTTTGTAGATATGATCAGCTCTTTGAGCTAATCGATTACAACTGCCTGAAATCAAAGTACATACAGTAATCCCTCACCTATCGCGGGGGTTACGTTCCAGAGCCCCCCGCGATAGGTGAAAATCCGCGAAGTAGCAACCTATATTTATTTTATTATTTATACATATTTTAAGGCTTTATAAACCCTTCCCACACTCTTATAAACCTTTCTCACTCTCTTGTTAACCTTTCCCACGCTCTTATAAACACTTCCTATGCTCTTAAACACTTTCTACATTCTTAAACACCACAGACCAACACTGCACACCGTACGCAGCGATCAGACGTCGATGTGTCTGCATTTGCTTTGTGAAGGGGGGCAGCTGAACTCACGCTGAGCAGAAATGGACTTTGTGCTGCTTCTGCCAAAATGCCTGCTTGTCGCTCTGCGCGAGGAGTGTGTGTGTGTGTGTGTGAGAGAGCTGAACGCACCTTCGCTCAAACCCCCCACCTCCCCGGAGGCGCAGTACGCTCCTGCCACTTCGCATTGTCAAGGGGGTGGGGAGCTGAATGAACGCTAAGGAGAAGTGGACTTTGTGCTGGCTTTGTGCTGCTTGTCGCTCTGCGTGTCAATAATTTAAAAGCCTGTACAATCAGGCTTTTAGGTGTACGTCACCTATTTTCCTGTCTCACTGTCTTGTCTTGCGTGAAGTTAAAATGTTTTATAATAGTGAGATGTTACTCATATCCTTAGCCCGACATCCACATATCATATGTGTTAACAAAGTGTGTTTTATAAGTTTACATGTGGGATGGGAATTTTAAGGCTTAAACTATAAAAATGTTTATTTATATGGTCTTTTTATATCGCGGATTTTCTCCTGTTGCTGATGGGTCTGGAACATAACTTCCGCGATAGGCGGGCAATCACTTGTATTTAAAAACCCGCGAAGTTGTGAATCCGCGAAAAGTGAACCGCGAAGTAGCGAGGGATTACTGTATAACTGACTTGAATTTTGAGGGGTTGGATCAGGGAGAAGTGTTCCTGCCGCGAAGCCTGAGACCTGGAGACAGTGCCTGCATTTATCCAGTATCTCAGAATCACTTCTAGGAATTGCGCTAAACATCTGACCAGAATAAGAATTTGTCCCACCACACAGTAGGACATGAGAGGTAGTTATAAAGCATCCTACTCCTACTCCCATCAATGTGAGAGAATGAACAATGTCGCAACTTTATGGTAACCCAAGCCGCAAAATGGCACTCATGAAGGGGTTAAGTAGTTTCCTTGAAAGTCACGATATGGCTTTAAAGTTTTCTTATAATACCACTATTTACCACTTTCTTACTTTAATACGAAGATAATGATAATAATAATACGGTATTAATAATAATCAAAGGAACATGATTTTATTCACATAAAAGTTTTACACCATTCTTATGATGTACAGAGTCATGTGCTGCACTGGTCTACTTTGTATTAACATCCAAGGTTAAAATGTAACAAGCGATGAGATGGAAGGGCCGCGACACACACTGAGTTGGAGTTAAGCCCGATAATGGATGTGTTCTTTTAACAAGCCGTACTTTGAGAAGAATCACCCTCCCGTGCTTTAGGCCACAGGAAGCGTGTGACAGTTACTGAAGCAAGCCATGGCTGTTCTTGTGCTGTTTCTGAGTTTTCCTTCACTCTTCCTGTGTTCCTGATCGTCTTCCACAGTCACATGATGTGTCTGTCTGTCTCCATGGTCCCTGCTTATCTTATTTATCTAACACTGTGGGTGTCTCTGCCTGCCTACCTGAACCTTCCTGGGCTTGTAAAATGTAATGTGAATATTTGATGGATCTGTGCAATGCAGAGCTCAGCGTACCTGCGTGACATTTTGCTGTCAGTCACCCATCCAGCCCCACCTATCTTCAGGGTGATATGCTGGCTACTACAATAGAGTTTGCATCCATGACTACCTGCGTGTAGATTTTGTGATAATCGCACTCATGAATGGTCTGTGATCTTGATATGCATGCTGTCAGTCAGTCCAACAACACCAGGAAAGCCGGCCATTTGCATGAATGCAGCTTGCTTTAACATTACCTGATGAAGAGTCGTGAGGAAATGTTTAAATGTGCGTATCACCACACACGTTGCAAGGGCGTTCAAAGTTCTGTTCAAAACTCAAATCATGGCTAGTGGGAAGCTGCCCTTTTCATGTAGTGTTACCATAACTTTCATTCCGGCTAACAGTGTGTGTAGATGGATTGATCTAATAAGTTACAAGATTTGTTACAAATGTTATTCCACCTCTGTCAGATCATCAGCTTTTTACAAGTTCATCATTGTCCAGCATTTCCAAAACATGAGCCTTTTGTAGAATGTGCATGTCGATTTCTGCCTAAACGCAATCCTCTGGCAGCTCCTAGTGAACTAGGACAGCAAATCCTGGTCAAGTTAGAAGCAGTTTCTTAATTTTGTAGGACTGATAAAATGCTATTACGCCTCCATATTTGCATTACACATTTGAGCCATTTAGGACCGTTTCCCTTCTCTGCAATGTTTGATAAATACAGACACAGAATGTGGCCTACGAGTTTACACACTTGCTGTGTTCTGTGTCTTTGTCTTGTTCCCTCGTACATCCCAAATACCCGAGCTGTTTAATTGAATAAGCAAGCTAAGCGGCCACTTTAGATTTAGTTTAGTTTAATTGGTGACTCAACAGTAACCCAGTTTGACTGAGAGGGAGTACATCCTGCAATGGAGCGGCTTCCCCGACTGGGCTTAATAATAGTAATAATAATACATTTTATTTATATAGTGCCTTTCCCATGCTCAAGGCACTTATCTGTGCAGCAGGCCTGGACTCCTGCTCTCTGGGATCCTCTATTAGGTTATGAGGGTCCTGAAAATGAAGGAATGATTTTTGTTTTTTTTGCATTATTATCACAGGCACTGACGAGAAGGGGCACCAGTGAAAATACTTGAGGTGCTTTCAGCCAGATGGAGGCAATGGGGGTTTCCTGGCTCAGCAGCTGTCTTAATAGATTTTGCAACTTTCCAAGGTTTAACACAAAAAAAAATGTAAGATGATAATAAAAATTGGCCAAGCTGCAATTATTCTAATTCTTCACCTGAGCAGTCCGCGGGAATTAGCAGCATCCACGGAAGTCTGTTCATCGGAGCAAATTGAATTTGGAGGTAATTGTGACGAGCAGAATTTCAGACGTGAGCAGAAGGCTGAAGCGTGCAGTCTCATTCCAAGATGACTTTCATTAAGAGCTCTGGAAATTATAATCAGATATTTATTAAAGCAGCAAAGCGAGGTACATCTTCTTGCAGCCGGTGGCACTTTGTTTCCCTGCTTTTACTGCATACTGTGAAAATAGGGAAGCCTTTGTGCTCAAAGATGAGTCAAGTTCCCATCGCAGCACAGGCGCAGTGTGAAAATGTAAAAAGAAAAGAGCAATTCGGTGAGAAGTCTGCCTACAAAGACCAACTCCAGTTGATCCTTCATCTGCTGCTGAGCACCCAACATTAGCATAAGCCAGTAATTCTGCCCTGAAGTGTACGATACCAGTGTGATATCTCGATATATGCTGGTTTTACAGGGAGGTGGCAGCCATTGGAACTTTCTCTGTCTAATCTCCAGTCCATTATCTTGTCAAAAGTGAAAACATTTTGGAAAAAGTTAGGCTGAACAAGCTTTGTGATTATTCAGATTATTCTGTATGAGGGTAAATCAGAAAGTCAAGGCAATTTGAAAATTACACAGTAACTGCAATGGATAGAAGCTGATGCAATACAGCATGTTTGTGATGGCTTATGGGTAGTTTGAACACGCACAGCACAGCGCTCCGCCAATATCTAGTTGAAGCCAAGGTCAAATGAACATGGACGGTAGTGCGCCATTGTTGAACGACATCCCATAGTGAGCAGAGGGAGTGAAACCTGCTGAAATTCACTGAAGGATGTTGGTTTGTGCAGATCAGTAAGCTGTTTGGGTACCCATCTTGTGCAAACGTTACGGCACCCCAAGTTGTCACACACTGTGGCACGTGCAGCTCCATAGCTGATATCCAAATGAATATCAACAGTGGACAACGTAATCCGTTAGCCTACTCTGATGGAAGGCATTCACCTTGTCGACGTGGGCTTATGAGTGCTGATGTTGATGGTCGAACAGATTGAACTTCATTGGCTTCCCACTTTAAGCCTTTGTACCCAATCACAGACTTTTCGTTGAGTTGTTCTGTTTTCACTTCCATGCTGAGCCAGCATCCTTCAGTGGATTTCAGCAGGTTTAACTCTCTCTGCCCAAAGAAATCTCACGGCGACTCGTTGTTCAACATCAGTGCATCCTTGTTAATTTGACCTAAAGGCAGAGCGCTGCACTGTGCATGCTATTGGCTGTGATTACCATGTAATTTTCAAATTGCCTTTACTTTTTGATTTATCCTCGTAGTTGTATTAAGGCTTATAAGTGGGAGGCCGTTTTATATGATTAAGTCGAATTCACTGCCGCCGGGCAGGGCACCAGTTAGGCAGCCCTCCACTATGCCAAGTATCAATAATAAGAGGTTAAAATCCTCTCAGCTGCTAGTTTGTCTAAATTACAAAGCTGGAGCTCTGGGTTTTCTTAGAATGCGATATTGACAATGTTCCTTCTGGGATGTTTTAGTGATTTAAATAGCCACTTAACTCCTGCCATGAAGTAAAAAATTCCTGAAAATGACTTCTGGTAAATGCGTGCTTTTCATTTCTTTTTACACTAAGCATAAAGCTGTAAGGATACTTAAAGTCCTTGAAAGATGCTACATTAAAAAAAAAATCCAGTAAGGCAAAAAAATGTCAATTGCTGAAGCAGTGGATACAACCACCCTGACTTTAGGTCAGTGCTAGGCCTGTGCCTGTGGAATGGCTGCCAAATAGATTACTATGAATGAAAAATGAATCCTGGGTGACATTGAGATGGATGGATATCCTTGGTATGTTATTATCTTGGATGAAATGAGCACTTACTGTGTAGAGCTTATTTAGTTCTATACATTCATCCATCCCTCCATCCCTCCATTTCTCCTCAGAGCCTCTTATGCTGCCAAGCATATCTCCATCAAATTTGTATCCTTGCTGGTGTGCATCATGTTAGGAGCTGGGCAGCTTTGTGCCACTTTCAAGGGGACAGATTTACTTCATGAAAGGTGAGAAAAATGAAGGGAATAAAAATGGCCTGTCAGCCTGAAAATCACAAAATGAATGCAATTCCAGGAGAGGAGGGGAGGGAAGGAGCGGACACTGCGCATCTCTCATGTTCTTGGCCTTCAGGATTGTCTGGCTGTTGGATCATTTCTGGCCAGTCCCGCTGTAACATTGAAAATGGCTGTTGTCTTGTGCACAGTGCTGTCCTTTGTAACTCTGAACTGAACAAAATGGGTTTGAGAAGCTTATGTTATATATGAATCAAAAGAAAAATCAAGCAATGCACACTTATTTTGTCTTTTCTAAACATCAATAATTAATTAAACAGGTCCAGGCTAATGATCCGAGTGTGGCTAATAAGTATAACTGGATGTAAGAGCCATTTGCTGGTTATTTAGGTTATGTCAAGTAGAAGTGTTTGCTTAGTTACAGTCAGGTCTATAAATATTTGGACAGAGACAACTTTTTTCTAATTTTGGTTCTGTAAATTACCACAATGAATTTTAAATGAAACAACTCAGATGCAGTTGAAGTGCAGACTTTCAGCTTTAATTCAGTGGGGTGAACAAAATGATTGCATAAAAATGTGAGGCAACTAAAGCATTTTTTGAACACAATCCCTTCATTTCAGGGGCTCAAAAGTAATTGGACAAATTAAATAACTGGAAATAAAATGTTAATTTCTAATACTTGGTTGAAAACCCTTTGCTGACAATGACAGCCTGAAGTCTTGAACTCATGGACATCACCAGATGTTGGGTTTCCTCCTTTTTAATGCTCTGCCAGGCCTTTACTGCAGCGGCTTTCAGTTACGGTTTGTTTGTGGGCCTTTCTGTCTGAAGTTTAGTCTTCAACAAGTGAAATGTCTGCTCAATTGGGTTAAGATCAGGTGACTGACTTGGCCATTCAAGAATTTTCCACTTCTTTGCTTTAATAAACTCCTTTGTTGCTTTGGCTGTATGTTTTGGGTCATTGTCCATCTGTATAATGAAACGCCGCCCAATCAATTTGACTGCATTTAGCTGGATTTGAGCAGACAGTATGTCTCTGAACACCTCAGAATTCATTCGGCTGCTTCTGTCCTGTGTCACATCATCAATAAACACAAGTGTCCCAGTGCCACTGGCAGCCATGCACGCCCAAGCCATCACACTGCCTCCACCGTGTTTTACAGATGATGTGCTATGCTTTGGACAATGAGCTGTTCCACGCCTTCTCCATACTTTTTTCTTGCCATCATTCTGGTAGAGGTTGATCTTGGTTTCATCTGTCCAAAGAATGTTTTTCCAGAACTGTGCTGGCTTTTTTAGATGTTCTTTAGCAAAGTCCAATCTCGCCTTTCTATTCTTGAGGCTTATGAGTGGCTTGCACCTTGCAGTGCACCCTCTGTATTTACTTTCATGCAGTCTTCTCTTTATGGTAGACTTGGATATCGATACGCCTACCCCCTGGAGAGTGTTGTTCACTTGGTTGGCTGTTGTGAAGGGGTTTCTCTTCACCATGGAAATGATTCTGTGATCATCCACCACTGTTGTCTTCCGTGGATGTCCAGGTCTTTTTGCGTTGCTGAGTTCACCAGTGCTTGCTTTCTTTCTCAGGATGTACCAAACTGTAGATTTTGCCACTCGTAATATTGTAGTAATTTCTCGGATGGTTTTTTCTGTTTTCACAGCTTAAGGATGGCTTCTTTCACCTGCATGGAGAGCTCCTTTGACCGCATGTTGTCTGTTCACAGCAAAATCTTCCACATGCAAGCACCACACCTCAACTCCAGGCCTTTTATCTGCTTAATTAATAATGACATAACGACTGACTTGCCCACACCTGCCCATGAAATAGCCTTTGAGTCAATTGTCCAATTACTTTTGAGCCCCTGAAATGAGGGGATTGTGTTCACAAAATGCTTTAGTTGCCTCCCATTTTTATGCAATCGTTTTGTTCACCCCACTGAATTAAAGCTGAAAGTCTGCACTTCAACTGCATCTGAGTTGTTTCATTTAAAATTCATTGTGGTAATGTACAGAACCAAAATTAGAAAAAAGTTGTCTCTGTCCAAATATTTACGTATGTTAAATGTTTGCCTATATATTAGTGCATAGTCTGAGCGGTTTTTAAACCCCCACAAGTTGAATTCAATTGGTATATTCAAACTGTTTCTTGTCCCTCTGACTATAGATTAGTCTCAGTTAGTGACCTGCCTTGCCAAGAATAAGGCACAGAGAACACACGGTTTTAAACTGTGCCTTAATGTGCTCAGTTGTATGTGCAGAGCCGTACGTTTATAACGTAATGAAAGTGAAGTAAAACATAATTCATCCTTAGTAGAAACAATTGAAGTTTGACAAGAAGAAACATTTTTCCTTTTTTTGCCTTTTATTTTGCGTGTGTAACAACTTTTTTTCTTTATTCTTGTGTGGACTGTTTGCTTTGAATTTTCACTAAATTTTTTTCGGCACGTGTTTGACCTGTGCTTGATCCTGCCTTACTCACCAGCAGCTACACTAAAAGTTTAAAACCAGCCTGTTTAAGGCTGACATCGGTCTGTGACAGAAGAAAACAGTGAGGATTTGAAAGACCGAACAGGTACTTTAATCTTTATCGTTTGATCAAAGTTGAACATTTGCAAGAACTGTTAGCGCTCCTTGTGTGACTGTATAAACTAAGATAAAGGAGCTTAAATACTTTCAAAGGAACCTGTCCTGGTGCATCATCGACAGGACATCTCTACACGGAAGCCTGAGTGGTCATCCTGATGACTGTGATACAACAGAAGAGGACCACCTCCATGACGACAGCAAGCGGCTCTCCATACCAGCACAGCCCAGGTTAATCTCCAGATGCATGCTACTGGCCAACCCTTCAGAACCAAGAGTTGATCTTCAGTCAGAAACAGATGAAAAATATGGACAGTTATCCAGCCTGATGAAGCATGTAAAAGGCCTAAAGAAGAGTGAATCTAACAGTGAGAAAAGAAACAGTTATTGAAAAAGACTTTTATGCTTTGATGACAGAGTATATAAAATAAAATAATGAATTAATATCTCTATGACGAGATGAAGACAAACAAAAGAAGCTGCGTAAAAACTCTGATGCTAAAATGAAGACTTTAAATGCATTTCTTGAAGAGATGATGTGCTGGACTAGGGAAACATGTCGAAATAAAAGTCTGTTCAAGCCACCTCCCGATTCTGCAAACCAAATGCTACTAGATCAGTTTAAGGGGTACATATTTATCGACGATGTCACTCCAAACGACAGTGTCTGTCAAGTTTCTGCAAAAACTAAAAGTCGAGCAGGTTCAGCAGCTACCTTAGTTAGTCTCCTCAGGAAAGCTAAAAGAGATCAGCAGGCACTAGAAGCTGCAATTGCAGAATCCAATGCAAAATTGAGAGCTCTTAAAGGACGCAGTAAGCCAAATCCCTATAATTTTTCCAAAACACCACATGAGAAGGATGAAGAGCCATATGGTGCAAGTATTTGTAGCTCTTTGTAAAGAAACGAAAGTAAATATAAACCTCACCAGGAACACTATGAACAGCATTATAAACAGGAAAATGAACAGCAAAATAAGGCACAAGTATCATATGTACCCCATAGAAAGGTTCCAGTGTTTGATGGTGACCTGTTGGTTTACAGTATATAAACGTTGTCAGGGCATTTGACCGTGCTGTTGATGAGGTGGTGGACGATGACCCCTGAGATAAATTAGAAATGTTAGCACAATTTACCAAAGGTTTACCCTATGAAATTGTTGAAGCCTGTGCATACCTGCCTCCGGTGGAAGGCTACAGAAGGGCCAGGAAGACGTTTTAGACTTTTTATGGAAAGCAGCCACAAATAGCCGATGTGTACATGAAGAAAGCCAAGAAGTGGCCGCAGATAATATTGGACGATGGAGAGGGTCTAAGGGCATACACAATCTTTCTTTGAAACTGTATGAGCATTATGTCCAGTTTGAAGAATGGAAATGAGTTTCACAACGGTACAAATCTTCGTATTATAACCTCAAAGCTTCCCCAAGAACTGTGAGGACGTTGACAATGTACAGCTTGGGAGATCGAAAGTAAAGAAGTCAGAAGCCCACGTCTCGTTGACCTAATTGACTTTCTGGAACAACAGGCTACAATAGCCATGCATCCTGTGTACAGCGCTGTCTATCAAAGTCAAGAAATTTCAAGAAAGAAAGGGAAAAGACTGATCAAGGGAAATTTCTCCTGAAATGTGGTCATAGGAAAGGCAGTTCTGCTACAAATTTTGCCATTGCTGCTGAAGAGAGGATTCCAAACACCTCAGTCGAAAAGACAGAGAAGGCAGTTCGTGCATGCAGTAAGCCATGTCGGTTTTGCAATGAAAGTCACAATCTTGTTGAATGCAGTGCAATCCAGAAACTAAAATATAAAAGTAGAATTGACTTTTTGAAATCAAAGGGCTTATGCTTTAAGTGCTCTAAGCAAGGGCATCTTAGTAAAGACTGAGTAGAAAAAATGAAATGTCAAATATGCTCTCATTTACATCCGGTCATTCTGCATATGAATAAGGAAATGGATACTGACGATAAAACCACACCTCCTAAAAATGAAAAGAGGAACGTTTCTTCCTCGTGCGTTTCTGTGGAGCCACTAGAGATGTGCACCGCCAACAGGGCTGGCAAAGAGGGTGTCCTAGCTATGGTCCCAGTTAAAGTTAAGTCTAAAATGGGTAAAAGACGTGTAGAAATGTATGCTCTAATAGACTCTGGCAATACAGCTACATTCTGCACAGAAATCTTTCAACAGCAGTTAAATCTTTCTGGCTCAAGTCCATATAAGCACTGTACAAAGGGACAAAGTAAATAAATTAAAACTAGTAAAATGTTTCATTGCATTTGGAATTACAAGTCTGTGGGGTAGAAGAAAACATATTTATTGAATTGCCAGAGGTTTACACACTGAACTTTATACCAGTGAAAAGAGAGAACATCCCTATGCAAGAGGATATCATGAGATGGTGTTATCTCAAAGACGTGCATCTACCCCATATAAAGGCAGAACTCAGCTTGTCAATAGGTACAAATGACCCTAACCCTCACAGGTGGCACATTGGTAGTGCTGCTGCTTTGCAGTAAGGAAATTGTGGGTTCGATTCCTGGGTCCTCCCTGTGTGGAGATCGCTTTGAGTAGTGAGAAAATCTCTATATAAATGTAAAGAATTATTATTATTAAAGTCATGGAGCCATGGCAAGTCATACACAGTAGAGGTGAAGGTCCTTATGCTGTGAAGACGGTCCTTGGATTGTTAACGACCTAATAAAGGGGACAGACAATGAAAGATTGCAAAGTTATACAGTCAATCATGTGTTAATAATGGAAATAGAACAAATGTTACTCCAGCAATATAATACAGACTTTCTAGAATGCAGCTGTGAGGAAAAGGACGAAATGTCACAGGAGGACAATAAGTTCATGCGCATAGCCTCAGAGTGGATGGATGCTATTGCATTAATCTGCCCTTCAAAGATGAGACACTGAAAGTGCCAAACAATCGTTGCATTGCAGAACAGCGTGCTATTGGACTCAAAAGAAAACTTACCAAGACTCCAACATTCCATGGGGATTACAAAATATTCCCGAGGGACATTTTAGACAAAGGACCAGTAAACCCCCGATTCTGTAACGAATCGCAAGAGAACGAATGGCACTCCATATAATCGTTGGAGGGATGACGCACGATGGAGGTTGGGTGCTGTATCTTCATAGCATGACTGAAAGTAAAGTTTGTTTGTTTAAAGTAACACTGTAATGTGATTGAAATACGCGGTGAATCGTCTCGGTTTTGATGTCACTGTGGCTATGTCGTTAGCAATGGGCTCGGATTTGTATTTCCGTTAGTTGAGCTGTCATTGCGCGTGCGCCTCAATGCGCCCTGCTTCCATCCGGCGTCACTGTGTGTTGTATGGCTGTGTCGTTAGCTATGAGTGGGACCGTCGCAGCGCGGCAGTGCTTGTGCGCCTCGATGCGTCCTCAGTATTAAGGTGTCTTAATGGCATGACTATTGTCGCCAGTTTAAGGTTAAGATTGTGTTGTGGTAATCCGGCAGGGTTAATAGTGTTTAAATATTCTAATGGGAAAGTAAGATGCTCAGTTACGTCTTCAGAATCAACATTGTCAGTACATAGAAAGAGTCGGCTTTCTCCAGGAAGCAGTGCAATGACTTGTTTATTTCCGTTTGGAGCCGTGACTCCTTTGCTTGTGGTGTTTAATACAGTTAGACGTGTAAACCGTGTATGGTGATGAACAATCAATAACGTATAAAACAGTATTGTTCACATACAACAGATTATGGCGAATCGCTTAAATTCAATTATTCATATCCATGTATACACCAATACTGGCAAGTAGTAAATAATAATAATACTAATTATTTAGAAGCATTCCTCCCATATATGTAACATGTTGGGGACTGCTTTCATACCCCTCTTGCCCATTCAGATCGTGTAATATGAGAGTATTCAGTCTGGCACTATGGTGCAGCCTCAGTTTGTGGAGGACAGACACAACTAAAGATATGAGCATACAATGATGGTTGTCACTTTCAGAGTGTGTTTCCTAAATGTGCTCTTTGAGAAAGAACATCATCAGATGTGAGACATATTAGTAGCTAACAACAATCAATATAGTGACTATAGACGTTTAGCCAACACGTTGTTTGGAGGCTCACTTGAGCACCTAAATGCATAGCTTTGCTAGCGGAGCCTGGCGTAGCTCAAGGACTGATTAAACAACGGGATCTCCTAACGGCCATATATAAGCAAAACAATTGTTCAGCCTTACCTATGAAATGTAATCTCCCGGGATTTGCTTTGGAGCGTAGAGCGTGTTGTACAATCTCAAGCGGCACGTTATTCATTACTTCACTCCGCAGCAATGCCACTCATAATATGGCGGCGACGTTGACGTACAATTCTGCTAGTCATGAGGTGTGTAGGCACTCCATGTCAATGTTTAAATATGTCAACATGGTGCCTTGTCGGCGTACACGCCGCACGTCAAGTTCAGTGTATAGGTTGTGTTGTGTTGTTTGGGCGCCAAGTCCCGACTTTGGGAAGCCGCTGGGTGTGACCGTTGGGCGCTTTGCGCGTGCGCATTTGGCACGGGTTGCGTCCGGCGTCCGTGTATCCATGCGGGCTCGTTTTTGTATTTCCGTTAGTTGAGCTCTCTCGTGTTGGAGTTGGCACTGTAGGCGCCTGCGTTCATTGTGTATATCCATGCGGCTCGTGTTTGTATGTTGTGTAGTGTGGACCTCTGAGGTTCCCGTACTGTAACACTGTAATGTGATTCAAATACGCACTGATTCGTCTCGTTTTTGTTTTCTCTGTGGCTATGTCGTTAGCTATGGGCTCGGATTTGTATTTCCGTTAGTTGAGCTGTTTCATTGTGGTGTTTCAGAAGCACATTGTAGGCGCCTGCGTTAATTGTGTTTATCCTTACAGTGCGGCAGTGCGTGTGCGCATCGATGTGCCCTGCGTCCATCCGGCGTTTGTGTTTTGTATGGCTGTGTCGTTAGCTATGGGCGGGTTCGTTGCAGCGCGGCAGTGCGCGTGCGCCTCGATGGTCCCAGTGCCCTGCGTCCATATGGTTTACAACCTTCGGTTAGTAATATGGATATGCTGTTAAGGTACCCACAGAACAGCTGTCACTCAATAGGGAGAGTGTGTGGTATATTCCTCACTATGGAGTGTATCATCCAAAGAAAAATAAAATTAGAGTGGTTTATGACTGTACAGCAACTTACCGAGGCTTCTCATTAAATGAACAGTTGTTAAAAGGACCTGGCTTAACTAATACACTCATTGGAGTTCTTGCAAGTTTTAGAGAGCAGCCAATTGAAGATATTAAAATCGATGTTTTTATCAAGTGAAAGTTCCAAATGAGGATACTGGTCTACTTTGTTTCCTGTGGTGGCCTGAAGGTAATCTAAATGATGGACTAGAGGAATACAAAATGAGTGTACATCTTTTTGGTGCTACTTCTTCACTCGTTTGTGCCTATTGTGCTTTACGAAGAACAGCAGAGGAAGCCAGAAGCATAGCTTCTGAAGAAGCAATTGACACTGTGCTTCACAATTTCTATGTTGATGACTGTTTAAAGTCAGCTGATACAGAAGAGCAAGCCATAAAGTTGGCCAAAGATCTTCAAGCCCTGTGTTTCAAGGGAGGGTTCCATCTTACCAAATGGGTGAGTAATAGCCGAGGTGTCTTATTGTCTATTCCTGAAGAAGACAGGGCTATTGATCAAAAGGTCTTAGACTTAAGCCATGATTTGTTACCAGTTGAGAGAGTCTTAGGTGTTCAATGGTGCACACAGACTGACAGTTTCAAGTTCCAGGTAAAGCTGCAAGATAAGCCTGCTACAAGACGTGGTATTCTGTCAGTGGTCAGTTCAATTTATGATCCACTTGGATTTTTAGCACCAGTTATGTTGCCCACTAAACTTATTTTAAGGGAAATGTGTAAAGAGAAATATGAGTGGGACAAAGAAGTGGAGGTTAAGTATGTCCAGCAATGGAAAAAATGGATGGACGATTTGAAACTACTTATTGATTACAATATAAACAGGTGCATTAAACCAATTGGATTTGGTCACATAATGTTTGCACAAATGGGTAATTTTGGAGAGGCTTCAGAAAACGGGTAAGGCACTTTTGCTTACCTTCTCCTAACTGATAAAGAACATAAGACACATTGTTCATTTATAATGAGGAAATCAAGAGTGGCACCACTGAGACCTGTCACTATACCAAGGTTAGAACTTACAGCAGCAGTGGTAGCAGTTAAAATGGCAGGATGCTAAAACATGAGCTGAAAATCCGCCTGCAAGAGTCAATCTTTTGGACTGACAGAAGGCACATTGCAAATGAAAGTTCACACTACAAAACCTTTGTTGCTAACAGAGTTACAGTGATAAGGAAATACTCCTAGTCATATCTGCCCAAAATCCAGCAGATCAGGCATCAAGTGTCACGACCATAGAAAGCTTCATCAAAAGTAAGACATGGATTCAAAGCCCAAATTTCCTGCTACAGCCAGAACACGAATGGCCAAAGAGACTGGATGAAGTAGACTTGTCAATTAATGATGATCCGGAAATCAAAGGATGTGTAATAATCTCAATGAGGGCGGAAGAGAAAACTGAATCAGTAAAAAGACTTATGGACTACTAGTCAGAATGGTTAAGTTTAATGAAAGCAGTAGTGTGGTTCCTAAGGTTCAAAGAAGTGTTACTGTACCTGAAAGAAGAGGTAAAGGCATTCCAATATATGGTCAGTCAATCTGGACACAGACCAGAAAGACAAAAAACACTAATCACAGAACATATGTAGGAACACAAATCAGCAATGAAGTTAAAGTCACTGTCTCTGAAAGACTTGTCTAAAGCAGAAAAGGATCTTATTCGCCTCAGTCAGTTACAAGCTTACCCAGAGGAGGTTAAAGCCTTAAACAAAAATTAACATGTAAAGAAAAGTAGCAAAATCTACAAACTCAACAAGTCATACAAGATGGAATCCTGAGTAGGACGAAGTCTCAACAAAGCTGCTACGCCAAATGAAGCTAAACTTCCTGCAGTTCTTCACAAACAGTCACATTTGCCGCCCTTATTTTATGACACATCCATAAAGAATATGAACATTGTGGACGTAACTACTTGCTAGCACAGTTGCGCCAGAAATATTGGATCCCACAAGCCAATTCAGCTATCAGAAAGATTATTTCAAAGTGTATTACATGCAGATGATACAATGCACAAACAGGCGAGCAAAACATGGCAGATTTACCAGAGAATCATCTACTCCCTGACCAACCATCCTTTACCAGCATCGGAGTCAATTATTTTGGCCCCTTCCAAGTAAAAAGAGCGTGTAGCCTAGTGAAGAGGTATGGAGTCATTTTCACTTGCCTAACAACAAGAGCCGCACATTTAGAAATTGCGTTTACTTTGGGCACTGATTCTTGTATCAATGCCATATGTCAATTTATTTCCAGAAGAGGGCAAGTATGCCCAAAGACTTTGGAAACAAATATAATACCTTATGATTTGTTTTTGAAAAGGATGAAAGACAGACTAAAGAGTATTTACCAATCCTTCAAGAACGTCAAAAATGGCTCACACCAAGAAGAAACTTTGAACCTGGTGACATTGTTCTCATAGCAAATGAAACACACCTCATTACCCCTGGGTAATGGGACAAGTCATCAGGACAATGCCAGATGCAAAAGGAGCAGACAGAAGAGTTTGTGTGCAGACCAAAACCAGCACACTGGACAGACCTGTGAACAAACTGTGCCTGCTCCGAGAAACAGCAAATGATTGAAATTACTAATCTTACACTTTGCATGCTTAATTTGCTTAATTGTGTTTGGGCGTTTACATTTAAGTGTGAAATTAAGTCTTTATACAAATATGCTTGAAAGGTTAAGGGTCTTGCTAGTAACTTTGAAGTTATTGATTTTTGCATTTAGCATAAACAATTAGGGGCTGGATGTGTAAGAGCCATTTTCTAGTTATTTAAGTTATATTAAATGTTTGCCTAAATATTGGTGCATAGTCTATGGGAGGTTCTTGCAACCCCCACAAGTTGAACTGAATTGAATTCTTGTTATAGATTAGGCTCAGTTAGTGACCTGCCTTGCCGTGTTTTTTAAACCGTGCCTTAAAATTCCCAATAGAATGTAACTCAATGTGCGATATTGAACGTGCAGTGCCGTACGTTAAGTATAGAAACGAATGAAGTTTGTCAAGAAGAGCTAAGTTTAGAAAAAAGACATTTTTTCCATTTTTGTGCCTTTAATTCTACGTGTGCAACAACCTTTTTCTTTATTCTTGTGTGGACTGTTTGCTTTGAATTTTCACTAAATCTTTTAAAACGACCTTTTGGACTAAGAGATTTCTTTTGGAACGTGTTTGACCTGTGCTTAATCCTGCCTTACCTACCAGCAGCTACAGTGAATAAATTAAAAAGGTGCAAAAATCCAAATGCCATTTGATAATAAAGCACTCGTGGCAGGTCACCAGAAAGACCTTTCAGGTTGGACAATTTAAGGCACCAAGGCCTCCTTTGTCTTCAGATTTTAGAACTCTTAGACCGTGAAAAATTTAAAAAAAGTAAGGATGTCTGCACAGCAAACCTTTCTGATGACTCTGCATATCTGCTGCCTGCTGACACGTCCCCTTATTCCACACAGTCAAGGTAAGGGCGTTGTTATCTGTGTAGGAGTTTGCCAAATGAAGAAGACAAGATAAGCTGCCTGACTCAGATAAAATGAGCTTTAAACCTTTCACCTCCATCTCTTACAGAACCATACTGAAGGCTCCCCTCTTTCTAATTTACAAATGACCGATGATTTTAGACGCACAGTCACAACTTGTCCTTGAGGAGTCCTCATCTGCTGATCCCTCCCTGTTATCTGCATTGACACTCATGAATGTTGGGGAGAATTCATCAAATGAATTTTGTGCAGGAAACATCAATATGGCTTTATAGAGCAGTCATCTTGAAAGGTGTCACACAGAATATGTAGGATATTATGTTATGAAAGGAACCAGCAGGCACTTGCTCACAAGCACATGTGTGAAGGTTGGGATCAAAGGATATGAAGGAAAGTGTTCAAAAATAAAGAGATCCAAGGATATCAATTGTGATATTCAGCACAGTGACATAAGGAAGATTCCCTGGAGAACAAAGCACATTCCAAATCTCACAGACAGGTCAAGTTTAGATTGACCAATGAAAGTAACATGCAGGAGGAAAAGTGGAGGACCCCTGGAAAACCATATGGTCATTGAGAAACCTCAAACGGGCAGTGACTACATTAGGAACTAAACCCAGAACCATACTGCCCACAGTTAACAATTAGTCATTACAATTGTCACTTTATACAGTGAGTCTCACAGTCAGCACCATGATGACAGTGTGATTCAGTAATGACACGACAGAACATTAGAACAATATGGACGAGAACAGGCCATTCAGACCAACAAGCTCAAATTCTGGCAATTCCTAAAGTCCTATTGTCTGCCACACTAGTCACTTATTCCATGTGTTTGTACTTCTCTTTGTAAAGCAAAACTTCCTAATGTTTGTGTAAAATTTACCCTTAACTAGTTTCCAACTGTGTTCCCATTTCTGCAAGATCTGCAAACATCACCCTGAACTCCCACTTCTTTTAGTTTGATGCCCAACTTTATCAAATGCTTTCTAAATTCCAGATAAATAATACAATATGCTCCATTTTGATTATATCCTTTTGTTGCTTCGTCATAGACTTCTAGCATGTTAGTAAAACACGACCTCCCTCTTTTGAGCCCATGCTGACTGTTCAGTAAAACTCCTGTCCTTGCCATGTGTTGTTCAACCTTATCCTTAATAATTCCTTCTATTAATTTTTCTGTGATGCACGTTAAGCTTACTGGCCTTTAGTTGCTTGGATCTGCCCAGTCACCCTTTATATATAACAGGATAATATTTGCCGTTTTCCAGTCCTTTGGAATCTCTCCAGTGTGCAGTGACTTCCCAAAAATATGTGTCAGTGGTTTACAGGTATATATGTACTCGCTAGCCTCCTTAAGAACTCGAGGATAAATATTATCTGGTCCTGGTGATTTGTTTGATTTGAATCTTTGATAGTGTTTTTAATGTATACGGTCATATGAAAAAGTTTGGGAACCCCTCTTAATTCTTTGGATTTTTGTTTATCATTGGCTAAGCTTTCAAAGTAGCAACTTCCTTTTAATATATGACATACCTTATGGAAACAGTAGTATTTCAGCAGTGACATTAAGTTTATTGGATTAACAGAAAATATGCAATATGCATCATAACAAAATTAGACAGGTGCATAAATTTGGGCACCTCAACAGAGATATGACATCAATACTTAGTTGAGCCTCCATTTGCAAATATAACAGCCTCTAGACGCTGTCCTCCTATAGCCTTTGGTGAGTATCTGGATTCTGAATGGAGGTATTTTTGACCATTCTTCCATACAAAATCTCTCCAGTTCAGTTAAATTTGATGGCTGCCGAGCATGGACAGCCTGCTTCAAATCATCCCATAGATTTTCGATGATATTCTAGTCAGGGGACTGTGACGGCCATTCCAGAACACTGTACTTCTCCCTCTGCATGAATGCCTTTGTAGATTTCCAACTGTGTTTTGGGTCATTGTCTTGTTGGAATATCCAACCCCTGCGTAACTTCAACTTTGTGACTGATGCTTGAACATTATCCTGAAGAATTTGTTGATATTGGGTTGAATTCATCGACCCTCGACTTTAACAAGGGCCCCAAGTACTTGAACTAGCAGAAAATATGCAATATGCATCATAACAACAGCCCCACGGCATGATGGAACCTCCACCAAATTTGACAGTAGGTAGCAGGTGTTTTTCTGGGAAGGTGGTGTTCTTCTTCCACCATGCAAAGCGCTTTTTGTCTTGACCAAATAACTCCATTTTTGTCTCATCAGTCCAAAGCACTTTGTTCCAAAATGAATCCGGCTTGTCTAAATGAGCATTTGCATACAACAAGCGACTCAGTTTGTGGAGTGAGTGCAGAAAGGGCTTCTTTCTCATCACCCTGCCATACAGATGTTCTTTGTGCAAATTGCACTGAATTGTAGAACGATGTACAGATACACCATCTGCAGCAAGATGTTCTTGCAGGTCTTTGGAGGTGATCTGTGGGTTGTCTGTAACCATTCTCACAATCCTGCTCATATGCCGCTCCTGTATTTTTCTTGGCCTGCCAGACCTGCTGGGTTTAACAGCAACTGTGCCTGTGGCCTTCCATTTCCTGATTCCATTCCTTACAGTTGAAACTGACAGTTTAAACCTCTGAGATAGCTTTTTGTAGCCTTCCTCTAAACCAGGAGACTGAACAATCTTTGTTTTCAGATCTTTGGAGAGTTGCTTTGAGGATCCCATGCTGTCACTCTTCAGAGGAGAGTCAAAGGGAAGCACAACTTGCAATTGACCACCTTGAATACCTTTATATCTCATGATTGGACACACCTGTCTATGAAGTTCAAGGATTAACGACCTAATCCAACCAATTTGGTGTTGTAAGTAATCAGCATTGAGCAGTGACATGCATGCAAATTAGCAAAATTACAAGGGGAACCAAATTATTCCACAGCCAGTTTTTCACATTTGACTTAATTTCATACAACGAAATACTGCTTCAGGGCGGCACAGTGGCGTAGTGGGTAGCGCTGCTGCCTCGCAGTTAAGAAACCAGGGTTTGCTTCCCGGGTCCTCCCTGCGTGGAGTTTGCATGTTCTCGCCGTGTCTGCTTGGGTTTCCTCCAGGTGCTCCAGTTTCCTCCCACAGTCGAAAGACATGCAGGTTAGGTTCATTGGCGATTCTAAATTGTCCCTAGTGTGTCCTTGGTGTGTGTGTGTGTGTGTGCGTGACCTGAGGTGGGCTTGCACCCTACTCGGGGTTTGATTCCTGCCTTCCGCCCTGTGTTGGCTGGGATTGGCTCCAGCAGACCCCCATGACCCTCTAGTTAAGATATAGCGGGTTGGATAATGGATGGATGGATTGATGGAAATACTGCTTCACTTAAAACACCCCAGTACTCAGATTTTCCTATGAAATGAAAGACAGACCACTGTAATCTTTTTGTTGAAAGCAGAGTCAATTATTATGCAGGCTGAGAGGGGTTTTTCATATGACTGTATATATATGTATATACTGTATAACAGAGAGAGAGAGGATGATGTCCCTATACATCTATACATATTTAATTGATCCTTTAGATATAAATCATCTACTGCAAAAGCAACACAAATGTTACAGTAATATTGACCAATGACATTAAAGCTATTACATTAGTACAAGATCCAAAACTGCACACACAGTCTGGTCAGTGTAGGTTTAATGTATGTATTGTGTTTCAGCCAGGGTTCATCTCCTGGCTGAGGTTCACAGTCTTGTTTCAGGCCTTTTTTGGTTCATTTTTGTGCCATTTATTTATGCTAATGTAGCTTTTGCTAATACTACCCATTGTTTTTTATTTTCAATCATGTCAATATGCTGCCTGTGTACGCCACCTGCCAGTCACTGCCCTCCGCCCAATAAATCTGTAGGCTCTTTCCCAGTTCCTAGAGGTTCATTTTGAATGCGGTGAGAAGTGGCGAGTTTCCTTGTGTTTATTGTTATTTCTCTGAATATGTGAAGCTCTGGATTTTTCACCTTCTGTGTTGTTTTTGATCTTGCACTGCAATCTTTATGGGACCTTGTTCGACTTGGACTGCCTTTGCATGGGGCAATTTCTGTTGCCTTTTGTGCTCTATGGAGCTTGTTTTTGGTACTGAGCACTGTATTAAGAATAAATGTTTTGTTTTATAAAGATCCTGTGTGTAGCCCCCTCTAGAGGGCATTTTTGGGAATTGCTTTTGGAACTTTTAGGAGCTCTTTAGCACTTTAGGACTTCTAGTCCACAGTGGTTTGATGACTTTAAAGAAATATCACTATGCCTAAGTGTACTTACAATTAGTATAGGTGAAGAAAGGGATGGTGGGAGACGTCAATACAAAAGGGCTCTTGTGGTGTTGGTGGAATGAGCTGGTGACTAAAAGTTCTCCAAGACAGCAGGTGAATGTTCTCACATCTTTTTGGTAAATGAGAGAAACATTAGCTCTATCTCAAGAGATGACATAGGAATCAAAGTCAAATGGGTTGAGGTGTTAAGCAAAAAGACCAAACAGGACCTAGCAGCCAAATATGCAACACAAAGTCCAGAGTTAAAAATCTTACAGAAAATCCCGACTGCCAGAGAATTGTTAAGTACTAACTTCTGCACAAAAGATTATTTTGTGCTGGATGTTCAGAAACTTGGATGAGGAAGTTAGCAAGCAGTCTTCATCACACCACACTTCAGAATTCCACCTGCCAGCCACGCGATACCAATAAGATATGCAGCATTCACGTGCCATTGGAGTTTTCAGACGTTTCACTATCCCACTTCCATGCATTTTTTGTAGTCAGATTTTTGGTGAGATCACTAGATTTTTAGTGATTTCTTACATGTTGTGCAAAAAAGTAATTACAGGGTAAGTTTGGTATTTATAAACTTCACTATAAAATGCAAGAGCAGGCCAGTTATGTTTTAAAATGTATAACATATGTGGAAAATTAATGTATAGCATGACTATAAAAGAAATAACTTCAACTTGAAAAATCCCAAACATATCCTTTAAAGCAATTTTGTTTTTTTTTTCATGAAATTGAGTAGGAAGCGAGATACGCTACAGGTGTATCACGGCTTAAAACATAATCTGACACCAAAAATGCAAGTTCTTGCTGAGAAGGTGATGTTTTTATTTCACACAATTGACAGTATTACATTACAACATGGAGTTCTCCAAATTGTCCGACTCTGAGCACCAGTCTCTTAGGGTGAAGCCTATGAATGGAGCAGCACTGCTATTCACGACAAATGATCCAAAATGGGGCCATGAGAAATAAAAATTAAGAAAATATCAACTAATAAAAGGTGTAAATGTAACAAAAATTACACAAACATCATTACGGTTATGAAGGTGATGGGCAGCATTAGTCTCGATGGCCTCTATTTCTCATGCTGGCCTCTGTCACTTCTGACTCCAGGGACACAATCCTTTAATACAGTCATCTTTCCTGATCAGTAATTCTGGCGTCTGTTGTCCCCGTCCAGCACTCCTCCAGCAGAGAATTAAGTCTTATGGACTGCCCAGGCAGAGTGAGCACAGAAATACAAAATAAAAAAAGGAAGGTGAACGACAAGGAAATTCATATACAGCATAAATTATGGAGAAAAACTGTGAACAGCGTATCACAAAATGCCACCCCTCCATACCCACCTGTTTCTGCCTGCCCCGCTCACCTTTGCTGCTCACTTTTCTGTTATAAAATTTGAAATGACCAAACTCAGGGTCCCACCTGACACAAACAAGTGACTTCAAAGGCCATTTTCAGATCAGCCAAAGGAAGAAGTCCAGATGTATATCCAGTGTAGCTGGTGGTAGATAAGACAGGATCAAGCATGGGTGAAACCGACATCTCTCAGTCCAAAAGTTTGTTTTAAAAAGTTTAGTCAAAATTCAAAGCAAATAGTCCACACAAGAATAAAGAAGAAGGTTGTTAAATATGTGGAATAAAAGGTTAAAAAAGGAAAAATGTTTGTTCTTGTCAATTGTTTCTATAACTAAGTATGAATTATTTCACTATGTTTTACTTCACATTCATTATGTTATAAACGTATGGCTCTGCACATACAACTGAGCACATTAAGGCAGGTCTGAAACCGTGTGCCCTCCGTGCCTTACTTACGGCAAGGCAGGTCACTAACTGAGGCTAATCTATAGTCAGAGGGACAAGAAACAGTTAGAATATACCAATTCAATTAAGCTCGTGGGCGTTGTAAGAACCTCCTGTAGACTATGCACCAATATATAGGCAAACATTTCATATAACTAAGCAAACACTTCTATCTACTTGACATAACCTAAATAACCAGCAAATGGCTCTTATACACGTGGCCTCTAATTATTTATGCTGAAGGCAGAAATCAGTTACTTCAAAGTTACTAGCAAGATAATAATAATAATAATAATAATTCATTACATTTATATAGCGCTCCTTAACCTTTCAAGAATATTTGTATAAAGACTTAATTACATACTTAAATGTAAACTTATACTTAAATGTAAAGCCCAAACACAATTACGCAAATTAAGCATGCAAAGTGTAAGATTAGTAATTTCAATTGATTGCTGTTTCTCGGAGCAGGCACAGTTTGTTCACAGGTCTGTCCAGTGTGCTGGTTTTGGTCTGCACACAAACTCTTCTGACTGCTCCTTCTGCATCTACCTTTGTCCTGATGACTCGTCCCATTACCCAGGGGTTACCCAGGGGTTACGAGGTGTGTTTCATCTGCTATGAGAACAATGTTACCAGGTTCAGAGTTTCTTCTTGGTGTGAGCCATTTTTGACGTTCTTGAAGTATTGGTAAATACTCTTTAGTCCATCTTTTCCAAAACAAATCAGAGACGTATTTGTTTCCAATGTCTCTGGGTATTCTGGTCATTTTTGGAAAAAAGTCCTTGGGGTATGCTGGGTTGTATCTTGAGTGTGATTGGGTGTCTCTATGTCATTCATGTCATCTGTTACCTTTGTTAGGGGTCTGTTGTTGATGATGCTTCGCACATAATTGTTTGGATGTGTTCATCATCTAGACTTTGTTGTTTAAGTACTGAGTTTAGGACCTTTCTTATGCTTCTGATTTGTCTTTCCCACACACCGCCTTGGTAGGAGGCCATCGGTGGATTAAAAATCCATTTGATTTCTTTCTTCATCATGGCATTGCAAATGTTTTCTTGGTCAAGATTTTTAGCTGCTTCTCATAGCTGTCCTTCTGCTCCGATAAAGTTTGTTCCATTATCTGAGCACATGATTTCAAATTGCCCTCTTCTGCAAATAAATTGACGTATGGCATTGATACAAGAATCAGTGTCCAAACTATGTGCAGCTTCTATGTGTACGGCTCTTGTTGTTAGGCAAGTGAAAATGACTCCATACCTCTTCACTAGGTTACGCACTCTTTTTACTTGGAAGGGGCCAAAATAATTGACTCTGATGTTGGTAAAGGGTGCTTGGTGAGGGAGTAGATGATCCTCTGGTAAATCTTCCATCTTTTGCTCACCTATTTATGAATTGTATCTTCTGCATGTCATACACTTTGAAATAATCTTTCTGATAGTTGAATTGGCATGTGGGATCCAATATTTCTGACGTAACTGTGCTAGCAAGTAGTTACGTCCACAATGTCCGTATTCTTTATGGATGTGTCGTAAATTGAGGGCGGCAAATGTGAATTCTTGTGAATGATTTCAGGGTGTTTAGCTTCATCTGGCATAGCAACTTTGTTGAGACTTCCTCCTACTCAGGATTCCATCTTGTATGACCGGGTCGCGTTTGTAGATTTTGCTACTTTTCTTTATGTGTTCATTTTTGTTTAAGACTTTAACCTCCTCTGGGTAAGCTTGTAATTGACTGAGGCAAATAAGTTCCTTTTCTGCTTTAGACAAGTCTTTCAGAGACAGTGGCTTTAACTTCATTGTTGATTTGTGTTCCTTCATATGTTCTATGATTAGTGTTTTTTGTCTTTCTGGTCTGTGTCCAGATTGACTGACCATATATTGGAATGCCTTTACCTCTTCTTTCAGGTACAGTAACACTTCTTTGAACCTTAGGAACCACACTACTGCTTTCATTAAACTTAACCATTCTGACTAGTAGTCCATAAGTCTTTTTACTGATTCAGTTTTCTCTTCCACTCTTGTTGAGCTTACTACACATCCTTTGATTTCCGGATCATCATTAATAGACAAGTCCACTTCATCCGGTCTCTTTGGCCATTCATGTTCTGGCTGTAGCAGGAAATTTGGGCTTTGAATCCATGTCTTACTTTTGATGAAGCCTTCTATGGTCGTGCCTCTTGATGCCTGACCCGCTGGATTTTGTGCAGATGTGACGTACCTCCATTGTAAGGGCTGGGAGTGCTTCCTTATCAATGTAACTCTGTTAGCAACAAAGGTTTTGTAGCACTTTCATTTGCAATATACCTTAATACAGTGCTTCTGTCAGTCCAAAAGATTGACTCTTGCAGGGGGATTTGCAGCTCATGTTTTAGCATCTTGTCCATTTTAACTGCTACCACTGCTGCTGTAGGTTCTAACATTGGTATAGTGACAGGTTTCAGTGGTGCCACTCTTGATTTCCTCATTATAAATGAACAATGTCTCTTATGTTCTTTATCAGTTAGGAGAAGGTAAGAAACAGTGCCATACCCGTCTTCAGGAGCGTCTCTAAAATGATGCATTTGTGCAGACATTATGTGACCAAATCCAATTGGTTTAATGCACCTGTTTATATTGTAATCAATAAGTAGCTGTAAATCATCCATCCATTTTTTTCCATTGCTTGACATACTTAACCTCCACTTCTTCATCCCACTCATATTTCTCTTTACACATTTCTGTTAAAATAAGTTTAACGGGCAATATAACTGGTGCTAGAAATCCAAGTGGATCATAAATTGAACTGACCACTGACAGAATACCACGTCTTGTAGCAGGCTTATCTTGCAGCTTTACCTGGAACTTGAAACTGTCAGTCTGTGTGCACCATTGAACACCTAAGACTCTCTCAACTGGTAACAAATCATGGCTTAAGTCTAAGATCTTTAGCCCTGTCTTCTGCAGGAATGGACAATAAGACACCTCGGCTATTACTCACCCATTTAGTAAGATGGAACCCTTCCTTGAAACACAGGGCTTGAAGATCTTTGGCCAATTTTAAGGCTTGCTGTTCTGTATCAGCTGACTTTAAACAGTCATCAACATAGAAATTGTGAAGCACAGTGTTAATTGCTTCTTCAGAAGCTATGCTTCTGGCTTCCTCTGCTGTTCTTCGTAAAGCACAAGAGGCACAAGTGGGTGAAGAAGTAGCACTAAAAAGATGTACACTCATTTTGTATTCCTCTAGTCCATCATTTAGATTACCTTCAGGCCACCACAGGAAACAAAGAAGATCAGTATCCTCATTTGGAACTTTCACTTGATAAATGATTTATTTAATATCTGCCATGACAGCGATTGGCTGCTCTCTGAATCTTGCAAGAACTCCAATGAGTGTATTAGTTAAGTCAGGTCCTTTCAACAACTGTTCATTTAATGAGAACCCTTGGTAAGTGGCTGTACAATCAAAAACCACTCTAATTTTATTTTTCTTTGGATGATACGCTCCATAGTGAGGGATATCCCATTCTCTCTCCCTTTTGAGTGACAGCTGTTCTGTGGGTACCTTAATAGCATATCCTTTGTCTACTCCTCATGGAATGTTGGATTCCTTGAAAGCTTTCTCCTGAGTCCAATAGCACGCTGTTCTGCAATGCAACAATTTCTTGGCACTTTCCGTGTCTCATCTTTGAAGGGCAGATTAATGCAATAGTGTCCATCCACTAGCTTGGCAAGCTCTGAGGCTATGAGCATGAACTTATTGTCCTCCTGTGACATTTCCTCCTTCTCCTCACAGCTGCCTTCTAGAAAGTCTGTACAGTAAAACCTTGGATTGCGAGTAAGTTAGTCTGCGAGTGTTTTGCAAGACAAGCTAAAAATTTTAATAAATTTCAACTTGATAAACGAGTGAGGTCTTGCAATACGAGTAGTACGTATACTCTTTGTCTGCTGAGCGTCACGTGATCACAACTGAGCTGATGGTACTTCTCTCTCTCGCTGCGGGATTATGGGTAATCGTCTCCCATTCTCGGTCTCAGTTGGTGTGCCTCACTCATATAGTCAACATCCGTACGAGCGTATACTGTTTACTACAGCATTGTGACCACGTGTGTGTGTTTGTGTTGTAACGTGTGAGTCGATCTCTTGCACCCCAAAACACGAAGCTGAGTCTTAGTACTTTAGCAACACCAGCTCTATTCAGCTTGAAACAGGAACAGCACGGTTTTTTTATTTCTAGCGGGATCTGCCACTCTCCTATATGCAGACACAGCAGTCAGGCAGGGTCATAGCCAGGTCAGTGGCCAAGTAATACTGTGTCCTGCGCATTTATAATGTTCCTTGTATCACCCATTAACGGCAGGCGCTTACAGCATGTCCGCGATCTTTTCGGATTCACTTTTTCACTACAGCGTTGGGAGCCTGCGGTTGCTTCGGGACGCTCTTCTGCGTGTCGTCCCGTTGGATGGAATCCCAAAACAGTTTAGAAACCTTACAGTGCGTAAAGCATTTTTTTATTTTGTGTCCGTGTATTGACTCTTCAGGCAAAAACAACTGTCATTGGATAGGTTCCTTGTTAAAGTCGCAAAAAAAGAAGAAGATTCCAGTGAGCCAACAGATAGCAGGGATTCCGTTAGTTAGAGTGAAAGTCGTCCTACACAATATCCCTCCTCTCTCTCGTCTCCCTCACACCAGCCATGATTCCTTTCAAAGGTAAAGTGCACGTTAATTTGTTTTATGTATTTTTACTTTATATTTTGTATTAATTATTTTTATATGAATAGTTTTGGGTTGTGGAACGAATCATCTGAGTTTCCCTTATTTCTTATGGGGAAATTTGCTTTGATATATGAGTGCTTTGGATTACAAATACATTTCCGGAACAAGTTATACTCACAAACCAAGGTTCCACTGTATTGTATTGCTGGAGTAACATTTGTTCTATTTCCATTATTAACACACGATTGACTGTATAACTTTGCAGTCTTTCATTGTCTGTCAACCTTTATTAGGTGGTTAACAATCCATCCGAGAGCCATCTTAACAGCATAAGGACCTTCACCTCTACTGTTTATGACTTGCCATGGCTCCATGGCTTTAGGGACATTTGTACCTATTAACAAGCCGACTTCTGCCTTTGTCTGTGGTAGGTGCACATCTTTGGGATAGGACCATTTCGTGATATCTTCTTGCATTGGGATGTTCTTTCTTTTCACTGGTGTAAAGTTCAATGTGTAATCCTCTGACAATTCAATAAATATGTTTTCTCACAGACTTTTAATTCCGATAAAGCGGAAAATTGTACTAGTTTCTGTTTATTAACTTTGTGTCTTTCTATAGTGCTTTATATGGATTTGAACCTTTCTTCCAGGAAGATTTAACTGCTGTTGCAAGCTTTCTGTGCAGAATGGAGCTGTACTGCCAGAGTCTATTAAATCATACATTTCTACACGTCTTTCACTCATTTTAGACTTAACTTTAACTGGGACCACAGCTAGGACACCCTCTTTACCGACCCTGGTGGCGGTGCACGTGTCTAGTGGTTCCACAGAAACACACAAGGAACAAATGTTTTTCTTTTCTGATTTAGCATGCTCCTTTTTAGGAAGTGTGTTTTTATCGTTGGTGCCCTTTGCTTTATTCACATGCAGGAATGACTGGATGTAAATGAGAGCATATTTGGAATTTTTTTTTCTACACAGTGTAAGAGGACGCTATATAGTGCCCGACCCGACACAGATTGGACACGGGAGGCACGTGTAAAATAAACAAAGAACTTTTATTTTTCTTTGTCTGTGGGCTACGCCTTCCCCGTACCACAGACACAACGCAGTCCCAAACACTAAGCACACCAGTAAAACAAAAGCACTTTCTTCTCCTTGGCACCACCACTCCTCCCAAGCCACCTTGTCCTTCTCCACCCGACTCTGGCCGCTGAGTGGTGGCCACTGGCTCCTTTTATAGTTCACCGTGAAGTGCTCCAGGTGCTTGATAACTGAGTTCCGGCTGCACTTCCGGGTGTGATGGATAGGCTGCCCACGCGGGCTCAGGAGTCCCGAACACAGCACCCCCTGGCAGTGCCTGCGGGACCCAACAGGGTTGCACCCAACTCCAATTCCCATGGATCCCTGTGGGAAACCAAGGCACTGCTCCAATACAGGGGGGCGGCCATCTAACGTCCAGGGGGAGGTATTGCACCATCCAGGGCTGCTCCCCCTGGATATAGTGTGCAGGGGTGTCCTGGCTGGGCATGGACCCCGGCCTCCTTCCATAACAGTTTTTACTAAGATGTCCTTGCTTAAGGCACTTAAAGCATAAGCCATTGGATTTCAAAAAGTCAATTCTACTTTCATATGTTAGGTTTTGGATTGCACTGCATTTAACAAGATTGTGACTCTCATTGCAAAAAAGACAGTGCTTACCGCATGCATGACCAGCCATCTCTGCCTTTTTGGCTGAGGTGTCTGTATTCCCTTTTTCAGCAGCAGCAGTAACAGCAAAGCTTGTGGCAAACTGCTTTTTCTCAGGCCGTCTTTCAAAGGAAACTTCCCTTGATCAGTCTTGACCTTTTCCTTCTTGAAGGTATTGAGGGCTGAGCCATACACAGGATCCAAAGCTATTGTTGCCTGTTCTTCCAGAAAATCCACTGGGCCAATGAGTTGTGCACGTCTGTCTTCTTTACCTTCAATTTTCCAAGCTACACGTTGCCACTGTCCTCGCATATCTTGTGGAAGCTTGGAGATTATACTACAAAGGTTTTCGCTACTTTCACATTCATGACCATCCTTCAAGCTGGACATAATGCTCGTAATCCATCAGACCTTCTCCATTGTCTGGCTTTATTTTTGGCCACCTTTTGGCTTTCTTCATGTATGCATCTGCTATCCATAGTTGGTTTCCATAGAGGCTTTCAAGCTTCTTTCTGGCTCTTTTGTAACCTTCTGCCGGTGGCAGGTATATACAGCCTTTAACAATTTCATGGGATGAACCTTGGGTAAATTGTGCTAAGAAGTCCAATTTATCTTGGGATTCTTAATCACCTCATTGATAGCACAGTCAAATGCTCTAATAAAGTCCACATAGTTCATTGGGTCTCCATGAAATACTGGGACCTTTCTATATGGAGGTACTTGTGCCTTATTTTGCTTTTCATAATGTTGTTGGCGAGGCTCATATTTACTTTCATTTCTATACAAAGAGCTATAAATACTTGCCTCATATGGTTCTTCATTCTTCTCATCTGATATTTCAGGAACATTATAGGGATTTGGTTTACTTGAACTATGACTGAGTGCTTTAAGAGCTCTCAGTTTTGCTTGGATTCTGCAATTGCAGCCTCTAGTGCCAACGGATAACTTTCTTTTGGCTTTCTGCTCAGCTTCTTCCAAGTCTAGAGTTTGCTATCTTTTTTGAGCCTCAGCTCTGGCCAACAGCACTGCGTGTGTTGTCTCTCAAGTCCTGAGGACACTAACTGGGGTAGCTGTTGATCCTGCTCAACTTTTAGTTTTTACAGAAACTTGAGAGATACTGTCGGCAGGAGTGATGTCATCGGTAAATCTCTACCCCTTAAACTGATTTGCAGAATTGGGAGGCTGCTTGGGGAGGCTTTTATTTTGTTTTCCAAGAAACGTACGTAAAGTCTTCAGTTTAGCATCAAAACCCTAGTGTAGCCTTTTTCTTTCGTCTTTGTCACCTTTGCATGGATAATAATTTATCACTTAACCTTTTATATTCCTTTCTCAGGGTGTAGAAATCTGTCCCAATAATTGTATTTATTTTTTTTAAGTTAGATGCATTTTTTCTTAAATCCTTTACATACTTCCTCAAGCTGGATAGCTGTCGATATGTTTCGTCTATTTCCGACTAAAGATCAACACCTGGTTCTGAAGGGTTGGCCAGTAAAAAGCATCCGGAGATTAACCTGGGCAGTGGTGGTATGGTGAGCTGCTTGCTGTTGTCATGTTGATGGTCCTCCTCTTTTGTGTCACAATCCTCAGGATGAACTCTCAGGCTTCTGCACGGAGATGTCCTGTCGATGATGCACAAGGACATGCTCCCTTTAAGGTATTTGAGCTCCTTTATCTTAGTTTAAACAGTCACACAAGGAGTACAGTGATCCCTCGCTATATCGCGCTTCGCCTTTCGCGGCTTCACTCTATCGCGGATTTTATATGTAAGCATATTTAAACATATATCGCAGATTTTTTGCTGGTTCGCGGATTTCTGCGGACAATGGGTCTTTTAATTTCTGGTACATGCTTCCTCAGTTGGTTTGCCCAGTTGATTTCATACAAGGGACGCTATTGGCAGATGGCTGAGAAGCTACCCAACTTACTTTCTCTCTTTCTCTCTTGCGCTGACTTTCTCTGATCCTGATGTAGGGGGATTGAGCAGGGGGGCTGTTCGCACACCTAGACGATACGGACGCTCGTCTAAAAATGCTGAAAGATTATCTTCACGTTGGCTACCTTCTGTGCAGCTGCTTCCTGAAGCGACATGCTGCATGGTGCTTCGCATACTTAAAAGCTCAAAGGGCACGTATTGATTTTTTTATCTGTCTCTCTCTATCTCTCTCTCTCTCTGCTCCTGACGGAGGGGGTGTGAACTGCCGCCTTCAACAGCTTTGTGCCGCGGTGCTTCGCATACTTAAAAGCCAAACAGCCCTATTGATTTGTTTGCTCCTTTGAAGAGGAAGATATGTTTGCATTCTTTTAATTGTGAGACTGAACTGTCATCTCTGTCTTGTCATGGAGCACAGTTTAAACTTTTGAAAAAGAGACAAATGTTTGTTTGCAGTGTTTGAATAACGTTCCTGTCTCTCTACAACCTCCTGTGTTTCTGCGCAAATCTGTGACCCAAGCATGACAATATAAAAATAACCATATAAACATATGGTTTCTACTTCGCGGATTTTCTTATTTCGCGGGTGGCTCTGGAACGCAACCCCCGCGATGGAGGAGGGATTACTGTACTAACAGTTCTCTCAAATGTTCAACTCCGATCAAACGACAAAGATTAAAGTACCTGTCCAGTCTTTCAAATTGTCATTGTTTTCTTCCATCATGGACCAACATCAGGCTTAAACAGGCTGGTTTCAAACTTTTAGTGTAGCTGCTGGTAGGTAAGGCAGGATCAAGCACAGGTTAGACATGTGCCGTAAGAAATCTCTCAGTCCAAAAGTTTGTTTTAAAAGATTTAGCAAACAGTCCACACAAGAATAAAGAAAAAGGTTGTTACACATGTAGGATAAAAGGCAAAAAAAAAAAAAATGGAAAAAATGTATCTTCTCTAAACTTAGCTTTTCTTGTCAAATTTTAGTTGTTTCTAAACTTAGATGCTTCACTTCTTCTTCTGTACGCTTTAAATGTACGACGCTGTACATTCAATAAATCACGTAGTCTTTCAAGTTACTTGGCACGCAAGGCACGGTGTAAAACCATGTGCCCTCAATGCCTTACACATGACAAGGCAGGTCACTAACTGAGTATATATAATGTATAGTCAGAGAGGCTAGAAATAGTTTGTATATACCAATTCAATTCAACTTGTGGGGGTTGTAAGAACCTCCCATAGACTATGCACTAATATACAGGCAAACATTTAATATAACTCAAATAACTAGCAAATGGCTCTTACATCCATTTTAGGACTCAAATTAGTAAGAGGAGACATAGCGGATTCCACGTTATTGTGCTGTGGACATATGTATGACAGCCGCTCAGTGCCAAAAGTGGTTGGCAAGCTAGGTGTGCAGTGGTTGGATTATTTATGACGGGCACTTTGCAGGGCTAACTCTCAATCCAGGTCCATTCAGATGATGGAGAAACAACACATAATGTGACAACAGGGCTGTACAGCACCAAGCACAAAGCTAGTGGAAAGTGATGTCCCAGGGCTTCAACTGAGCTTTTATAATTCATCACTCTGAAAGGGATGCTAATCTTGGCAGATTTTTTCTTTGAATTAATTATTCAGGCATATGGATGAGACTGTAAATGTAATCTTTGTCAGTACTGCATAAATGATAAGGATTAAAAAAAAATCACAGAGCACGTTTCAGCTTTATGGTGTTTTGCGTCATCGTGGTTTTTCAGGCAGCAGAGGGCAGAATGACAATTTTTTTTTCTGCAGAAGCAGTTTTGAGGGCAACAGTGAAGTCCCACTTTGAGAGAGGTGAGCGATGATGATGGAGAACAGTGTGATCTGTAGAAGCAAAATAAGCAAATGGACAGCCCACATGTAGTCACCTTCTACATTTCAGTGATGTCTCGTACTGTGTGAGAGTTTCCTTTTGTACAAATGCTATCTTTTGATTCCTTCAGCGCTTATAGTTTATTAATTGTACTGTATAATGAGACAAAAAATTTAATTGACAAAAAATGTCCATTCCAGGTAGTTCTGAGTAGATGTGTATCACGGGTTCATGCTGTTTTCATGGAGACCTGTAGGGGTGCACCAGGCAATTGGCTGCTGATCTAAATCATGTGATTTTCACTACAAAAGACTCAACTGGTGATTGGTAAATTGGCCAATCACAAAATCTGATTTTTTGAGCCCTTTCTTTTCTAAGCTTTATTGTAATTTAGTTGCAATGCTCCTTTACACAAGGTGATACGGCAGTTTTCCTGCAGTGTATACAAAGAGCAGTGAGTGGAGGCTTGTGTTATCAATGAATGAAAGGTGATTGGTGCGTTAAGTTTTACGTTAACAGTAGAATCCCTGAAGCCTACGAAAAAACTCATAGAGTGGGAATAAAAAATCCAAGCTCAAATGTCAATCAACACGTTCTGCACAGGTCTCTTTGTTGTCAATAATAAAAAAATAAGCTCTTAACTTTTACAAGTAGCCAAAATTTACACCGGGTGTTACAGACCCAAATCATATGTATGTTTTTATTATTTTATAGTAATAATAATAGCAGCTCACTACTCAACACGCAGAGCCCCCAGACTCGAACCCACAACCTTTGGGTTATAAGGCAGCAGTTCTTACTTCTGTACCATCCTGGAATATGTATGAGCTTTCTGTCGTTTGAAATTTGAGCTTGCGTTTTTAACTCATTGGTTATATTTGTGAATAAAAGCGCACATATTTATTTGATATTTGGACTAAAGTCTTCACACATTATGCACTTCCCGTCATTATTAGTATAACACGGAGAAAGTTTCTGCTTTAGGTATGTGTTTAGCATTCCTTGCCTCACATTTCCTGTCATCCTACACTTACACAGATCGTTGTACACACAGAACACACATGAGGTGTATGTATTCCAAATAATGATATATTATTAAAACCCTTTACAACTCCAGGCACCTCACACTGAGATAAACAACACTTGAGCTGGGAGAACTTCAGCTGCGCTTGGGTGTGTGGAGAATGGGACAGCAGGGTGCATGCTGCTTGTTCTAATCGACGCATTTAGAAAACAAAAGACGCTGATGGAGAGGTGCGAAGGGATTTAAGGTGTGCCAGGATTACGAGTTTTTTCGTAGGCTTCAGGGATTCTAGTGCTAAAGAAAGGGGAGTAATGAATTTAGAAACAGGAATCAGAGAAGTCGTCCTGTGCAAATAGACAAAGAGCAAGAAAAGCTACTTTAAGGAATTCAGACCTTTTTATTTTGTCCATTAAATTAAAGCAGACACCGTTTGAGTTTGAACCTCAAGCATGTTTTATGTGCAGCAGCTTACATTTAAATTGAATAAAGAAAAGATAAATATGAATTTGAGATTACTATTTAATAAACAAAAGGCTTTTTAAAGAGTTGTACTGTGTTTATTATTTGTTGCTGTGTGTCATACAGCATAATTTTTGGCAAGAAAAAAAGTCCTACATAATTAAAATGGTAATCCATATTTTAGAATTACACCTCAAGAATTACAAATGTCTGACAGACACACTGAAGAAAAAACACACCAGCATAAATATAGTAAATGATTAAAAACTAAAAGTGCAAGTATATTTACATTTAAGTAGCATTTAATTTTCTTTTCTTTTATGCCATATGTTTTATGGATAAATATTTGTGTATATATTTTATTAAAGTATTATTTTAAGAAAATTTTATTTATTTTAGTATTTTATGGTCACTGAATAGTAAGCCTGCATTATTTCATTTTGTTAATAAAATATTATATGACAGGATTGTGTTCCTTTCAGTAAGCTCTGAAAGGAAGGATTGGGTTTATTATAGAAAATTATGATCATTCTTTATAAAAAAATTAAAAAGCGTGTCAACACAAACCATAAAGGAGCCCTTCCCCTCTCTGAGTCAGAAAACACATGAGACCCTCTGAATAGTAATAATAATAATAATAATAATAATAATAATTAAAGATTTATTACTAATTACAAGGTGTTTCTATCCATTTTGTGGAAGAAGAAAGTGTGAAACATCTGCACAGATAGATCAAAATAAAAAAAAAGCATGTGCCAGCTGCATGGCAAATACCAATCAGTGCCCTGAAGAATGGAACTCTGTGAGTGCAATAATTTTCTTCTTATACTTCCTGCTAGTTTTTGGTTGTTTGTTGCATTTTGTTTGTGGTGACTGTTCTGTCTGAGGCACAGTGTTGCAGTGCTTAGTGCTATAGACCACATTATTGGACACAATTATCCATCCAGCATAGTTGGCAGATGATTCTCTAGGCCTCATGGACACTTAAAAGACCATTGCACCAGTAGAATCCACCTTCATCTTTGACTTAAATGCATTTTACAAAGTTTGGGGAAGGCCCTGAGCATTTTCAGAATTTCACTGAACTCGCAGAGAAACAAACTCCACTGCATTCACTCATCATTGAGAGTGAGCTGTAATTGGGGGGATATGGTTTATTAGTTCATGTCTTAGGGAATGCTGGTTGGAAGGGTTGAACATATTCAAGTATGTGCTGATTAGAGTGACTGATGTAGCTGGCAGGATTGCATGAATGACAGTGAGCTCTAATTTGAGGACTTTGGCAGGAGTGCAGTTTTTGCTCTGCGTTTTGGTCAGAGAGACTGAACATACAGTATTGAGAGCCGAGTGGACAGGTTTTCTTTGTGCACTGAGGGCTGATTAGCAGTAATGTGTTCTTTACATTAAGCTTTGATTGGAGGGCTAGTGTTTTACTGTAGTCAGTTCTGATTAAAAGACTGGAATGTTGCATTTCATTTAATTTTAATATTGGCATGACTAGGCTCATAGAACTCATTTGCTGAATCACAGAAACTTGGCTCAACTCCCCCCATCTCTTTGTCTTTATGGGGTGTCCTTAAGTAACTGGTTAATGGGCCCTCATTCAGCACTGTATAAAATAAGGATTAATTGGTGCACTGGCTCACTAAAGGTGATTTCTCCACTGATTTTCAGTCACAGTGTTCATTTGCATAGTCTTAGCGAGTCTGGGGCAGTCGTGGCGCGTCTGCATGAAGTTGGTCTCTGAATGTGACATGCACCGTGACTCTTACTCTCTAAACTAATCTATGACTTGCTCCAATAGCATCAAACTGGTTTGGTTTTTTCTTTAGGATGTGCTTGACCTGGGGCCTCATGTATAAACGGTGCGTATGCGCAAAAATGTTGCATACTCCTGTTTTTACACTCACATTGCGATGTATAAAATCTAAACTTGCCGTAAAACCACGCACATTTTCACACAAGCTCAATCCTTTCCGTACGCAAGTTCTCTGCTCGGTTTTGCAAACTGGCGACACCCAGTGTCAAAGCAGTGCTTTTCTTCCATTGTGGTTTCCCTTTCTTTTTTAGATCCACATCCCTGACGTGGCTTTATCCTATACACTGAAATTAACCACATATTGTTTATTAGTTTGAGGCATCTGATTGAAATTAACCCGTAACAATATGAAGGTCCACGGAATGGCCAAACAATTCCAAATACCATAGCTGCTTTAGCATTGTTCCTCTCAATGCAATACTCGGACTACTTATCCCACTGTATCTGAGTGTGGAATCACAGCTCTACAGCAGCTGATCGGAAAGAGAATTAGGGATACAGCATCAAGCACATGCTGCTCTCATACGACAAACGCTTCAGAGCCTTTTGGACCTCACAGTTCAAAAACAGTTTCATCCCAAGAATTATAAACACACTCAATTAGTCCATCAAATGCTCCTTGTAGAACTGTTTGTACTTATTAGTACAATCACCTCACTGTAAACTTGCGATAGTTATAATATTGCACAACCTGAGCCACTTTATAAAGCGCATATTTACATATGATGACGATATCATTTTTAAGATAAAATGCAGCAAAATATGTTTATTACATATTGAAAGAGACAGTACTGCTGCAATAAATTATTTCACCGAAGGTTGTGCACGGCGCAGCAAGCATCTTGCGTGAGGCGTGAACAATCTCTGGATAAGGCACCGGCTCGTCACTATCACTGCGCCACCGTGTTCCCATGTTTAATAACATGCTTTTACTCCTATCATCATGAAAATGATATAGAGTATACATCTCAGTATTTTAATTATTCAGAGAGCTGTAATATCATGAATGTAATGGATTCTGTGTCCTGTCGGAGGAAGAGAAAGCTCGTTTAAGAACCACATAGTGATTCACACACATAGAGCACATAGAAGAACAAATACAATACAAAGCATTTAACGTGCTACTTTCATTACGATGGGATTTGAGAAACTAGTAAATTAAAAGATTTTAATATGAAGTTTATGATATTCTACTTTAATGACAAAATAAACTATGTGATTAAAGTGGAAATATCGAGATTAGATTTGACATTTCGTGCTTTTTTTCCGTGTCCCTATTTTTTTTCTTTTCTCTGTACCCAGATAAGCTTTCATATGACACTCAGACGGTGGGCTACGACTCGCCTTTTCACGGTGACTTTGATATGTGACAACTTCTTTTTTATTTTGGGCACTGTGCGACTTTGTGATCTTGAGCTTTCGAGTTTCTCAGACACTCTATGTCACTCGATCAACTTCCTTTTGTTGTTTATACCACTGTTTAAACCAACAAATACTACGTTTTTCTTTGCCTCCAGTTGTTATCCGTTGAAATTCTTCTTTTTTCCCTCGTGCTTTTGCCATTGACTTTTCACAGAATGCTGCGCTTAAGGGCTATTTATATTGATTTGCATATTCAAAGAGGCGTAATTCTGGGAGGAGTTTGGGAGTGACAGTAGGCGCGTGCATGTGCGTTACTTTTCACGCTGACCAGGATTAATGTAGCAGAAGAACATGGAAGTTGGCGAACGCACAGATTTATGCATCTGGATTTTTTGTGCGTATGCACGTTTCCACTTTTGTCCGCACGCCATGTTTTAGTGTGAAGTCTACACACGCCGTTATGCACGAAGCCCGTGATGAGCTGACTATTAATGAATGCTCATCCAAAAGTATAAATCATTTAATGCAGCGATGAGTAAAAAATAATGTTTTAAACCTCGCAAACAGAAGAGAAACTTGACTGTCTGATCTCTCGTGTTTTATATACTAGATCAGAATGGAAAAAGAAATAAAACAGCTGAAACTATGGCTGAACTCGCCATAGCTGGTAATCCTTTGGACAGTGCCAGCTCTGTCAGGCAGCACACCATTGGCTATCCCAAAAAGCTGCGAGTATGGCTAAGCTGGAATATCGGCTTTAAATATGACATGGGCAGAAATTTTCAGTTGTTTAAATAAATTTGGTTCGATGACGAGATCAGCAACTTAGGTTGGCGGATGTGTCATAGCCAACAACTAGAAGTCATGTAGTACTAACCCTAACCTCTCAGAACTTTGTACTACTAATGCTACCTAACAGAATCCTTCCAGATGCAGCCACTTGCTTGTAATTTTCTTTGAAACTGCTGTCAGGTTGTTTCCCACAGTTTTGCCAGTTCAATATGATGATGCTTTCATAATTATTTTAAAATAAGCTCTGTCATGAATCCAGCTGAGAATTCTGGACTAATGGCGTCGGGCAACTATTGACTGTCATTAAGAGAGCTGATTGCAAAGAGCCACAGGGGATGCAAATTTCAGCACTCAACACAACAGAATCAACACATCTGACGAACAACACCAGTACAGCATCCACCTTCTGACTGGATGTCTAAATGAAAAACTGGAGGAAGTTAACTCTACTGTCTAATCAGAAATGCAAACATGTCATGACAGGATAGCCTCAGCATTTTAACATGCACAGACCACAATGTTTCTCTAAACTCTGTTTGCTGTTGTTATGCAATATAGTGATGCAATATTCAAAATAACAGAAAGATATCATGGCAGTCAGAGGCCCTGTTCAAATGAGTGAAGCTGCGGTGGTCTGCATGTGTGCATGTGTCCCTCTCCACTGTTGCTCCGCTCATTACAACATGCACATTAATCATTAAGCTTCAGTTACCGTGTGCTACTGAGCGCCTGAATGGATAACAGCAGTTTAAGCGTTTTACTGCCTCTCAGTGTCAAGTCTTTGGTTCAGTTTCTTTTGATGTCTTCCTTTCACCCCAGCCATTTCAAGTGCACACACTGGAGGAATTGCGGGCCAGGAGTTTTAGTGGGGAGCCTTTGTAGCGCTGCTGGTCACTACAAACTTTTTAACAATTTGTCCAGGATACACGTCTGGCCTGGGTAGACTAGTTGAAAATTAGTAGTCAGTAATTACTTTATTGATTAATTAGTAACCAACTACTTGATGATTATTAATTAATAATCACTTCAGTGGCTAAATAGTAATCAACTTGTTCATAGTCAGTAATTATTCAATTTTGTTTGATAAATAAGGACTTGAATAGGTAATAGTTATTAGTTATAATCAGTTAATAGTTACTATTTGATTAGTAGTTAATCACTTTTGTGATTAATTAATGATCAATTTGTTGATTAATTCATTGCTAATAAAGTTCTTGAATTTTAATACTATTAATGAATTTGTAGAAGAATTATTAATCAAGTAGCTGTTGACTAGCAGTTAATGGTCACTTCATTGACTACTTCATTCTTAAAGGGTTGATTGTCAGTGATTAGTGACTAATTTATTGATGAATTAGTAGTCAGCTATTTAACGGTTAGTAATTCAAAATCATTGGATAAACACTAATCAGTTAGTCTGTAATTAGTAATTAGTGTGAGGAGAAAAGAAACGGAACAGGATAAAGTGTCCCAATCCCCATTTAATAGCAACAATACTAAAGTTAAGACAAAAAAAATCAAAAGAGCTGAGCGCCAAAACATTCTGTGATCGTCAGTGATTGGGTTTGAGTGCCCCTGTAGATAGTCATGGTCCATAAATGACAGCCGACTTTGGTCGTCTAATTTCTTTTGTTGCCAGTTGAGCAGGAAGGGGACGGGCATTAGAAATGACATCACTTCTCTTCGGAGTGCTGCTCCTCCACTCTTGGGCTGGGTGGCTGTGTGTCCCTCCCATTTGTCCCACAAGTTAGCTCATCAGCTGAGCCTTCCACACGCTCCAGCAGTGTGCATACGTGAGGTTAATGATACATTTATTTATTAATTAACAATGAAACAGTTGGTAGTTAGTAATACAGTATTACCTAGTTTGTGATTAGTTAGAACTCAAGTTCTTGATAATTAGTAGTTAATAGTCAGTCTGTTGATTAATGCGTAATCAACTGTTTGATGATTTGCAATCACTTCAAACAACTAAATAGTAAGCAACTAGCTAATGGTAAGTAATTGTTCAAATGATTGATGAATTAACACTTGGATATGTGGTAATAAGTGGTTATAACCAGTTAATTAATTAGTATCCAACTATTTAATGATCAGTAATGAATTAGAGATAGATAGATAGATAGATAGATAGATAGATAGATAGATAGATAGATAGATAGATAGATAGATAGATAGATAGATAGATAGATAGATAGATAGATAGTTTAGTTAAGGTTTGGAGCATGCACTGATAGCGTGTTACTGTACTCACCAGACGACAAACCACCTGGATTGGGACCTAAGTGCACCAGGTGACACCTCAGCACCACATTGGACCAGTCTGAGGTTTTTATGGTGGCTGGAGTGACAATCCTGCCATGAACCCCCAAGTTTTCCCTGTAGGTTGGAGGACCTGCTTGCAGAGCTCAATGCAGGTTAACGTCATACCCAGGACGGAGCAGTTGCAGGTGAAGGGCCTTGCTCAAGGGCCCAACAGAGCAGAGTCACTTCTTGATTGTTGTTAGTATGAATCTTTTTTTCTTGAAGAGTTAGTAATTAATAATCACTTTTTTACTGTAATTAGTTGGTTAATTATTATTATGTTGATTAATTAGTACTCAAGTTGATGATGAATTTACATTCTTAATACATTCGTTGATGTTTAGTTTCCCTAAAATTGACTAATATGCAGGCTTCCTCTCATTTGTTTCTGTAACCTGCCTGCTACAATACATTGCCGTGAGACAGACAGACAGACAGACACTCGACAGAAAGTAACCTTGGACCCATGGACACACTCGCTTGCTCACACCCGGTCAGTTTAGAGTCATCGGGTCACCTAACACACACATGTTTGGGGAGTGTAAGAGTAAAGCAGAGGTATGGAGGAAATGTGCCCACGCCTCGAGTGAGGAAACGGCCCTGACCACACAATCACCGCACCCACCTTGGACGCAAAGGTGCATTCAGATTTGGACCAGAATATGTTAATAAATAAAAATGTCAACAATAACCTCCCAGAAACTCTTAACTATATGGAAAAGCTTTGACGGGAATATATAATCAACATATGCAAACATTTACTAAATATTACGCATAGGGAAGAAAGGAAATGCAAAAGGGAAGCACTTGTTTTGCATTTAATTCTAAAAAAATGTACCCAGACTACAATAGGGTTCTTTGACAAAATTTATGGCTTTGTCCAAGGTGACTTACAGCATTTGAGATACAGTTGGTTCCATTGCATTTGTTCTTCCTGTTGGTGAAATGATTTGCTCAGGGTCACACATTGTCAGCAGCAGGATTTAACCACGCTACCTCAGTGTCTGCAGTCCAGAGCCTTAAGCACTATGCCACACTGCCATTAGCCACTTTTACTTTTAGGTGAGCAGCTATGCTACAGTATATTACAGCCCCCCATTATCACTCATTCATCTTCCCAATATCCTTAGCCCACTGCATGGCTTGAGTGAAGGCTGAAGCATGTCTGTTTGTGCACAGCAGGAACCCTCAGCTCACACTTAAACTGGGCCACCCATGCTTGTTTTTGGGTTGTATGAGGAAACCAAATGACGAGAGAAAAGAAATAGCACAAGGCTTACATTACATTTAACTCCACACTGGCAGTGCACTCAGTCTGCTGGAGTTGTGAGCTAGCAGCACCGGCTAATGCACCAAAGACCACCTTTGCTATTTTCATAGACTAAATAATTAATCCACCTAGGTCTGGAAAAAGTGCAGTGTGCCAGGATAATAGAAAATCAGAATGACAGCAGGCACCCGAACAATTACTTTAACTGATGTGGTGGTCACTCTACTTGGGAAAGCATAATCAAGGCAGTAGGCCCACCAGGGGTTCATCTTAATTTTAAGGTGTGTCTTGATGTAAACACACCCCCTTGCGTCCATGCGCCATTGGGGTCAGAGTGAGGTAGTGTCCCAACTCTGCCGAGTGTCACGCGCAGATCCTCAGTGCTGCAACAGCCTGAAGTCATCTGTCCCTTTAAAAAGATGAAAGGAGGAACGGCTCCACGTGTGCCAACCATGCCGTGAAGATATGCACCCCGGGGAGAGTGCTCTCCGCAATTCCAGAGTCAGCATTGCCTGGACCCTCTGACTCAGCGATTTCGCCTTCTGTCATCCTGAGGTGCTCAGTCATCCAGTCGTGCATGCCGAGCTGATCTGATCACGCACTGCAGCTATTACTCACATCTGCTCATTGCTAGCTTTGTTTGGGACTGTCACAAGTTCATGGGTTCTTCATTTACGGGCTTTTTCACATATGCATGCTTTTTCTTTTTACCTTTTCAGTGAAAGGATGAGAGATAAAAGCATCAATGGTGTGAAAATGTGAAAGCCCACTGGAAAAAAAGAGAAACAGAGGGAGCAAGAGATAACATCCCCTTTTATAGGATGGCACATCGACAGATAGAAAAGTGTGAAAGGTGCTATAAGATAGATAGATAGATAGATAGATAGATAGATAGATAGATAGATAGATAGATAGATAGATAGATAGATAGATAGATAGATAGATAGATAGATAGATAGATAGATAGATAGATAGATAGATAGATAGATAAGGCACTATGTAACAAATAGATAGATAGATAGATAGATAGATAGATAGATAGATAGATAGATAGATAGATAGATAGATAGATAGATAGATAGTGCCTTATCTATCTATCTATCTATCTATCTATCTATCTATCTATCTATCTATCTATCTATCTATCTATCTATCTATCTATCTATCTATCTATCTATCTATGTAACAAATAGATAGATAAAGCACTATATAACAGATAGATAGATAAGGCACTATATAACAGATAGATAGATAGATAGATAGATAGATAGATAGATAGATAGATAGATAGATAGATAGATAGATAGATAGATGTGAAAAGTACTATATAATAGATAGATATGAGAGGCAATAAAAATAGATATATAGGAAAGGCACTATATAATAGATTGATAGATATGAAATGAACTATATGATAACAACAACAATAACAACAACAACAACATTTATTTCTATAGCACATTTTCATACAAAAAGTAGCTCAAAGTGCTTTACATAATGAAGAGAAGAAAAATAAAAGACAAAATAAGAAATTAAAATAAGACAACATTAATTAACATAGAAAGGAGTAAGGTCCAATGGCCAGGGTGGACAGAAAAAACAAAAAAAAACTCCAGAAGGCTGGAGAAAATAATAAAATCTGTAGGGGTTCCAGGCCACGAGACCACCCAGTCCCCTCTGGGCAAAATAGATAAACAAGCACTATATAATAAACAAATAGAGAGAGATGCGTTGTGCCCAGTGCTTCCTGGTTTAGCCTCTATCTGCCCATAAATCTGCCCTGGTTAAGTAGGTTAGGAAAATGGATGAATGTATGGATGGATGGACAGATTGAAAGGCACCATATAACATTAAAGCAACATATAATAGACAGCAATGGCTAAAATGACCCTTCTCTCTATTAGTGTGAAGAACTGACAAAGGGAGGCATGGATTGATAGCTACATACAGTTTAGACAGATAATTAGGGAGATATGAAAGGCATTACTAGTTAGCTAGATAGAAAAGGCTTTATATAAGAAATATTAAGAGACTTTTCTAAGAATTCCATTCATGGTACAGCTGTCTGTTGTAGCAACACAAGGGGCTGTGGTGTATTCCTGATGCACTGGGCAAAAACATAAGCATGCTTTCCAGAAGGGGCACAGGTCCATCAGTCATGGCAGGCCAATATAGACTCCTTAATCAATCTCACATGCAAAATTTTGGGATGTGAGATGAAACCAGAGTCCCCAGCGAGATATCCCAGTGGATACAGGGAGACCGGGATGGTGACCAGGATTGGATTTGAATCCAAACTTTTGGAGCTATTTATCAGCTGTGCTCTCCCACATGCCAACATGCTGTCACAACTGGAATACCCTGAGAAACCTACAAGACTTTGAGAGTGAATTTTGACGTCTTTTCTGAGTCAGGGATGTAAATTCAGCTGTGTGCAACCATGTTGATGTCTTTTCCTAAACATCAATGGCTGCACAGGACTATGGGTCCTCGATTGGAGTGTCAGGGATTGGTTGGTAGGCTGTACATAAGAGATCTCCTGCTTCTATGGAAGTGAAACATGCTGGTGAATATCTGAGCAATCAGTATTTCATTTAGCGCTTCACTATTCACTCAGATTAGGTTAATCAGTGACTCTAAATTGCTGCAGTAGCTGTGAGAGTGTCTTCCTTCTCCTGTCTCCACAAAGTCGTGCAGTTAAACGATCAGGTTCAGAAAACAAACGAACGGATCAAGCCCCTACTGATTTGTCCAAACGCCGTAAACACCTAAACCCTTTCTCACTCTCCATCCTCTCCCTGTTTCGTTGTATCTATACTATTGCATTGTCAGTTGAGCATTTGATCCCCTTCCTGACACCAAATTCAATAGGCCACAGGCAGAGAATGGCCCTTAAATTGCACCCAGAGATTACTTTTGTTCAATTTATTCTAAAAACAGGAATGCCTTTTGAAATCCTTGAGGACGCCAGAGGACTTTCCTGTATTTCAAAGTGCCAAACTATTGAGCTAGAAATCGTTGGTAGCTCCCAGGCTGCCATGAGGTGTAGAGGGGTCACAGATGTTCCGTGATTGAGAACCCTTTGTAGAAACCTATCAGTTGGGAGAAGTTCTCCTGTCATTCTGCCATTCCTGCATGACTTCTCCCATTTTGTTGCCCTCCATGTAATTCAAGGGGCACTATTTAAACAAGTAGGACAGGTGGTGCCCATTTACTTACATTGAAACAAGTAAAGGCTCTCCAGACTCCAGTGTGGCTTCTGCTGTTTGAGTATGGGCCCATTGGGATGTTCTCCTTATGTTGTGCCAGTTCTCTTACCTTAACGTTCTGATGCAACTATTACCGCTGTATATTGTTGGTGTATTGTTAAATTAAATAAGCAATAAGGACGTCCTTGTTGACAGCAATCACACTTTCATTGTACCCAAAAGCAGACCCAGCATCAGAACCTGGCTGGTCACATTTGTGAGGCTTTATTATAGGTGAAAGCTTTTCTGTTTAGTAATTCATTCTCCTCCAAAAGTCTGAATGCCAAGTAATATTCTATTTGCGCACCAGTACTTTGGAAATTTTAGTTGGATTTAGTTTCCTGATACTATTAGCTGACGACCAGTTTGAGGTTCGGTTTCTCCCTCCTGGCACAGGAATTTATTTTATTGGTAGCTTGGGGGCAGCAGAAAATTCACCTCACGATTACTGTAATGAGTGAATTCTGTTGAGCATTTCTTTTGGGCTTCCCCTTTTTAATGTTTTTTACACTTTCTGTCACAGAGAATATAATTTTGTTCATTTTTCACTTTCATTTTAGGATTTGTTAAGTCATTTTTTTTTTTTTTTGCGATGTTGTTTTGTTTTTAATGATTGCCACCAGTTTGAGCAGCCAACACTGCAATGTGATAACTGGTTGCTATGAGCCGTTTCCAGTAAGTTGCTCCGAAGATGGCATCAGTGTAATGGTATTCATGTCAGCAACACATGTAATTGTTTGTCCAAGATTTTGGCAAATATCTTTTGTACTTGCTTTTCTTTTTCTTCTCTTATAGATCTTGTGTTTCTAGAAATGTGACTATGTCATGATCTGTTTCTTTTTCTTTTGGTTATTATGTTATTATGTTTTGTATTAATTCTACTTTTTTCTATTTTGGAAACAGTCAAAATGATTTTTGTACTACCACAGCACCACATGAGAACTTCCAGTTCTGTTTTGTTAGCAGTTGCTGCCTGTTTTGCTATGCAGGGATGATTGGCACCGCACAACATGCAATGTAACCGCGACAATGGCGTAACGGTCAATGTTCTGCACTTTATGGTTGTCCAAGATTACGGATAGCATCCAACCATCCAGTGTGCATTCTGCTTTAATTTACTGCTCCTGGTCTTTGATCTTGAGCTTCTGAATTGTGGCTGTGATTTAGTTTTGTGTTTTGGCTGAGACGTAACAATTTAATAGACGTTAGTCCATATTTTGGCCGTTTCATCTACCGGTCATTTCTGTTGGCAGAACAGACTGCAAGTCTTGTCTGCTATTTTAGGTTTTGGTATTAGCATTCTGATCTCCTGGTTTTTACCTTTAGCCTGATCTCCTGGTCTGTTCCTTCACTGCCCTTTTCACCTGCCATATTTTTCCATCCTCTAGCAGAACAACTACTACCACTGTTAGAATTAACTGCAGTAAAAATATGGACTCTGTGTGTCACTTCCAAATGCTATTAAGTAAAATCCCAAATGGCTTGAATTCTACAGTAGAAGGTGGAGGGCTTGTCTGGCAATATGCAAATGGACACACAAAATGGAAGCTCAGAGATGTTTAGTGAAGGTCATTGAGAATGCAGCACTGAAGTTGAGACCGGTGATGTAAAATCTTGTGGCTTCAAATTCCACCCACTCTCTTCACTCCAGCAGTCTATAAAACACAGGGCCAGTGGAGCTAAGTGCTAAGTAACTCGGCTGGAACTCAGAATGGTTCTCTGTGGAAGGGATGAGCAGGGCCAGTCATTATGAAGGAGGAAACCTGGAAAGCTTGTAAAAAATTTGTTTTTTGCACTTTGAGCCTCTTGTTCTCATCTATGTGTGTTGTTTTTCCTGGAGCGGAACTTATGCATTATGCATCGGGTGCAGGCAGCAGAGGCCATCATGGGGATGGAGTTTCTAAATGTGCTAACTGACAATAGCAAGGAGGTGGAGGGGAGCTTAGGAGGATTCTGTTGTGCCATCTCCTAGCCTGTTATTCTCCTCTGTGCGTTTCTTTCATTGCATACTCTTGTGTATTTCTTGATTCTTCCAATTCCTTGCCAGACATGAGTTTGCGGGGATACCATTGTAAACTTTTAGTATGACAGAGTTGAAACAGAGACATCCCAAGCTGACTTCTTCTTATATTAATGGAGCCCCTTGCCCTTTCCTGTCTATCCATCTTTCTATGGATCTTCTGCTAGGGAAGAATCAGAACAGATAATTGAACTGCTGGGAAATCCACAAGTTGGCCTAAACTTTGGAAATCTGCTTTATCTTCCATTTTCTGCAGTGGCTTTAATGGTGATACACTGCCTTACTCTGCCTGTTCACAGCTCCAGAAGAATCGCTTTGAGTTCTGACTTGGTCATTTAATGTCCATGCAGATGTTTGGAATTCTGCCCTTGTCAGTGAGGGTTTTCCCCAGGTTCTCCTCCCACATCCTAAATCTGTGCATATTAGGTTAATTAATGTGTTTAAATTGGTCTCTTTGCGCTTTAGCTTGGGTGAGAATATGCCCTTAAAGAGGACTTGCTCCTGATATTTCTAGGATGAGCACACTTTGTCACTTTAATGAAGATCTCTGCCCTCTGGAGATGAACCACTAGTGGCTTTCATCCACGGAATTCAGAAAGCCACTGGGTTGACCCAACTAAGTATTTAATCATATTTATGTATTCACATTTACCAGGAAGAGTTGTCCATTATGTAGACGCTGGGATGTGAACAGGGTCCTAGAAATTCCACAAAGAATTCAGGAACTCCAGCATTATATGAGTAGTTGGCGTAGTTTTTTCTCTAAGAAGAAAACTTACAAATCATCAACTGATAAAGTAATGTTGAGTGCTGCTTTCTGGTCTTTTAGTACAATTTTCCATGGAAAGGACCATTCAAGACGTAAAATATCCTTTTTGTTATAAACTGTTTAAGGAGAATTCTCTAATTTAGTAAAAGATAAATTTTACTGTAAAAATGGACCTTTGAGTTATCTATTTTGTGGAAATGTGGAAATCCATTTCTTACTTATGCCGAACTCATCACGGCACTACTGACATCATGTTGTTTTTTTCTGAACATGGAGAGTCCATTTCTTCACTTAAAGATTGTTTAGACTATGTTTTTCATTATTATCGTCATTTTTGTGATGTTATCACAACAGCATTTTGTTTGTTTGTTAATCACAGGCAACACTCAAGCATGCTATTTCTGCCACGATACGATTAGTGTGAGTAGTATCAGTGGTTGTAAGGGTTGTCATGGATTTAGGAGTAGTGGCATTAGCAGTAGTAGTGCTAGTGCTAGTAGTAACAATGCAGTAGATTTAGGGTTTATAGAAGAAGCAGTGATACTAGGAGTAGTATATTGTTAGAAGTAGTAGTATTAGTAGTGAAGTAGGTTTGAGTTAGATTAGTGTTAGTAGTATCAGTGATAGTAAGGGATATCTTAAATTCAGTAATTGTATTGGCAGCAATAGCAGTATTAGTAGTGGCAGCAGTGCAGTAGGGTTAGTAATAGAGTTAGTAGTGTTGTTAGTAAGAGGTGTCATAGATTTAGAAGTAGTAGCTGTACTAGTAGTAGTAGTAGTAGCAGCAGCAGCAGTTGTGCGGAAGGATTAGAGTTAGTGGTGATAGTAATAAGTGTCATAGATTTAGAAGTAGCTGTATTGGCAGTAGTAGTAGTAATAGTAGCAGGAGCAGGACACTAATGTTAGTAGGAGTAGTATATGGTTAGAAGTAGTAGTATATGTAGTGGAATAGGATTGGATTAAGATTAGTGGAAGTAGTAGCAATGGCAGTAATGGGTATCATCAATTTAGAAGTGGTAGTACTGGTAGTAGTAGTAGTAGTGCGGTAGGATTAGGATTAGAGGTAGTGGTAGTAGGAGTAGTATAGGGTTAGAAGTAGTAGTATTAGTAGTGGAATAGGTTTGGATTAGGATTAGGGAAAGTAGTAGCAAAGGTATTAAGGGGTAAAATGGTTCTTGAGGTAGTAGTGCTGGTAGTAGTATTAGTAGTGGTAATAACAGAATATATTTAAGATTAGGATTAGTAGTAGTAGTAGCTGGGGTGTTTAGCCTTAGTAGTAGTTGTATTAGTTGTAGTTAGGGTAAAAAAAAACTAGAAGAAACATCTGAAATAAGGGTTAAGGTTTACTGTTAATAGTAGTGGTAGTAATAGTAGAATAGGGTTATGAGTGGAATTATTATTAATAGTAGTATTTGAATGGACTTATGTATAGTGTTGCTGGCAGTTATAGTTGTAGTGGCGGTTGTCAAGTTGGAGTAGGGCTAGGAGTAATGGCATTAGCCATAACCGTTGAATAGGTTTAGATTTAGGATTAGTATTAGCAGTAGCAGTTGTAGTAAGGTCAGTGCAGATTTAGATGCTGTGGTTGAAGGAATAGTTGTAGTAGCAATGCAATAGACTCAGGGTTAGTAGTAGTAGAGGTAGTAGGAGTAGTGGTGGTGATAGTAGTAGTAGGGGTGAATTAGAGTTACAAATATTTGCATTACTTGCAATGGTAAAAGTGGAGTAGGTTTAGGATTAAAGCTGGTAATAGTAATACAGTATGAGTGGAATAGGGTGGGGGTTAATAGTATTGATAGTACAGTAGTAATGTTAGAATAGTGTTACAAATATTAGTAGTAGTAGTAGAAGACTGAGATTAAGGTTGTTAATATTAGTGGTAATACTAGGAGTGGAATAGGGTTTAGAAGCATTATTATTATGTCACAATAAGAGACTCCAGACATTGCAAGAAGGTTTGGGGCAGCTACCTGTATATTGTACTCCAGGCTGCAAAAGTTATGAAAATAGCACAGGGTAGTTTACACTACTGAGTCCAAGACAGAACTGATCACCAGAGGAAGGGGAGAGGCTTTTATGGAGAGTTGACCGGAAGTGATGTCGTCCTTGGGGCCGGACTGGAAGTGTCTTCCTCTGGGCTTCGGAACCTGGTGGGATTTTCCGGAAACGGTCTGTAGGTCTGTGCACCCCTCTGCCCCCTGGTCGAACAAGTTGTTATGATTAAATAAGCCCTTCAGCTTCCTCCCCCTTGCACGTGTGTGACAGTTAGTAGTAGTTAAAATAGTTTGGTAATAATAAGGGTATGAAGAGATGTAGAAGCGGTTTATGTAGCAGTAGTGGTAGTTGGATTAAAATGGGGTAGTAGTAGTAGCAGTAGTAATGGAATACGTTTAGGGTCAGAATTAGTTGTGGTTACAGTTAGTAGCAGTAGTGCTAGTGGTGTGGTCATAAGGTTAGCTAGCTAAATTGCTTGCAGTACGTCTGAGAGCTTGAGCGTTTGAATAAATTCCTTGACCTACACCTGGTGTTACTTACTCCTCTTTCAATGGTTATGGCCTGTCTACCTGTAAAATTCAGGGCTGTTGATTAATTGTCACACTGTTCTTGATATAGCCCAGGCACTTCCACAGTGATAACCCATCTGCTAGTTCAAGCTATTTTTGTGGTCACTTTACATCCTTGATTCCAGTGCTCAGTCTATTCATCTGTTGTCTGAACCCACTTAGAGAGTATTGGAGGACAGGTAGCCAACCATAGGCCACGGGACACTTCTCCATGTTGGGGCAGATAAGTGCATTCATCCTCATTCACTGACACCAGGCCAGTTTAGTGTTGCTAATCTACCAAGATGAATCACTGGGAGAGCATTCACACTTCACTCAGAGAACACCCAAGCCTGAACCTCCTCACAGGTGCAAGTGCTGTGTTGTGGTAGTGGAGGCACCGAACTCGTAATTTTCTTATTTTTCTAGTTTTAAATGTCAATCTGCAACAACAACAACCAGAGCAGCGTAAAACAGAATTCTGTTCCCTAGCAATGAATTCCTGAAGGATTTCCAGTTGTTTGTCTTTGTGGTATAACGTTAGCAGCTCATCCTTAGTCTTTTAAGGACCTCCCCTCCCAGTGTGTCACCTCCAGTAGTTGCCCAAATTAGTCCAGCTGATTCGTGAGTCAAGCACATTTCTGCAACTTGATCTCATCTGTTTGGTTGGTGCCGAGTTCATAGCCATAGGTGTGAATAACTGTTCACCAAACTGTGAATAAATAGCACTTTTTGGTGTAAAAACCTGTCACTCCAGAACATGTGTATGTCTTTTGTCTGGAACGCCTGTCCAGTTTATGTACCCACTTTGTCAGTTTCAGGGTCACAGGGTCTGGCGACTGTCCCAGCAGGGCCGATTTAAAGTCAGCTTTTACTCTACAGCGTCTCTAGGAATTGGGAGGTAGATCAGTGACCGACTGAGGGAGAACTCCAAGCCAGGATTTCAAAGCAGGACTCTTGAATTGTTGCTGGCGTTGTGTAATCCAATGGATGTTGACAATCTGTATACCAGCACAGCAAGCCACTCTTAAAGGGGAAGTGAGGGGTGAGGCATTGTGGTACCACAGAAAGATTCCTCAATCAGATAATTAAATGACTCACTGCCACATGCAAATGTGTGAAAACACCAGTCCTCTTATTAGTCCATTTAATTTTTTTTTTCATTTTCCTTTTAGAGTATTTTCTGTGCCTTCACATAATGGCTTGGTGTACGTTGCAAATTTCGATCACTCACTCTGTCAGTTGGGGCTCAAGCTGGCAGGTAGCAATTCACTTGTCACAGTTGGTTTTGACATTTGTAGCTCTCAGTGACATCAAGTCCTGCAGGAATGACTCATATGGCCTTACATGTTGCAATACTGTGGCCATTCGTGTTGCCTCAATCAGTACATCATGTTTGTGAAAATGCTGCAAAGAGATTAATGCTTGAAGACAGTGGCTTCCTCTTACCGAAACCTGCTTTCAAATAGAGAGTCGTGGGGCAACCAATCCTGATCCTGGCATCACTGGACACAAATCATGAAGGGGGTGCCAATCTATTCAAGCTCACACGCGCACACACACACACACACACACACAGTCAGTCACCCTTACATTTGTGGCCCTTGTTAAATTTTTGGTTTGGAACATTCTACACCCTAATTTCAGATTTTGTCACACTTTGAAGCTCACAAGCAATATGTAACCAGATTTGCTTCACTTGTGGGACACGTCCTACACAGGTCACTTTTACTGGGTTAAAATGAATTTGGGTCAAGCCAAAGGAGAATTCCATTGTCTCAAGTGACCCATCACGCTTCCAACAGATAAGGACACTTCTTCTTTGCAGTTGACTCATGTCACTTGAGCCCTGACACACACTGTTCTTGGAGAAGTGACACAGTGCTTTTCACACAGCGTCACCTTTGCAAATCCATCTTATGGCGCTCCCCAAACAGGTTGTTGCTGTGAGCTCCAAACTGAAATGGCAGGCGTCCTGCCTACATGGACCCCAAAAGTGGGGCAAAGGCTTCAAACTAACAAAAAGGCTCAAAATTAAGAAGAGGAAATCTGTAAACTTCTGGTCCAGAACTCACACTGACAAAGTTCCTTTATATTTGATTGTTTATAGAAGGAAAGATGGAAACAATAAACAAAACCAAAATATGATTTGCCTAAAAAGCTAACAGAATAAAAGCAAACACAAGCATAGAATCAGAAAATCAAAATCAATAGTTTTAACGGTTACAGGGGTGAAAAACAGGAGCACAAAATCACAAACTGGGATCAAAGATCAACACCACAATGCCAAGCTACCACGATACTGCAGGATGCAGCCTCTGTCTGCTAAATCAGGGGACCCTCCTTCTTCGGCTCCACATAAAGGAGACAATGAGGAGAACGCATAAAACTTCTTCATATATTGTGACGCGTGAGTTGATGTCATGCACCCCAAAGACGAAAATGAGTCTCAGTACTTTAGCAAAATCAGCTTTATTCAACTCGAAACAGGAACAGCATGGTTATTTATTGTAGCGGGATCTACCATTCTACTATACGCAGACACAGCAAACAGGCAGGGTTGGGGCTAGGTCAGTGGCCAGTTATAATGTTCCCAGCATCACCCATCGGGCGATCGGCACTTAGTGCGTGGCAGCGGTTGGCTTGTATTTGTTTCTGTGGTGCTGCGAATCTGCAGTTGCCTCGGCGATGGACAAGCATCCCTCAACAGACGCGGCAGTCTCGCTTGTGCATGTCGTCCCGTTTGGGAGAATCTCAAAAGAGTGCAGAAGTCTTCTTGAAAGACCCAGTGTGCATGTAGAATTTCCGGCCAAGCAGGATTATATGTGAAAGTGATAAATAAATCCGGCTTTCCGAATTTACGTACTATGGCCATGGCATCCTGATAGTTTTGTTGCATGTATCTTGGACTTCCTGGAAATGTGGACGGTAATATAATCGTTTTGCCTACACGTACATTGTTATTTTCATCGTTTGCTTACAGTGCGTCTAACAGTTCCACGCGCAGATCTTGTTGATGTACTCTGAGATAGTTGAGACGCACGCCCTCTGTTTTAACATACGCATCTACATCTACGACGTACTATTGGAATAGTTTGCCGCTGGAGTGCAAAATACTAAATGTATTCCTCATTGCTAATCTGTACGCGTTAAAATTGGCATTGAGTAAGCCTTATTTGCTTGGCTGTTCTTTTATCGGGAACATGTTGTAAATCTTTGTGCCAGCCAATGTCTCCGTAAGGGAATAAAAGTGGGTAAACCATAGGATCGCAATTCATATTGAGTGTGGAAATCTGTTTACAGGAGTTGCCTATGGGATAGATGCAAATGTCACTTTCAGCAGGCGTTTCGCCATCTTCTCCAACAAAAATCGCTGCAACATCGGTGTGACATATCGGGGCATTGTATCGTCGTAATTCCTGCCTAGTGTTTTCCTTGAAAACCATTCGTACAGATGCTGTTGGATTGGACTGAGCGATTTCATGCATGTGTTTGTATGATTTAGCGAAGCGGTTGATGGTTCTGAGCATGGAATCTAGCTGGAGAAGTACATTTTCGCTGCATGCAGAGTTTGCTTTATTTTGTAAGTGTACTTCAGTAGCTTGTGCTGTGTCAAAAACATACAACTGTCCTTATCCTGGAGAGGTAGAAGTGTTAGCATATAGTGGAGAGATTTGGTGATAATTTGCCTGTGTATTTTAAAATAGTATGGTCTGTGGCCAGGAGGTTGAGTTATCTGTGCACCCATGGAAGCAAACACTAGAGAAGAGTTGTATTCTCGAATGTGTTTACGATAATTTTTAGCTTCTGATGTTTGCTGTGTAAGAAGCTGTTGTAAAGACACAGGTGGCTTCCGCAAAGGTGGTAAAGCTACTTTACCGTTGTGGCAGCACCTCGAGTACTTGTTGGATGTATTATGCTCAGCAGGCCAGTATAGTGCATGACATGGAAAAGGACGAATAGGAATCGAGAAATGCCGTTTCGGCTGTGTGTGGGCGGGACCAGTTTTGAAGTGGAAGCAGGACGAATCAGAAGAGAAATCTATATAAGAGATAATGAATAAACACTATATAAATCATTCATCTATCCTGTCATGACTCAGAGTTTCGGAAGCATTTCCAAAAATGCTCACTAGAAGGGGAAATCCCATCAAAAACCCAAGCTAGATACAAAAACAGCTATGTAGAATCTTTATAAAAATAAAGGCTTATTTCCATCCAAAGCAAACAAGTGCCAAAACAGATTCCAATAGTAATGTCAGAAAAAAACAAAGCTAAAGGATAGAAAAGTCACAAAAAACACAATGAAAGACACACAAACTCACCAACTCCAGAGCGCATTCTTAATGAACCACCAGGGACTGAGGAATATGATACCCTCCGGATTTATAGGGCGGAGGGCAGTTTTTGGCAGTGATAGGTGGGGGGACCACCCACAAAACACAACACAGGCAAAGAATATACAGCAGATAATTAACAAAAGTAACATTAACATAACTGAATGGCTCAACAAAGTACAAAAAAGACATAAGACAAGACATTGAATCCCAGCCTGGAGAGGAATGCTGTCTGAGATATAACACATCCATCCTTTGTCTAAACCGGCTTATCACAGAGCCTGTCCCAGCAAGCACTGAGCGTGGGGCAAAAGCAACACCTGGACAAGGTACCAGCCCATTGCATATTATTAAATAAGAAAACAAAAATCACTCAAATCACATGCTTGATTGTAGAATAAACGCCAGATATACTCGGCATGAAACATTGCCTGTTCCATGATGGTTGTCCTCATTGAGAACTCGGGTCCACACCCCACATGGAAACCAAAAGCTGAGCCAGAGCTGAAGTAAGTAAACTGGCTTCTTCTGGCATCGTGCTGGTTCAGATACATGTGTGGCAACGCCAGCAGACAGACTGGATGTCTAAGAGGTGACCCTTTATTAGGCCTCCAACCTGGACCTCACTTCTAGTTCATGTGGATTGTTGTCCCTACTGTGAAAAATGAGTCAGGCAAGCTGCTCTGGTTCCCCCATGGCCCTGAGGAGGACGAGGCAGGGTAAATAATGGTGAAGTTGAAACGTGTGGTCTTCTGTACTAAGTATATTGAAATTCATGAACGAACGAGTGCCCTGAAGTCCTGATGTAGGCTCATGACGCTTTGTAAAGCTGTTGGAGAAGAACCGGATGCCGGGCAGATGGGGTTCACAATAAGAGCTCAGTCAAGCAGATCAGGAATTCCCAGTTGTTCCCAGTTCTTTCCTTGCCCTTTTTGCCATCACATGTATGGTGTGGGAGTGTGTGTGCACGTTGTAAGCTGGCGACAAAGCCTCCTCTAGTTATTTCCCGAACATAATTGCACATTCAGACATTGATGAGTGCCTGAAAGAGACCGTGAGGCGCAGCTTTGCCCAAATGCAGGCTTTCTTGGGAGCTTTGGCTCCTTCTGCACTGAGCCATCTAAAAATAATTCCTTTTCTTTTGCTTCTTTTTTAAGCACTTCCTCATTTGCATTATTACTGTTTATATTTTATTTCACTTTTTTTTTTATTTTATTTTTGAAACTGTCAGCTGATTTCCAGCAGTGTTTCCTTTACCCGAAAATTGTAGGGTTTGCTCACAAAGAAAAACTTTCTGGCAAATGTCAGGCTCTTTTCAAACCACAGTCTAATAAAAGACTGGGAGCTCAGCAGAGGAGAGCTGTCACGTTGGACCTCTTAACAAATGGACAGAAACGATAAACTGTGTTTTGCTGACTTGTTGTTTTTTTCACAACTTCTGCATTCCGAGCACTTCATCTTTAGCTGTTTGAGGCGAGTGGTGGCAGCTAAATAGAAAGCTGCAACATGTGGTTTGGATTTGTTTGCTTTCTCCCTCTTCACTAAAAACTAAAGATACGTGTAGGCAGTTGAGCAGGAATTTTAGTCTTTACTCTTGAAATCAAGACAGAAGACGTACTGGTGGTGGATCAAGGAGTGGAAACTAAGCAACTCAAGAGTGGTCATGCAGACCTGGAGGAGCAAAGAAGTATGACTGTTTCGGGAACAAAAATAGATTAACTGTACTAACTAAACCTTGTGCAATTAATAAGGAGGATTTAGTGAGAATAAGATGTTAGACATCATCTCAATTTGATGGGAGTTTCTGCAGGTAATAAGTCCATCATAGAGCACCATCACCGCACAGTCTTGTGCAAAGATTAGCATTAAACCCCCTAACATGCCAATGAGTATCACTTGGCAAATGGATGGACAGAAGAGAAGGGTGCCATACTTTGGACATATGGTATGTATGGCAACAGACAGAATTCTTCATATTCTACAATATGGTTATATTCACAGCAAAAGACCAGCAGGAAAATCGAAGAAGCATTGGCTTGATAACATCAGAGAAGTCGAAAGTAATGGATTTGCCTATAGTGGAAGCTGAACGACTGCTACAGGATAGACAACAATGCAGAGTCGCTTTGGATAAGTTCAACGAATGTACGGTGCTGACTGATCAGCTCTGGCGTGCTGGCAAATTGCTCTGTGACGTGACTATAGCCGGTAGTGGGGTTCAATGAATGCACGTCGCCGAATATACTCGGCCTCTGCGTGCTGGCAAATTGCACTGGGAAACAACTTTAGCCAGTTGCAGAGTTCAATGAATATATATCACTGAATGTACAGTATGTCACAGAATATACTCGGTTCCGGCGTGCTTCCAAATTGCACTGGAAACCGACTTTAGCTGGTTGTGGCGTTCAACGAATGTACTTTGACGAATATACTCGGCTCTGGCATGCTGGCAAATTGCATTGGGAATCGACTGTATCCGGTTCTGGTGGTTTAAGGGTTAAAGTAACAAGTAACCTAACAGCCTAAATAAATAAAAACCGTCATATGCATTACAGTGTTACCACCAAAGCTTATTCCTGAGATGATTGCTCATTATCACATTGGTATTTTGTTTTGTTTGGTAACACATGTGCTCGGTCCGTCTGGTAACAGCTAGTGAGGATGAGGTTAAGCACATGCGTAGTGTGCAGTCAGGTGAAAGGAGCTGAACCAAAGTTTTCAGCGTGCATTTATTCCTGCATGTCCATGTGCTGAGGGGAATCCTCAGACCAAACTCGATTTGCTGTCATATAGTGATACAACAGTGAAAATGATAGAAAGATATTGTAGCAGACAAAGACACTCCTGAAATGTGTTTGGCCTAGTAGATACGTGTGTGTCTCACTTGCTCTTCTGTCATTGCAACGTGTATATTCATTATTAACGTTTCTCATTCTTGTTTGAGAATCACATCTTGCAGGACTACTGTAATGTCAGCTGTTAGAGTTCACTTGTTACGGTTATCCACTGTATAGTGAAGCGTTATTCATCATACACCATCTGTGCAATTTGTGAAGGGTCTTATAATAGATGGGCCTTTGTAAAGCAGGATACTCGTTCCATCAAATTGCTGAAGGAATGGGATGAGAGGTCTGTACAGTGCATCGTTGTCAAGGATGACGAGAAGATGAGGGGACCCACAACTGGAGACCTGGTTCTGGACAGCCTGGATGTATGAGTGCATGTCAGGACTGGAGAAGAATCAGAGCTACTGTCACAGCAAGCCTTTGTTGCCTAGTGGCTCACAACCCAGTCTGTCAAGTTTGGACATTCAGCCCATCAGTGTGCTGGATTTCTCTGGGTATTCATCATTCACGAAGACGTGTGTGTTCAGGTTTGGGTTTTTAGCCCTTCCAGGCTAAGCCAGTGGCCTGCAATGGATTGGTGTCCCATCTAATGATGTACCTTAGAAAGGATGGATGGTTGATTAATCCCCAAACATAATGATAAACTTGTTTGGCACGTACTGTAATACAAATGTGTAAGTCCTTGGGAAAATACATCACACACACGGAGTTATTGTGAGCACAGAAAGTCCTTTAGAAAGAAAAGAGTTACACTGCAACGGCAGAGACAGGGATTAAAGTCAACAGCTTGAGCTCAGGTTTTATTTGCCATATGCAACAGGGTAAGGATAAGCGAAAGGGTGACAATAAAGCATCCCAGCAGGCAGATCACACTTTGTGAGAACGTCTTTCACAGGCTAACATTCTGATTCGTCAACACTCGCTGTCTGCGGCCTAAACCAAGAAAGAAATGCTTACCAAAAGAATGGATTTGAAGGTTTAGAAGCTTTTCTTCCATTAGAGGGGACACCTGGAAGCTTTTCGCATTAGGCTGTCAGGTTTCTTCTCATAAACGCCTTTTGAGTTCTTTTACTGCAGAGATCTGGCTATTTTTCGGTCGATCATACTTGCAGTGTTGGCACATAATTCAGGAACAGCAGGAGGCGCAAAATAGTTAGAAAAGTGCATAAAGTAGCTTCATTTTTAGCAGTCATTTTGCCCAGTTAACGCCAGGGCACAATTACTTTTAGACCGCAGTACCTACCAGGTGTCCTCACCTGCCTTATGCATAACTTTAAAAGTATAAATAGGTGAAGATAATATGTTGTGTACTGTTGGTTTGCATTTATACTTGCAGAGTCCATTATTATAAATAAATCTTTGCTATGGCCTTGTCTTGCACAGGCATGTATCTATGCTTGGTCTACAGTGCCCTGGCTTCCTGCTCAAGTGGGGCCTTGTGGTAAAACGAAACCCGCCACCATAGCTTTGCAGAACAGATGCAGAGATAGATGGATATCTCGTTTGTTATTATACATACATACAATGAAATTGATATGACGACTCTAATTAAAGCAGCAGTATATCAAAGTAAAAGTCACATATATATGACTAAAAGAGTAATAAATAATGATAAATTATAACTCAGTTGATTCATTAGTCCATTAGGAGAGACAGCCAAAGTGGCTGTGTAAGTAAAGTGGACTCAGAAAGTCTTTAGACCCCTTCACTTCTGGCACATTTTATTGTGTTATAGATTTTATTTTTAAATGCATACATTTGCCATTTTTTGCCCATCAGTCTTCACTCAATGACACAGAATGGCAAAGTGAACACATGTTTCTTCAGAAATATTTGCATATTTATTTCAAATGAAAAACCCTTTGACAGCTTTGAGTCTTCTTTGCTAAGTCACTACAAGCTTTGCACCTCTGGGTTTGGGCCGTTTATCCCATTCTTCCTGGCAGATCCTCTCCAGCTCTTTTAGGTTGTACTTGAATTGTCTGTAAATGGTCATCTTTTGGTCTCTCCATGCAAGTTCTATGGGGTTTAAGTTTGTGCCACCCAAGGACAATCAGACCTTTGTCCCACAGACACTCCAGCATTGTCTAGGCTGTAGGCTTTGGGTCATTGTCCTGCTGAAAGGTGTACTGTTGTTAAGACTTGAAGTCTCAAAGCGCCAAAAACACTTCCAAAAAGGCCCACTAGTGGGGGATTTCCCTTAGATATAAGGGCAAATGAATGATCTTTGTTCTTGAGACTGATCCTCCAATTAGCTGTGAACCACCCAATCTCACTGAGATTGCACAGGTGGTGAACCAGCTGAGGGGGGGGAAAGGCTGCAGGGATCTGTGGTATCTGGGGTACACTTTTCCAGGCTGGTGGTAAGGATGTCCTCCTGTCATTGAAAGCAATCTTTGCTTCCATTTGAGAGACTGGCATCATCCCAACTGACTGGAAAACGGGACTTGTCATCCATATCTGGAAAGGGAAGGGTGATCGCCTGAATTACAGCAACTACAGGGGGATAACACTGCTCTCGGTGCCAGGTAAGGTCCTTGCTGGGGTCATACTCAATAGGATCCGTGATCACTTGCTCACCTACCAGCGACCGGAACAGTCTGGTTTTACGCCTAAGAAGTCTACCATCGACCGCATCCTGGCACTGAGGGTTCTAATAGAGTGCAAACGCGAATATCGGCAGAGTTTCTTTGCAGCCTTTGTCGATTTTCACAAAGTGTTCAACTCAGTTGATCGAGCTGCTCTGTGGGACATCCTGAGGATTTGCGGGATCCCCTTGAGGTTGCTGGATATCTTGGCCGGCCTGTACACTGGTACTGTGAGTGCTGTGCAGAGTGGAGGCAGGACCTCTACGTTTTTCCCAGTTGATTCTGGGGTTCGTCAGGGGTGTGTTCCGCTCTTACTCTGTTCAGTGCTTGTATGGACTGGATGTTGGGCAAGGTCATGGGGTCCAGTGGCTGTGGGGCATCTGTTGGTGAAGAAAGATTCACGGATCTTGACTTTGATGACGATGCTGTGATCTTCGTGGAGTAAATGGAGGCTCTGATCGGGGCGCTCAAGAGACTGAGTGAGAAGTCTGAGTGTCTGGACGTACGAGTGTCCTGGATAAAAACCAAGATCCATGCCTTTAATGACCTCTTGGGCACAGCCATCAGCAGTGTCTCTGTTTGCGGAGAGAGTGTTGGCCTTGTTGAGAGGTTTACTTACCTTGGCAGTGACATTCATGTCCCTGGTGACTCTTCCTGTGAAGTTAGTAGACGGATTGGGAGAGCATGGGGGGTCATGAGGTCGCTGGAAAGGGGTGTGTGGTGCTCCCGATATCTATGCAAAAGGACGAAGGTCCAAGTCTTTAGTGTCCTGGTGCTTCCTGTCTTACTATATGGTTGTGAGACATGGATGCTATCCAGTGACCTGAAACGAAGACTGGACTCCTTTGGTACTGTGTCTCTCCGGAAAATCCTTGGGTACCGTTGGTTTGACTTTGTGTTGAATGGTTGCTCATGGAGTCCCAAATGAGGCACATTACCTGCATTGTGAGGGAGCGTCAGTTACAGCACTACGGCCATGTGACGCATTTCCCCGAGGGTGATCCGGCTCATAAGATCCTCATTGTTGGGGACCCAAGTGGCTGGACCATGCCAAGGTGTTGCCCAAGTAACACCTGGCTGCGGCAGATAGAGGGTCATTTCCGGAAGGTAGGACTGGACCGTGTGTCTGTGTGGGGGGTTGCCAACTGGGATCCCGAGCTGTTTCGACGTGTAGTGGGTGTGGCAACGCACTGTACCAGTGTATGCTCCCCAACTTGACTTGACTTGAACTTTCATGATCTTTGTAAGTAAAAAAATCAAATAAAACAGTTTTTATTTTCACAAAATGTCTGAAAGCACAAAAGGCAAAATGGAATTGCCTGTAGCCCAAAGATAACCCAAAGCAAATAAGTCCCAAAACAGATATTTAGAGGCAAAGTCCAAAACCAACAAAACAGTTCAAATTCAGAAAGTTCTCAAAAAAGCCCAGCAGAAAGCACAAGAACTCACCAACTCTGGAGCGCATTCACAGTGAACTGCCAGGAACTGTGGGACGCCCTCCAGTTTTATAGGACAGAGGACAGTTCCTGGTGACAACTGGCAGGTGGCCCACCTTCTGGGGCACCACCCACAAAACACATGGAACATTACACAGGCAAATTACATGCACAGATAAAATCAAAAATAAAGAGTAATGCACATAATCAACATAAATAAAAGGATCAGAATGGACAAAAGAAACACACAACATGACTTTGAACCCCAGCCATGGGAGGAACCCAGGCTGAGATCTGACAAATGTCACCCCATTCTGAGGTCATGGTCCTCTCTGTGTTTGGCTCCCTGTCCTTACAACAACGTAACATGATGTGGCCACCACCATGTTTCACCATGGGGGCAGGTGATGGGCTTTCACCAGACGTTGTGCTTGGACTTCTGCCCAAAGAGTTCTGTTTTGGTCTTATCAGACCAGATACCTTTAAACTATCATATGCCTTTTACTCAGGGTGGCTTCCATCTAGACAGTCTACCTTGAACGTCTGATTGATGGAGTGCTCCTGCAATGGCCGCCCTTCCCACAGGTTCTCGCACTCCCACAGGTTCTCTCATCGTAGCAGAAGATTTCTGAAGTTCTTTTAGAGTGACCATTGGGTCCTTGGTCTTCTGCCTGAACAAGGACCTTCATGCCTGGTTACTAAGTGTGGCTGGATGGGCAACTCTGTGGAGAGTCCTGGTTATTCCAAACTTCTTCTGTTTCACAATTTATGAGGCCACTGTGCTCATTTGAACACTCAAAGCTTTACACATGGTTTGATCCCCTTACTCTGATTGCTGCATCACCCCTGTTTGATCATAATGGTCTACAGAGTTCAATTTCTTGAGTTTTGTCCTGACATTTGGTGTGAATTGTGGGGTCTTCTACACACAGGTACACATGTGCCTTTCTCAATGATGTCCAATCAAAGGTGGACTTCAATCAAGTTCTAGAAACATCTGAAGAATAATTAAAGAAAAATGATGCACCTGAGCACAATTTGGAGTGCCACAGCAAAGGGTCTGAATATTGAAATGAATGAGAGATTTCTGTTTTTAACTTTTAATTAATTTGCAGACCTTTCTGAAAACATGTCACTTTGTCATTATGGGTTATTGAGTGTAGATTGATGGACAAAAATGGCAAACTTCTCCATTTCAAATCAAATCTACAGTGCAATAAAGTGTATTGAAGGCAAAGGGGTCTGAAGACATAATGAGTTCACTGTATGCGTGTTGGTATAATAGTTTTCAAGTCAGCAGTAGACATTGGACTGTAATCTGTTGAGTTAATATTGATTAAATGGCCCTTCTGCACTTCCGTTGAAGCGCCAGACCCATAGTGTCCATATCATCCTTATGGGGAGCACTCCGTCAAATTAAAGCGTGGTTGAACTTGTTTTGGATTGCTCACAGCGCAGCTCTCTCATGAGAAGTTCCTGATAACTCCAAGCTCCTGTGGGACCTGGTCCTACTTTGCCTCCCTGTTCCCTAAGCTCTATGATGAAGTTACTTTGATGAGAGTGATGAGACAAAGAGATCTCACTTACAGGCTTCTGAACGTGTGGAGCAAAGTGCTGCTAAACTAAGATCCCTTGGATCGGGTCTCAAGTATTTTGGTTCTGAAATAACAGCCAAGGTCAAATATAATATTGATTAACATCTGTTCTCCGTCACAACAATAGTTATTTTCAGTCCTCATGAGCTGACATCTGAATAGCTATGTTTAGCTACTGAATGGTTGTAATCGTAATGATTAGCCAACCGTGTATTCTCATTTGCTTAGTTAGTAGCCGAGTCCAGGAGCTTTCAAGATGGAGGGATGATAAGGACAGAGCGGAACGCGTGTGACACATATCTCGGCACTCTGATCTGTAGCCTGAACTCAATTTTTTTTTTTTGGTGGTGTCAGGATACTCCTTTCGTGCTTTATTTTGCTTAGGAAGCCTAGGTGTCTGAAAAGATACGAAATGAGATACGTTGGATACGTTTAACTGATTTGTGTAAATCTGCAAATTAATTAAGACTGGCTCTTCAGCTGATCCACTTAAGTGGTTTCACGTGGCATGCGTTTCAAGCGCCACTGATAAACGAGTTGCATTATCAGTCAATAATTACTGGATGAGCTTTGTATTAAATCTTATTAATATTTTTGAGTATTAGAGTAATTCAGAAAGAGATTAGCTCAGCTCTGAGAAAAAGTAATAGTAGACATGAGCTTCCACCTGAGTGGCTTTTGCTAGCCCTGACCTAACAAGAATTGGTTTCAGGGCCATTTTCTTCAGTTATCATTTCTGCAAGTTTGAAACTCTGAAGTGTAAGCTATATTGGTAATGAAGTCTGTATGCTCTGGAGCAGTGTTTCTTAAACTAGGGGCTGCATGGTCGCTCTGAGTCATGAATTACAAGAGTAATGAATGAGAAAGGGTCATGAATGGAAAGCCTTGTGAGAGGTTGCTGCTTGCAAGGTAAAACCTCGCACAGTGATCAACGGCGATTCTCCAAGAGGGATGTACAGTGTCACCCGTATAATGATCTCCGGGGATTCTCCAAGGGGACTGACACACTACACCACCCACCAGGACGGCGATTATCTGTAGTTAAACAAGGGAAATGGATCCTCTGGATGATGTACCGTGACAACATGTAAAAGCAAAATTGGATTGCAACAAGTTTCTAATCTTTATAATACTAGTGAGTTGCACCTTAGCTCACAGCGAGTTACCTAAGGGAACATCATTGCCACATAATATATTTTCTGGTGCACTCAATTCACCTAACTCATCACCTCCCAGCTCTGTCAATCGTCTTTGATTTATCAAGGGTGGACAAGATGGAATCATCTTTGATACTGATGATCGTGTTCAGCTCACCATGGCGGCAAGTTTGACAATCATCCGCGAAGACACTTCCATTTGAATAAATGGGTCGCAACATCAAAAAAGTTCAAAAACGTTGACCTAGGGGTTGAGACTTGAGCTTGTAGACCAGAGAGACAGCCACTGGTCAGACTACTGATAATATGACAGAATAAGCTTCATGCCTAGTTAATGCTGTAGACAGGCAGAATTGGAGAGATTCCATTACTAGAAGCGGACACCCTTGCAGTCTACATTCACTAGAGATAGGGGACCCTCCTTTAGCTTGGCTGGCTAAGACAACTGAACTCTGCACTCTCAATCCAGCAATTTGAAGTAAGGACAGGGCACCGCCTGAGTGAATTTCTCACCACTGACAAGTGTTGCCACTTGTAGTTTTGCTAATTTATACGTTTGTAACACAGAGTTCTAAGCTAATTAACATGCAGCACTTGCCACTCTCCAGCACCAGGAGTAGTTCTAATGAGCATCCCTGGAGTACTGGCCACAGGGATTCAGGTGTGGGATGTAGGCCTGGTACACCCCGGTATTCTTTTCTCTGGGGTTTTCCCAGCACAACCTGAAGTGGATTGAATGGTAAATGATTCTTTAATACAATGCAGTAGTATAAACTTATTATTTGTGTCAAGATTGGCTTTTCATGTTGCTGTTATTATTTGCCTCTGTTGTGTTGTTGAGGGAGGATTATGCGCATGATGTCCTGCTGCACTGCATTTCTGAGCATTGAACCCGGTCCATTTATGAAGCTAATCGTACATGTTGAATAAGGAGGGAGCTGGTGACTTTATTGGCAAGTGATTAGAACTAATAAAAAATTGGAAGTGAATTGCTGATAAAGAGAGTGAATAGAAGAGGGGAGGAAAGCAGCATGAATTATGATTTAGTTTCTTCAGGAACAGATAAGTGGTATAGTTCAACTTGAATGGAAGTGTCAGAATTTGTTTTTGAGTGTTTCTTCCATTGTTATTTTACACTTCTATTTTGTGATGTCATCTGAGGTTTCCACCATTTTATGTCTTGTTGTTGAGCACTGCTTGTTGCTGACTCTTTGATCCAACAGTGACGTGTTCTGTTTCAGCCAGGGTTTCTCACCTGCCTGGGGTTCATATCCTTGTTTTATGTATTTCTGATTCACTTTTGGGCTGTTGTTTTATGTTAGTGTTACCATAGTTTCTTATGTGATTTGTTTGTTATGCCTGTGCTGTGTTCCGTGTGCTTTGTGCCATCTGCCAGTTGCCACCAGGAACTGCCCCCTCCCCTATAAGTCCGGAGGATCTCCCACCGTTCATTTTGAGTCGTGTTTGGTAAGCTGCTGTGATTTTTCTCGGTTATGATATTTTGGATATTTTCAATCCTGCGCTGTTTTTTGCCACTCCTTGAATTCTGTTTTGGATTGCCATTGTGTTTAGGCAGCTCCTTTATGTCTTAGCACTTAACAGAACTTCAAGTTATGTCAGAGCAATTTCATTAAGAGTAGACTCTTTTATTTTATAAACATTCTGCAGAGCCCTTTTTTGTATCTAGTTGAGGTTTTTGATGGTATCCCCTCACGTGGGTATTTTTGGCAGTACAATTTGGGACTATAAAAGTTCAACATGCAGTAAGCAGCAAGAGGATCGACTTGCAGAACAGTTGTACTTTGAAATTAATTAAATTATTGTTCTGATTTTTTGGTGTTGCCATTGAAAAGGAATTCCTGCCTTTGTGTGTTGGGTAATGGTTTGGATTTTATGATTGATTAATAAGCCCTGCTTGCTTCCTGAACTTTATTTTGAACACCCATAAAACTATTGTTGGTTGTATGTAGAAAGTAATGAAAGAGTTAACAGGTCAGTTGGACTTACTGACTTTCAAATGTTTATTACAGAAGCAGCTTGAACAACTGATAGGTATATTCATAGTTCACATGTTGCATGCCATTATGAATCTTGTTTTTTTTTTTTTTGTTCTTTATTTCACCTTATATTTCTTGTATTAGGAATTTGTTAGTTTTTGCATACCCCTTGGGGTCAGGGCGCAGGGTCTGCCATTGTACAGCGCCCCTGAAGTAATTACAGGTTACGGGTTTTGCTCAAGGGCCCAGCAGAGTAGGATCTCTTTTGGCAGTGACGGGGATTCAAACTGGCAACCTTCTGGATACCGGCACGGATCCTTAGCCTCAGATCCACCACTTTGTTTTTGTCACATTTAAAGTATATTTTCCTTGATTCTGGATTATTTTTTATGTGTGTTACATTGTTGTTATTTTTATCATCAGTTTTGTGTTGTCATGCTTATGCTGCTTTGCATATTTCACACCAAGGTTTCGAAACTTGACTATGTTGCATACTGTTGCCACATCCATCACTAGTCACGTTGCTTGCTGCCCATAAAAGATGGCGACACAATTCAAGTCAGGTTTTAAGTTATAATGATTACATTCGAGCAAGCCAAGTCAAGTCATAGTTGAGAAGACCTGAGTAGAAAAGTGCTAACACCTTCACCGCTATCTGCAATTAAACAAATTAGGATCATGCCTGATGTATACTAACATATAAGCTGAGAATACTCTGTTCTTAGAGGGAACTCTTCTTGATCAGAAGTAACAGTGATTGGCATATAAATAATTGGTTTACATTAAAGTAACTGGTATTTGTGATAGATAGATAGATAGATAGATAGATGGATAGATGGATAAATGGATAGATAGATAGATATGTAGAATGAACAAACAATATTTGTCCCCAGGAAGAAATCTGACTTTGTACAGAAACTCTTGGGCGGCACGGTGGCACAGTGGTAGCGTTGCTGCCTCGCAGTAAGAAGACCCGGGTTCACTTCCCAGGTCCTCCCTGCGTGGAGTTTGTATGTTCTCCCCGTGTCTGTGTGGGTTTCTCCCAAAGACATGCAGGGTAGGTGGATTGGCGATTCTAAATTGGCCCTAGTGTGTGCTTGGTGTGTGCTTGGTGTGTTTGTGTGTGTCCTGCGGTGGGTTGACACCCTGCCCGGCTTGTGCCCTGTGTTGGCTGGGATTGGCTCTGGCAGATCCCCGTGACCCTGTGTTCGAATTCAGCGTGTTGGAAAATGGATGGATGGATGGACAGAAACTCTTTAAATAAATAAACATGTAAATAGTTAGATAGATTAGATAAATAAATAAATAAACTTTAATACATTTTTACTATCAATTTTCCTCATAAAGTCACGGCATCTAAAACACACTATTTAGAGAAAATACATTTTGAAAGGCGATGCCAGTTCAGAGTAATACAGCTAAATTCTCATTCTCATTTTAAAATAGTTTCTATAGTTTTGCATATTTCTAAATTTACCAAATATTTTAACAATCCCCCCATCATTTGCAATGCCTTGCACTTGCAGATAATGAGGTCTGACAGGATTTGATCACTCATTTGTGAACGATGTGGCCACATTATCGCCCCTGTAAGACTTAACACCTGCTCAACCCGGTAACTGGATACTGGCACTGCCACTTTGAACAATGAGCGAGCGTCTGTTCAGTTACAGCCCATAATAGTCGAGTTGTGGTACTGCTGAACGGCTCTTGTGTCCTGTCTCTGTCCCTGCTGTCAGCTCTGTCTTTTTAGCCCCTCAGCTGACGCCACCCTCCTGGAGCTCCCTGTAAACTGATGGCCGCAGCTCATTTATGTTTCCCCAACTCAAAGATCACCATCTCTCTCGATTTCACCCTCTTCATATTTTTTTTTTCTCCCCTCCTGGACGTATCCCACTTCCTTTTTCTCTCCCAATCGCTCCCATTTGGTGCTTTCTAATTGATACGCTGCATTAGGTTGGCAATCCCAAATCAGTCTTCTCTCATGCTGGCACCACCACAAGTAAAGACACAGCATGTGTCTCCACTACAAAGGATTAAACAATTAAAGTGTCCATTCACCACCTCTTGCTCATCTCACGTCACCTTTGATTTTGCCTTTCAACACACTGATTAGTCCTGATACCTTGTGCAGGTATGGAGCATGAAAAGTGTATTAACAGAATGTCAAAATAAAGGAATACAGTTTGAAAAATATTAACCGTGCCAATATAGCATGAGAATTTTGTAAGTCATTTATCTTAAGTCCATGTCAAGTCATAAGTTTTCTGTAAGCAAGTCGTAAGTAGTCTTTTTTTAAATATTGAATTAACTCCTCCCTAAAATTAAGTCTCGAATCCAACTCGAGTCAAGTCACGTGAATGGAGTCGTCCTATCCTCTGGTATTGGGACTTGCTTGAGTTTTGACCTTACGATTTTGTTTTTGACGTATCCTGGTTTTGACCTTGTTCTGCCCCTCGTTGTACACATTTCCATTTCTTGGTCAATTGCTTAATTATTTTACTGCAGTATATCTAAAATGCATGTGGGATAGAGTGATTCAGTCATCCATCCATTTTGTAATCTGCTTCATCTTGAACAAAGTCGTGGGGAAGCTGAAGTCTGTCCCAGCAAGCATAGGGCACAGAGTGGGAACAAAACCTAGACAGGGCGCCAGTCTGTCACAGGGTGGTTACACTGAATGACTGGTGCGTGTGTGTGTGTTCGCACATGAATGTGCCTCATCAGGGGATGCTAGAGCCCACCTTCTGCCTTGCACCTGACACTTCTGGGATGAGCATTGGAAGAAGAAGATCATGAGAATGAATGAATGAATACTGCTGGCTGAAAGAAAAAGTCTCCTTTGAAAGCAACGCATTTCATGATTTGACAGATAATAAAATGCAGGTGCTTTAGTGCCCTTAAAGACTTTTAAATGGGTAGCTTTGTAGCTTTGTGATGAGCTTCTTTTGATTTATTTGCCCCAGTTAAATCAAGGTCATCGAAACACTACAGACATCTGTACCGTTCAAAACGAAAAGGGAGTCAGGAACATTTATGAGCAAATTTTCCTGCCAATGGAGAATGGAGGAAACAGTAGCCATCCAACAGCTGCTCATAAAACAATATGTGACGTGGCTCTAGTCGTTAGTTAATTATCTACCTTCAAATAATGGCTACCAATACAGTGTGGAAGCTTAGACTTGGCCAGCCTCCCTCCTCCCTTGGCTCTCTGGCACGTCTTCTATGATTTAAAACACCAGAACATGACTTGGTGATGTGGCGCAGCACACAGGCTAATGTATCCACCTCCATAAATGTTTAAACAGAGGTCAGGTAACCTTGTCCCTCCTGCTCATGATCCAGATTCAGATCTCCTTGCACATTACCATCACTTTGCTCCTTTATCAATTCCAACACATCTACATCATAAATTCAAGTGCTCACAGCAGCTCTTTCATGCAGCATTTGTTTAATGGAGAACGTTGCTTTTATATTTCATCAACAACCCTCAAATGTCTGGTGTCACACTGGATATCAAGCTTGGTGATGTTTCTGAATCTGTCATAGGGAATGAGACCACAAAGAAATTGCCATGAAAAAAAAACAAACATAAAATTGTTTTGAGAATCTGGAACACAAATGGATTGACAATGAAGGAAATGGAAATGTGAGCTGTCAAAATAAGAAATAATCAGTGAGGAGTTGTTAAATTGTATGAGAATTATAGCTGTGAAAAGAATCTGACTGACCCCGAGAAAAAGCTAGAAGGGTATCAAGGGTCATTCGGCCTTCCATACAGAAAAGTACCTCACTCTTCGAGGACGTGTCCTTTAGGGCAGACTTTGGTCTAAGGACGTCCGGGCTGAGGCTTTCTTATAACTCTGGGAACAGAAGAAGAAGCAAAGTCTGGAAGGAGCAGAAGTGGCGTCACTTACCATCAGGCGAGACTTCTGCTGTGTTGGTGCAGCCACCTATTTCCTTCCCCTGGTGTTCCATCAAACTGCTCCCCATCAGGCCCTCCCCAGACATGTTTGATGTAGCCATGTGTGCGGGCTCACACCATGAAGCATCTCGGTTTGAAGACTTGCATTGTGGTGAGCTGCCTTGGGTCTCCCGCTGACTCAGAAGCCATCTCCTGGCAGTGCGAGCTACTAGAAGACTCCACTTGTCAGCTTTGAGCGTCATTTGGTGGCATCAGATGAACACCACCCCACCCCCCCTATGTAAGCCCCCGTCTTTCCTGCACAGTGTTCCCTCTGCACTGCACAGCAAATGTTACTTGTGGCATTTCATTAATGATATGAGGCACCCACTGCAGTGTCAACTTGTATACTTCAAGGTACTCACTTCCAAGTTTTCTGATGAGGGTTTGATCTGCATATGTTAGAATTTTCTAGATTAAGGGTAAGAGAACAGAAGCAGCAGCTGTACTTATGAGGTCCTTGGTCCAGACGTTAACAGAAATGTCTACAGTGCTTCATCGGTACACTTGTGTTTTACCTAACAGGAGTTAAGTCCAGGGATGGAGACAAGACCATGGCTCATACACCATTTTGCCCATCTCCTGCCTTAAGTTCATGTGTTCATCAGTTTAGTGGCCGCATCTCAGCCTGCTTAAGAACTAGTCTTCAATGCAGCACCACAAAACAGCCTTTTTGAGATTCGTTCCTGGTTGTCACTTCCAGATCTCTGGATTAGGACCCTTTGTAGGTTGCATGCCAATATTTCAATTTGTAACTGTTCATATAAAGTTTATTTAAATGGAGTATGTCAAATTGGATTTTGATTTTTGCTGTAGTGTCGAATGAGTGACGAGCATCATGAAATTTTGTCGATATATTTGGCGACAACGAAAATTCTGGTATCTGTACTCCCTGGGTCACCTGACCTCATGTGACATCCTGGCCGGGGAAGACCTTAATGGACAGAGCCTTCTGTTTTTCAGTCCTGGTGATATCACCTGGTGGCAACACTTTCCTTGGGGTTCTGGTCCACCACTTGAAGAAAGCAGGGAAACTCTCAGGCACCAAGAGTCCTTCTCAGTTATACATGTAGTTCACATCTGACACAGATTAACACTTGGAGACCCACCTTTACACATCTCAACATGGCAGAGGAGAACAAAACAATTAAACATAGGAGTACAGCAGCACTTAGCCTGACTTGTAGTGATCATTTAACTTCATGAAACAAACAACTGTGAAGGTTGCACATCAACATAAGACTTACTGGAACAAAGGTGAAAAAGTACAAAAGATGAATGTTTCTGTGACATTCAACAGATGCATACATTACATTTTCATTTATGTTTATTTGCTTAGCGGACACTTTTATCCAAAGCGACTTACAAAAGAGGTGAGCATAATTGAGTAACGTCAGTGTGGGGGACTGTTTCGATATAAATGTGATGGGACACGGGGACCAAATTGACCACCACGAGTTGACAATTTTAGAGTAAAACAGGAAACGAGTTACAATTCCCAGATTTACAAAACCTAACTGGTAATATCAGTTACACAGAAATTCACCAAACAAGAGGGTCTTCAGATGCTTTTCAAACACATTGAGGTAGTCAGTGTTTCAAATGGAGTTGGGCAGCTTGTTCGACCAGCTAGGCGCTACACATGAAATGAGTCTGGACTGAGATTTATTACCACACAGAGTTGGCAACACCAGACATGTTCAAGAGTAGGCCTGAGTGGTGTTCGAGCATTCTTTTTTTTCAGGTGCTGTTTGCAGTTTCCTTCCATCAATTTGTCATCATCTGAGCATCTGGAAGCGGAATCATACATGTGCTGATACCACATTGAAATTTGGTGTATTGGGTACACACCAAATACTGTAGGTGGGAAAAATTCTGTGCACAGCACGCAGTGAAAATGCAGGATCTCCATTTCTGAATTTGCAACTAGCGCGGACACTTTCAAGTGTAAAGAAGGCTTTACCCCGAGCCTGGCAGGTGCTCCATATGCACACGCGTATGACACAAACCTGTAAACCTGTGCTTGAGGAGAAGGTTATTTGTGTGAGTCAAAAAGGAGAACTTGCTGTAAACTGAAGGGTATTTTATGTGATGCACCCTACAGCCATCAAAGAACACCCAATGGGCAGTAGACCACTTGGCTGCTCGTTGTGGGCCCGGGCTCATACCGTTGTAGATGTTGTGGAATTTTGATCCAGTCAGTGATGAGGGAGTGCAGTTCAATGGAGGTACAGTAGTTCTTAGTAATAACATTCCAGCTCGCTTGCTGTTGCTCTCCTTTGTGGAAGTGCAAGTGAGCGTAATTCAGCTTGTGGTTCCAAATATGAGAAGCCTTCATGAATGAAGTGGAGAGCTTCAGCATCCTGCCCCCACTGGATAGAGAGTCCCAGTCTGAGTGAGTGTTTTATTGAAGGGGGGCATGTTGAGTAAATGTAAGTGATTGTGGTTCACTCATCCGAGGCCTGCAAATGAAATCTGCTAGCACCACAGCACTCATCCTTGAAGCCATCCCCAACACGCTGCACTTAGTGCTGTCATGCTGACGGATTGGTTTTTAAGGTTCATTTCTTCAGTTGCTTTGAATATGTATGGTCCACTGTAGGCATGTTGTAGTGCTCACTTAAATTAGGGGGATTACATGTGCACAGTTTTTAGAAAGTGCCCGGGGTCTCTAAAGCTTCTCTCTCTCAAGTGAGGGAGTAATAAGAAAATAAGTGGTGATGATGTCCCAAGTCAAAGAAAACGGTCGCTCCAGCATGAAATGTCCTGGGAAGGGGGGTGGGGGTCTTACCATCTTCCCCACCTCTTCTCTTTCTCTCTCTCTGTAATTGAGGGATTTATTTATTTATCGATTTAACCTCTGAAATCGTAACCACTCTGAGATGCACAACATCTCTGGCATGAAAGACTGTGATAAGAAGCGGAAGGGCTGATAATTCAGGATTCTTCCATGTCACAACAACAGAAATAGGCCACTTTAATGCGTTACTTTGTCATGTTGTCCTGGACGTGGCAGCTGGCCTTTTTCTCTCTCACTGAGGATGTGACAGAAAGCAGAGGGCTGTGATTTCAAATGAATTCATTAAAGGAAACATTATTGGAACAAGTGTGACAGTTTAAATATCCTGAGAGCCTAATCATGGAATAAGTCATGAAAAGGAAAATGTAAAAATTGAGAGTTGTAATGGCCTACGATGTGTGTTTAACAAAAGAATTGTCCTCTTCACCAGTGCTACTGTATAAATGGAGAACTGTTAAAGTTCTAGTGTGGAGTGTTTTATTTTATGGGGCAAAGATCTGGACAGCAAGGAAAGCAAATATCAGACGTCTCAAACATATTTCTCTATTATAAAGGGAAATCCTGGGTTGAGACTTTCTCTGAGATAATTTCAGGTCCCCGAGATGAGACTTTTTGCCAAGAGATTTTGCCAAGTCCCGCCCTCCTCTCAAACATTTACAAACACGCTCACGGTCCAATCACTTCTCATTCGTGTGAATGCTATTGACAGACACAGTTCCTGCGCTCTCGGCTGCAGGCGGGGTTGGAAATAAAAGACAGAGTAGAAGACAAAGTAGAACATCGAAAGACGTTCAAAAACGTTGGCGCGGTACACATGCAGAGCAGGTTAGAGATTATGAAAGTACTAAAATTCGAAAGTCTCAAAATACTGATAGTAAAGTGTGTGCAAAATGGGGGTGATATGATCACTCTGGCTAGCGCGAGTTAGGAGCCTGGCAGCTGCATTTTCAGACTAACTGAAGGTATGAGTGAGAGAACTTGCTCAGAGTATTACAGTAATCTGTAACTGTGCCGCTAACGTTAAACAATGGTGTGTCAATAACTCATATGTCGAACATCCAGCAGTCACGTGTTAGCAAGCAGGCAGACATTGTGGTTAACAACAGCACACCTTCTGCAATGCAGAAAAACTGAAAACGATGTTGGGCACAACACAAAAACTGAACACAAGATGGTGCCTTGGTAACAGCACTTAAAATATCAAAAACAGTCATCAAATGCTTCAAAATACACAGAAAACTAAAGCAAAACTAGATGTGAGCATGTTCCAAAACTTTCAAATTACAGTCTCTTAGAAGACAATGAGTGTCTGAACTAAACGGTGTGCTCTCACTTCAGTCATATACTCCAGGGTGAGATACCGTAGCTGTCTCTCTTGAGTTCAAATTGCATGAGCTGATCTCCGTAAAAATATTCTTTGTGAATGAAAATTATGATTCTGGACACGTGGAATGCTAAAACGTGTCTCATGGCTATTTGAGCATTCTTTGGAAGTTGTTTAATTGTCCAGTTGCTCTCTTTTTTGGCCGGCTGTACGTTTGTTTGTGAAAACGATGTTGTACACAGAATACTCTTCTTCAGGTGTGGTTCAATTTCAGTCCACGATATGTTTAACAAGTCTGGATCCAGAGCAGCCATTGAGCAAATAAGCTGTGTGCTGTGTTCACTCAAAGGCGGCTGCACTGTAGTCCTGTCTTGCTGTCATCTTTCAGCCATGTACCTGTCCACATTCTTACTGATTTACATGTCGAACTTTTGAAGATGCAGGAGTGCTAGGATTGGTGAGAGTATGCCACATCACACTAATTTTAGCCTCACAATGGAGATTACAAACACATTCACAAGCATTTGCCATTCACATTCGTCCATCTTCCTTACCCACTTATCCAGGGCAGGGCTGTGGGGCAGCTGGAGCCTATCCCTTCAAGCATTGGGCAAAAAGCAGGAACAATCCCTGGATAGGGCGCCAGCAGTAGCATTTACCACAACTTTCCAAAGTGATTTTCCACATCAATGAGAGCAGACCCCCAACTAATAATTTTGAGGTGATCTACCTTGATGAAAGTGGAAATGTCCTTAGCATTTTTCTACATGGCCTTGCAAGTGTTCTTTTGAGCTGGAGTGTTTATGAAAATCTTTGCCACCCCCTGTTTGTGGCCTGTTTCCAGTTGTGATTCCCATCTCCCCACCCCAACTTTGAATGGATGAAGGGACAACAAGCTTTGCCTCCAGCAGTCTTTCCAACCCCGAAGACAGGGATTCCAGATGCCTGTTCCAACAAGGTGATGAGTGGTGCTTTTATAAAAGTGCAGCTGTTGGCGTTTGCGGTGGCCTTTCCCGGTGAGAACATGTGCAGCCTGAGGATGCATAACCCCGTTCTGCAGGGGCACACCAGATGTCGCTCATGCAGGGGCCTTGTGGCATTGCCTGCCAGTGCTCTCATCCTCTCCTCTCCTCGCCGAGTCCAGCTTCTGCCTGCTCGGCCCCTCTTGGGAGTGCAGACTATGTGCACGTGCTGTGCGTCTTCTGTACTTAATTACTGCATGCACTACCTAAATGTATTTCACTTATTAGGCTCCTGTCTCTGTCTAAATGGGAAGCGAATTAAATATCGATTACGGAAGGAGCATTACTCTGACTATGTGTAAGTATCAAAATGTAATTATGAGCAATCTGTACGTATTAGAAGCAAATTTAAAAAGAGCATTGCAGAGTATGCGCTTTCTGCACCAGTCTGTGTTTGCTGTGTAAAATCCCAGACTTGGGATCATTCACACTAGTGGCGCCAAAGTGAATTTCAATCTGTACGTACTGTTGGTACCCCTAAAGGTCCCATTATCTTTATACAATTCGTTATAAAGCAATAGAGCTGGGACCTTTTCAAAAAATGCAAATCAGACATAAGTGTGTCTTTCATTATGAAACCCAATGCTAATGCAGGCCCTTCGTTTGACTTGAAATGGGTCTTTCCAAAATGCAGGTGGGTTGGCAGTATACACGTAGTGCAAAGTGTGGCATGTGAGCGGGTAGAGAGATCTGAGTTTCATTGTTAAACTAATGACTTGAAATGAATAAGCAGTTCCTGGAAAACTCTTTGGAAGCAAGTAAAGGGACGTGCAGAGACCTTTCTCCTAGTATGGAGAGCAGCGTGAGTTGAAGCACTTCAGTGGCTGAGCTCTCTCTTTGCAAGATACACTGTGTCATGCAGAGAGTTAGAGTGTGAGCTCCTTTTCAACACTTGTTCTTCTCTCTCTCTCCGTCTTCACCTACATCCTTGATGGCAGTGGTGGAAAGACCTGAGGCTTTCTTCTGGAGGTGCACATGGAGTGATGTTAATCCTCTGACAAGATGGGACATTGCCTTTCCTGCAAGTGACTCTGACCCTTCTGTTGTCCCCAAGACATAACACTTATGAACTGAATTAAAACAAGACCCTGCACTGGAGGAAGGGAACAGAGAAGATGGAAGACTTCTACAGAATGTGTATACACAATATATAATAGCAGCAGTATTGTCACACATACTAAAACCTCTGTTCAGCATCATTCTATTAAATGAGTAAAAAAAATAAACAGAGAGTGGAGCTGCCATGTTACTCCTAGATAACAACAAGAGAATTGAGCTGAACAAGGTGGACACTTTGGCATTGGACCACAGACACTTTGTGTTTCAGCATTTGAGCAGGGAAAGACGTACAGCCAACTGAAAAAAAAAATGAAATCATCACAAAAGTGTGGATTATTGTTGACATACCCTTGTGTATATATATATATATATATATATATATATAAAACATGCGCACACACACACGTATGTATATATATATATATATATAACATGCGCGCACACACGTATGTGTGTGTATATATACAGTACTGTGCAAAAGTTTTAGGCAGGTGTAAAAAAATGCTGTAAACTAAGAATGCTTTCAGAAATATAAATAATGATTGTTTATTGTTATCAATTTACAAAATGCAAAGTGAGCGAACAAAAGAAAAATCTAAATCAAATCAATATTTGGTGTTACTACCTTTTGCCTTCAAACCAGCATCAATTCTTATAGGTCCACTTGTACAAACTCAGGGATTTTGTAGGATTCTAGTCAGGTGTACGATCATCCAATTCTACCAAACTGGTGCTAATGATCATCAATGTCACACGTAGGTTGAAACACAGTCATTAACTGAAACAGAAACAGCTGTGTAGGAGGCTTAAAACTGGGTGAGGAACAGCCAAACTCTGCTACCAAGGTGAGGTTGTGGAAGACAGTTTCATGTCATGGTAAGATTGAGCACAGCAACAAGACACAAGGTAGTTCTACTGCATCAGCAAGGTCTCTCCCAGACAAAGATTTCAAAGCAGACTGGGGTTTCAAGATGTGCTGTTCAAGCTCTTTTGAAGAAGCACAAAGAAATGGGCAACGTTGAGGATCATAGACGCGGTGGTTGGCCAAGGAAACTTAGTGCAGCAGATGAAAGACACATCAAGCTTATTACCCTTCAAAATCGGAAGATGTCCAGCAGTGCCATCACCTCAGAACTGGCAGAAACCAGTGGGACCCAGGTACATCCATCTACCATCCGGAGAAGTCTGGCCAGAAGTGGTCTTCATGGAAGAGTTGCAGCCAAAAAGCCATATCTCCGACGTGGAAACAAGGCCAAGTGACTGAAGTATGCACGAAAACATAGGAACTGAGGTGCAGAAAAATGGCAGCAGGTGCTCTGGACTGATGAGTCAAAATTTGAAATATTTGGCTGTAGCAGAAGGCAGTTTGTCCGTCAAAGGGCTGGAGAGCGGTACAATAATGAGTGTCTGCAGGCAACAGTGAAGCATGGTGGAGGTTCCTTGAACGTTTGGGGCTCCATTTCTGCAAATGGAGTTGGTAGATTTGGTCAGGATTAATGGTGTTCTCAATGCTGAGAAATACAGGCAGATACTTATCCATCATGCAATACCATCAGGGAGGCATATGATTGGCCCTGAATTTATTCTGCAGCAGGACAACGACCCCAAACATACAGCCAAAGTCAATAAGAACTATCTTCAGTGTAAAGGAGAACAAGAAGTCCTGGAAATGATGGTATGGCCCCCACAGAGCCCTGATCTCAACATCATCGAGTGTGTCTGGGATTACATGAAGAGACAGAAGGATGTGAGGAAGCCTACATCCACAGAAGATCAGTGGTTAGTTCTCCAAGATGTTTGGAACAACCTACCAGCCGAGTTCCTTCAAAAACTGTGTGCAAGTGTACCTAGAAGAATTGATGCTGTTCTGAAGGCAAAGGGTGGTCACACCAAATATTGACTTGATTTAGATTTAGATTTCTCTTTTGTTCATTCACTGCATTTTGTTGATTGATGAAAATAAATATAGATTAACACTTCCATTTTAGAAAGCATTCTTTGTTTACAGCATTTTTTCACACCTGCCTAAAACTTTTGAACAGTACTGTATATAAAATTTTTGCAATTAATGTGTCCTCTTTAATGCATTAACAGATATTGTCACATCCAGAGCTGGCAATGAGGCAAACTCCTCAGGCAGTGCTTTGCTCAGGGCAGGCATTGTATTTTTCTTTTTTTTTTAACATTACTAAATAATAATACAAATAAGTGTGTACATAAAGAATTACATACACATCCAGTACTCTATATAGTAACTTTCCCATATAAATCTACAGTGGCCATGGTTTTTCATTTTACTTTGATGTTTGAGTTTAAAAATGTTATAAAATAAAATTTTCATTTAAATGTTTAGCATTTGGGTGGTGCGGTGGTAGCGCTGCTGCCTCGCAGTTAAGAGACCCTGGGTTCGCTTCCCGGGTCCTCCCTGCGTGGAGTTTGCATGTTCTCCCCAAGTCTGCGTGGGTTTCCTCCAGGTGCTCTGGTTTCTTCCCACAGTCCAAAGACATGCAGGTTAGGTGCATTTGCAATCCTAAATTGTCTCTAGTGTGTGTGCGTGTGTGTGCCCTGCAGTGGGCTGGCACCCTGCCTGGGGTTTGTTCCTGCCGTGCGCCCTGTGTTGGCTGGGATTGGCTCCAGCAGACCCCCGTGACCCTGTAGTTAGGATATAGTGAGCTGGATAATGGATGGATGTTTAGCATTTCATATTATGTAGTTCACAACGATATGCACATATCAGTATGTTGTACTGGTGTTCATTTTTCTTGATTTTATACATTCTGACATAGTTGCAGGGGAGAGGAAGGAACAGGGGTAGGTAGGGTGGTTTCTGACATGTCTGGTGCAATGCTAGAGAAAGGTAAAAATATCGCTTTTTTTTTTTCTATTTCTTCTTTCTCTAACAAGATTGAAACAAGGTCATATCACATAAGTGCTAAAAAGTTATCTTTGAATGGCACTGAAATCAAAGTAAGTCTGTAGTACCTCTGTATTTAACTTGCCAATCTGCCAGCCAACTTACAGTGCTGACTGCCCTAATATAATGACAAAATTCTGCAAAATAGAAGTGTGATGAGTTAAGTTTGCAGTATTTTCGCTAATTTTTGCGAAGAACGCAACATAACCATCCAAGTAATGCACGGTGTCACTTTTTAAGCAAGACTGCACACTTTTTGTAACCCAAAAAATCCCAAAGTGTACCCCAACTCTTCCACCCACAAAAGCATTAAATTTCTTAGATGTAGTAAACTTGCTAAGCTGTCTGCACAATGGTGATCACAGAGCTGCTTTTATGGCGGCTTCTCCAGGTAGTCCCATCCTCCTCTGACAGGTCTCGGCCACCTGAGGAGCGTGTCTCTCTCAGGTCTGGACCCAGATGCACTACACTGTTATTTCCACGGCACACCAGTTGAAAAACACTTGAGTATAATTCTCAAGTCGTTGATGGTGATGAACAATTGAGGATGTCATTTACAGAGTTATAACACCAGTTTTAATGTACAGTATGCCTATTTAAGAGATGCTTATTCTTTCAATTAAATCAGTTTTCATTTGTGCATTCAAAGTCAGCAGTAGTTTCAATCATTTAATTTTAACTTTGACACATCTTTTGTCTCATATGCTATTTCAATTTGAGAATTAATACATTGACCTTGTTTTCTTACTTTCTTCTTTTCAACTTGCCTTTTAGGAAGGCATTCACATTCAGATTGTGCTTGCTCAAGTAGTATTTTGTTAAAAGTTTGTCATGACTCTACATTAAATGTGTGATTCAGTGTGTATTTACTGTACTTCATTTTTATTTACTTCATTTTATAATTACATATTTTAATGTTAGATGTGATTAAATGCGATTAATTAGTTATTTTTAATTGATTTGACTATTGGCTCCGGCAGACCCCCGTGACCCTGTGTTCGGATTCAGCGGGTTGGATAATGGATGGATGGATGGATGATTTGACTTGGTTAACAGCGTCTCAACTAACGACTTTAATGAAAGAGCTTCAATAGAGGTACAATAAATGAAATCAAATAGTGTCGAAACACTGTTGTAAATGGTCATATTACAGTATTACTATTGATAATATATTATTGGTACTGTACTTGAATAAATGATTATTAATTTATGTGATGTATGTGTTATGATAATATTGGGTTAGCTTAAGGTAGGTTACGTCAGAACAAGTGTATACTTGACGCGTGATTGTGGCGAAAATGACATAAAGACACTGTACATGGAATGCAGCAATGCAAACATGGCACCTTGTATCCAAGTCAGTGCAGTGAAAAATGACATCAGACAGAGAAGCCCACCCACTTAATAAACGTCAATGTGCTTAATGACGAAATTGACTTAACAACGCGCTGGTTGGAACTGTATGCCTTCATATATATAAACACCCTTGTTCCTGTCTTAGAGGGTGAACCCCTGGTGTCGATTGATGTGGCCTGCACAACTTCAAGTCCTTCTTATGATTTTCACTGTAGACACAAATTTGTTTACTCTTTAGCATAAGGTTGTAATTTCTTGCATAAAATATTGTTTGAAAATGGCCTAAAAATAAGGATTTTTGGGTCAAGGGTCCAAAAATAGGGGGAACCCTAAAAAGTTTGTTGTCTTGCATAGCTAGTCGTCAAGATGAGTCGAATCATCATTATATCATTTGTGGGGGAGTTCTCATACCCTGAGTCAGTTTGCCCAAATATCCATTTTGTGCTGCTTATGTGGGTCACGGGGAGAGTAGTCTAAGCAAAGTTGCCTGGATGACCCTTTTCCTCACCCCCTTCTCTAAATCCTCCGTGAGAACACCGAGGCATTTCTAGGGCAGCTGAGAGATCTAATCTCTCCAGTATGTCCTGGGTGTTCCCCAAGGTCTCCTCCTCACGTTGTTGACACAGGGAATCAATGGCACCCAAACCGAAATTCTACTGGCTGTTTAAGATGAAAGATACTTTGAGGATATCTGTGGTGAATTGCTGTCTCGATACTGTGAGTACCCCAGATGAGTACCTGCTGTAATTTAAATCTGCATATAACAGTGTCGGCACGGTGGCGCAGTGGGTAGTGCTTCTGCCTCGCAGTTGGGAGATCTGGGGACCTGGGTTCGCTTCCTGGGTCCTCCCAGTATGGAGTTTGCATGTTCTCCCCGTGTCTGCGTGGGTTTCCTCCCACAGTCCAAAGACATGCAGGTTAGGTGGATTGGCGATTCTAAATTGGCCCTAGTGTGTGCTTGGTGTGTGGGTGTGTTTGTGTGTGTCCTACGGTGGGTTGGCACCCTCCCCGGGATTGGTTCCTGCCTTGTGCCCTGTGTTGGCTGGGATTGGCTCCAGCAGACCCCCGTGACCCTGTGTTCGGATTCAGCGGGTTGGAAAATGGATGGATGGATGGATATAACAGTGTCAAGGAGATGGTTACATTATTTACTGTCTTTAAAGGATGTTTGGTCCTGAAGAAGAAAATCAAATTCTGAAAAAATATTGGCCGAAGAAAACTTGATTGGATGTTAATGATCGGACTCTTTTTCAGATTCTGTTCCCTGTTAATATCTAGCTTGAATTGTTTAATTTAATATACTTGTAATAACTTCTTGCACTGCTATGACCGCAAAGCACAACGAGAAGCCTGAGGGCTCAATATTGCAAGCTGTGTAGCTCAAATGCATTGTTTGTTTTGTTGGTTTTATGACAAATGTGTTTCAGTTACTTATTTTAAATATATTCTGATGGTTTTGGTAATTGTTTTTAATACTACAGTGGCTTTCTTTAATGAGATGGACGGTGGTGTATAAAATAGTTTCCTTGTTTGGATATTAGTATACATCATTTTACTCCTTTCCTCTGCCGTCAGGTTTTAGAGTAAATCATAGCAAAGAAACTTAACTGATTAAAGTAGTAAATAATTTGCAGATTATTATTATTATTATTATTACCATTATTAATCATAATTAATTCTTTACATTTATATAGCGCTTTACTTACTACTCAGTGAGGACTGAGGCCACATACCTGTTCTTGTTCTCCTAGACCTGAGCACAGCACTTGACACCATAGACCACAGTATTCTTATAAATTGCCTTCAACAGTGAGTGGGCCTCTCGGGCTGTGACTTAAATTGGTTTAATTCTTATTTAACAGGTAGAAAACCCTTTGTTAGTTGTGGTGATTGTAGTTTGGAGGCCCATAATATTATATATTGTATTAGGACCTATTCTCAGCCCACTGTGATTTTCAAGGTCCTTGCTCCCATTAGGCCAGATTATCTCAAAACACAAGGTGAGCTACCGCAGCAATGCAGATGACATGCAGCTTTACTTATCTATAGCACCTGATGACCCCGATGCTCTGGCCTTTCTGACCCAATGTGTGTCTTGTGTTTCCAAATGGCTGAGTAGTAACTTCTTCAAGCTAAATAAAGAAAAAACTGAATTGGCAAAAATGGAAGTAGCAAGGGTATTTGAAATACACTTAACCCCAGGAGAAAGTAAAGAATTAGGGTGTAATCATGGACTCTGACCTAAATTTCAAATTGCATGTTAATCAGATTACTAGGGTTACATTTTTCCATTTAAGGAACACTGCACAAGTTAAACCCTCTTATAACTCTGGAAGATGCCAAGAAATTAATCCACATTTTTGTTTTTAGTCGGCTAGATTGCTGTAATACACTCCTGACTGGACTGCCTATGAAAGACATCAATCACTTGCAAGTAGGGCTGAATGCAGAAGCAAGAATGTTAACCAGAAAAAGAACATATGAGCAGGTCTCACCAGTCTTGGCGTTGTTACATTGGTTACCCGTGTCTTTTAGAATGGACTTTAAAATACTACTACAGATATATAAGGCCTTAAATAGTCTGCTCCTTCTTCTACCTTGGAGTGTCTGTCCACTTACACTCCAAGTCGTAACCACAGATCCTCTAATGGTCATCTGTTTATTATTCTAAGAGCCAACCACAAAAGAAGTGTTGAGACAGCCTTCTGTTTATAAAAAAAACTCCTAAAAACCCACTTTATAATTTAACTTTTTTGTAGGTACAATGTAGTTCTACCCTTAATTAAATAGACTAGCCAACATAGTTATGTATTGATGGCTGAACACTTCCTGAAAGACACAGTTGGTGTCTTTGGGGTTGGTTTTGAGGATACGACTGTAGGTGAATGAAAAGATGGAACTCTGGAGAGGGCAACATACAATACAGCATTTTACATGCTGCATACAGCGATTCACATCGAAGGATAGACACTGCTAAGACCATGGGATACCCCTCGCAAACTGTTTTACACGCTACATATAGCGATTCACATCCACGACAAACAAATTGTTTTACACACCACATACAGCGATTCACATCCACGAAAAACTGTTTTACACGCTGCATACAGCGATTCACATCCGCGACAAACAAACTGTTTTACACGCTGCATACAGCGATTCACATCCACAAAAAACTGTTTTACACGCTGCATACAGCGATTCACATCCACGACAAACATGCTTCTTCTTATGGGGTGGGTTTGAGGATACCACTGTAAGGGAACTCTGGAGAGAGCAACATACAATTGTCCGTGACTGAAAACTGGAGGACCGCTGCCGCGCCCCCACCTCCCAGAGCGAGGGACGGGGCTGGATGGCAGTTGCGCGCGGAGGGCGGAACGGGGTGTGAGGGGAAGGACGCCCAATGAGGACGATGTATTGATGGGTGAACAGTCATCTCTTAGTCATCGTTCAATATGCACTGCCTGCTCATGTGCCCACCCCTAACTCCTCACCTGAATTGCTTTTGTCTGTGTACAGTCCACATGCACTTCTGAGTCACGTTGACTATTCATTTTCCAAACACCACCTCAGTCGGTTTCGCATCTGCTACAGTCCACATGCACCTCTGAGCCACGTTGACTTTTCATTGTTCTGTTTGTCCGGGTCGTGTGAGGTTTCCCGTGTTGAGTCTAATTAAGCCAAAGGCTCCACACCTGGTGGTGCCTTCCGTCAATTCCTTTAAGTTTCAGCTTTGCAACCATTCTCCCCCCGGAACCCAAAGACTTTGGTTGCCCGGCAGATCATGGGAATAATGCTGCCAGATCGCCAGTCAGCATCGTTTATGGTCGGAAATACAATGTTATGTGATCATCTTCAAACCTCCGACTTTCGTTCTTGATTAATGAAAACATTGTTGGCAAATGCTTCCGCTCTCACGCGAATTGTTGGTGGGCGGGGCTCTGACGTGTGTGTGCCATGGTCGGCTGCTTAGTGAATTGTTGGTGGGCGGGTCTCTGTGAGTTGGCGGGCGTGGCCGTCTTGCATGCGTCTTGCTTGCCATGGACTTAGTGAATTATATATATAGATATGTATAGAATTATACTCTTCAATGAACCTGCCATCTCTATTAATCTCTACTTTTTTCTGTTTTCTTTTCCGATCCTTCTGTGGTGGCATTCTGCCTGATCAAAGTCCTGTGCTGCTGCCTGTAATGTTTGAAATGGAAGTGGGTATCCCTACTTGCCCCAAGGCCCATTGCGTCGACTCCTCAAAAACAAAGCCTAAAAACTAATAAGGAACGACTTAAGGACATTTATGTTAGGTAGAATCCCCAGTGGTGTGGGTCTGGCTGGTCTTTTGGCCCACCTTGAACCCCTGCAGATTTTTTTTTTCTTCAGCTTAACTGGGGTCTTTTTTATCATTTTCCTGTCCATCCTAGACAACTGACCTTATCATCAGTCTTAAATCAGTCGCTCCTTCATTAGATCTAACCAATTTAATGAGCTTATTGTATATTAACAGTGAGAACAAGCCACGTTTATTAATGCAGTGCCTTTCTATAATGAGCACCACGTCTCTGTGCTTTGCAGGTGTAAAACTGTAGCCCCACTTTTTATTATTTTAATAGTCAGGTGACTTTATCAGGACCAAGTGTGACTAAATGGGCCACTTTGTCCTTTGGGGTTAATTTCTTCAGCTTGTAGCTACTAGAACACAGAGCTTCCAGGTTTCATGCTGTGGTCAGCCTGTTTTATTTATTTTGCATTCCTCTTTATGTGAGACTAACAATTTTACATTTGCTTTGAAACATATAAGAAGTAGGAAGTTTATGATGTGTACTATGTTATGTACGCTAAGTCCATAAGCAGGGTGTTTGCTGGATGTAATGTCACATGGTAAGTCCTTTTAGGAACTAACATTAATCCCGTTTAATGAAATTAAACCTTGCTCCTTTTCATTTGGGTCTTCTGCAGTGGGACTCCTTGGTCTTTACCCATATCTCACAGGAATTACAGTTGGTTTTGTTAAATGAGTCAGGTTGTTCAGGATAGAGTTCAAAAAACAGTTTATTGCGTTGTTATGTTATTACCATCTTGCACAAATTTGCGAAGTTATACAGAGAAGCCTGCGCAGGCAGTCTTGTGAGCACACAAACAAGAACATTGAGGCCCTTTTGATGAAAGGCAGAGTGAATCTCACTGCTTTCTAGTGACTTTTGCCAGGTGGCCTCTGAACACAGTCCTCTGATTTCTTCTGAATATGAAACCCAGTTGTCACAAGGACTTATTTAGCATGCCCGTCTAGTGTGTTTCAGGCTCCAAGCAGGTTCTGGGTTGTCAGTCAGCTAGCCGCCTATGCCAGCCTGCCTCTCCCTAGTCTGTACTCAAGCCGTTTCAGCTGCGTGTTGCCTTCACTTTGCCAATTACCCAGCTAATGCAGCCTTTCATGAGCGGTTACTGTTGTGACATGTGTGTGTGTGTGCTGGAGATCCGAGGCAAATTGAGGCAAAGCTACAGTGTCAATGTGGAACGTAAGCATTTAGCTAGCGGAGACAGCTTGTTATGACATGAAGTGTGCTTGCATCTCAGGAGCCGCACATGCACAATCCTAGCTTCGGCTCTTTGAGACAGTGCTGGCGCAGCGCTGAATCCAAACGGACCATTTGCATCAGGCTTTGAATAATTCACTCCATTATTGCCTGTCTGGACTGATAACTGCACAACTAAACCAGACAAGTAGAGCCGGGCTGCCGTTGTTAGTCTTGTCAGGCGCAATTGAGCTATGGCCCGCCGACAGGAGCGAGGGGCGTGACGCTTTATTTTGTGACTCAGTGGCACAACATGTTCAGCATTTCTTTGTCTCTTTGTGCTTCTCTTTCTTTCTAGAGGTTTCCAGCCTTTATGTTTTTTGGGGTACCATCCCGTCTCTCCTTATACAATGCTAAAAAGGAAAACTGTATTTTACTTGGCATGATAAAACACTAAACTGGAGTTAGGACGACAGACTAGTACACACACAGTTATTCAAAATGTAAAAAACAGTCACACGAGTCACACAATTCTCATTCACTTGTGATTCTGTAATGTACTATGTTATTTTATTATAGATTTAAAATGTATAATGTATATGTATGTATGATATATGTGACTTATTGTCATGTTAAATATATAAATGATATAGACATCATTTGTACATATACTGTATGGAGAATTGTGCAGCTTTGTTATATTGTTACAATGAAAATCAGTTACAAGCAAGGTTCTTCCGTTAATCTGCCTGCTAATTTAAAATTTGAGTGTGGCCCATGGACTGTTTTCAGTTTTCAAGAGTTGTGAGACGTTGATCATGGTGCTATTTAATGATTTATATGGCAAAAGCAGATGTGATGTACTCTGGGAGATCATAGAACAACCTGGGTTAATGGCTCAAGATGGAATGTGAAGACGCAAAGGAGGAAACCATGGCTGCCACCTGCTTTAACTTTGCCACTGACCATCTACTGGAAGAATGTTCAGTAGCTACATGAGCTAAAAGTGGACCGTTATGGCATGTACAGTTAGGTCCATAAATATTTGGACAGATACAACGTTTTTCTAATTTTGGTTCTGTACATTACCACAATGAATTTTAAATGAAACAACTCAGATGCAGTTGAAGTGCAGACTTTCAGCTTTAATTCAGTGGGGTGAACAAAACGATTGCATAAAAATGTGAGGCAACTAAAGCATTTTTTTAACACAATCCCTTCATTTCAGGGGCTCAAAAGTAATTGGACAAATTAAATAACTGGAAATAAAATGTTCATTTCTAATACTTGGTTGAAAACCCTTTGCTGGCAATGACAGCCTGAAGTCTTGAACTCCTGGACATCACCAGATGTTGGGTTTCCTCCTTTTTAATGCTCTGCCAGGCCTTTACTGCAGCGGCTTTAAGTTGCTGTTTGTTTGTGGGCCTTTCTGTCTGAAGTTTAGTCTTCAACAAGTGAAATGCATGCTCAATTGGGTTAAGATCAGGTGACTGACTTGGCCATTGAATAATTTTTCACTTCTTTGCTTTAATAAACTCCTGGGTTGCTTTGGCTGTATGTTTTGGGTCATTGTCCATCTGTATCATGAAATGCCGCCCAATCAATTTGACTGCATTAAGCTGGATTTGAGCAGACAGTATGTCTCTGAACACCTCAGAATTCATTCGGCTGCTTCTGTCCTGTGTTACATCATCAGTAAACACTAGTGTCCCAGTGTCACTGGCAGCCATGCACGTCCAAGCCATCACACTGTCTCCACCGTGTTTTACAGATGATGCGGTATGCTTTGGATAATGAGCTGTTCCACGCCTTCTCCATACTTTTTTCTTGCCATCATTCTGGTAGAGGTTGATCTTGGTTTCATCTGTCCAAAGAATGTTTTTCCAGAACTGTGCTGGCTTTTTTAGATGTTCTTTAGCCAAGTCCAATCTAGCCTTTCTATTCTTGAGGCTTATGAGTGGCTTGCACCTTGCAGTGCACCCTCTGTATTTACTTTCATGCAGTCTTCTCTTTATGGTAGACTTGGATATCGATACGCCTACCCCCCGGAGAGTGTCGTTCACTTGGTTGGCTGTTGTGAAGGGGTTTCTCTTCACCATGGAAATGATTCTGCGATCATCCACCACTGTTGTCTTCCGTGGACGTCCAGGTCTTTTTGCGTTGCTGAGTTCACCAGTGCTTGCTTTCTTTCTCATGATGTACCAAACTGTAGATTTTGCCACTCATAATATTGTAGCAATTTCTCAGATGGGTTTTTTCTGTTTTTGCAGCTTAAGGATGGCTTCTTTCACCTGCATGGAGAGCTCCTTTGACCGCATGTTGTCTGTTCACAGCAAAATCTTCCACATGCAAGCACCACACCTCAAATCAACTCCAGGCCTTTTATCTGCTTAACTGATGACATAATGACGGACTTGCCCACACCTGCCCATGAAATAGCCTTTGAGCCAATTGTCCAATTACTTTTGAGCCCCTGAAATGAAGGGATTGTGTTCAAAAAATGCTTTAGTTGCCTCACATTTTTATGCAATCATTTTGTTCACCCCACTGAATTAAAGCTGAAAGTCTGCACTTCAAATGCATCTGAGTTGTTTCATTTAAAATTCATTGTGGTAATGTACAGAACCAAAATTAGAAAAAAGTTGTCTCTGTCCAAATATTTATGGACCTAACTGTATAGGCTCGGCAACAACCAAAGCAGTGTGCACTGAAAAAGCAGAAATGACTTGGGGCTGGGCAGCTGGCAATCACAGAGATAACAAAGAAATCTGCACTAACAAGTCACAAAGGAGGATGTCAAGATGTTCGTCTCCATGAAGCCAGTGAGACTGTGAGTCATGCTGCATGACAAAGATCCCAACCACAAATAACTGCAGAATGAACAAAGTGAAAGAGCTTTCGTGTTTAGGATTGGCAGAGTAAAAGTCCTGATTGTTACCCAGCTGAGATGATTTTCCATGACTGTTTCACGCAAGAAAGCAGTTTGGGGTTATAGACTAACGTGCATAAATATTGCTTCTGAAGGAGGTGAGTCCCCGTGACCCTGTGTTCGGATTCAGCGGGTTGGAAAATGAATGGATGGATGGATGGATGGAGGAGGTGAGTTCCACCATCTTATACTAGACCTGTAGGTTCCCACAGTTTTTTAATTGGGACTTGGCTTAGCATCAGTTCACATTTTAAACAAGATGAGTGCTCGAGTACAGATCACTCTAAACTACAGCCACAGTTTTTCTCTATCCTGGATACGGCCTTTCTCAAAGTGATCTGCCCTGCCATTTTATGTAAAGTTCTATACGTCGTCTATGGAACTGGGCAGACTGGCGGGACTCGGGTTGCTCACAGGCTGTTATTAGTGATGAGCCAGTGATTTGAGGACAGTTGAACTTGCAGCAAAACTTGGCTTTTCACTTCAAGTAATATTGTGAGCATATGTCGTTTCATGACAAGTGAATTTCACACTATTGACCCAGGAAGAAAGTTGTTGGGTATATACAGTATAGAAGCCTTTTTTACTTTATATTTCCATCTCATGGTAATCTTGAGACAGTTCTGACGTAGGGACTACAATTCCCATCAGGCAGCAGGAATGCACTGGGGCCAGCGGAAGGACACTTTGATAGTGAGCATAAAGTTCAAATAGAAGCAGCAAAAGTGGGGTTTCATCTAAAGGCGTTTTTACACTCCTAGTCCATTTGCTTTGTTCCAAGTCAGAGGATGATTCGTTACTTTGTTTCAATTTCCAGTTAGTTCACTTGAGTTTCATTCATACTACAAACTTTCAAGCCAACTAAACATTTCGTAAACACCCCGTGTGTGTCTTGTGGACTTTTTTTCATTGGCAATAAACACTTTTATAACAAATATGAAACTGCCACAAAGGGTCAACAGTAGTTGCGATTGCATACTGATGCATTTTCTATAATTAATTGTTTTAGTTACCAAACTGTAGCACTGTGAGCAAAACAGTGATTAATTGAAAACTGGAGACTATTTTAAAATTATACTCTACTACACCAGTCATTTGAAATAGGCGCGCGTACAGGAGGCAGCCTGCTTTGTCGAGGGCATCCACTGAGGGTTTGCTTCAGTTTTAGGACAGTAGGCATGTCACTGCGAGATGTTGCGTATTTACTCTTCAGTAGCCACCATATGGGCAAAACTTCAGTTTAGTTCAGGGGTGTCGAACTTCGGGCCTGGAGGGCCGCAGTGGCTACAGGTTTTCATTCTCACCCTTTTCCTAATCACTGACCAGTTTTCATTGCTAATTAACTCATTTTCCCTCCATTTTAATAGCCCTGTTTTTAAGGAGTTAGTCCTCTGAATTTATTCGTTTCTTCATTAAATGAAAGCCAAACAGAAATGAGATGTGAAACAAGCCGACAGATGACCAGCTAAATTGGGATTTGAAACTCCAACCAATTTTCACTCCAACCAATCTCTTAATGAAAAGCTGATTCTTGCTGTTAATTAAACTCGTTATTTAATTCCACAGCTTGTTGCTGCTCTCATTCTGCTACAGCAGACATTTCTAAAACTGTTGATTTTCTGTTTTTTCTAAGAACATCATCAAAATATTTTGGTGACCTGAGAGATCAACCTTACTGAGAGCTTCGCGTTTTGTTATTTTCAGATATTATGTGCTGAGCACAGGTGAGCTGGTCATGTGGCGGCTTGTTTTGTGTCTCATTATTTTTTGGCTGCTAATTAAGGAAAAAGAGACAACTAAGGCGTCTGAGTCAAGTTAATTAAATCTATGGCAAAAGAAGTTAATTAGCAGCAAAAACATGTCACAAATGAAGAAGGATAGAATGAAAACCTGCAGCCACTGCGGCCCTCCAGGACCGGAGTGCGACACCTGTGGTTTAGTTTATCTCAAATCACACATCTGCTGTAAACTGTCATCTTTTTTTATTTTGGAATATTTGATTCAAATTTACTACAAATGTCAATGTCAGTGTGAAACAATGAGAGGATGGGCCACTTGTGTGCATCACTTGGGTACTGTGAGATTTAGGGGTCTGTTTGTGTCTCGCCTCCTCTGTGCGTGTGTTGATCGACCCGATCACAAATGAATCCACACCATTTTGTTTTCTTTTTTAAAAAGTGACCGATAAACTGTGAGCTTGAATCAGGTGCTAAGGCAGTGGTCTCAAACTCCAGTCCAAGAGGGCCGCAGTGGCTGCAGGTTTTCATTCTAGCCTTATTCTTAATTGGTGACTTTTCCTTTTATTTTAATTGACTTGTTTTTTTAAGATTTGTTCCCTTGAATTTCTTCATCGTTCCTCTGAATTGCTTTATTTCTTTTCTTAAATGGCACCCAAACAGAAATGAAATGTGAAGTGAGGGAGCCAACAGGAGGCCAACTAACTCAAGGCCTTAAACTCCAACCAGTTGATTAATTAGGCGCCGATTCTTCTTGTTAATTAAACCCGTTCTTTAATTCCATGGCTTGTTGCTGCTCTCATTATGCAATAGCAGACATTTCTGAAATTGTTGATGCATTCTTTTCTAAGAGTGCTGTTAAAATGTTTTGTGGACCTGAGCAGATCGACATTTCTGAGACCTTCACCTTTCTTTATTTTCAGATATTGTATGATGGACACAGTGTGCTGGTCATGTTTTGGCTCATTTTGTATCTCGTTATTATTTGGTTGCTAATTAAGGAAAAAGAAACAATTAAGGGGTCTGAGCCTTCAAAAGTCAGTCAATAAAAATTACTTCAGAAAAAGTTAATTAGCAGGAAAAACAGGTCACTAATTAAGAAAATGGTTAGAATGAAAACCTGGCGCCAATGTGGCCCTCCAAGACTGGAGTTTGAGACCACTGGGCTAAGGTTTCTCTGACTGGGTATGTAATCGTATAAGTTATTTTATACACATTGTATTACATTTAAACCGATATATGGATTTATTGCCACCATTTCATTGTTTTCAATGCTTTGTTATACTGTCGACTCATTATGCTGTGAATGACATTCCCTGATATTGTGACCACCATGGAATGCACAAACTGTTTCCCTAAGGCATGGCATTTCCTGTAGTTTGATTGGTTTATACCTCATGTGGACCATTCCAGGGTTCGCTTGTTGCTTCACTGAGACCACCTTTTCCAAAGGGTCTCGGTCCAGTTATTTTGGTCCACACCTACCTAAAGTAACCAACCTTATGGTTGAATCGCACTAGAGTCTGAAAAAAGTCACCAAATGAAATCGGTGTGACCACATCTACAGCATTTTCTTCCGTTGCCTTGCTGGATTGCAGCTTTCGTGTATGAGTTTGTCTTTTTGTCTCAGCATGGGTTGTTCTTGGCCATGTTGAGTTTCCTTAATATGCTTAGACCCTTTTCTGAAAACGTGTGGTTCCAAAGAGGTGGGACAGTGTTGCTAAACCCACTAAGGCACAATGTTCTGTTTTTCTACTCCTCAAACCGGAAAACTTGAAATATTCAAAAAATTTCACAGTCAGTTTCACAAAACTATAAGCGAAACTGCAAATCGTCTGTTTCTGTCCTCACTACCTGTTGTATTTTTCATGTTTAACTTTGACGTACAGAGTGAGATTCAGGTGGTCAGATGAGGACAGTGAATTTTATTGTACTATGAACACATGACAATAAATCTGAAATGAAGTGGTGACACTACGTTTTTTATAAAAGCAAAGTTTATAATTATATTAAAAATGTCCCCACTGTCGTATACCTGCACATCTTTACTAAGAGCAAATGAAGCAAAGCCCCATTGAAACAGAATTAAAAGTAATTTATAGCACATGAAAGAGAAGAATAAGGATGGTGTCAGTAACTTTTACTGTTTCTAGGTGGTATTTAAGTCCATTTTAGAATTCTGCAGTTGTAACGTTAGGCTTTGCATTATGATTTGTTGCAGTATTTTTAAACCATCTTTGAATGACTCCCATTTAAGTTGTCTTAATAAAATTAACGAGTGCCGCCACTGGCGCCGTCTCCTGTGCTAATAAATCGCCCTGCAGCACTATTTGTGACCTGGCCCCCCACAGCTGATGCTCTCCGTGGTCCTTGGTTATATGGAGCTCTGTAGTCTCGTGGGGCCAAACGTGATTCTCAAACATATGAGCACATATCTGGGAACTCCACATTCAAACGTTTGTAGGGAACAGTGGTGAAATCTGCTGCTGAAAGGGCTCCAGCCACACGGTTTCTTCCCAAAAACCCACCCTCCATTTCCTCCAGTCCGTGCACTTTAAACAGCTGAGGCTTCAGGGAGAGAGGAAAGAAACTCAGCAGCACAAGGTCACTGAAGCTTAAAGATGAATTTGAGCATTGTAATGACAGACAGACGACACACAAAGACCACTGCAGGCAGTGGGCCCCACGCGTTTGAGAAGTTCTTCTGACTTTTTGACTGCTGCATCACTAAATGGCATAACAACGGTAAGCAGAGTTGAGATAGGCATTGTGGTCTGTGGATATATACGACATGTTTAAACCCTGAAGCCCTATTTTGTCACAGCATGTTTGCATTTCTAATTAGATTAAATGTTATCTTTCTTTAGTTATTCATTTAAACGTGAGGTCAGAAGGTGGATTCTGTGCTTGTGTCGTTAGGCAGATCTGTTGATTCAGACATCTTGAGTACCAAAATCTGCTTCTCCTGTGGCTCATCATTATGAACTCACCTTTTAACTCCGTTTTGATGGGATGTGACACTTTGTTTATTTCAAGCACATATTTTGCAATTCATACTTTCACAAAGGTAGCTGACATTTTTATATCGGCTCTGACACTACTGTTGTAACTGAACAACAAAGAGCCCATCTGGCACCTGCAGCAACATATCATCCAAGTTTACCAGTCAGCCATCGATCAAAGCCATTGAATTCCAGTGCATAATCTGAATTTATAGATTAGGTTATTTTGATGTTTATTTTTAACACATACAGTGTGCTCTCCACACATGCGACGCACATTTCTATGTCTAATAGGAGTTTTTTTTGTGGGCCTTTTTGGCTGTACATGGTTCAGTTCATCGTAATCAGAAGCTTGCAGTCTGTTGGTGCAGGTTAACGAGAGCAGCTCTGATCTTTGCAGTTCAAAATCACAGCCCCTGCTTTAAGCGTCGCCGTCACAAGGTGTTGGATTGGTTTAGAAATGTGACACTCAGTGAGCCGTCTGCTTGTTCCCACCCGCTTTTAAGCAAACTTCACTCCTTGTTGTTAGGTATTATATGCCTGGTTGTGCGAGATTAAGCGCATTGTGATGGTGCTTAGTGTGAGAAAGAGAAAGACTGCGTGGTTGATTTAAGGGCTTTCCCAAAGCTCCGGCGTAGACCTTCTTCCCACATCCACGTGGGCTTTTCACTGGCACTCTGCCTGACTGATATATACAGTTGATTGGCTTCGCTAGGCTGGCTGTGTGCGAGTAAGTGAACTGTGTGAGTGTATCTTATGATGCACTGGCAACCCCTTGGTCGGTTCCTGCCTTTCACAATGTGCAGACAGACTGAACAAATAATTGATTTCAATAAAGAAAGATTCATGAAGCCCCTAGAGTTGCCTGTACTTCTCTTGTCTGTGTCACTCTGGGTATCTGAGAGGAAGACCATTTCAGGCTGTCAGAAAGAAATCCCAGAATGGCACGAGTTTCCATGTTTGGCTTCATCCAGATGACAGCAGACAAGTAGAAGGAGGACAGACCCGCATGCCCACCTTGCTTCACTTACTGCCTCTTATCCTGTTTCTTTCTTTCTTCTTTTTTTTTTTTTTTTTTTTTTTTTAAGAAACTCGTGACTCTTGTAACGTTACCCAAAGCACCTTGCTAAGTTCTTGTTAATTCACCCCGGAGTTGTTAAAACGCCATTTTGGCAGCTCTGCGCTGATTAACATAGCCAGCGTGATTTGGAATAAATCACATGAATCCACTCTTAATTATCTGCTGTCTGCTCAACGCGCCCTTTGAGTGCGTAGCCCCGCCGTGGCACCAGGACCCTTCTGTGAGGCACAACTGGGGATTTTTAATTAAGACAGGAGGAAGGAAAAAAAAAAGAAGAAGAAGGAACCTCTTGAGGATGTCATTGGCGCTCTTCTGCCCTTAATTATTCCTGCCGCAAATAATAATAAATGCATAATATATGAGGAAGGCGAGCCGAGTGACCTTTGTGACGCGCTGCACTGTCGGGAGCACAGCATAGATGGGGATTAGAGCGAGGGAAACTTATCAGGTAATTATTTGTCTCGACTCCCTGAACTGAGATGCAGTGGCTCAGATGATGGCTTCCTAGTAGTTAACCTCTCCGTCCCCCTGAATGAGGTGCACCTCTCCTGCCCTCTAGTGCCACTGCAGTATTCACGCACCCCGGTTGGACCGCAAGCCATTAAACACTCGTGGATTTTCTAAGGAGGGCTGCTGTGTCCACAAAGCAGTTTAAACATCCTCTCTGTGGCACAAGTTACGTTTGCATATCTCTGTTGTTTCACTTTTCCTCCCCGTTAGCCAACATATTTGCACAGTGACAAGGGGGATGGGTGGGTCATAAACTTCCCTTTTTATTTCTCTTTCGAAAGAGAAGGTAAAGGCATTAGCAAGCAGTGTCAGAGTGTACAGATGTATTTATTTATTTATTTGTGCACTTTTTTTTTTCTCTTCCTCCAGACACACTGTACTGTTCATAGCAAGAAAAGAGATGAAGCAAAGTCAGCAGAGCGTCTAGCCCTAGCCGCAGCGCGACTCTAAGTGGGTGAGTAAAAAGCCATAAAAGCTGACTCTTTGAGCCTTGTGGAAACATCTACAGCAGCAAAACCCTAATAATAATTTACTCTTTCACAATGAGTGTCTTACTGGAGCTGCATGGTGAAGTGAAGAGTTCCTCCATGAAATCGGGAGGACTGCTAGGTGGAGACAGTGGGGTGGGTAGTGTCAAGCGAATAGCACGCCAGATGCAACACCCTTACGCACCATGGGACGCTGTAATGTGCATGGCGGGGTGGCTGCAGGTTTTTGTTCTAACTCACTTTCTTAATAAGAGGTGAATTATTGCTGATGAAGCACTTATTTCAATGCTTCACTTTAGTTGTCTCGCTTGTTAAGATTCCTCACCTTTAATTGATGAATTTAGTGTTTAACAGCCACAGTCTCTGTTTCTGATGACCCTTCTTTAACAATATGATGGAAAGGACAAAGGAAACGGCAGTTTTCCATCTAGCGTGTTTCCATTTATACCTGTGTGGAATTGTCGTGCATTCTCTGCTTTAATCCCATATTTGGAAAAAAAAAACTGAAGAGCAAAAAGTGAAGGACTGAGGATAACTCATCCGTTTTGAGGACATCCTTGAAAAGAAAAAAAAAAATCTACACTAGAAGAATGGCCTGACCTGGGCAGGGTTAAAACGCTAACAAATCGTGAAATTCTAAAAACAATTGGTAAGGATCTCTAATTTAACAAATGAGTTGGCACAATAACCTGCAGCCACCATGGCCCACCAGGTCAACATCACTCACCGCTGGTTTAGAGGACCCTCTTTATGATGTTCTAGTGAGCCAGGTGCCTCAGCCTGAAGCAGTCTGTTGGTTGGGAGTGCAGAGATGGACCATCAGTGGCCTGATGTGATTATGTGATTCCTTTATAGCAGGGGTCTCCAACTCCAGTCCTGGTGAGCTACTGTGGCTGCAGGTTTTCATTCTAACTCTTTTCTTAATTAGTGGCCAGTTTTTGCTGCTAATCAACTATTTCCCTTTATTGTAATTGGCTTGTCTTGAGACTGACCACTGAATTGATTCTTTTTTCCTTAAATGACACCTAAACATAAATTTGATGTGAAGTGAGCCAACAGATGACCGACTAAGTTGGGTCCTCAAACTCCAACCAACTTCACTTCATTCAGTTTCTTAATTTGAAGCCAATTCTCGTTGCTAATTAAACCCGTTATTTAATTCCATGGCGCTCATTCATCCATGGCCGACATTTCCAAAACTGTTGATTTTCTTTTTTATGAGTGCTGTCAAAATGTTTTATGGACCTGATCAGGCCTTCACCTTTCTTTATTTTCAGTTATTGTGTGATAGACACAGGTTGTTGTTTATGTGTTGGTTCATTTTGTGTCTTAATATTGTTTGGTTTGTTAATTAAGGAAACAAGAAATAATTAAGGGGCCTGAGTCTTAAGTTGTGCATCAATTAAAATTAAGACAAAGGGTTAATTAGCAGCAAAATCTAGTAACTAATTAAGAAAATGGTTAGAATGAAAACCTGCAGCCACAGTAGCTCTCCAGGACTGGAGTTGGAGACCCCAGCTTTATAAGAACAGCTCTTCAAAGACAGAAGCCTGTTCAGGCCCAGCCAGTACTTGGATGGCAGACCTTCTAGCAAAAAGCTTGGGTTTCTGCTGCAAGGGGTGTTGGAGAGGCCTACAGGGGGCACTTACCCTGTGCTTTGTGTGTGCCCCAGTGAGGTGACGGGGTCACTGTGCTGCAAAAATGTCACAGTTCTTTGGATGAGATGTCAAACCGAAGGCCTAACTCTGTGGTCATAAAAGATCCCTGGACATTTATTGTGAAGAGTAGGATGTATGGTAATGTCATTCCTGTGTCACCCATCATGGTCTAGTCATTCTGGCCCCCTCATCATCCCATCGTCTCTTTCTCTCACCCCTTCACCACCTAATAACAACTAATGTGTGGTGAGCACACTGGCACAAAAACAAACTCCAGCACCATGTCTGAATGTGCATGGTGTAATAGAAGCTTTGCCAGTCCCGGATCTCCTGCCTTGATACATCTGCCTTGTGTCCACATGATCGCTACGTCAAAATGAAAAAGTGACTTTAAAATGAGAATATACTGTATATGTTAAAATACCTAAAAAGCACAATAATACATTCATGGAAGTGCATAGGTTAAGATGTCTACTGTTGCTTGATGCTAATTATCTGTGTGGTTAAATTGAATTAAACACCAAATATAGACCAAACGTGCCTCGCAGTTAGGAGACCTGGGTTCGCTTCCCGGGTCCTCCCTGCATGGCGTTTGGATCTTCTCCCCATGTCTGCGTGGGTTTCCTCCCACAGTCCAAAGACATGCAGGTTTGGTGCACTGACGATTCTAAATTGTCCCTAGTGTGTGCTTGGTGTGTGGGTGTGTGTGTGTTTGTGTGCCCTGCGGTGGGCTGGTGCCCTGCCTGGGGTTTGTTTCCTGTCTTGCACCCTGTGTTGGCTGGGATTGGCTCCAGCAGACCCCCGTGACCCTGTAGTTAGGATATAGCAGGATGGATAATGGATGGATGGATATAGACCAACATTTGTCATCATTAATGTGACCACTGAGTCTGGGCTCTTCATATCTTTTTTTATTCTGCGCAATTGTGATTAACATACATTTAATTTTTAGTTGCATTTTTTTGGTCTTTATCTGCAATTTTTGTATGTTTCATAATAATAATAATAATTAATTAATTACATTTATATAGAGCTTTTACTTCTGTGAGGGAGGAGCCACTTCAACCACCACTAATGTGTAGCATCTACCTGGATGATGTGATGGCAGCCATTTTTGTGCCTGTACAGTCGCCACACATTAGCTGTTAGGTATGGAAGTGGTGGGAGACAGGGGATGATTAGGGGACAGAATAACTAGGCCTTGGTGGGCAATTTAGCCTGGACATCAGGATACACCCTACTGTTTACGAAGGATGCCCAGGGATCTTTTATGACCACAGAGAGTCAAGTCTTCAGTTTAACATTCCTTATGAAGGATGGTGCCATTTTTACATCACAGTGTCCCCATCACTGCACTGGGGCATTTGGATCCACACACAGACCACAGGGTACGTGCCCCCTGCTGGCCTCACCAACACCTCTTCCAGCAGCAACCCAAGCTTTTCCTTGATGGTCTCCCATCCCAGTACTGGCCGGGCCCGAACATGCTTAGCTTCAGGTGGCCACAAATATCATGAGTAGTGCAGTCTATAGTCCAACCTTACCAAGAGCTTGTCTTTTTGCAAAAATTGTAGTGCAGGGTTTAGAGTAATAGGACAGCGGCCTACTGACGTACTGAATGGCTACAAGATCTTTAGAAGAATCCCTTATGTTCCACAGCTTTCTAGAAAGCACTGTAGAGGGGGTGGGCAACCCATGGTGCAGGCAATTTAAATAGCAGTGCCGTGATCACCAAGCAGCAGGTAAGGTGGAGAGTCTGGTGTGAGGTTGTGCTTGTTTTAAATCCAATGGTGAAGGCGCCTGTTATGCTAAGAGTTGAAGCTGCTCATTCTGCAGTCGCTTCTGTCTCAGTGCACATTAGGTTTATTATTTCAGATCACGTTTCACACCATACAGTTAATTATTGAGCGCCTCCTATCCATCTCTGTTGACATCCCCTTCCCAGTCTCCTGATGCCTATTGGTCTTTCAATTTCATTTTGTTTTGGCACAATTAGTGTGTAGTTGTGAAAGAAGAAGCAGTGAATCATTTAGTTGATTTCATTTACATTGTGACAAGAAAAAAATTGAGTTAAAAGCACAGTGTGAATGTTTTCCTTTGCATCTCATTGTATTTTACACGCCGGATTCCTTTTAATTTTAGCATGGATTGTCTTCCTTACTGTACTGGGGCCTCACTTATAAAACTTTGTGTGGATTTCAACCTGAAAATATGCGTATGTCAAAAAACAAAAATCAAACTTGTTAAACCTTGTTAATATACATATGTGAAATCGCCTTGAACTCCACCCTAAAACATCCTTGTATGGAGCATGCTAATCAACCACACACTAATACGCAATGATGATGCTACAGAATTGGCTGGTAGAGCACCCACCCACCTGCTGCATTCAGGGGTATTTGATTGAGAACTGAGAACACAAGGTCATGTGTGGCATTATAGCACCTCTCCTCTGTGCTCTGGTGGTCAGGGAAAGGTATAAGGTGTAAGACGCCAGCTCCTGAGCTATCCACTATTCCCTGGCACATGTAATCATGATTGCTGTTACAATGAATAGTACAAGCCATATGCAACACTGAGGGTTCGGCCAGTTACTTACCAACAAGCCAGATATCACGTTCAGGACCATCACTTACCATAGTTTCAATAAATGACTCACAGGTTGACCCAGGTTACCAACATTACAACATTTTTCAGCCACATCTTGGCATCATGTGCATTAATGGAATGTCATTGCTCACGGTTAACAAAAGCAGCTTTGTTCTTACTAGATGTCCTTATGGTCCTTATTGGCCTTTTTGTGTTGGCAAAACTTGTTGTTTAATGTAAGCACACCCACACCATGTTGGGTAATGGCTTCCAGCACAGCGGGGATGATGGAGTGGAGCTTATCTGAGATATTCCTGACCTGTTGGGCTAAGTTTACTGAGAAGTGACAACAGGCAGCTGATATAAACTGACAAAAAATCAATAAAGTTCTTCAGGGCAAATACACAGTATTGGCCTTCTTTAAATAGAGAGGGCCAAAATAGAGTTGATATATCATATTGATCGTTTCTGAGCTTTAATATGTTTGTCATGTCAATGCACATTATAATAACAGCTCAGTGATATGTATAATTGTACGCATGAAGCATCATTTTGCTGCTTTGGCTGTGTTGCTCTACTTGATCAAGGGTGTCGTCGCTTCCCAGTTTCTCTGAAATGCTGTATATGGATGGATCAGATTTTCCATTAATTACGCACATTTCCTTCTTGTCAGGTTTTCTTTTATAAATCCATATGTTTGTTTTGGAAGTCACATACACACCTTTTGAACTTGCACAAGCTGAACTTGGTGAAAACACCAAGCAAAAAAAGGAAGTGGGATATCCTATGCAGTGCTGCTATGCTGTGCTTCATCTTGTTCAAGACCATTTTTTAGTAATGAATTTCATGACGACATCAATAATTAACAAAACTGATTAACTGTACATCAGATATTCCTTCAAAATTTGATTATGACCCGTTGGGGCTTCAACATGATCAAGGGATGTGCAGTGCATAAGGGACGGTAGTGAGTCCAAAGCAGCTGTCTTTTAAAAGACACTGACTGCCTGGCATGGAGCACGAGGCCTATACGCGTCAAAAGACTCTACATGCAGCTGATTGTTAGATTTGGTGTTTAGTCAAGGTGGCAAGTACCTTCACAATGCGATATTATCGTGATACTTAGATTACAAAGCCATAACATTATGAGATTTCACATTCTTTGATGTATTAAACAGTAAAATTGTATTCTGTGGTTTATTTATTGCAATGTAATGTTCCTTATATATAGACGAGGGACGTTCAAAAAGTTTCCGGTCTTTTTTTTAACTCTTATTTATTATGAATTTCAAAAACAAATTTCATCACTTTTCTACATAGTTGCCTTCCTTTGCAATGCAATTTTCCCAGCGTTGTACCAACTTTTTAATGCCGGTTATTACTCCTCCCGCCTTCACCATTTCCAACGAAAATATAAAGGTGCAGAAACTTTTTGAACGTCCCTCATTTATATTTATATATATATATATATATATATAATACATAAACATAAACTAATCATTCATTATAGATGTATATAAATAATTTTGCTAAAAATTTGTCAATACGTTAAGGTAATGAATCTGAGTATGTACAATTTAAATGATGTATTTATTTAATTCTGCAAATGCAATTAAAATATCTCATCCGTTTCTCCAGTGACGATAGGGACATCAATTATTACTACACAGTTATGAATTGACCAGTTTGCTCATTTCTTTGGTACCTTTAAATACAAATATTGTGTATTTTGAACATCTGTGAATGTTAATATTGAGGGTGTTTTGCTTTTATTGTTGAACTGTACGTTGTTGGAAATTTGTTGTTAATTTTTGAGTTTGCCGCGCCACCATTTTTTTATTTTTTATTTTTATTTAAGCTTTGACATGTATTGGCTGCATTGTCACTGTTGCTAGGGGATCGACTTCCAGAAGGCACACTGCGTCCCGTCACCAATGCTAAGCTTTCTAACCTGCTCCACCTCGAGTTTAATGTCATTACCTCATGCTTCAGTAGTGAATGTCATTTAGTGATGAACTCTTAGCTTTTCTTTTGTTGACTTCATGAACAGTTTTATAGTGATATTACGTCTTTTAGTCATTGACTTCTGGCTGATATCAGTTCTCACTGTCATTTCCTGAACATAACGTGCATGTCCTGGTCCAGTGGCTAAGCGCAGACTCGTCCAACATCAGTACCTGACCTCACAAATGCTCTTTTGGCTGAATGGACACAAATTCCCTCCGAATTCTGGAGACTGTTATAGGGGGATGGCTCCAGCTGTGATGGTTAGGTGTCCACAAACCTTTCACCATATTGTGCATACTAAAAAATATCATTCATTTTTTTATTTGACTGAAGGAAGTAGTTGGCCTTAGATTTGTCAAATGCTCAATTTAATTACTAATTTTTTTTATTAATTTTGGAAAAGGAAGTCAGGTAAATGTACAGTTTCTCCAGTGGAGATGAGAAAATAAATGACAGTGCATCAGTTTTACTTTTGGGTCACAGGCTGCCGCCGGTGGGTTGTGAGTTGCTATTGTTTATATTGGTAGTGGGTCGTGGCTCTTGACAATCCTGATGATCTTGATCCCCTTCCCGCTCTGATATTTGTGCCCGATTCACCAAGGGGGTCCCCCCTGCCGCTCAGATGGTCACAATTGATTCTCCAAAGGGGGCTCATCCTGCTCTAGCTGATGTGCTTGATTTACCAGGGGGAACCAAGTTGGTGAATCACAGAGACACTAATATGATTATATGGGAAAAAGTGAGAAGAGAGACCAAAAAGTTGCCATCCATGACGTGTGGCATTGATCCAAGCTTCAGCATTTCAAAGGACTCTGCATGCCGCTGATTGTTCAGTTTGATTTTTTGTACCCTGCTAAGGATAAACACATTTGAAAGTCAATGGATGGATGGCAATCATCAGCCCCATCAAAATGTAATATTCACATGATACTTGGATTATGATATGATCATAATGCAATGTTTAATGTTTTGAGATTTATGAAGTATCGTGGAGTTGCATGGTTTATTTGTAATGTTATCATTTAGGTTTTACTTATCTGAATGAAGAGCTGCCCAAAAATGTGTTAATCCATTCATTTTATAAAACTCCATTCATCTAAATGAAAGCTTTTTTTAATTTTTTTTATTGTGGGAATGGAATTAGTACATCTCAACAGTACACATGGCACGGCTAAGAAAACAAATTGCTATACATGAGGCAAACGCTGGTACATTGTCTAAACAGAGCACTGGCGGATGAACATTGAAGAGAATCGTTTTCCTATTCCGTCTATCAATCCATCATCTGTAACTGTTTGGCCCAAGTCAGGGTCCGTTCTGACAACTCTGGGTTCAGGGTGGGAAGGAGCCCTTGACAAGACACCAGCCCCTTGCAGCACACACTGACGCATTCGTGCAGTGCTATCAGTTACCAGGTTTTCCCCCATTCTTTATATTTAGAAATCAAGGTGGATGCCATCGTATCGATTTATCTAATTTGAACATATGCTTGCTTTTGAAAGTCTGCAGCCAAGAATGAACTGGATCAATATCGTGTTCTTGAACATCTGTGCAGTTGGAAACCTGTGGAAAAAAATGAAAGGGAGAAAAAAAAAGCGCAAGGCACTGTGCTTCCTGTGGGACGGGCAGAATGAGTAAAGCTTAAAGGCCTTTTCCTCGCCAGTCTCAGTACGACTGCAGCCTTGCAGTAAGATAAGTGCTTGGGGTGGGTTTGGAGCAGACTTTTCTTGGAGGTTTTTGGTGCTTTGTGTGAAAGGTGCTATATAGCGCCTGACCCGGCACAGACTGATGCAGAGGCACATACTTAAACAAACAGACTTTTATTTTCTCTTCAGCCGTGGGTCACACCTTCCCCGTGTCCCACAGGCCCAACACAGTCCCACAAAGCATTTAACACACCAAAACACTCTTCTCCTTGACCACCACTCCTCCTCTAGCTTAGTCCTCCTGCTCCCGACTCTGGCTCTCGAGTGGTGATGGCTGACCCTTTTTATAACCCACCCGGAAGCGTTCCAGGTGCTTGACCACCTGGTCCTAATTGCACTTCCGGGTGGGGCTGCAGATTCGTCCAGCCGGGCTGTTGGAAGCAGACAGCGCCCCCTAGTGGCCACCCCGGGGCCCCAACCAAGCTGTGGAGGACTCCATCTCCCTGCGGGAGGTTGGGGAATCAGCGTCAGTCAGGGAGGCTGCCACCAAGCGCCCCGGGGGAGGTATTCAGCTGTCCATGGCTGCTCCCCTGGAACATACACAGCAGGGGCGTCCCGGCCGGGCATGGGACCCGGCCATTCATCACATTTGTTATTACTTATTGTTGAAATCATTAACAGCAAAGGTGGAACAAAGCACAGTACCACCATTAGCAAGCTCAAAGTGATGTGCCTTAGAGTTTACTGAGGGATCTACAACACAGGCTCATGTGTTTGGGACATTTGATGCCCTTTAATACCACTCAATCATCACTTGAATGCCATGTCCTATTTGAGTGTTGTTGCTGACCATGTGTATCCCCTTCACGGCCACAATTCACCCATCTTCTAATGACTATTTCCAGCATGATCAACCACCACGTCACAAAGCAAACTGATTTCACGAACATGACAATGAGTTCAGTGTTCTTCAGCGGCCTTCCAGATCTGAATCCACTGGAACTCCTTTGAGATGTGGTAGAAAAGCAGATTTGCAGCAGAAATGTCCAGCTGACAAATCTGCAGTCATATCAACATGAACCAGAATCACAAACCAATGTTTCCACCATCTTGTGGAATCCGTGCCCTGAAGAAATGAGGCTTTTCTGAGAAGAGAAGGAGACCCTGCTCAGTATTGGGATTGTGGTCCAAAGAATTTGCTCAGTGGGTTTGTCAATCATATCCACTTAGTCCATCCTCTCTCAGTCACGTAAGTGGCCTTTATTGCAAGCTTGGTCAGTTATTGGCGCTACATAATTTCTTATTACTTCTGTAGAATGCAAATTCTTTCCCAAAACAGGGACCAGGAGTGTTTTGTTTCATTTTGTTTTTCACTCATCATGACCCCCATGTGCTTCGCTCTGCCAGAGTAATCATCCTGTAACTCTGCTAAGCTCCATATTGGTATTGACTATTGGATCACCGCTGGGCTCTCTTGCTCATTGGTAATGCAGTGAATGGCCTTTTTGTGTCTTGGAATGCTTGACAAATAAATGAGCTCTTATGTTATAAATCTGTCCCCCAGGCAAGTGCAGATGGCATCTTAGAGACCAGGTGGCTGACAAACACGGAATACAGTTCAGGCAGGAAGATTTGTAAAATGGCAACCTCACATCCAATTATCACACGAGGGAAGAGGAGACCTAATGAGAGCCAAATAAGTATTTGTTATACATCACAGCAGTTTTGATGGGGACAAGCCATTCAGTCCACAAAGCTCTCAGTCCTATGCACCAGATTTTTTTTGACAAAATAACTTCAAGGCGAGTTTTAACTCTTACTGTCTACCACGTTACTTGTATTCTCTGTATGAAGAGAAATGTTCTGCCCATAATGAGAACTCATTTTAAAATGACATCTGGGATCCACTGGACTAATTCATTTCATAAGTTTAAACACTTCAGTCATGTCACCTCTTAATCTCTATTTGCTTAAACTGAACAGGTTCAACACCTTTAGCTCTGGAAAACGCAAATACTGTATAAAAAAGAAATGAGCAAAAAAGTTATCAACCTTTCAGATACTGTTGTGTAGAAGGCGTCTGATGCAGAAATTAGAGTTTTCCATTTTTTTATGTTTTGGTTAACTTTTAGGGAAATGTTGTAATATTGCAGCGTTGGGCCTAGCTGGGAGTAGAGTTTCTGTCTCTGTACTCACACTGTCTAAACAAATATAAAGAACAACTAAGGCTTGAATTGCAGGTTTGACTGCTTACGTACTTCATAAGACTAGATATTATGAATAATACAATTGCCCTGGGTTTGCTTCCCAGGTTCAGAGTTCAAGTTCAAAGTTTATTGTCATGTGCACAGTACGGAAGCACATTTCCCTGTACAATGCAATTCTTTCTTTGCTGTCCACACCAAATGACAAAACCAAAGTATAAAGATAAACATAAATAATAAGTAGCAGATAGATAATAAGTAACAGAGGCAGCATAAAGTATAAAAACAGAATAGAAATATAAACTGTAATGTGCAGGTAGGTGTGTGATGGACAAGTCAAATACAGTTACAGTTGTGTGAGGTAGATAGAATGAGGTGAACCACGGTTATAAACTCCAGTCAGTTAATTAGAAGTCTAATGGCCTTGGGAAAGAAAGAGTTCCTTAGCCTGGAAGTCCTGCATTTCATACGTCTATACCTCCTGCCTGAGGGTAGAAGTGTGAACAGTTCGTGCTTGGGTTGGGTGGGGTCCCTGAGGATCGAGGCAGTTCTCCGGTGGACTCTGCAGTTGTAGATGCTCTGCAGAGAGGGCAGTGGGTTTCCTCCCGGTGTTCCGGTTTCCTCCCACAGTCCAAAGGCATGCAGGTTAGGTGCATTGGTGATCCTAAATTGTCCCTAGTGTGTGCTTGGTGTGTGGGTGTGGGTGTGTGTGTGCCCTGTGGTGGGCTGGCACCCTGCCTGGGGTTTGTTCCTGCCTTGCACCCTGGCTCCAGCAGACCCCCGTGACCCTGTAGTTCGTATATAGCGGGTTGGATGATGACTGACTGACTGACAACAATTGCATTTTTATGAATCATAATTTATTAATAATAAATTAAAAACGCAGGATAAAATTGTATTTAGAAACTTAATCAACTTAACGGAAACTGTCACAGAGCCAGTGTTCATTTACAGTGATAGCCCCAAAGACAGTTCTTTCTATTTAAGAAGCAGAGACGGACATTGCACTTGCTGCATGGCGTCTTGGTGTATCCTTTACTACACTGTCTGCAGCGTCCCCTCTTTGTCTTCACAGAGAAATGTGCAGTCATGTCCTTGCACACATCTGGAGGGGCAGACACAGATGTGCCCATTTGCTGGACTCCATCACCTGAAGATGGTCTCTTCTGAGCATTCAGATGGCTCCTTGATGTCAAAGGGCTCCCTGATGCTCTTATTGCAAACGCCGAGACCACTTCCATCCCTCATTCAAGAACATTATCACCTGCCCCTGATCAATGTAACTACCACACCCCCGCCAACTTACCAGAACATTCAGAACTTGTTTCTGCCTAATGCAACAAGCACATGATTGGGCAAACAAAGAAAGTCCAGAAAACATCCTAGGATCAGTACTCTTTAAATAATATATAGATAGTGTTTAAAATACTGCTACAGAAAGAGCTTCAGGTACTGCAACCAGAAATAACGTATTCCTTTTTTTAATTCTGGTCAAAAGTCTGAATTGTAACAAAGAAATGTGGAAGAAAAATGAGATTAATGAGTCACATAGTCATTCAAGGTAAATATAGGTATTGCACATACATTTGGTATGCTCTCCACATCTCTATATATTGTGACAAGGACGAGACTTCAGACATTATAAAAGTTTGGGGCAGCCACCCGCATGTTATATCCCGGCTGCAAAAGTTTGAAAAAAGTTTAACAGAGATGTTCACACGACTGAGTCCAAAATAGAACTGATGAGGTTGGAGGTAAGATGGCGGCTTTAAAGGCCCAGAGAGGAAGTGATGTTGTCAAAAGGGCCTGAACCAGAAGTGATGTCATCAGTGGCACCAGAACCTGGTGGGATTTCCTGGGAACGGTCTGCAAGGAACTGAAAAAGACAGCATACTCTGCCGCCCCCAGGTCTGATTTGGTATTACCAATACTTAAGTCCTTTAGCTGCCTTCTACTCGCACGTGTGTGACAATATGTAAAATCTAATGTCTGTCTGTATGTCTGTCCACTTTTCACGAGAGAACTACTTAATGGATTTAGATCGGGTTTTTTTCTATAATTTGCTTGAACATTCCAGTTGATTTTGCAACTCTCATTGCGTTAAGTATCATAGTTCACTTGCAGGAGCTATTTATTTGCGCTAATATGGTTGGCGTCCTTCAACATATGCAATAAGATGCTGCAGATGTTCTATCAGACGGTTGTGGCGAGCGCCCTCTTCTACGCAGTGGTGTGCTGGGGAGGCAGCATTAAGAGGAAAGACACCTCACGCCTGGACAAACTGGTGAGGAAGGCAGGCTCTATTGTTGGCATGGAGCTGGACAGTTTAACATCTGTGGCAGAGTGACGGGTGCTCAGCAGGCTCCTATCAATTATGGAGAATCCACTGCATCCACTAAACAGTGTCATCTCCAGACAGAAGAGCAGCTTCAGCGACAGACTGCTGTCACCGTCCTGCTCCACAGACAGATTGAGGAGATCGTTCCTCCCCCAAACTATGCGACTCTTCAATTCCACCCGGGGGTATAAACGTTAACATTTAACATTATACAAAGTTATTGTGTTTTTTTCACCTGCATTATTATCAATCTTTAATTTAATATTATTTATTGTATCAGTATGCTGCTGCTGGAGAATGTGAATTTCCCATTGGGATTAATAAAGTATCTATCTATCTATCTATCTATCTATCTATCTATCTATCTATCTATCTATCTATCTATCTATCTATCTATCTATCTATCTATCTATCTATCTATCTATCTATCTATCTATCTATCTATCTATCTATCTATCTATCTATCTATCTAATCAAAGAGAGAGGCTGCAGGCCGAGGGGACGGGGAAGCGTGATGTCAGGAGTGGGGGGCAGGACAGGGCCCTCCTCACTCATGCGCCAGCCTCTGTTCAAATCGCTCTATCTCTCACCATGTTTTGGAGCGGACCTTGCCTCCACTTAGCTAGCGATACCTGTTTGTTTTACTGCAACATGGGCGCAGCTGCAGGGGACAGCTAGTTAAACATATAGCATCTGTTTTAGAAGTAGCATAAAGGGTTAATAAATATAGTCAAGCATATCAGGAAATCAGGTGAAGGTCAAGTGAACAACAAGGAACAAGAAAGTACTTGGTGATGCTTTGAAGAAGTGGTCGACCGTCATGGACCCAACAAGACTTGGCAGTTGTCACATACACAGAAACTCCATGAAAGAATAAGAGTTGAACTCAAGGAGTATTAGAAAGTATTATAAAGGACAAGAACGTGGTGAAATTAGACTTTCTATTTTGGGTTTGTATTTAGATGTGTCTGCGGTGGGTTGGCGCCCTGCCCGGGATTGGTTCCTGTCTTGCACCCTGTGTAGGCTGGGATTGGCTCCAGCAGACCCCCGTGACCCTGTGTTCAGATTCAGCAGGTTGGAAAATGGATGGATGGATTTAGATGTGTAAGCTAATGAACTAATCAGAGTAAATATCAGATGTTGTGCAAGCGTGAATTCATCTCTGCTATGCCAGCTCAGTTGTCTATAAATAGGACTCTCTGTCTTTGGTAGGTGACCATTCTGAGGTGGTCTCTGCTCGGGACCCAAGCTTTAGCAGACAGCTGTGATGGGGTGTGCACTCTTCATGAAGAGAAATTTAAACAAGGTTCCTCCTGCCTGGCTCTTCGGGTTGACTGATCATTTTATATTCAAAGAGGTCCTAGTTGAGGACAAAATTTTTCTTTCTTTGATATACCGTATATACTCACGTTTAAGTTCTCCCGCGGATAAGTCAGGGCTTGATTTTATTGTATAATTTCTGGTATTTTATAATGTCAGTCATATAAGTCGAATGAGGTCCAAGAGATAACAAAATGCTAACGCCCACCTGAGAGAGTAACCACGGAACACACTGCCTTTATTTTTCTATGTGGGTGCGGCAATGCGCTGTATCAGCGTGCGCTCCTAACCTCTCTGTCTCTCTCTCTTGTGCCCACACGGTAATACCCAAACTATTCCGAAGCGACGTTTGCACTGTTTTGTGTTTTGTGTATCTCACGTCCTCATACACCTTTATCATAAGAGCATCCCTTATCTACGATGGAGCATTCGATCAGAAGAAAATATGAAGCTGGTTTTAAATTAAAAGTCGTTGAAGTGGCGAAAGAAATTGGTAACTGCACGCTGCAACAAGGTTCGATGTGTCTGAGAAACTGGTGCAAGATTGGAGGAAGCAAGTGTCGTAGTTTTGAACGGGCGTATAAGTTAGGGTCTGATTTTATGATTGATTTTTCGGGTTTCAAGACCCCACTTATACACGAGTTTATACAGTACTTACAATTTATTTTTTCCACAAAATACACTTTTGAATCACCATTGACATTATACTTCCATGATTCTATTCTAGTATTTTATTTCCATATGTGAGCATGAAGTGCAGTGTCCCCATGTAGTGTAAAAGGTACATGTGCTATTTTGACTACCAACCTCACCTGAAGTTGTAGAATCATAACACAGTCATGACAAGCTCAAAATCAAATTCCACAGTAACTAAGTATCTACATGCTCTAGACATTGTAATAAACACTCCAAAATATTTCAGGCATTTTCGTTACTTGAATCTTGTCATCTCCTGGAGATGAACTTCAAGGAAAGTTTGCAGTTAGAGTGAGTTCATGGCCGGGTGTACAGTAATCCCTCGCTACTTTGCGGTTCACTTTTCGCGGATTCACGACTTCGCGGATTTTATATGTAAGCATATCTAAATATATAACACGGATTTTTCGCTGCTTCGCGGGTTTCTGCGGACAATGGGTCATTTTACTTCTGGTATTTGCTTCCTCAGTTGGTTTGCCCAGTTGATTTCATACAAGAGATGCTATTGGCGGATGGCTGAGAAGCTACCCAATCAGAGCACGTAGTTAAGTTCCTGTGTGCTGCTGATTGGCTCAGCGACGGAGTGCTGCATTAACCAGGAAGTCTCATCTCACTCATTCAGCATTAACGTGCTCTTGCTACTGCATTCAGGGGATTATCACCTTCATCGTCATCATTTTTACTGCGCAGCATATTCATCACCATCATCACGTCATATATAGCTACGTGTACTTCGCTGTACAGTAAGTGTAAACTTATCTACCGATTTCATATTGCTTAGCAGTTGTCCCTGTTATTAATAGAGTAAAGGGTGGGTTGTAAACAATACAGGGAGGGTTTAAAAACGTCCAAATACACGTTAAATAATTAAATAAATATGGTGTCCCTACTTCGCGGAAATTCAGTTATCGTGGTCGGCCTTGGAACCTATCTCCTGCGATAAGTGAGGGATTACTGTATATACACATTTAATATCCAAAAGCATTGCAAGGCTAAACAATAGAACTCCTTGACGATGTATTTTTATTTTTAAGAGAGCTAAAAGTACTATCATTTTCTAACAGTGGGCCTTAATCTGCCCTCGCAGTTCAGACCTCTTAGCCCTGGAAGCAGCCTCGATGGCCATCTCTGGACCTTCTCTAATGCTGTGATGTCTTCTTTGCAATTAGAAGACCAAAACTGCACACAGTAGACTAGGTGAGTCCTCACTTGTGTATTACAAAGCTTGAGCATAACCATTGGTTGTGATGCCTTCATTGTGGGGGTAACCAAGAAGTGAGGTTTGGTTAATCTGGGGCGAGATCGGTTTTCGAGGCAGTTCACCGTTTCTTCTGTCAAACCTGCAATGAGACTGTGGGGGCAGGAGAGATGGTGGAACCAGATCATATTCTGTGGGTATCTATGGGAGGTGGCAGAGAAAGGGCACCCTGCAGGTCTGTCCAAGGCTGGCAGTGAAGGAGCTGGAGGTGCGGCCAAGCTCAGGGAAAAGAGTGTCAGCTGATACATAGCAGCAGAGAGTTGTGCGATTCGCTGTGTGCCGAACTGCGGTCAGCATGGCCATAGAAGTTGCACCATGGGGATGTTGCAAGTGGAGTGAATGAGTCCTCACTTGCTTCTTGATCGAGGATTGGTAAAGTTAAGTGGTGCAGTCGCCGTTGATGAGTGCTTATATCAGCTACTTTGGAGGCTGGCGTTACAAGGGGAGCACTTTATAGATCCTGCTGGAAGGATTTGAATCACCTTTAACTATTAATGGTACTCTTGGTTGTACTGCACTGTGTTTTATGAATCTCTGTTTATTCAGAATTTACTGAATGCACTTTTGAGACTTAAATTGCCATAAATGTGCACTTGCACTCTGGATGATTTAAATCCTTGTTGTTGTCTCTCACACGCTGCTGGCCCATCCTCGGGGGTCAAAGCTCCATTTGGTGTTGCGTATGCATCCCCTGACAGTTAATAATGAAGAGTCCACCACAAATCCCAGGTTCTTCTCATAAAGGGAACGTCAAGTTTCAGATCTCCCATTTTGTACTAATGTACTTGTACTGTAATAATACTTTACATTTACTTACATTAAATTTCATTGTTCACAGATGCGCCCGAGCCTGTGTGTATGCTGTCCAAGTCTCTGTAATGATTTCTATATTTTCTGCACATTCCCCCAGTATGGTGTCGGCTGCCAGCATACCCAGATCGTTTACAGGTGTATTAAAAATAAGGAGCAGTGTGCCCAGCAGTGCTCTCTACGGGACACACAATTTTACCTCACCAAGCAGCACATTTATCATCACCTTTTAACATAACGTTACATTGTGAACACCATCTTAACATTACACTGTTGTCCTGGACAGACCACCTATGATGTTTTGCAAAGTAAATCTTATTTTGGTACATCAGGGGCTCTGCCGTTGTCCTAAACTGTTAAATGAAGTGGTTAAGAATAAAGTAGGGGATTGTAAAAGGTTGGGTTGCTAGGCAACTGGTAGCACCATCTTGCATGAGGTTACATAATAATATGTCAGTTATACACAGCGTAGCATTTCAAGTTCTTGTCTCTGTCCTTAGACTGACAGGAGTGTGTGTATGTGTGTGTGTGTGTGCGTGCGTGGGGACAACTTCGGCTCCACAGTGTAGGAGATGTGGAGGTGTTCCAAGTGAAGTACTTGCTGAAAGTCCTCAGTGGGAGATCTGCTCCCTGCTTTTTCCTTATATAGGAAAGTGCCAGACCTGTGAGCTAATCCCCGAAAAACAACAGGTCTCCCCCAGTCAGCTGACCTGGAGGACCATGAAGCTTGAGGTGCTCCAGCAAGCAGTCCAGTCCAAAGTTATCCAAAATGACTGATGCCGTGTGCCAACAATACTGGTACAATGAGATCTGGTCATAGAGTGACTGGCAGAGTGTTTGTTACATGAGTGCAGTGGTACACCTTGCCCAGATATAGACTCAGCTAGTGCAGGCAAAAGGGGGCTCAGGTTGCAAAAGGTACCACCCATGAAGTGAAGGGCAGAGGAAGCTACTCGGCCAGTCTTAGAAAAGAGGGTGAGACAAGCCAGGTGGCCCTTCACTGTGTGAGCGTGTAACTTTTCCAGTTCGTGTGTTACTTTTAATATAATGGAATGTAATATTCTCAGACCTGTTTGATCCCATTCATGGTCATGGAAGCCATAACCTATCTTAACTGCAATGGGCAGAAGTGATGACCCCATAATCCTACACACCTGGATGGAGTGTCAGCCGAGTTTATTATCTTTTAGTGTGTTTCTAATGGATTCTGAAAGTCTTCAAGGCCCCTTCACTTATTTCACATTTTGTTATATTTCAGTCTTGTGCAAAAATCATTTAAAATTCATTTCTTCCCACATCTAACAAAACATATTTGCCCAAAATTACAAAGTCACGTTTTACTTTCGATCAACTTTTTAAAAGTGATTTCAGAAAGTTTAGAGACCTCTTTCCTTTTTCACGTTTTCTTACATTGCAGCCTCGTGCTAACATCCTTTAAATTCATTTCTGACTTCATCAAGCAAAAGCCAACACCTCAGAATGTCAAAGCGACAACGGGACGTTTTTGGAAATGTATTAAGAATAAAGAACTGAAATATGCCATTGACACGAGTATTGAGATCCTTTACTATGACACTTGAAATCAGGCTCGGGTGCATTGCATTCCAATGATCATCATTGAGATGATTCTGCAGTTTTTTTAAAGAATCCACCAGTGATCAGTTTGCTTTATGAGACTGATGAAGAAAGGTGCCCACCGGTTTGTAGAAGGTCCCACAGGTGAGCAAACACAAAGCCATGAGGTCAAAGGAATTGCCTTCTGAGCTTAGAGACAGAAGTGTGTCAAGGCAAAGATCTGGGGACGCTACAGTCACATTTACGCAACATTGAAAGTTAGCAGGAGCAGAGTGGCCTCCATAACTCTTAAATGGAATTAGTTTGGAACAATCACGACTCAACCTGTGGGGAGATGGGAGAAACTTCCAGAAGGATAACCATCACTAGAACATTCCACCAAGCTGAACTTTATGACGTTTTGGCCAGCCAGAGATCTCTCCTCTATTTAAACAAACATGGACGCTTGCTTGGAGTATGTATGCAAAGTAGCACGTAAAGACTCAAATTGTCAGAAACAAGATTCTCTAGTCTATTGAAACCAAGATGAGTGTCCTGTCTGAAGGAAACCAGGCACCGATCATCACCTGAAGCATGACGTGGGGTTGTATTTCAGCATTAGGGAATGGGAGGCTTAAGAGGGTTGAGAGAAAACTAAAGAAATCAAAGTACAGCAACATCCTTATTAAAATTACCTGCGCCAGAGCACTCTGGACCTCAGACGGGGCTAACAGGACAACAGCCAGAGCCTGGAACTGACCCCAAATTAACATCTCTGGAGAGACTGGACTGTATCTGTCCACGCACAACCAACCTGATGGAGCTTGAGAAGAACTGTAGAGGAGAAAGGCAGAAAATCTCCAAATCCACTTGTGAAGCTCATCAGGCTTTAATTGTTGCCATAGAGTCTTCAACAAAGCTTTTCATATTTTATAAATTTACGAAAAATGTCTAAAATCCTGTTTTCACTTTGTCGTTTTGGGATACTGAGTAGAATATTATTTGGATTTCTAATTGTATCTAAGTAGGGTGGTGCAGTGGTTAGAACTGTGCCATCACATTTTCAGGATGCAGAGCTCAGTTGTTTGCTATTCTGTGTTTTTCTCCCATGGTAAGCTCATTTTTTGGCCCAGTATCGTTGAGTCCATACTGATCCAGATTGCAGTTTGACAACCGATAGACAGAATGATTGAACTATTTCTGTTTTAGTCCATGCAATATTTATTCATCTTTTATTTGTTTAGGCATTGATTGGCATCAATTGATTTTTAGAAATGATCTGTTGATGGTTTTAACTAAATGTGTTGTCTTTCCAAATCTGGTCTTATTTTTATTCAATCGTAAGTCACAATAGTTTGTTGGTTTCTTCTCTCTCAGGTTAATAAAGACATGCGGCATCACACATTGCCATGCGATGACGTAAACAAAATGGCTGCAGTTCTCTCTTTGAGTGCGTCCATCGGGGAAATGCCTGTGGAATCCCCATGAAAGAACAGAAGTGTGTACATCCATTAAAGATATCCAGTAGTATTCATTAAGATCATTTCCTTTTCAGTGAAGAAGATAATTAACTGATCCCCTGTGTTATCGTGGGGTGAGTGGAACTCATCAAGAGTTTAGTTTTTAGATTGGTCTGCTCTCACACCCTAAGCTTAGCACCCCCAGAACGATGCACGCACACACACAGCCCAATCCACGTAGGCACTGTTCACGAGTAATGAACACACTACCTGTCACTCGTCAGGACCCTCCGTCTTCAGCGCAAGCGCCATATGGTGTTTCTGGATATATCCCAGACTTAAATGTTACTTCCCATCCATCCATCCATTTTCCAACCCACTGAATCCGAACACAGGGTCACGGGGGTCTGCTGGAGCCAATCCCAGCCAACACAGGGCACAAGGCAGGAACCAGTCCCGGGCAGGGTGCCAACCCACCCCAGAAATGTTACTCTAGACATCTAAACATCCTTTGGTTATCTGCCACTTAGCAAGCAACAGTGTTTTACTTCTGCCACACTGTTCCTCTCTTGGGGTGGCCCCCTCAGCCTCAGCACCCAGCAGGAAAAGAGAAGCAGCAGTCTTCCCTGCACCGTGGACCCAGGGCTTACTTCTTCGCTTCAGTCACTCTTGATATAAAGAGAAAGTATTGAAATTTAAAAGCAACTTGGTACTGTATGTGGTAAAATGGCATAACACAGTAGAAGAAAATGTAATAGAAACTATAAAGAGATGATAAAGTCTGGATGTACAGTATATAGTCTTACATAGCTTACTGTCAAAAAGAGGATGTTGTCCTGGGCGTCTGTTAGATTTGGCAGATGGAGACAGAGATGCCAAGCTTTGCTCGGTCCTTTGTTTTCCTGTCACACCTCATTCACCAATGGGGCGTTATGGTGCAGGGTGACTCTCCTGATTCAATGACCAGCCTTGTTTAGCCATAACTCCAGTCTAGGTCATCCCCTAGAAGTAGCCAACTTTTGGTCCTGTCAGCTTTTCCTTCAGTTTCAATGGATGCACAAATGTACTTTGATAACTTGAAAGAAAGGATGTGCTTGGTCATAAAATGCTGGTGAAGAAAGACCCACAGGTGTGATTAGGCCGTAAATTGCCTTCAAGGTTCCAAAAAGCAGTTCATCACAGTCATCTGAGTGAAAACTTGTGCTTCATGCAGATTGCCTCTTGCTTTTTAATATGCTGTCTGTATGTCTAAATTCTGATTTTATCCCCCCAGAATATCCACCTACACAATGACAGCTGAGAACCTTTTCTGACTCCTTGTGTTGCCTTTCAGTGTAAAGGAGATGGTGGTGGAGGAGGCGTTTTGAGGATTGGGATTAACGCTGCTTGGAGTTTGCTCACTGTGTGAAGATATTACTAGAAATGTAGGAATTCATTGTTTATGGCTTTAAACACGTTCAGATTGAGATACACCAGAACAACTGCAGCTCAAACAGCTTCAGGGAGTTGCCTAGTCCCCTAATCCTGAAAGTTTAAATTTTAAATGTCACGTTCTGTTGGATCTTATGGCTAACTTGAAGTGTTTTTTGAGTTTAGTTTTCTCAACTGTGTTGCTTTAAACTTAAGTGGGTTTCAGTGTTTATTTCCTGATCTTTTCTTTTCCATTTACTTTTTTTTTCTTTACATTTACATTTCTTTCGCTTCTCTGAGCGGTGCTGTGGTTGTTGGGGACCCTCTGCTGCCGCCACAGTCCATGCATCAGTTTATGATGTAATGAAACTTTATTTATTAAAAAGAAGAGGCCACTTACACCAAATGATAAACTGTCTGGGCATTTTGAAGTAAAAAGACTAATTTAAAGAGTTCCAGGTTTTTAACTTCTTCTAGCTTCTGAATCTGTTTTGGTTTTCCCTAATCATGAATGGTTGTCGTATTTAAAGGACCCTCAGATCTCAGAAAATACAGAAATATTTACAGATAAAAAGATTCACTGGTCACTGCTTGAACTAGGAGCCCCAAAGCACGCAAGTCCCAAAAATGCCCAACCGAGACAAGCTACGTGGAATCTTTATAAAATAAAAAGGTTTATTTCCACAAACTGTCTGAAGGCACAAATGAAAGGCAAAATGGAATTGCTTGTAGCATCCAAAGCAAAGAAATCCCAAAAGGGATTCAATCTGCAAGGTCAAAAAGCATGGACCAGGAGGTTGAAAAAATCCAGAATTTTACAAAAAGCACAGCGACACCAACTGCCTGGCACATTGACAATGAACTGCCAGGGACTGTGGGAGACGCTCGGGACTTAGAGGCAGAGGGCAGTTTCTGGCGGTGATTGGCAGGTGGCCCCACTCTTGGGGGACCACCCACATCATAACTGGAAGCATAAACCCAGTCAATAACCTGCAAAAGTATCAAAAATGAACAAAGACAACCTAAAACTTGAATTTGATCCCCAGCCAGCGATGTAGCAATTGTGGCAACTAGAACTTTCTAAGGTTTGCTTTATATGCTCAGCTTGTTTATTAAGCTGTAGAAAATAATAATACATTAAGATAACTACAATTCCAAACATGATATATTAAACCCTGGGAAAATCTCTGAAATGGTGTGAAATTTACATTCCCGAATTAAGCAGATAAACTTCACCAACATGTTTGGCATGTTACTTCTTTCTATTGAAAATACGGGTAATATTCTTTGTATAGCCAAGGACAAACATGCCTAATAAATTTTAGAAATGTTATTAACAATTCCCTAAAGTACTGCTGGGCCATTAGTAAGCCTATAGGGCATTGCAGGGGGCTCGCTCCTTTAATCTCCCGCTCTGATTTGAATTAAATTATAAGCACTTGTTAAATCCAATTTTGTAAAGATCAGAGATTGTGTTCTGCAATTTGCTCAAGTAAAGGCGAGATGAAGGATAGGGATAATTGCTTTTAATAGTGATTTCATTTTGTGATCTTTAATCAGTACAAGTTCATAAGTACCAGTTTTTCTTGAAGAGAAGCACATGCTGTCTGCTCATTACGAACGAGAAATAAAATAATCAACTAGGTTTTTCTACATATAATCTTCCATAGCTTTGTTTGAACGGATAGTAAATTTGTTGTACAGTTTCCCTGTATGGTTGTAGAAATAAAAAGAGTACCCTGACAAGAGCTGCTCGCTGTTGCCCTGTGAGAGATCCTAGCTGAGTTTTGTTTCTAGTGTTTTGCCTGATTTGTGTTGCCTGTTTTTTTTTTTGTATTAAAAACAACTTATCATGGCTCCTCTTCTGATTGGTGGCACTAATGACTGCCAAGGAAGAAACAGGTGGTTTTGTTAGGAACTGAGAGTCTCAGAGTGCAACAGTCTTAAAAACGTCCAAGGATGGCCACTTGGGAGGATTTACCGTCAAACCCTGGCTAGTAACAAGGACAAGACAGAACCTAAATAAAATCAAAATGCACTGTCATAATTAGAAGCACCAAAGAGCAGAAAAAGCATAAAGGAGTTGTCAGCAGAGTGATCTAAGGTGAACATAGTCTTAGTCTTGGTACAGAATTCAAAGAAAGTTTACAAAACAAAGCAGAAGGTTCAAAATCCAGAAATCCAGTAAATCAAATAATAACTGTAAACACAAGTAAACTCACTGACTGCCTAACACATTCACAATGAGCCTCCAAGAACTGTCGGAGACCCTCCGGTCTTATAGAATGGACGACATTTTCCTGGCAGGTATTGGCAGGTGGCCGCACCTGCACAACACATGGAACATACGCAATCAGAGAAAAACGTGAACCAGAAATCACAGTCAAAAAGGACATAGCAAGACAGGGTCAGGAGCCAGGAAGTGAAGGACTATTTATTAGCCGAATAGAGAGGCCAGTAATCAGGAAATCAAAACGAGTCAAAACCAAGAGGTGACATTAATATAATAAGCCACATGGCAAGTTGTTAGAAGTGATCGGAGAACTTTATTCGAAAATGTGTGATGCTGATCGTTTAGCCCAACAACAATGCATTTAATCAAAAAGAATATGGTGTTGCAGGAGAAATAATTTTAAAAAAATGTTATATATAATAAATATATAAAAACAAAAATAATGAACCCATGGAATTCATTGACCTCTGAATCCCCAAAATAACAACTCAATGACTTTCTGACTATAAAAAGTTAAACTAGAGTCGGATTATGACAGTTGTCCAGTTCTACGTAACTCCTTTGCTCACACAGTTGCAATGCTCTCCAACCACACAGCTTGGTTCCTCACTTTGAAAGTCACTGCTGGTGGAACTTGATGAGAAGGTCTCTGTCTTTAAATGTTCTGATGGCTCAGGGTGGTACCTGCGGTTGTTTTTAACATTGGAATCAAGCTTAAGTTGTAACCTGGAGAGGACAATAATAAGACAAAACGTAAAACAAAAATTATTTTTTATTTATTTTTTTTATATTTTTTATATTTTTATTTTATTAATTTTCATTGTAATCATTCCATACAAACAGATCAATTTATAACCCAACAAAATTGAAGACAAATCAAACCCCACCCCTGAGAAGGAGAGCTTAGCTAAAGGAAAATTGCTTAAGGCTTTTTAATAAGACAACATTAAACAAAAGAAAAGGGAGAAGTAAATATATATGTAAATAAGAGATGGAGAAGGGAGTTAAATGCGGTAATAGTTATTTCTCTTATTCTAAAATAATATTGATTAAATCCTGCCAGGTTTTGAAAAAATTTTATACAGATCCTCTAACTGAGAATTTGATTTTTTCCAATTTCAAATAATATAAAACATCGGTTTCCCACTGACTTATAAGAGGAGAATTAGGATTCTTCCAATTTAACAAAATAAGTCTGCGTGCCAAAAGTGTAGTGAATGCAATCACCGTTTGCTTGTCCTTCTCCACTTCAAGTCCGTCTGGAAGAACACCAAACACAGCTGTTAATGGGTTAGGAGGGATTGTGACCCCAAGGCTGTCTGAAAGGCACTTAAAAATTTTTGTCCAAAATGATGTTAGTTTGGTGCAGGCCCAGAACATGTGACCCAGTGAGGCAGGAGCTTGGTTGCAGCGCTCGCAGGTTGGATCCTGCCCTGGAAACATTTTGGACAGTTTTAAGCGAGACAGATGAGCTCGATATATAATTTTTAGTTGAATAATTCTATGCTTTGCGCATATAGAACTCGAGTGAATTCTCTGCTTTGCTACCTTCCACTCCTTTTCTGATATATTGATTAAGAGATCTTCTTCCCAATGTCCTCTTGGATCTTTGAAAGGTAGGGATTCTAATAAGATTTTATATATTGCGGAAATAGTGTTTAATTCCTCGAAATTGAGCAGTATTTTTTCCAGCATTGTGGAGGGTGCAAGGTGGGGGAAATCGGGCAATTTCTGTTTAACAAAATTTCTAATTTGAAGATAGTAAAAGAAATGTGTAGCTGGAAGGTTGAATTTTGAACGTAATTGTTCAAAAGATGTAAATATGTTGTCTATATAAAGATCTCTGAGCATTTTAATCCCAAAACTTTTCCAGGTATTAAAAACTAGATATACTTGCAAAGGTTGAAAGAGGTGGTTCTCTTGCAGAGGTGCCACTGATAAAAGATTTTCCATCTTAAAATGCTTTCTAATTTGGTTCCATATTCTGAGTGAGTAAAGCACAATTGGGTTATTAGTATATTTGCGATAACTTGTATTTATTGGAGAGCAGAGCAGGGAATATAAACAGGATTTTACTTCTATTGCGGACCAAGCCTGTGTATGTTCATTTATTTGTGTCCAGGTTTTTATGGCTTGTATGTTTGCTGCCCCGTAATAAAACTGAAAATTATGTAAAGCCATGCCACCTTCTGCCTGAGGTCTTTGTAGGGTCGCTCTTCGGATACGTGGGTGTTTTGAGTTCCAAATGAATGAGGTTATTGTTGAATCTAACTGTTTAAAAAACGATTTATTGATATATATTGGAATGTTTTGAAATAAAAAGAGAAGTTTAGGAAGGATATTCATCTTCACAATGTTAATTCCTCCAGCTTGAGTGAGATGAAGGGTTGACCATCTATGCAAGTCTTGCTTAATTTTTTCCATACAGATGCCAAAATTTTGTTGATAAAGAGCTTTATGTTTACTTGTGATATTTAACCCTAGGTATTTAAACTGATCTGCTATGGTAAAAGGTAGGGTGTCTAATCTAATATTATATGCTTGTGAATTCACTGGAAAGAGTATACTTTTATTCAGATTAATTCTAAGACCAGATATCTTTTGAAATTCTGTTAGTGCTGTTAAAAAAGCAGGGACAGTGTTTTCTGGGTCTGATATATATAAGACCATATCATCTGCATATAGAGAAATTTTCTGTTCCAGTCCTTCTCTGACAATCCCCTTTATCTGATAAGAATTTCGGCAGTGAACTGCCAGTGGTTCAATAGCGATTGCAAACAGCAGTGGCGACAAGGGACATCCTTGTCTGGTACCACATTCTAGCTTAAAGTAGTTTGAACAAATGTTATTAATACAAACTGAAGCTTCTGGATTGGTATACAGTAGTTTGATCCATGCACAAATATTCGGGCCAAACCCAAATTTCTCCAATGCAGTGAAAAGGTAATTCCATTCAATCATATCAAATGCTTTTTCTGCATCTAATGATAGTAATATCTCTGGGGTGTTTGATTTTGCTGGTGAATATATTACATTAAACAGGCGTCGGAGATTTGAAGATAGGTGTCGGCCTTTAATAAATCCAGTTTGATCCTGTGATATTACCGAGGGCAGCACTTTCTCCATCCTTCTAGCTAGGATTTTTGAGAGTATCTTAACATCATTATTCAGGAGTGAAATTGGTCTGTATGATGCACATTGTAACAAGTCCTTATTTTGTTTTGGAAAGACGGTGATTAATGCTTGTCAAAATGTTTGAGGTAGTATTTGGTTGTCTCTAGCTTCTGTAAATGTTGCCAATAAGAGGGGAGCTAGCTGAGTGGAGAATTTCTTATAAAATTCTACGGGGTAACCATCAGGGCCTGATTTCCCGCTTTGTAGTGACTTTATAGCGTCTAGTAATTCTGTTAGCGTTAGAGGTTTATCCAGTTCCTCAGCACTTAAAGCATCTATTTGTGGTATCTATGATGTATCCAGAAATGCATTAGATTGTGTGTTGTCTTCTTTGGGCTCAGTAGAATATAAAGACTTATAATAATCTCTAAATGTGTGCATTATATTTTTATGGTCAATAATTTCTTCTCCATTCTTGTTGGTGATTCCAGGTAATGCATTGAGAACTTCTTGTTTGTGAATTTGTTGAGCTAAAAGCTTCTTAGCTTTTTCTCCGTGTTCATAGTAATGCTGTCTAGACTTATAAATAAGTTGTTCAGTTTCTTTAGTTGTTAAGATGTTAAGTTCTGTATGCAGGGCCTGCCTTTTCCTGTGGAGAACTTCATTTGGACGCCTGGCTTGTTCTTCATCTATTCTAGTAATTTCACTTCTTAGCTCTGACACTTTCTTGGTTTCTAATTTATTTCTGTGGGAAAGATATGAAATAATCTGTCCTCTTAAGAAGGCCTTTAGAGTTTCCCAGAGTGTTCCTGCAGAAACCTCTGTGGACGTGTTTGTCTCTAGGAAGAAGCTGATTTGTTTGGATATAATTTCTGCGCAGTTCTCGTCTGCCAATAAAAGAGGGTTAAGACGCCATCTACGAGGTGAGTGTGAGGGGCTTAATGATTTTAGCTCCAAGACTAGAGGGGTATGGTCAGAGATAACAATTGTGTCATATTTGCATGATTTAATTGTAGGCAGGAAATTATTATCTATAAAAAAATAATCAATTCTTGAGTAGCTATAATGCACTGGTGAGTAGAACGAATATGTTCTTGAGTTTGGGTTAAGAAACCTCCAGGGGTCTGATAAGTTGTGATCATTTAAAAACTGTGTAATTATCTGTGCAGTATTAGATGTCGTCCCCCCTGTCACAGGAGTCCTATCTAAGAGTGGATTTAAAACACAATTAAAGTCCCCAGCCATTATAATTTTATGAGTGTTCACATTGGGAATGGATGCAAATAGATTTTGCATGAATTCCTTATCATCGACATTGGGTGCATAAACATTTATCAGAATCATTTTACTGTTAAATAAGTTGCCCATGACCATCACATATCTCCCTTCAGGGTCCGATACTACATCTGATGCTACAAATGGAACTGTTCTATGTATGAGGATTCCCACCCCTCTAGTTTTCTTTATAAAGCTAGAATGGAACATTTGGCCAGTCCAGTAAAACAAAAATTAGAGTGAAAGAGTGGAACGAGAAGATCGAAAGTCAGAAAAATACACTTAACTGGGCCAAAACGAGAGACTTAAATCGTAGGCAGGGAGAGAAGAGCCTTTTGATGAACAAGCTTAGCATGGATTTGTTTCAGTTGAATCCAAACTTGGACAACCAGAATGTGCACAACACTGTCCTTAATGACATTGACCTGGTGGTGTCACTTGAAACACATGACTGTCAACAAAAAAGTCCCAAAATGGCCCCACTCAAAAATATTACATGAAGAAGGAGAATGCAAAAATTCTTAACATACAGCAGATTCATAAAGTATTCACTTTTTACACTTTTTGTTATGTTGCTTCCTTGTGCTAAAATCTTTTACAATCCACATCCAACACTCAGTAATGTAAAATGAAAAAGCAAAAACAGATTTTTAGAATTCATTTTCAAATGTATTAAAATAATAATAATAAAGAAAAAAAGAAATAATTGAATCTCACACAGACCCAATTGTTCAGACTCCATCCTTAGTACTCTGTTGAAGCGCCTTTGGCAACCATTCCAGGCCTGGAGTCTTCTTGGGTTTGATGCAACAAGCTTCACAGCTCATTCATCTCTGCAGGTATTCTCAAGCTCTGTCAGGTTAGATGAAGATCATTGATGGACTCATATTTTCAGGTCCTACCAAAGAACATTCTCAGAGTTGTCCCAGAACCACTCCTGTGTTGTCTTTGTTTCATGCTTAAGGCCATTGTTCTGTTGGAAGGTGAATTTTCAGTCTGGATAGCACTGGAGTAGCTTTTTATTCAGGATATCTTTGTATTTTGCACCTTTCTGGTTTCCTTCAATCTTGGCAAGTTACCCAGTCTCTGCTGCTGCAACACAACCCAACAGTATGATTTCCACCACCGTTCTTCATCATTGGAATGGTATTGCACAGGTGATTAGGGTGCCTGGTTTCCTTCAGACTTGACGCCAGACCAGAGAATCTTGTTTCTCACAGACTGAGAGTCCTTTAGGGGCCTTTTTTGTAAACTCCAAGTGAGCTGCCACGTGTCTTTTACTGGAGGAGACACTTCTGTCTGTCCAGTCTGTCATAAAGCCCAGATTAGTGGAGTGTTGCAGTGATGGATCTCCTATTCTGGAAGTTTCTGCCAACTCCACACATAATCTCTGGAGTTCAGCCAGATTGACCATCGGGTTATGGGTCACCTCTCCTACCATGGCCTATCTCCCCTGATTGCTACCCTACAAACAAACTGGCATTTGCCCAGTGTAGGTCCAGTGTGGACAAACATTTGAGCCCTATGTGGGAAGCCAGCAATGGCTACATTGGGGCAACAATGACCCCAAAACACTGGCCCAACTTGGGCAAACAGACATGGAACTCTAATTTGGTCATGAACCATGAAAAAAATCGATATGTTGCTAGTCCATCAATCCTTTTTCTATACCTGTATCTCAGTGGTGGGCTTGTGGGACACCTGGAGCCTATCCCATCAAGCAGTGGGCACAAGCAGGAACAACCCCTGAACAGGTCACCAGCCCACCACATTGTGAGCACACTCACTGACACAGCGTCAGCACCAGCAGTCCCCCAAACCTTCATGATTTTGGACTCTGGGAGGAAACCAACATGGGGACATGAAGTGAACATGCAAACTCCACGCAGGAAGAACCCAGGGACATGACCGCTGGTGCGCCACCCCTTATTGATCTTCACCTTGAAATTGTTTAGTTTTTTTTTTTCTGTAGAAGTTTGTGCAATTATGAAGATTTACAACTGTATTAATTAAGAAGTAATAAAAACTTAAAATAAAAGTAATAAAACCTCACAATACTAATAGGGCTTTAAATGTGACCACCTCGAACATAAAAACATTGTCAGTAATACAAAAAAATATGCAATTTTAGCCAAAATGAAACAATACAAGGTCATTCAAATTGTTATTTATATTTCTACAGTCAAAATCTGAAGCCCACCAAGAATACAAATACACCGAGTTACTTAATCTGTGACAACATTTAAAAGTGGGAAACTGATGGGGTAAATCACTGAGGGGATTACTGAACGTGTACTACAAGCCATTAACCCATTTTGGGTCAAGAGGTGAACTTCGCTAAGATGCAGCCCCCACATTGGACCAGTGCAGGATGTAATTAGGTTTTTCCCCAAGCCCACACTGCCTCGGGTCTGCCCACAAGGGAGCCACTGTGTCCATGTTTGCTGGGCCAGCTTGGCCAAGTGGCCAGCTCTAGGCAGAGTCCTGGTTGTTCCCAGCTTCTTCCATTTAAGAGCTATGGAGGTCACTGTGCTCTTGGGAACCTTCAGTGCTGCAGACGTGTGTGTAGCCTTCCATATAGGTGCCTGGACACCTCGGGGATTAATATTGTATATCAAATCTAAAAAATCAAATGAAAATCCTGTCTCTACGCTCTGATGGCAGTTCCTTTGACTTCACGGCTTGGTTTTTGCTGAACCGTGGGACAGTCTGTTGACTGGTGAGTGCCTTCCTGATTATGTCCAGTCATTTGAATTGACCACAAGTGGAGTCCAAACAAGGTGTAGAAACATCTCAGTGATAAGCATCAGAAGGAGATGCCACGAGAGCCAAGTGTCAAGGGTCATGGCAAGTGTCTGAATATTTGTGTAGTCATTCTGATGTTTCGAGTGTTACTTGATGTTGAGGGAAAATGAATTGGAAAGATTTCAGGTTGCAACAGAGCAAGATGTGTAAAAAGTGAAAGGGCTTTGAAGACTGTGAATCCACTGAAAGCAAAAGCGCATTGAAAAAAAGAATACATGTGACCACCGAACTCCAGGGTCTCAAGAACCCTCACATGATGGACAGATTATTTACTTGAACCCCAGGAACTATTTAGCAAAACTAACAATGAGAATCAAATGATAACCTACACATGTGCTCGGCTTTCTCCGACTTTTTCTCGAAAGAAGTGTGAAGTTCTAATTTCGAAGGCTGATTTTGCTCCTTAACTGCCCGTATTTGAATTCTCAAGACGGATAGCCATTACATCTTGACTTGTTTTTGTCCGGAGCCCACCAAAAGGTACAATTTGTTCAAATTGTTTCCAGCCCGTGCAGATGACTGAAGAGGATGCTTGATCATTACGGTGCGCTGCACTTATTCTCTCGTGGTTCAGTGCCTGGCCCTGTCCGTTTTTCTCTTTACATTTATTGACACTATGAGAAATCTCTCACAGGACTAAGATTAATGTTATTTATGTGCTGATGTCACCCATATTTATGGATTTAACTAAATGATAATGTCACTAATTCAGTTATGTCACTGCTGTAGTAAAGAAAATCAGTAGATGAGTGAGTATTGTAATGCTTCACTGTCCAGCTGTTGACATTTTTAATGACCAATGCTAATTAAAATTATGGGGAATGAATCATAACTCAAAGTAGGAAATATGGCCGTTTAACTCCAGTTCATTAATCGTCAAGTTAACTTACAGTTATGTTTATAGCAAATTTTAATCTCTACACCAGGTTTCGTGGGTTGCTGCTGTTGGGTCGCAGGTATTTAATAGTAATGGGTTGCTGTTGGCTGTTGCAGGTTAATTAAGCAATCAGCATAACTCTGTCAGTCATCCACAATTTTCCAAGAGGACATCCCAACCAACACCAGTGGCCACACTCACATTGTTCATCCAACAAGCGATGGGTCTTGAAAACCGAAAAAAGGTCAAGATTGGGTCGCGAGAAAGAAAAGGTTTAAGAAACCCTGCCCTACACCATTCTGTCGACCGAGGAAACACACCGGTCACAAAGGAAATGTGGGGGACTGTTTTAATATTCACAAAATCCAAGAACTGAAATGGGCAGTCGATGGCGGGTCAACTCAAAGCAAAACAAAAAGCACTTCAAACAAAGCTATAAACAAGAGGACTCCATCTTCTCTTGTGTGCGTCTGTGCTCAGGTGGGATCTCCACTCACCTGTCTGCTCTTTCCAGAATGAGACGAGCCATGCCAGGAGCGTCTCAGTTTTATAGAGGAGGAACCAGAAGGGGCACTGTCAGTTTCCTTCTGTGGGGCAATTTCTCAAGGCTGTGGGAGAAAAAGGAGATGATACCGTCATAGCCAGCACCCCTCTCGTGTCCCGGAGTGGTAGTGCTTACCTCAGATGAGCCCAGAAGGCAAACCTCAGATGTGCATGCGTGACGCTGGAGGGCTCACATACGTTGAAGCAGCATTGTATATGGTGCATTCAGAAAGTCTTCAGACCCTTCACTTTCTGCACACTTGACTGTGTTGTAGATTTCATTTTAAATGGGTAAATTTGCCATTTGTGCTCACTCAGTAAACCATAATGATGAAGGGAAATGATGTTTTCAGAAAGGCTTGTAAATTTATTAAAAATTAAAAACTTAAATCTCCAGTTCAAAGAAGTATTCAGACCCCATGCTGTGGTACTCAGTTGTGCTGAGCTATATCCTGTTTGCTTGAATTCTCCTTGAGATGTGTCTAGAACTTGATTGGAGTCCACCTAGGTGGAAGCCACTCTTGAATCAAAGGTATGTGATGGTTTGAAGGACTCTGAGGGTCTGAAGATGGTTTGATGAGACAACAATTGAACTTTTGTCTGCTCACCACCTGCCTAATACCATCCCTGTGGTAAAGCATAGATAAGGGGGCATCAGGCTGTGGGGATGCAGGGACAGGGAGACTTGAGGGAAGGATGAATACAGTGAAATACAGAGATGGTTCTTCATGAAAACCTGCTTCAGAGTGTACATCACGTCAGACTGGGGCAGCAGTTCAATGACCCAAAGCATAGAGTGGCTTTGAGAGAAATGTCTGAGTGCTCTTCAGTGGTCCTGACCTAAACCCCACAGAACATGTGTGGAGAGACCTGAAGATGGTGGTTCACAGATGATGCCCATCCATTCTAATGGGGTTTTAGAGGCTCTGCTGGGAAGAATGGGATCAACTAATCTAACCCAGATTTACCCAAGAAGACTGCCTGAAGTGCTGAATGAAGGGTCTGATTACTTCTGTGAAGGAGAGATTTCAGCTTTTGATTTTGAATAAATGTCCTCACCTTTCTGGTCACATGTTGTCACTTTGTCATGAGATGGGCAAAAATGGCAAATGTATCCATTTAAAATTAAACCTATGGCACAACAAAGTGTGCAGAAAGTGAAGGGGCTCAAAGACTTTGTGAACCCACTGTATATGGCATCCATCCATCCATTATCCAACCCGCTATATCCTAACTACAGGGTCACGGGAGTCTGCTGGAGCCAATCCCAGCCAACACAGGGCGCAAGGCAGGAAACAAACCCTGGGCAGGGCGCCAGCCCACCACAGGGCACTGTATATGGCATGTACACAAGAAACAATCAGGCAGGGGGCAGCATAAGTAGCTGTTGAGCATCCCTGTGACTCTACTGGTGGGAGTGCTAGAGGTCCTGAATCAGAGTGGAGGCTTTGTGCAGGATGACCGGGGCATCTGGTTTTACCTATATTTCACTTTGCCGGTTTCTATTGCCTTGTCAATGCTAACTATCATGTCGTACCAGCGAAGCAGTAATCCACAGATCCTCTCTTACAAAGCTATGAAATGTACAGAGTGATGCATTCGGAGAGACGCGCCTTTGTAGCCCCTAACCAGTGGATGTCACCGCCAGAAAGGCGCTTCTGATCCTGAGGAAGCCCAAGCCTCCTGCCAGTGGGGCTGCGCATTTGCTAACTCATTCTCCAGACAGCTGAATTGTTTTTCCATAATGGTAATGAAAAGCCGCAGAGCACAGTGTGCTTCATTCGTCCCCTTCTCCGCTAATAAGGCAGAATAGAGTTCTGGGAATTGGTTGTTAACAGAAGAAAATAAATTTGCTACAAAGAGAATAATTTTCTAAATGGGCAGCACTGCAATGTTACGTGACAACAGGTTTAGAGCCACCAAGAAAACAAAAGAAAGGAAAGCGTGGGGAGAAAGAATGACTTTGTCTGCGCACAGCTGACGTGAAGTCAGGGCTTCTGTGAGGCACACAGCCCATCCCAGGGAGCCCCCGTTGACGGGATCAAAGTCACCTGAGATCCGGGGACACAAGGAGGTCTGAAGGTGCCAGCCGCCTGCAGACGGAAGGAACAAATGAACGACTCAGCGGGTGAGAGATGCCTGTAGAAACACAAAAGCCACTCCTGGGAGGTGGGGATGAATTATATTGTTTATTTTCAATGGAAAACAAAAATCAAACAAGGAGATGTGCCTGATGGATTATCTGGTAACTTCAAGCTGGCCCAGTCTGTGTGAGTGCAGAGGCTCCATGATGGACTGCTCCCACGGACCAGAGATGTTTCAGGTGTCTCCGAATCATCCTTAAACAGTTTGGATGGAAAGGTTGGTGTCTACGGGGATGCGCTCGCACTGTGTCCCCATGCCATCCGTCATATTGAAATAAGCAGCTTCAGAGAATGAGCGAGTGATGAACTTACTGATTTGTCATCTGCCTCTTTTCTACAAGTCCTTTGCAGTTCATTTCCTCTAAACTTCCCTCAAAGCACGGTGTGAAGCCACCTTCTCCTCTGTGGTTTCTCCTCCTACTTGAGACTCTTCTTCGTTTACAGCCACCTCATTCTTCCTTCCTAACTTCCTTCATGAGTTTAAGATCCTGAATCGTCAGTCCTCTCGGGACCGTCTTCTGTAAGGGTTCACGTCTCGGGTCCTCCTAGAGTGGAGAGCGCTTTGAGTAGTGAGAAAAACGCTATAGAAAAATAAAGAATTATTAAGTACCTTGAGCATGGGAAAGGCACTATATACTGTAAACAAAATGTATCATCATCATCATTAGTATTATTATCATTATTATTATTTATGAGCAGCTTTTGTCCATTCTGCGGCCCTGCTAATCCTTGTTGACCTTGCTGTAATCTTGCTGCAGTGTCCTTAATGGAGTACGTTCATGATAGTAAGCCGGCCAGAATGCTGCTCTAGTAGACATTGGACACCACCTTGAAGTGCAGTCACACTGAAATGAATGATGAACCCTAAACTCTGCACATTTTCATGTAGGGGTACCAAGTAGACCAGGAGGACTTCATGCGCATGCCTTTGAAGGTCTATACAACTCCAGCTTTTTGAGTAAAGGAATAATTATTTTGTGAAGAAAGTACCCTTAGCCTGCTTCCTTCCCATCCCTATGTTCTTCCTTAAATTTAGTCGGCCCTGCTGCCATCCATGACACTTCTCTGTCTGGGCCTTGCTTGATCCACATGCACTGACACTGGAGTGTGAGAGATGATCTCAGGAGAGGTGCTTTATAGAGAAGTGAACTGCACAAGGTTCTCCTTCTTCTGCATGCTGCTTGTTGGTCAGCTCATGTTACGTCTCATCTTTCTCTGCACCACTGTCAAAATTTTATGTAGGAGTGCATGATATTATGAGGTGACAGCGGGCAAGCCTGACTCCACCATATGTTCAAATTGCGTGGCCTGCTGCTTGGCACAGACATTCCAAGAAGTTGGCTTCTCCTAATTTGGCAGGTTGCTTAGTGTTGAAAAGATGTGTTCAGTTTGTGATGGTGCCATTAGGAAAAAATGTGTAGCGCCATTCCCTCCTACTTACTGTAAAAGCATCTGAGGGACAGGAAAGTGAAAACTGTGGATATTTTGGACAGGGAGTAGAGAAAAATGGAGTCTGCCAGCCCCATGAGAGCACTCTTGGCTCATTTCTGTAGCTTGGGCCATTATGGGCAGGACCCACCTGCAGGCTCAACAGGTTTTGTCAAAAGAGCACAGTTCAGGGTTTAAAACTAAAACTCCTGTGTGATACTGCTGTGTGCTGTGCAAGCTGTTGGCAGATTCTCTCCATGCCGGTGAGTTTGTAAGTCCAGTAATAATAATAATAATTCACTTTATTTTAACACATGCAATTTCTTGCATTAGGAATTTGTCGTTTTTCATCATCACACAGAGACAGGGACAAAAGCTGGGGTCCGAGCGCAGGGTCAGCTATTTGTACAGCACCCTGGAGCAATTGCAAGTTTAGGGCCTTCAAGAGTCTCATGAAGTAGCGCTCCTTCTGGCACTGCTGGGTTTCAAACTGGCAACCTTCCACTACCCAGCACAGATACTGTAGCCAGTGAGCCACCACTCTGTCTTTAATGACAGAGTCGTGGGAGCCCCTAACAAACTACAGTCATGCCACTGAAGGAAGGCTGGCTGGGTCCTCAAAGCACACTTGAGGCACTGGTCGAAATAAGACAAATGAATAAAATACTGGATGTCATGGATAATGATACTCACACTCTGCATGCAATTACGGCTAAACAGCCACAGATTTATCCAAGTGCACTGCTGCAGAGAGCGCTGTGGGAGGTCATGTCTGCCAATAGCCATTATACTCTATAATGAGCACCTTTACCTCCGAGGTGCTGGTGCTGATCTGTTACTCCCTGAACGGTATTGAGTTATTGTGTGCACTCTATACTGACCAGCCTTGTTTTCAAAATGTTCAGTTGTACTATCTATCTATCTATCTATCTATCTATCTATCTATCTATCTATCTATCTATCTATCTATCTATCTATCTATCTATCTATCTATCTATCTATCTATCTGTCTATCTGTCTATCTGTCTGTCTATCTATCTATCTATCTATCTATCTATCTATCTATCTATCTATCTATCTATCTATCTATCTATCTATCTATCTAATCCTGCCAACTACGCTATCTATCTTATATAGTGCCTTTTACATCTATCTATCTATCTATCTATCTATCTATCTATCTATCTATCTATCTATCTATCTATCTATCTATCTATCTATCTATCTATCAAATACAATACCCTCCATAATGTTTAGTAACACACAGTTTCATAATAAGACAAATTCCAAATATATTGGCACCCCAAATGTCAGTATTTGGTGGAGCCTCCCCTAGTGAGAATGACAGCACTCAGCCTCTTTCTGTAGTGTTTAACGAGGCTGGAAAAGACTTGTCGAGGGATCTTGGACGAGTCTTCCATGCAGGACATTTCCAGCTCATTCTTGGGTTTTCTCTTGCGAACTGCTCTCTTTAATTTTAACCACAGATTTTCAGTTGGGTTCAGATCCGGAGACCGGGAGGGCCTTTGTTAATTTTTGATTCTGTGTTTCTGCATACAGTTTTTTGTTGATTCTGATGTGTTCTTCGGATCCTAGTTGTCTTGGAAGACCCAACCACAGCCCAGCTTCAGCCTTCTGACAGAGGTAACCAGATTTTCAGCTAAGATGTTATGGTATTTAATGAAATTCATAATGCCACTGACATTAACAAGAGCCCCTGGAACACTGGCAGCAAAACAGCTCCAAAGCATCAAAGTGCCACCATCATATTTTACTGCAGGTATGAGGTGCCCTGCTTCGTATGCAGTTCCCTTTTTTCTCTAGATATATTGATGGTGTGCATGGAATAAAATCTTAGTTTTAGGATCATCTGGCCACAACACAGGATTCCAACTGTATCTTAGATGTTCCTTGGCAGTAATCATTAACTCAGTAATCGCAAAGGGACTGGTAGGCCAAGGAAAACCTCCAGTGCTGATGACAGAAGAATCCTCACTATTGTCAAGAAGAAGCCCCAAACACCTGTCTGGCACATCAGAAACAGTCAGCTGTGTGTGTGTGTCAGAGCTGACTACCCGCAGAAGACTTCTACAGAGGCCAAACTGCAAAATGCACACCACTAGTTAGGCACAAAAAGAAAATGGCCAGATTACAGTTTGTGATAAAGTATTTCAAAGAGCCTGCAGAATTGTAGAGAAAGGTCTTGTGGACAAACGAGACAAAGATGAACCTGCATTAGTGTGAATGCAAGTGCAAAATGTGGAGACAAGAAGGCCCTGCTCAAGATCTAAAGCAGACCATCTCATCTGTTAAATATGGTGCTGGAGGTGTTATGGTGTGGGCATGTATGGCTGTCGCAGGTACTGGCACACTTCTCTTCATTGGTGAAGGAACTGCTCACAGCAGTGGCCAATGAATTCTGAGATGTATAGAAACATAGATCTGCTCAAGTTCTAGTAAAAGCCTCCAACACAGCACTTCATCCTACAACAAGATAATGATTCAAACATACTGCTATGGCAACACAGGAGTTTTTCAAAGCTAAATGGCCAGGCCAATCATACAATTTAAATCCAACTGAGCAGGACTTTCATATGTTGAAGAGAAAACTTAAGGGGACAACCCCCAAAACAAGCAAGACCTGAAAATGGCTGCATTAGTGGCTTGGCAGAGCATCACCAGAGAAGATCCTCAGCACCTGGTGATGTTAGTGAATCTTAGACTTTAAGCAGTCATTACATTCAAGGGACATACGATAAAGTCCTAAATATGATGGCTTTAACAGACCTGCCATTGCTGTGTCCCAAACTTTATAGTGCCCTGAAATAGGGGGGACCATGTAGAAAAAGAGTTGTGTGGCTGAAAAGTCAGCAAATCCCCTGAAATAAAAAAATGTCTGAAATGTTCACCTTAATCACATCAGAATTATTTAATTTGTAATTTTAAACTGTGGTGCAGAGGGAGAATCAGGTAAACTTTGTCTTGTCCAAACATTATAGAGGGCACTATATCAATCTATCCTTACGCCATATTCTTTCTTTCTTTCTTTCTTTCTTTCTTTCTTTCTTTCTTTCTTTCTTTCTTTCTTTCTTTCTTTCTTTCTTTCTTCTTGTCTACTGGATCTGCCAGATACCTCATTTTCTTTTAACAGCAAGCTACATATAATGTTGGGGTAAGTGGAATGAATTGGTCACCTTTTCTTTTCAAAGTTTGCGTTTGCCAGCTTTAATCAGCCATTTCAGATTGGACATTCGTCTCTGGAGCCACAGACGGCCAGACACATGATGGTGACACCATCCACACTGAGTCCTCTGTGCAGGCAGAGGTGAGCCTGTAGTCCCCTTACCTTATTAAAATAACTAATATAAATAAATAAATCCTGATGGGAGACAGTTTTTCTGGTGTGGGTGGTAGTAAATTGAAAGATAATGTTACAGTTGATTTTTTCGTTTGAACAAACTGTTTCAATCAGTTTTTTTTTTAAAGCAAATCATTTCACTGCCCACTGTAGCATGTGCAGAAGCTGAAGGTTCTTATTGATTCAATTTAAAGAGTACACTTGTTATTTAGTCAAAACAGTGCAAATTTACATTTACAAATTGTAGAGGCCAACCCTGACACAGACAGACGTAGGACTCAGTTATAACAGCACATGTGATTTGTTTTTCTTTTTCCTTGTGGGAAACGCCTTCCCTGTTCCCCACAAGTCTAACACACAGTCCCAAAGCACAATACACTTCTTTTCCTATTTCTTTTTATTCTCTTTCTCTTTCTCCTTCATTCTTTCCCGGTAACCATCGTCCTCCTCCTCCCGACTCTGGCTCCTCGAGTAGTGTCTGCTGGCTCCTTTTATAGCCCACCCAGAAGTATTCCAGGTGCTTGTTGACGTATTTCCGGCAGCACTTCCGGGTGTGGCAGAAGAGCTGCTTTGTAGGGCTCAACAACAGCTACAGCACCCCCTGGCGGCGCCCTTGGATCTCAACAGGGCTGTACCAAACTCCAACTCCCATGAAGCTCTGCAGGAGTCCTAGGCACCACTGCAACCCAGGGGGGCTGCCATCTAGCGCTCCGGGGGAGGTAACGCTCTGGATAGGCTGGCTCCCCCAGTCCTCCCAGCATGGATGCATCTTGGCCGGGCCAGGGCCCCAGCCGTTCACCACAACGTGCATTTCCTTGCAAACAGTACCCTGTAGATAATAAATAATAAAGGCCACACGTTGAATAACTGCTTGTAACAGCGACTCCTTTCAAAAGTCCTATCAGACATTTTAACACTTAGCCTGCGTGGTGGAGGTGCTGTCCCAAGAAGACCAGCATTTTTACTTTGTCTGGATTTTCTGTGGAACCCTGCAGAGTGTGGCGCTGTTCCCAGCCGTACTGAGCACTCATCCATAGGGTGTCATTTTGTAATGTTCCAGACAGCTTGTCTCTTACATGATTTCCTACCTGTAGTGCAGTTGAAGCCTTGGCTACTCTTTTTGGGAAGAGAGTGAGTTGTCAGAGCCTTCCACATCTTTGTTACGTTTTAAATAATATTCATTTTCAATGTCATGAAGTCACCAGTGGGGCAGCGTTCCCACCCTATGGCAGTTGAGACAAAACCACTATAACTGTAACTAGGGGCACAACCTATCCAATCAATCCACAAAATAACATCATCCAGGGACAGTGATTTTCAGAGTTTTGGAGACCTCATGGAGCATGGCCACAACTTCACTGGTCCGTCTAGGCAGCACTGGCTATGGGATGATGGTTTAGTGTTATGGTGTTCATTATACATGTGTTCTTTATATCTGTCTAGATCTCACCTCTCACTTCCACATGGTAACCACCAGGTCCATCTTGGCATCACCGGGACTGCCCTCAGATGGTCTGAGTTCTACCTCTTGGGCAGATCCTAGTGTGTGTCCTAGCATGCAGATATGTCAAGGGGGTGCTCTAAGGATCGGTACTGGGCCCTCTCTTCTTCTCTCTATACACTTCCTCACTTGGCTCTACCATGGTGTCCCATGATTTCTCCTAACTCTTTCAAGGTGGATATCGACTTTTTTTCAAAATTCAGGGGTAAAGGACTAAATTACCTTGTAAACGGCAAACAAAACTTGACGCTAATTTTAGTTTGCCTCTCTTTGTTAGTAGGAAAGGTAGCTTTGTTGATTTGATCTCGATTCCCTGCGTGCGCATGAGTAGCAAAGAGCTACTGACATTGATATCTGGCGAAAGACCAAAGCAAATGTGCAAGCAAAATCTCCATGAATATTATCTCTGAATCAGACTCTGACTTGTTGGACTCCAATTTTGTGATTTGGAGACGGAGAGCGAAGAAGAAAGTGAGGTGCCAGCATCACCTGATGGTGGTGCTGAACACATTTGTGTAGCCGATGCACCTACGGCAATGCTAGCCTGGGAGGACCGCCACTTACGATAACAGATAGAAACCAGATTGCGTCGCACAGTGACTGCCACCACCGCCGTTTCCCGAAAACAGTCAAACAGCTGGCCCGCCATGCATTCCTACTGGCCGTCAAGCCAGAGATGGCAAACAGGCGCCAATAGCAACAACAACACACGGCAACAGACGTTTTATGTTGATACATGTGTGAAACCATTGCTTTGTGTGCTTTTCAGAAAACTGAGTTCTTGGAATTAACAGCGTTGTGCTGATGTTACACAGCTCTACCTGTTGTTCCTTAGTGAGTAGTCAATGGGTCGGCGCCTGTATAGATATGGAGACACTTCTGAGGTCCTATGCTCCTTCTCGGCCACTGAGGCCTGCTGATGAGGGGAGTCTGGTGATGCCACCTTTTTTCATGTGTAGCTAGTGGAACGAGCTGCCAACCTCCATTCTAAACTATGACTTCCTGAAGCATTTGAAGAGCCTCCTGTTTGGTGAAATAGGAAGTGTACCTGCCTGACATTTTGTTCTGAGCTCTTCACTTGTGTCCCAAACAGCTCCACAGACTGATGTTTACCCGATTGTGTTGACCTCCTTTGTAAGTGGCTTTGGGTAAGAGTGTCCGCTAAGCAAAGAAATGTAAATGTATCCTTAAAATGGAAGAAGTCTATTGAGTTGACGCCTCTGAGTAATTTTAACATCCATGATGACATCCCTCAGACTGGCCAGGTTGCGTTCTCTTTGCCGTTTGACTTCATGGCTGCTCCAGCTTCCCCGTTTCCTTCCAGAAATAGGGTTTTCCGTGATCTCCATTCCAGTCCATTGCAGGCTGTTGCTATTCAGGGTGGATTCCAACTTCCTGATTTCAGGATGGTTTAGTCTTTCGGTTGTCTTTCTAAACTTGTGCCAATCAATTCTGTCAACTTGCCCTATCACACTTGGCCCCAAGCAGTCCCCCAGACCGATGTTTTCCTGATTGTGTTGACCTCCTTTGGATAAAAGGGTCTGCTAAGCAAATAGATAAAACCCTCCTCATTTTAACCCATTACACTTTCACCTGGGCAGGTTGTTAAAATTTGCTGTTTTTGCCAGAAGCCTCAGTGGCCCAAGCTGATGTGTTGGTTCAGACCCAGGATGATCCTGTGAAGACCTCTGCTTTGACTTGATCACCATAATAGGTGCGTGGACGCCATGTAAGTCCTGCCACCATTTGCTTGGAATTAAAATCCACAGGGTTCCTCCTGTCTGTGACAGTGCGGGTCCTGCTCTATGCCCCAACTTCCAGACTCGGGAGCCCTTGAACCCAACACTAATTTAACCAGATGAGTTGGTCTGATGGAGACAAATCAAACTGAGCAAGTGGATGGTGCAAGAGGTACAAATGCTTTTATTAAAAACAGTTAAAAACCAAAAAGTGTTCAAAACAGTGCAGTGCAACAAAGTTCCATAAATAAATAAATAATCCCTAAAAACAGTAAAAGGTGGAGGTTAAAATAATCCAAAATCAAATCCATTAAAACGAGGTTAAAATACTGGCCGGAAGCAGTTTCATTTTAAAATCTTGGTGCCTTTTTTTAGCTGGCGGCACCCCCACTTCTCCCATCGGGCTTTGCAACAGGGGAGTCGCCCTACCTGCAGGTCCAGCTGACCTTCTACACGTCCGGTTCTTTCTATCCCCTGGCTCTGTACAGCCAGTTTCCTGGACCAAGACTTGGGTTCCACCAACGGCCAGGGTGCTTACGTGGGGGTTCCAATGTCAAACCTCTGACTCCGTCTGCCTTTTATGTCTTGTATGGCGAGCCGTTCACATTCCTGGTCACTTCTGCTCCACTGAACAGCTCAGCAGGAGCGACTGCTTCTGACTGCCCCGAGTATCTGCCTTACACCTTACCAGGGCTCTCCTCCCAGCTGCCTACTTCCCAGCGAGCCTGCTCTCACTTGCTCCTGCACCAGCTCCGTCGCCTCCTGCCTTCTTCTCTCTCTCTAACCTCCGTTTTTTTTTTCCATGTTTTTTCCTCCATTTGCAATCGTGCTCCTCCTACTTATAATAGGGACGTGGCACGGGTGTGGTGATTAGCAGCCCCGGCATCAGTTACAGAGACGGGCGATCACACACCTGTGCACTTCATTTCAAAACACCCATGCCAGCATCGTGCCTGGGAACCCCATGCCCCCTCCTTAAGCCACGATTGTTTATTTAAAATGGCAAACAGCCGTGGACCTCACTTTACCACACTGGCCTCAGCATGGCCTGTTGGCGACTCTCTGTTAATCCCCTGCTTCTCTCTTCAGCCAGGGTTTGGCACCCTCACAATGCCAAACGCCATCAGAGTCCCTTATCTCCAGACATGCAAACTGTTTTACTTTGCCTCCATGCTGTTCCCAGCTTTCACCGGACTGCTTCATAGTTTGTGTGTCCCGTTAGGACAAGCACTTAAAAGGAGACCCGGCTTCTGCTTGACACCCAGGGCCACCTCAGGTGTGACTCTGTCCGCTGCTAACAGCACAGTGGAATTTGAAAATTCCTGCTAACAGAGGAATTTAACGCAGCGTTCATGGTGCTGGCACATGCATTTCATTTGTAAATGAGGGCTTTATTCTTAATAAGCACAGGGCTGCCTTGTTTGATATGAAATATATATTTAAAAAAGCCACCAAAACTCTCGGCTTGCCTGTCTACTTTGTTATCAGAGCCCCAGTTGCTTTGTGACTCCATTTGCATAATCAGTTTTTTGCAATTCTTGTTCAGCACCTCAGCTGATAATTACCATAACAACACCCCTAGTCTTAACTACTTCCTTCAAATGGTGGCGTCGACACCAATGTGCCTGTTATCTGCAGAGCACCACGGTATGCCCTGCTGACTTTGAGAAATTGAGCTGCGTGTTACAAGTTTTCCCACAATTAAAGACACCTTGAAAAGCTCTCCCTCCGCCAGGCAGGCAGAGCGCCGTTTGCCCTCTTTATTTACGCATGCCTTTTTTATTTTGAATGGTCTCCTTGTTAGCAAACAAAAGGGTCACAGCAAAGTGTTTAAAACGGGATCGAGCTGAGAATCTTTTTAGTGGTCGTTATTTGGTTGTGTTTTCAGGTTAAGAACAGGCAGAATTCACGTAGCAAATGCTCTAACTCAGAAAGATGTTGGAGGCATGTTGGTTTATTTTTTCGTTTTGGACTCATTTTCAGTAAGCTCCGGGAAATGACAAAAGTGTGCCCCCCGTCTCTTGTTTCGTATACTGGCACAGAGATTAAGCCTAAGCTGGACCATACAGTCCATTTGTCGCTCATTTATTTAGCTAATCTGTCCCGATATCTCATGCAGATCCTCCTTAACACTAGAATTACCAGAGTCTACGAAAAAACTCGTAGATCCGGCCCACCTTAAAACCGTTCTCAGCTCTTTTGTCTTCTAAATGTGCCGATTAACACCAGCAGCTAGCAGCCGGCTATTCCATCCCCCACCGTCGCAGAACGTTCACTAAGTTCTCCCAGCTCATGCCTTGTTTGATTATCTGGGAGCGACTGCACTGCTGGAGTTTTAGAGTGGAAATAATAGGTCGCTATTTGGAACACACGCAGTTCATGTGTGTTCCGTTTCTACAGTAATCTGTGTAAACACATTTTTAAAACAGAAACGTTTTTTATATTCTAGTAACAAATGACAAAATGTAGGCATAAACTATATAATGTATGAAGCCTGAAGTCCAAAGATCAAGTAAACACTTTCACAAAAGGTTCAAGGATGAAACAACATCTTCCGTGGTGTAGCGGTAAGATTTGCTGACTTGTAATCAAGCGTCCCCGGTTCGATCCCCCTTCGCTCCTATGTTTGCCGTTTTCAGTAGTGAGCTCCTCTTTTTGTTAATATTATACAGTACACACATACATTTGGTTTGCGTCTGTAGCACACGGTGTGCATTTATAGGACTTGTAAAAGTTACCACTACCAAAGGGATCTGACGCTGTTATTTTTTATTTGAAACAGAATAACTGGAGATGTGAGTGGTGTTTTGAAACAATGGAACTTGACATTCTCTTATCTGGAGGATATAAAAGCTGACACACAAACGCTGGCGAATCTGCCTTCTTCGTATCTCACCGTCACTTGATTTTTTTTTATTCAGTTTTATTGAGTGTTCCTGCTCATGCTGAATTAGTGTGCACTTTATGGTGTATGATGTCAAAAAAAAAAAAAAAACACAGACGTAGGTATATATGATATTTGGAATTATTCGTTTTATGACCTGTATAGTACATTTCGGAAAACTTTGTGGCACGGATGCAACATTATTCACGTTATTCATATTCATTCGCATAACATCTTGCGGTTTGTAATGAGTGAATGCGTATTTTCTTTCCCCCGATCTTGCCAGTCCCCACATGTTGCTGTATGCTGTTTCTTTTGTACTCCATGACATGCAGGGGACAGAATAGTACAGAGCAGTAACTTCAGTGCTACATGCAATCATCAGATTCAAATGTTAACAGTTCACACACACGCAAGGATGGTCTTTCTTACACTTACAATGTGTGTACCTGTTACAATGTACACGCTTCTCTCTATGCTGTGGTTCCTATTACACACCTGAAAGAAAGAGACAATATATATGAAAACGTCATCGCACTAATGCAATATTATTTGAAAACGAACAGTGTCAGATCGGTGTGGATTTATGTTGGTGCTATTACTGAAAGAAAAAAAGATCAACATGTGCGTTGATCCTGCAGCACTGAATAAGCTCACGCGCTGTAACATCATACACCATAAAGTGCACACTAATTCAGTATGTGCAGGAACACTCAATAAAACTGAATAAAAAAAAATCAAGTGACGGTGAGATACGAAGAAGGCAGATTCGCCAGCGTTTGTGTGTCAGCTTTTATATCCTCCAGATAAGAGAATGTCAAGTTCCATTGTTTCAAAACACCACTCACATCTCCAGTTATTCCGTTTCAAATAAAAAATAACAGCGTCAGATCCCTCAGTAGTATGTATCGTGGTCGTGATTTAGAGAGAATAAAAGTAAAAAAAACTTTTACAAGTCCTATAAATGCAGACGCAAACCAAATGTATGTGTGTACTGTATAATATTAACAAAAAGAGGAGCTCACTACTGAAAACGGCAAATATAGGAGTGAGTGGGGATCGAACCGGGGACGCTTGATTACAAGTCAGCAAATCTTACCGCTACACCACGGAAGATGTTGTTTCATCCTTGAACCTTTTGTGGAAGTGTTTTTACTTGATCTTTGGACTTCAGGCTTCACACATTATATAGTTTATGCCTACATTTTGTCATTTACTAGTAAAATATGAAAAACGTTTCTGTTTTAAAAATGTGTTTACACAGATTACTGTAGAAACGGAACACACATGAACTGTGTGTGTTCCAAATAGCGATCTATTATTTCCACACTAAAACTCTAGCAGTTCAGTCACTCCCAGATAATCAAACAAGGCATGAGCTGGGAAAACTTAGTGAACATTCTGCGACTGTGGGGGATGGAATAGCTGGCTGCTAGCTGCTCGTGTTAATCGGCACATTTAGAAGACAAAAGAGAGCTGAGAACGGTTTTAAGGTGGGCCAGATCTACGAGTTTTTTCATAGACTCTGGTAATTCTAGTGTTAAAGGTTTCTGCTTCAACTTCACATCTTGGCAGTTTGCTCCAGAGTCCCACAATTCACTGCCTAAAGAAGTCTACCCTGACTTCGGTCCCCCTTGACTCCCGCTGGTGTCCTTGAGTACATGAACTTGGAAGAATTCTGCTGGACTAACGTTGAAAATATTAAAGGGCTGGATTAAATGTCCACATAGTCTCCTCTGCTCAAGACTAAACAGCTTTAATGTTTGTAGTTTGTCGAGGTAGGACATGTCCTTAAGTCCTGGGATGCACCTGGTTGCTTTCCTCTGCACACAGCTTCAAGTGCTGCTATGTCTAATTACCAGGATCCATTTTGTCTCCCTTCCTGAAGACTGGAGTCACATATGCAACTCATCTTCCCTGTTCTGTGGTAGTAATGACCTTCATCCCCTGGGTGACCCACAATTCCTCATTCCAGGGTGCATAACTGGCTGTATTAGTAATTGTAATTTCTTTTAGAAAACATGTAACACAGCAGAAATTAAGAGGTCATATCAATGTCCTCTGAACAAACTAGATCGTGCACGCTTTTTGTTCTTTTATTCCACTTACTGGAATTCCGTTTTTGCAAGCCTGTGTGACTGAACAAACTGACCAAGGGATACAGGCAGTTAGGAAAGCAGATTTTGTGGTACAGAATGCAGATTCTTTTTGATAGGAACCAAGGAAGATGGTACCTGTCTTGATATGCATCATGGGTTTTTATTTCTGTCGTTAAATTTGCTTCCAGTGTTGCTAGAGGCGTGTCCACTGCGGTCAGGACAGATGCGTAATCAACACAACGGCTCTGAGTGCAAATCCTGATCTGATCTGCGGATACCAAATTCCTAAGTTTATCATTGTGCTCTTTTCTCACGTGTACTTTCGGTTTTGACCCTCTTGTTCTCTCGACCACGATTATTGTCTTCTGTATTGGGCTTTGCTCTCATTTCACATTATATCTGTTTTTTGTTTTATTTTTTATGTGCATCTTCCAGTTTCTGTTTAAAAGTTTATCTGCCAGTTTGCTGACAGAGTAGTAGCAACAGTTTCAGAAGAAACCCACCAAGTGTTTCATCTAACACAAACACAAGCCGTGCTTGAGCACAAACCAGTTACTTACATGGCCAGAGCTGCTGCAGTCGAGGACCATACTGGAGCTTTACATGGTAGCCGAGTAGAAATGTCAGCATGACAGACCAAGCAACGTGTGGGCTGGAATGACTAGAAATAAGATAAAGAGCCAGTGTTTTGGAAGACCTGGAGGACCACCAATGAGAGGCTCTAAAGGCATCACATTGAGAGTACGGCGGCACTCTAAGCAAATGGTTTTCAGGCTTTTTGACAAGTGGAGACCATTTTGAGTTTTGGGATCTCTTCACGGACCCCCATGGAGTTTCAAGCAGCTCAATTGATGAACATTCAATCGAAGGGCTTCACCTTTTTGAGCAGCTTGACCAGCTAACCATAGACAGAAGTGCAGGTCGCTTCAGGATTCACTTTTGGAAGAGCTCCACGGACTGGCGACATTTCATAGCCTGCTTTTCACAGACCAGCTTTAAAACAGGTGATGAAAATGACGTTAATATACTTGATATGCCTGACATTTTATGGACCACCAGTGGTTGGGAAACACTGCTCTAAGGAGGACTGCACAAGAAGAAAAAGAAGCAAGGTGGCAAATGTGAATGGTCATTGTATTACTGGCAACTGTTGGTGATGATATCATGTGACGACGTTAATAAAAAAATGAAAGATTATTTTACATAATGGCTTACCCAAGAGCGCTAGGACCCTTACTAACATACAGTTATATTTTTTTACATTTGGAGTCACGCCAGGCTTAGTGATTTGCTGAAGGCTGCACTGCCGGGTTAAGCCTGTAATCTTTTGATGTAATGTTTAGTCACTTGGCCACACTTCCCTTTTAGTAAGAGTGCTCCTTTGATGCTGTGGCTTCAGCCTTATCTTAAAGATAATTTCTTATAAAGTGCTTTTTTTATATTTATTCTTTCTAGTTTCTGTGTGGATTGAACTTTGCACCCACTTCATCCATACAGTATTCTTATGCCACCCTTGGTGCCAGTTCTACTCCTCCTTGGTAGAACGTTTTATCTGCTGTGAGATCATTCCAGCCATTTACTGAATCCGATTCTTCCTTAAAATCAGTGGTTCCCAAATTTTCTGATGCCCCACACCCCTAGAAAATGTCCAATTTATGTTTGCACCCCCTAGAGAAGTAATATCACATTTGAAGGTGAAGAAGTCAAATTTCAAATTTTTGAACCACATTTAGTACTGCTTGTAAACAAATTGAACTTTTTAGTTCAGTGCATAAAATGTATGTATAAATTGAACAACATACCTTTATAAATCTCAATAATCTTGGAAGTGTGAAGCATAGTCACTTGATTGACAATCTGGGCATCAAGGTATCCCGTGAAGCATTGAGCGCAATGATGAACTGACACACGATCAACGATTGAGGTGTTTAGGGCTTTGGAGACCCCTGTGAAGCAATGAACCACAGTGGATAAGCTTTGTCCCCCGATAACACCATCACTGCAGCTCAAAACCAGACACGCTGCACAGTTAAGATTGCTGTGCTACTGCCAGGACCACCAGCAGGAGAGATGAACTGAGTATAAGCAGCAGGTGTTGCATCCAATTCAGTCCCCGCCTTGCCCAAAGGCAAGAAATGTCAGTCGAACCTCGAAATCAGTGATGTTTCATGATCAAGACTTCTACACAGAAACCAATACCAGACCTCAGCCCTTCACTACAGGTCATTGCAAGGTCCAAATTCCGTTCTCTTCAAGGAAGGGAACCCTCAAGAATGTGCATTTTTTGTGGCTCATTCACAGCTGTCAGTTGCAGGCAAAATGCTTGATTGTTGTCACTCAAGTTTGAAGAAACACAACACAGCCGTCCACTCCGTCGCACCCCATGAAATGCAATCTCTCACCCCTCCATAGGTGCGGGCACCCCGGGTTAGGAACCGCTACTTTAGTGAGTACAAAGGAAGACCCAACCATAAGACAACTGGAGTTTTGAGTTTCTGTTCAACTTGTACTTAAATTGGCTTTTAAAATGTTTACGGGCCTCTTCACTTTTTCAGATTTTCTCACGCAGCAGTCTTGTGCCGACATCGATTAAATTCAACTCATCAAACAACACTCAGTAGCTCGGAACGACAAAGCGAAAATAGGATTTTAGAAATGTTTGCAAATTTATTTAAAATTTAAAAAAATAAATACAGAAATACCACATTGACGCAAGTACGCAGACCCTTTGATAAGACATCCTATTCTGTTGATTGTTGTTGAGATGACTCAGCGCCTCGTTTGGAGTCCACCTGTGGTCAATGCAGTTATTTGGACAGGATAAGGAAAGGCGCACACCTGTCCACAGAAGGTCCAGCAGCTGACAACGTGTATCAGAGCAAAACCAAGCTGCGAGGTCAAAGGTTAAACCGTTATAGTTTAGATTCAGGATTGTGTCGCTCCAGATCTGGGGAACGCTACAAACAAATTGGCAGGGTTGAAGTTTCCCAAGATCAAAGTGGGCTCCATAATTCTTTAATGTAAGAAGATTGGAACAACCATAACTTTTTGTAAAGATGGCTAGGAAATTGCGGAATTGGGGTGAAAGGCCCTTAGTAAGAGAGGGGGCCTAGAACCCGATGGTCACTCTGGCTGAACTCCAGAGAACCTGTTGTGAAGATAGGAGAAACTTCCAGAAGGACAACCATCACTACAACACTCAACTAACCTGGGATTTGTTTGTTGCAGAGTGGCCAGTGGAAACATGATATTTGTAAAATGTCACCTAAAGGACTCTCAGACTGTGAGAAATAAGATTCTCTGGTTTGACGAAACAACAATTGAACAGTTCCACCCATCACTTGCATAATACCATTCCAATGACTCTCAAACTGTGAGAAACAAGACTCTCAGGTCCAATGAAACCAAAATTAGAACAAGGCACAGGTCATCACCTGCACAATGCCATTCCAATGGTGAAGCATTGTGGTGACAGCATCCTGCTCTGTGGTTGTTTGTCAGTATCGGGGACTGGGAAACTAGTCAGGGTTGAAGGAAAGCTAAAGAGAGCAAAGTATGGAACTGTCCCTGCTCCAGAGCACTAAGGACCTCAGACTGGTCTGAAGATTCAACTTCCAACAGGACAATGACACTAATTACAAAGCAAAGGCATCACCGGAGTTGCTTAGGGACAAACCTGGGACTAGGGCTGCACGATTAACCTTTTTTTTCTCATGATAACGATATTTATGATCCACGATCAGTTAATAAATATCGTCGCGATTTTACAGTATAAAGACCAAACTGTTTTTTATGAGCTGAGTTTACGGATTGGACTGCGTCACTATGACGTTACTGCGTCTAGATTGCAAGCGTTTTCTGAAGCAATAGAAGTCAATAGCAGCAATAACAGTCAGTCAGAATAAACATATGATGGCGGAGCAACGTGCAGAAGTGCGATCGTTAGTTCCTAAAAAGGGGTCATACTCAGTTGTCTGGAACTATTTCGATTTCGAGGAATGTGATGTTGATCAGGTACGAGTCTTGTGCAAACTTTGCTCCTGTCCAAGTCCAAACGTCCCAAGGTAACACAACAAACCTCATCAACCACCTTAAAAGCCACCACAAAGTACTCTATCAAGAATTTCAACGACTGAAGGCACAAACAGCAACAACAAAAAATTACCAGCCATCCACAACACAGACAACAATATCAGGGACATTGTTCAACGCAATACCATATCTGCCTAGCTCGCAAAGACACCGGGAAATAACAGAGGCGATCGCGTACCATATAGCCAAGGATATGTGTCCAATAACCACCGTGAGCAGTGAGGGGTTTAACAAAATGATCGCAACACTTGATAAAAGATATAGCATTCCCTCACGCAACCATTTTTCCAATGTTGCGCTGCCCTCGCTGTATGCGAAATGCCGAAAAGAAATTCTCAGGCTCAGCCTTGAATATTTTGCTGCCACGACCGACTTATGGTCAAGCAGAACTGCGGAACCGTATTTGAGCTTGACAGTTCATTTTATTGACAGCGAGTCTGAGATGAAAAGCAAGCTTTTGCAAACTTCATTTTTCCCACAAGACCATACAGCGGAGTTTATTGCAGTGGGCCTCAAAGAAGCGATGTCCGCTTGGGGCTTGGTGGAAGAAAGACTTGTGTGTATCACAACGGACAACGCAGCTAATATGATTAGGGCAGCATCTGTGAATAACTGGCCGAGGCTACACTGCTTTGGTCACAGACTTCATTTACCAAAGGAATAATCGTCATTATTAATCGTGATAAAAATTTTGAGCAAAATAATCGTGATAATCATTTTTTCTGTTATCGTGCAGCCCTACCTGGGACTATCCTGAAGTGGCCCAGCTGGAGGCCACAATCGGAACATTTGTGGAGAACCCCGAAAGTAGCTGCCTGAGAGGATCTGCAGTGAAGGATGGCAGAAAATTCCCAGGTACGGGTGTGTGTGAAGCTTGTCACGTCAGACCCAAGAAGACTTCCAGCTGGAATCATCGCCAAAGGGGCTTCAATGAAGTACTGAGGAAAACGTCTGAACTCAAGGCTGACCCATAACAAAATGTGAGCAAAGTGAAGAGGTCTGAAGACTTTCTGAATCCACGCTTATGTCTTTTGGATGTGGGACGAAACAGAGGAATATGTGAAGTGCACAAACACAGAGAGCTTCAAGCAGGTTAGGGATCGAACCCAGGTCTCTGGAGCATTGAGGCAGCCATGCTTACTACCGCAGCGCTGTGTCACTCTTGGCCGATGAATAAATTACCTCATCGCAGCCTTCTTTCTCCTTACCTTAACCCCCAGGTAAGCCGCTCTGTCAGCATGGCTAAAATAATAAAATGCCTTCATTGCCTGCTGGCCGAGAGAAGCTTCATTCCAGAATGTAATGACTTCCAGCGTTCCGCTCCCCTTAGCCCACTTATTTATTTTATTTTTTTTTTCGTTGCTTGCAGCAGAGTGAAAATGTGTTTTAGCATTTATTTTACAAGTCTTCATCCGTCAAAGTCGTAGCAGACCTTCACTCGAGAGGGCGTCCCACATGGGATCCTGTCAGTGATGAAAAGCTAAGTGTGCACACCTCAGGCAGGACCTTCCCTCTGCACGGCGGTTAACTGCTGCACCCTGACCTGCACGCGGAGCTTCAGGAGGAGCTGGAAAGGTGAAGACGCTGGGTCACATGCATTTGCCATGTCATTAAGTGTCGACTTTGACTCCAGCAGATAAAATGCGGTATGAGAAATGGTCTGTGGCGTGTATGACAGCAGATGAGCCGCTTTGTCACATTGAAGACTGCAAATTCAAACATGGATTGATTGTGTCCATAGCAGAAGTAAACCAGGGTTCTGATGGCGAGCCCCTCACAGGCTTCAAATGGTTGTCTGTTCTTAACATCAGAGGTGAAAACATGCGTAATTTGAAAGTTCATAATTAATTGGAACAACAGGGTGGCATATGGTCAGCTCTTTTTTCTTTCAATACCTCTTTCCATATGAAAATGTTCAGCTGTTTCCATTGCTCCAGATGAAAAGGTTGTCCTTAAGGTGTCTTCTACCTTTTATAAAGGTCACATAAGCCTTCCAAGAATCTATTAAATGACCTGAAGGTGCCCATGCGTCTTGTTCTATTTGAAAAGGTCCAGTAGGCCCCAGTTCTGCAGGGTCTTCTGCCTGAGTCTGTTTCTTATCGTTTTTTTTTATTTAAGTACAAAACCCCAAGAATCTCTTACTGCTCTAAATTTAATCTTCCATACAAAAAGACCTGGAAGTACTCCTCAAGATACCATACGGTAAACTCAGTTCTGCCAGGGGTCTTCTTCATTATGAGAGTGTCCAGGCAGTCCCAGTTCTGCGGTGTCTTTTTTCCACGTTTAAAAGTCTAGTAGGTCCCATTCCTCTTCATCATTTTTAAATGCTGTCACGCGTGCACATCAGAGGGTTGTCTTCCGGGCTCAGCTGAGGTATGTAATACCTGCCTGAATCGAGAGGGGGCACTACTGCTAAACTCGTTATGTGTTTCTACCTCCATAGCTTCGACCATTTAGGCGGGCCAAGTCTTACAATGGCGAGCATCCCTGGAAGAAGGCGTCTCACTTTGAGTCGAGCCAAAGCAGAGGATGGAACTCCACAAAAAGTCAAGGCCTGCTCGATGCAGGAGCACATTTGAGACAAGAGGAGGCTGCAGGCTATGGTTTCAGTTCTGCTACACTTCTGTGTGTTTGTTTTGTTTTATTGGAAGAATTAAAAGGGGTGACACGGACAGTGTCCTGACATTTCGTCTCTGACCCGGCTTTTATTACCCGTTTAGTGCTCTAAATTACAGGATGCAGTCCATCAGGTGCCTTATTCCATATTAGAAACCCCATTCTGCCAGGGTCTCCTTCCTTACGAAAACGTCCAACAGGCCTCATTCTTTCAGATTTCTTTCCCATATTGGTGGTCCCATTTTTTTCAAGAGTGTTTTCCTTTGTAAAAAACACCACAGTACCTTGCTCCTCCAAATGTCATCTTCTGTATGAAAAAGACCAGCAGACCGATAGATTGTCCTCTGAGTGTCTGCTTCTGCTGGTCCACTTCTTGAAGGAGTTCTCTTCCTCATGAAGCAAAGCAAAACGGCCTCCATCACCAAAGTGCCAAAATCTGGCAGGTCCCATTTCTTCTGGCACCCTTTATATCCCTTTGAAAGAGATCTGTGTGTCATCTCCTTTGTGAAAAAGACCATTAAGTAGTCTTTTGAGGGTCTGCCTCCCTTTTTAGAGGCCAGCCAGGTACAGTGTCCCTTCCAATTCCACAACATTCCAAACAAAAGAAAAGATCAAGCAGGCCCTGCTCCTCCTGGTGACATCTTTCAGATATAAAAAAGAAAAACGCTTTGGTGTGCTTTTCTAGCAGGTGCCGCTTCTCCTCCAACACTCCACCAGGCAGTCTTTTGTGTGAGTAAGCTGTGGAATTTGTTGCTCTGCTGCGGTGTTCTTCTGCATAAATAAACCCTGCGGGGCCCACTGGATTAAATACCGTTTCCTACTTAATTATTCAAGTGGCTGAAGACAGAAATTAAAAAAAAGCGCGTGGATACCTGCGGTGTCTCCCCATCCGGCCTTATTGTGTACTGTAAGTTGTGTGCTGCACACTGTGCTTTACGCAGGGCGCTCTCCAAATCAGTACGTAACTACTCCATAGCTGGGCTGCCTTTTCTCTGCATCTTTTTATCTGACGCCATCCGGCTGTTCACTTTCTCTCCTCGCCTCTGCTGCGCGCGGCCACACCCCTGTGTTTCACATGCACTTGAGATCTTTGTGCTTGTCTGAGCTCTCATTGTGTCACCACTTAATGTGACCGCAGCTCCGTCGTCTCCTTCTGCTGTGTTATGTAATGCTCTGTGCACAGCTGTCGCTCTATCGGGGTCCAGCCTGGCCATTCCCACACGTGAGTGTGCAGTGCAGGTGAGTGCTGTGTTACTACATTCAAGGAGGTTCGTCTTTGCGGAGGCAGGCTGGCCATCTAGCGATACTGATGGAGGAAGGCCACTCATAAAGAGAGGGGCAGAACCTGTAGCCACAGTGCCATGTGATATGTGCCAGGGCTAGGTCCCTTCTTACAGTTACAGCTATAGCCTTGGCCTTTGTGTGTGTCTGTGTCTGCGTGTAGATATATAAATACATAAAATCACGGGTTTGTGATACCCTGACCAGGGTGGATATTATCTTACCCAGCTGAGAAGCAGTGATAAAGGAAAGACGTGGATGGACAGGCATATCGACCGGGTTGGTTAGTAGTAACTTTCTTGGTTGGTAGTCTATTATGAGAGGTGTGTGCTCCCCCAGTACACTGTGTGCCCTCTGGTATGGCGTCTGTTTGGACACCCTCAGGACTGTAAGAGTGTTGTAGTTTTGCCGGACAGCCCTGTTGGGGTTCTCAGATGCCATTAGGGGTAGCTGGTGGGAGCAGGCTCCCCATTACAGAGAGTTTCCGCCAGACCTGGAAGTGCTTCCACATGGCACTCCTGTTAGGGTTTACCTCAACTGGGGGGTCAGAGTCAGGAAGTGGACAAGACTTGCCTGGAGGAGAGTGGAGGTGGAAAAGGAAAGAAAAGGAATTGTGAAAACTGCGTGTGGTTTAATAAATATATCTTTCTTTGAATATTTGACTGTGAGGTATTACTGTATGTTATACTTCTAAAGTTTTTAATGTATATATATATATATATATATATATATATATATATATATATATATATATATACTCTAAAGAGACAGAGAGGATAATGTCCCTATACATCTAAAAGTAAGTTTACAATTATTCATATGGAAAAAGACATGCAGGTTATGCTTATTATAATAGCTTTATTAACTCCAATGAATCTTACAATATCACAGTGGACTTTGGCACTGCAGTCTCATAAGTGCTCAAATTTCCAGCCTCACGTACTCACAACTGCAAACCTACTTTTGCCCAGCCCTATATATATATATATATATATATATATATATATATATAGTTTTACTGTCAAATAATGCAGAGTACACGACACGTGTTTCGCCCTAATTCTGGGCTCATCAGGCGTACACACTCACTGCACCTCCCTCTCGGGGGAACCGAACCTCGGAAGTCAGTGCCAGAGGCGAAGCCTCTAAGGTTGTGCCACGGCGTGTGGTTCGTTCATTTGACAGCATGTAGATTGGGGTAATTACATTCATGCCATTCGTAGTCTGAATCACAATCTGATTGAATGGGTGATTACCTACCAGGTAACGCTTGTGGTTGGTCTGCAAGTCGGCAAACATCTGCCACGGTGCCCTCTTAAGTTGCGAGAGGGGGGTGCAGTGAGTGTGTACGCCTGATGAGCCCAGAATTAGGGCGAAACATGTGTCGCATACTCTTTGCATTATTTGACAGTAGTCTATTTCAACCATTCTATGATCTGCTTCTCGCAACTGAAAGAGGGCACCGTGGCAGATGTTAGCCGACTTGCTGACCAACCACAAGCGTTACCTGGTAGGTAACCACCCATACAATCAGATTGTGATTCAGACTACGAATGCCATGAATATATATATATATATATACTGTTTTTGTGCCCGTGTATGTGTCTATATGTATATGTTGTCTCAGGAGAGACGCCTGGAAGGACCGGGAGGTGGTCTATACGTCCCCCGAGCCACGATGGGGCAACCGCCCTGGATGTTGAGGGGACCACGGGGAAGGAGCAAGGAGGCTCAAACCTACTGGGGCCTGTGGCCACCACCAGGGGGCGCGCCAAGCGTCGTGGACCCCGGGAGATCGACACTTCCGCCACACCTGTGAAAGTGGAGGAAAGACCTTCCAGGAACACCCGGAGTGCTTCTAGGTGCAATGGCAGCACTTCCACCACACCAGGAAGTGCTGCCGGAAGAGTATCATCAGGCACCAGGAGCACATCCAGGTGGAAATAAAAGGTGCCGCCTTACTCCAACCAGAGAGCTAGAGTCGGGAGCAGGATGAAGCTCCCGTGAGGAGAGGAAAGGCGGCCCACGGACATTTGAGAGAAAGGCTTATGTTAAGGGTGATTGGTGCGGGAGCACTGTGTGTTGTGTGGACTTTATTTGTGTATATAAACGTGTGTTTTGTAAAGTACTGGTGTTAGTCTGATGGTGTTCGGACGCGTGCTCACAATGTGTAGATAGATTGATCGATAGATAGATAGACAGACAGAGCAAATACATTTTATTTATAAAGCGCATTTAAAACAATATATGTGTTGGCCAAAATACAATACAAATAAGATATGAAAGGCAAGGAAAGTGACAACAAAGTTACAAACCATAAAATCATTATCACAAACTCATAATAACATAAAGCAAAGATCAACTTAAAAACATGCATCTAAATAGACTTGAAAGTTAATGGAAAAAATGTGTTTTTTGAATCTTCATTTAAAAAGAGTAATGGAAGTAGCAGATCTATCTATCTATCTATCTATCTATCTATCTATCTATCTATCTATCTATCTATCTATCTATCTATCTATCTATCTATCTATCTATATTGTATGTATGTATATGCATCGTATGTATATGCATCATTACAGTGCTCTCAGATTTTTAATGAAGTGTTCTATGTAACAATAATTGGTATGGAAAAATCTAAATTCTCTGCAAGTTTACAATCTTCTTGGCGTGTGTTTGCTCTTTCTTTGTATCCTTGTGGACTGTCTCTCTGAGAGCCCTGTGGATTCATTCATCTGAAAGACGTGTTTTAGATTAATGGATGAGTCTAAAGAGGCTCGATGCATGCCCTGTAACGATCGGGGGTCCTGTTTGTGGCTGGTAACTGCCAATACTTGGAGTGCAGTGTGGTGTGGGCCTCTGTGATGTGGTGTAGTGTAGTGCAGAATCCTGAAGTGTTACAATCCTACGTTTTAATGTCTTCTGCAGTGTTGCAGTCGGCTGGATTGTAGTAGACAGTGGTATAGTAGGGCTTAGTGAAGAATTCACTAGTACCAAGGTAACATTTTGCAGTGTCTCGTGATCTGCTGTAATGTGTAGCAGTGCAGCACGCTGTAATGTGGTGTATTGCTGCACACTTTAGATCCCGCAGGATCACAGGTCTTCTTTCCAGCCAGTCTTTAAATGAGTAACCAGCTAGTGTGAACCTGATAAGAGTTTCATGCTCTTAACAGTCTTTTAAGTACTGCACTTAAAGTTTTTCCAAACGATGTCAAACCTATGGCCAGAAAAGGCACCTCAAAGTGTAGAACAGAAACGTGTTTGGTCCTGGGTATGCCAGTTAGTAACTTGCTCAGTAGAGGGAATAAAATTCCAAATGAACTCGCACCCAATAGTGAAAAAGCAAATGAAAAGGAAAACTACCAATGCTACTTTACGACTTCAGTCTGTTACAGTGCGTGCTGTTCTGCAATATGAAGTTCTGTTTGCTCTGATCTGCTGTTTATGAACTCTCAGGTATTTTTGTTTTGAATCAAAAATAATATAAGCTTTATCTGTATTGTAATGTGTAATTTGTCCTGGCCCAGACTTTACTGTCATTATTTTTGTATTGAAATGTTCATGGCCACCAGTAGATGGAGTACGGATGTGATGTTTGGGCAGATGAGATTTGGAGCGGCCAGGAGAAGGACCCGATATCAAAATGGGTCAAAGAAAGCCATGCATCAAGGCCAAAACAAAGAGCAAGGAACAGAGTTAAGGACGTAAACACAAACAAATGAAACACAAAGATTTTAAGCAAGCAATAGAAAAGATTGGTCTGGAAGAGTTTTTCCATCTGTTATATCTGATGTTCTTTCTTGGTCGTACTGGAAACACCATGTTTTGTCCCCAGCAGTGACCCTGTTAAACACGAGCTCACTTGGAAAAAAGGTCAGTTACAACTGCAAGCCACCGCTAGTTGTTCATCTCTCAGGAGTTGAGGGACACAGGCAACACCACTTGGCCATCCAGGGAATTAAATTATATCTACATTGTAAGAGGTGACTGGGCAGGCAGGCAACATGGAGAAGCCAAGTGAGGTTTGGGTACCACTGTGGTAACCCCCTTTAGTTATTAACTCAAAAGACAGCTCAAACAAAAATGTTCTTTCTTAATGGCAAATGTTGTGGTTGCTAGTAGGAACTTCTGTACTCTGTGGTAGTCAGTATAGCATCTGACGCCACCTTCTGGTAAGGGGCTCGCTGTAAGTGGTGGAGACCAGAAGGGGCGTAGTTGTTCTCCACCAATAGAGTGAAGTTGTTCTCAGGTGGTGGGGCGGAGTTGTTCTCCACCAGTAGGCCAGAGTTGTTCTCAGGTGGTGGGGCAGTGATAGTCATCCCTCTGGGGGACTTTTTCTTGGCTGCAGAGGAGAAAGGAGAAGATAATGTTAACATCAGCTCTCTCCTTCATTCCAGGGTGGTATTGTTTACCTCATCAGAGTGAGGAAGGTGGAGAAGTAGGTTTCTTATAATAAGTCAGATATCACCAAGAGGTTCGTTTTTAGAAGAGTGTCATTAAGCATTGTTAAAAAAGGGAGGGTGTTTTTTTTTTTTTTTTGTTTTTTTTCCAACTTAAACTAACTCAACCCCCTGGTACCTCAGGCTTGCTTTGATTGCAAGCCCCCCATAACCTCAGTAGCTTTGACTCAAGCAATGAGTGTTGAAAGAATCTCCCATTTCTACTTTGCTCCAACCAGACTCCCTTGTTAAAGATGGGAAGCATTCTGGGAGTACGTCCAACGTGTGGTTACATAACCAGATAGCAGCTCCAAGTCAGCCAGGAGCCCATAAGAAGTGGCAAGCTCTTTGTCAGGAGCTTCCTCCAGTGACCCCGAGAACTTTGCTCCTGGGTCAGCCCATAAGAACTCCGTATCCCATGAACACTTGCAGGAGTTTAGGCAGGTGCTGCCATCTGCTGTCTTGGGGAACTGGGAAATAACATTTGATCTCCCTACTAGAGTCGATGCAATCCAGTTGTGTTTCTTTTCCTATAGCGCACTTCACAGTGATGTAACGAGTTCACAGGTAGATGCAAACTTTTTAGATTACTAATTCAATGATGAGTGCACAGAAAGACACAGAGTTTTTGAACTGTCAAGGAGAGGAAAACATTCTGCAGCATCCTTCTAAAACTCTTTTCTTCCTGCCATCCCATCCATGGCACTTCAGTCCACAAGCCTGCAATCTCATGCGTTATTTATAAAGAGAAAAAAGAAATAATAATATTTTAAAAAGCATGAAAGAAACCTCCTTGGATCATTTCCGATTAATCCTATAAGTCACCTTTCTGATGTCGTGACCCACCCTTTCCCATATAATTCCCCCTGGGTGAGTTTAGCGCAGTTATAAGAGCTGGGTTTTGTGGGGTGTTTCATGACCCACTGCCGTTATAAACAGTAGCAACTTGTGACCCGCAGGTGGCAGCCCGTGACAGTAATGGTGGTAACAGAGAAAAGGAAATTCAAAAAGTCAAGGAAGCCGAATGCTGGAGAAACTAAACCTCTCGGGAGCCACAGTGTTCAGTTGTGAAAGGTGCCATATACAGTACATAAAATTTATCATCAATTATTATTATCATTATCCCCCAATAGTTGAACAATAAAAAGTTTTGTTAACATTGGCCATACAGCTCCCCTGCCCCTCTTTACAATTCTGCATTATGTTTTGTAGTCACTTTCTGGAGGTGTGATGAGGCTGCAGTTTCATTCTAGCGTTAATGTAGCAATTACAGTACCAGAATTGGGGCGTCCATACCTTAAAGCCACTTACTGGATTAATCCGATAGTCAATGGCCAATCACAAGACAAACATTAATAGCATTATAGGTCAAGGAATTAGCAGACAAACCTGATTTGCTACAGGGGGCACTGCATTATGGTCTTGTCTCACACTGCACAGACTAGTCTGGAGTAGGCGGAAGTCATTTTAATTACATTGTGGTGTAGCGGAATGTGCTGAAGTTGAATAGAATGGAGTCGGCTTTAGCGCTTTAAAGCAGATTGTCACGAAGTGCACTGCCAAGTAGTAAATAATGCTGTATAAATAATTACGAAAAGTACATGGAGAGGATGCAGGGCAGTTAAACTGAAAAGAGTGTAAAAATACACAACACAGCTAACACTTTAGTCAAGCGCTTCAGGTCCGTTTGTTCTCACTGTCACCAAGTACACAGTCACTGATTCCTGCATCTCATGGCTCTGCCTTTCAGATACCCGTTGTAAAAGTGTGAATGTTGACTTTCCATTTACCTTTGAGCTTTGAAGCAATAAAGCCCACCAAGCAGATATGGCAGATTACAATTTAGGGCAGTGAGGATAAAGCAATAAAAAATGATAAGTATGCTGGTTCATTACCTAACCTGGAGACACCCTTTGACCCTTAGCAAGTCGCTTTAGCTACCAATACCCATGTTGGAAAAATAATTCAGGCATCCTTCTGGATTGGTCCTTGGGGTTATGGTGGGAAATTGGCAGTTCAAAAAGCTGTGAAAGGATAGAATTGCTTAGAAAATGACAGAAAAGGGTTGCTAGGAGAAATTCCACAGGTAAAATAAAGTAAGACGATTTTAGAAGCATCTGCTAAAGTAGAACAAAGTCAAAGAGAAAGTCACCAGGAGGGTGCTGACCAGATCTGAGAATTCCCTTCCCAGCGTCATGAACTTGGAGTCTCAAAGCATTGAAGTTCCAAATCACATCCAATAATGCACAGTAGAGGGGGATATCACAGATAAATCCTAGATAGATAGATAGATAGATAGATAGATAGATAGATAGATAGATAGATAGATAGATAGATAGATAGATAGATAGATAGATAGATAGATAGATAGATAGATAGATAGATAGATAGATAGATAGATAGATAGATAGATAGATAGATAGGGCACTATATATGATAGTTAGAAGTTAGGGACCTTTTATAACCTGAACAGGGATCATTTGTAAGTCAGAGGGATCATTTGTAACCTGATAGGGATCTTTTGTAACCTGGTGGGGACAATTTGTAACTTCCTGTCTACAGAAAAATGGTCAGAATAAGAAAGTGAAGCAGGTTTTTATTGCTAAAAAAGAAACATATAAAAGATTCCCATTAGGCATTGATTAGACAGACAGACAGACAGACAGACAGACAGACAGACAGACAGACAGACAGACAGACAGACAGATAGATAGATAGATAGATAGATAGATAGATAGATAGATAGATAGATAGATAGATAACAAATGAATGGGAAATTTGGCTTTTTACTTAAGCTCTTTAAATAAATCGATAGATAAATACACACACACACACACACCAGAGTGACTTGGCAGTCCCAATTCCAGTGGTGCACTACACAGACGAATTGCTGTTGGTGTAAAGAACTCCCTGTGCGCTCATTGACACACTCCTGCTGAATGTCCTCAGTGTTAGCATCGTTCATAATGGAACTCAGTTTTTCTTCTTTAGTTCTCTCCTTCGCTATGACCTCCAGGTTGTCCAGAGTGCATGCTATAGCTGAGCTTGTGCTTTTCGTTAGCTTGCTGACTCGGTGGGCCTCTCTTGCAGTGATGTTCCCATCCCAGCACAGCACACTGGCCATCACAGAGTAGTGTAGGCACAGAATCTTTATAAAATGAAAGGCTTTATTTCACAAAAAGTTTTGTAAATACATGAAGCTTCGTAGAGTACAAAAGGGAAAAAAGAGTTGCCAACAGGGGCAATCCAAGGTGGGCAAGTCCCAAAACAGAAATCTAAGCCAAGATCAAAAAATAAACAGAGTAAACAGGTCGAAAATCTAGAAATTTATATAAAGCACAGAAAAAGGCTGAAGAGCTCACGAACCCCAGATCGGCTTCATATTGAACCACCAGGAACTGCAGAGGACCCTCCAGATTTGTAGGGTGCGGAGGGCCGTGACTGGCGGAGATTGGCAGCTCGCCACACCTCTTAGGGTGCCACCAACAACACGCATGGAACATAACACAGGCAACTTGCACACATAAACAAAAGCAACAATAAAGAATGATGCACATAAACATAAATTGAAGAACTTAAAATATATTGAATATAAAAGACACAAACATAAATTTGAACCCCAGCCAGGGGAAGAACCCCCATCTGAGACATGACACCCAAACTCTAAAGGTCCACCGGCTTGAAGTTGGCTTTTAAATTGTACTAAATACTTGGATGCGTGGCGGTTGCCAGTGACAAAGCTGCAGGGGACGTCAGAAATTCTTTCAGTCCCAATAAACCGTGCAGTGGCAGTGGATACTCCGTAGTCAAGCTACTGAACTGGTCCGATTCTTTATTTAAGTAATTGATATTTCACTCTGTTATGCTATCTGTTACTCAAGTGTGATATGGCTCTGTCTTTCAGACATTTACCTTCCTTCACTGATTGACCATATTGGAGAAGCCCAATGTGTGATGGAGGGTGGACAGACAGACACACTCACACACACACAAACACACCTGTCAATGGCCCTTGGAAAGATTATTTATTAGCTCTTTTGTGATGGAGACCCACAATGTGTCCCGTTGTCAGCCTTGGAGGGCACTCAGTGGAATTCTCCCCTCAGGGAAGTCACCATCTTCATGAGCTCTCGTCACCCTGCTGTCCTTTTCTGCCTTCCTCTGTAAGGACTCTTTAAAGTATCCACTTGGTGACCCAAACTCTTTAAGGTCTATTAGAGAGGTCTTCAGGCCTAGTGTCTTCCAGTTCCAGTCCAAGTAGTGTGGCAGAGAGTGGGATTTTAGGGCCCTGCAAAATTTGACTTGATGTTATTTTAGAAGAGTTGGTGAGCTTTGCTGGGCTGAATGGCCTGTTCTTGTCAAAACCATTGTAATGTTCTAATGTTCTAACAGCCTAGATTTAATGCAGAACGTCTACACTAGAAGCTCCTATCCTTTGTTTCATTTCAGTACCAGTATGAGTTAGAGAGCCACACTGGGCACAGTCATGCCACTGTCTGACTACTTGTAGGCTCATCGAGTGTTGTTGTCACCTGAGTAATGGCCGTAGAGGCTTCTGGTGGCTGTTTGGTGTTCTCTTATGCACATGTTGATATCAGAGGGGGTTTATCGCTCAGACTGGCACTGACTATTATCACACCTTTTAGGAGGCCCTTTACCACTCGAGCGGCCTACACCTTGTGATTTTCAGACATTTGTTTGTTGTTGTATAGGCGGGGTGGCACGGTGGTAGTTAGGAGACCTGGGTTCGCTTCCCTGGTCCTCCCTGCGTGGAGTTTGCATGTTCTCCCCGTGTCTGCATGGGTTTCCTCCCACAGTCCATAGACATGCAGGTTAGGTGCATTGGCGATTCTAAATTGTCCCTAGTGTGTGCTTGGTGTATGGGTGTGCCGTGCGGTGGGTTGGCGCCCTGCCCGGGGTTTGTTCCTGCCTTGCGCCCTGTGTTGGCTGAGATTGGCTCCAGCAGACCCCCGTGACCCTGTACTTACAATAAAAGCAGGTTGGATAATGGATGGATGGATGTAGGCAGGATAACTACAGTTAAGCACCAGGAAGTGATGCGGGTGCTTAGCAGAAGTTCTGATGGTGACTCTGTGGTCTTCTGTCACAAAGTTCTATATTATTGTCATATTGTCTTCTTTCTTATCTGACAGATTACTCTTTGAAGAGAGGGGCAGATTTAACTGCAGCAGCTCTTGAATGTGTAGTCTGCACATTTACGCCATCCCTCCAATTCAAATTACTTCCTCTTTTTTCACAGAGCTAAGAGACCAAGAACTTTCTTCCTACCCCAGAGTGTGAGGAGGCCAGCAGCTGCTCAAGAGTGGTCAAGCATCCAGGAGGTGGTCAGCCCATGGGCCCGGACCTTCGCAAGGATGCGGTGAAGCACAAAAGAAGGGGCATCATCGAGCTTCTAACATGCTGACTCAGAGCCAGGCACTTCCACAGACACACTGCTGAGCCGTGAGGCAGCATTGGAAGGGAGGGGTGGCCTCGTCAGGATCTCCAGCATTCCAAAATGCGGCCATGGACGGGCTCCTGGCGCTGGATTATGCTCATTTTGTTGGCCTGGGGGACTCTGTTGTTCTACATTGGAGGCCACCTGGTCAGAGACAATGACCATCCAGACCGCTCCAGCCGAGAACTGTCTAAAATCCTGGCCAAGCTGGAGCGTCTTAAACAGCAGAATGAGGATCTCCGCAGGATGGCTGAATCTTTGAGGTACAGTACAAATGGCTGGCTTGGGTCAACATTCTGGGCTAGTGGGGGCTTTGGGTGCTGGGGGGGTTTGGTGACGCCATGAATGCTGCGCCATTAGCCAAGCTCTCCAAGTCACACCAAATGGAACGTGAACATTAGTTTCAGCTGACGTGGTCATATGTTAGTGAGGCCATTTCCAAATGTTAAAGGTTCAGATATAAACTAGCAGAAAAATGCAGGGCCTGAAATGGGCACTACTCCGCTAATCCAAGAGTTCCTGTTGGATTAGTAATTTTGGCAGTGTTAACAACTTAATCTCCTGATAACAGTTTTCACTGTGACAGCTTTCGATGAAAGCTCGGTAAAAATCCCAAAGCTGTCACTAGTGTAGGCCTTATGGGGGTAGGTGGGTGGCACCACGTGGTTTACATCAGCAGGTACTTGCAGGACATAGCGTAAATCTAGCAGTTTGCTAAGATGAGTAGCTCAACTCTCTCAGCTCTAACACGACAGTCCGACTCTGGATATTCTCCGGCTCCTGCTGTTAACTCCTCAGCTGTTATACTCAGTTCTTACGTCTGAAGTTTCTCTCAAAAGCCCTCAACTTTTCTATCCTTACAGATGTTTCCAGTATAACTTGGAGCCTTCATGTAATTTATGTTTCCAGTATAACTTGGAGCCTTCATGTAATTTAGTCTTTAAATAAGGTCTGCACTGTTCTAGAAACACTGCAGGGTCATTTTGAGACTTGCTGGGGGACCAGTTTTCAAAATTCACACCAAAGGCAGGACAAGAAAATAACAATAAGCAACAAGCAGGTGAATGTTGTTTAAATATGTCGTCATGAATCACATTGAATGAAAGTGCGATTGCAGCAGCTCTAGTGCCCAAAGGTTAGCTTGTAAGATGTAATCCTTATATATTTTCTATGGATGCTTGTTTGTGACAAAACGTTTTATTACTAGCGAAACATGGGCACCTCCAGTCACCTGCCTTTCTCTGTCTTTGTCGTTCATTCTTTATTTATCCCACACTTGGTGCACAGCAGATGCTGTTGCTCTTCTTCTTTTGTATCTGGGTTGTTACTTCATTGTGTATCCTGGACTTTGTCTTGAATGCCTATAAGAAGTCGTGTTTGTCTGCTGCTGAATTGTCATCTGCAATTTGCCTGATGCTCAGTAGATGTCACTGCTGTTGTTTTTCTTTGTGAAATTATGTTAGTTATATCCAGTTCTTGAAATGGTAATATATTATTTGTGATACTGCCTGCTTTGTGTGGCTTCTTTTTCTTACTCACGATGCGTTATAACTTGTACACAATTTCTTAATAGAGTTCAGAGTTTCAATCGTGTTGTTATACATACATTACATCGTAGACCAGGCTGCCTCGCAGTAAGGAGACCTGGGTTCGCTTCCTGGGTCCCCCCCTGCATGGAGTTTGCATGTTCTCCCCGTGTCTGCGTGGGTTTCCTCCCACAGTCCAAGGACATGCAGTTTAGGTGCATTGGCAATTCTAAATTGTCCCTAGTGCGTGCTTGGTATGTGGGTGGGTGTGTGTGTGCACCCTGCCCGGGGATTTGTTCCTGCCTTGCGCCCTGTGTTGGCTGGGATTGGCTCCGGCAGACCCCGTGACCCTGTGTTAGGATATAGCGGGTTGGATAATGGATGGATGGATGGACATTGTAGACCAGGTCGATAGGAGGGGTGGAGTCTCCTTTGACATTTCAAGCATGTAGATATACGTATGTTATATTGAAGAGCATTTAATGCTGATATGCAACTGTTATTTAGTCACTAAAACAGAATAAAGTCGGCATGCCATATAGCCCTCTTCAAGCTCTGGTTTTATCGCTTGGTTTTATGATCACTTTCTCGTAAACAGACAATGACAGCTCACTTTGCTGTTCTTTATGGAGTTTTGATGAAGGTAGATGATCAGTAAACACCATGCTTACACTTGAGAATCAACTCTGCACACATCTTCCTATCATTGTGTTCCCCATCCCATTTTGTCATTGGCCTCTGTGATTTGCTTGTCATTCAGAAGATGTCACTGTTTTTTTTTTCTTTTTTTATCCTTCCCACCATGCCACTTCGTTTGCCATACACTTTGACATAATAAACCCACAAGTGCAGGTCAGTTTCGGAGGTTCCCGCCACCTTTCATTTTTGCCAATTCCAATACGTATCAGGTCATAAGATTTCCATCAAGACCGAGATTAGGGTTTTAACCCCAGTATGTTTCAAGTAATTGTGTGACAGACCTTAGAAGTGTATATATACAGATGTAATCATTACATTCCAATAAGTCAAAATTATATTTTAGGGCTCTAAAACATCATTTTCACTAGTCAGAACTTGAATGTAAGTTAGCTGCGGTATACTTTTGAGTAGTCATAATGAGAATTACAGATACAGTGGAACCTCGGTTTGCGAGTAACTTGGTTTACGAGTGTTTTGTAAGACGAGCAAAAAATTTTAATAAATTTTGACTTGATAAACGAGCGAGGTCTTGCAGTACGAGTAGTTTGTCTGCTGAGCGTCATGTGATCACAACTGAGCTGATGGTTCTTCTCTCTCTCTCACTGCGGGATTGTGGGCAATCGTCTCCTATTCTCCGTCTGAGTCAGCGTGCCTCACTCATATAGTCACATCCGTACGAGCGTATACTGTTTACTACAGCATTAGCATTGTGACTGTGTGTGCGTGTGTGTGTGTGTGTGTGTGTGCTCGCTCACGTGTGTGTGTGTATGTGTGTGTGCATGCTCGCGCTCACGTGTGTGTGTGTGTGTGTGTGTGTGCGTGTGTCTTGCACCCTAAAACACAAAGCTGAGTCTCAGTACTTTAGCAACACCAGCTTTATTCAGCTTGAAACAGCAACAGCGCGGTTATTTATTGTAGTGGGATCTGCCGCTCTCCTATACACAGACACAGCAGTCAGGCAGGGCCGTGCGCATTTATAATGTTAATCGTTCCTTGTATCACCCATCGACGGCAGGCACTTATGGCATGTCCACGATCTTTTCAGATTCGCTTTTATGGCGAACTGCTACAGCGCTGGGTGCCTGCGTTTGCTTTGGGACGCTCTTCCGTGTTTCGTCCTGTTGGGTGAAATCCCACAAGAGTTTAGAAACTCACTCACACCAGCCATGATTCTTTTCAAAGGTAAAGTGCAGGTTAATTTGTTTTATGTATTTTTACTTTATATTTTGTATTAATCATTTTTATATGAATAGTTTTGGGTTGTGGAACAAATCATCTGAGTTTCCATTATTTCTTATGGGGAAATTCACTTTGATATACGAGTGCTTTGGACTGCGAGCACGTTTCCGGAACGAATTATGCTCGCAAACTGAGGTTCCACTGTTTTGTATTGGCAAAATATACAGAATTTGCCCCTTCCTCATTTCCTCTGTATTGAAGATTTTTGACATAATGTTTTCTCACCAAAACTGAATATTAAGTAAAGTCTGATGGTAAAATAGAGCAATATTTATAACCAGCAAAGCAAACGTAATAATGTTAAGTATTGTTAGTGCCATAAATGAAACAAATAGAATGTGGCAGTCCACATCATGCCAGATGTTCATTGTCAAAGGCAGCACTTGATGTTGTAGTTGAAGTCTCAGCAGTAACTTGAACCGTTCTCAGTGACTTCTCTCTCTCTGTCTGGCTCTTTCTCTTTCAGAACATCTCTCTTTTCTCTCTGGTCAGCTCATCATCTGTACACTTAGTGGCCCTGTTCCATTTCTCTGGACTCATAAATCTAAAACTTGTCTTTCTGGGTTGAGGACAGGTGTTCCTGCATCTCTGTTGATAGAAAAGCTGGCTTTCTCCTTTCATTCTGAAGTTCATAGATCAAAGTGTGTAAATCACATCATAGGCGACAGCTTCACACACAGAAGAGGCCCATCTCAAAACAGTCAGAAGTGCGTCCAGAGACAGGGGCTGTACAGTATGTCAGGCCATAAACTGACAGCAGAGCCGCTACCTTCTTTTAACAGTCAGTTCCAAGTCATTCTTTAAAGACATTGTGCAGATGATTATCACAAAATGGCAGATGTTACAAAAACACGAAAACAAACAAACAGCATTTCTCTTCATTCCTCAATACCGTAATGGTAACTAAATGGTAACTTTTTTTTTTTAACTTTTGTACTTTGTTGAATGAACAATGTCATCCGGTACTGTGTGCCAATGTAATTGTCCCTTTGGTGATGGATGGCAGGTCTGAGCTGACATCCCAGCTGAATAAACCCGCGTATCTTACCTGGCAGGGAGGCCGATATAGTAGATGGAGTCTGTGGTCTGCCTCCCCGACACACTGGACAGCAGCATTCCTGGGCCAGTGTGCCCATTCATGTATCTGCTGTGCATCTTGGGTGTGGCGGACCTGCTGGGGAAGGCTGTCTCTACTTTCAGGGGCTTCCACCTGACCTGGGAGTGCTGCTTCCTGGACACTGCAAGTATTCCAAAAAGGGGACCACCTCTGTCCTCCCAAGAGTCGGAGTCTGAAGGAGGTGGATGAGACTGCATGGGAGGTGAAGACGGAGAAACGTATTGCTTGTTGTGTGGTCTTGAAGGAAAGAAACTGAAACCCTGTGTAGATGTGTCTGGGGGTGTACAGGTCACAGCTGATATTTTAATAACTGGTTGCACCATCCTTGGTGCTGGAATGACTAAACCAAGCTCTTTCTTTAATTCACCCTCAATTTTAGTAGTCACTGTGAAGGAGTTTTAGCACAGTCCTGGCAGAACTGCTTTAATTCTCAAACATCGCTAGGTTTTTTAGGCACTGTATGAACTGGTCATTTCAAGTCCAGTCACATCGTCTCTGTTGGATTTTGGTCTGCCGAGTCCAAAACTTTTTTTTCGCATTTCTTTTCAGCCGTTCTGCTGTGCAGTTGCCTTTTTGTTCTTAATGACCATCTTGCTGCAGTACCTAACAGCACTTTAGCTTCAGCTCACAGACAAATGATTGGAAGTTTCTGGTACTCAGCAGAATTCATCGTTCCTTTGGTTATGGCAGGTCCTGAGGCAGCAATGCATTCCGCACCACCACACTACCCACCTTGTGTTATTACTGTGTTTGCATTGTGCCTGATGTAATGAGACCAGTGACATCTGTCTCATCTGTCCATAACACATTCTACTGAAAAGGCTCAGGGCTTCCTAGTGAATGAGAGAGGAGCCTTTATGTTCTTGTTGAGTCAACAGTGCCTTGTTGTTCTCCAATGAAGCCCACTTTCCTGTCTTTCTGATTGTGAAGGTCGGCCTTGCTGAGGCTAAAGAAGTCTGCAGCTCTTTGAGTCTTTTTGGACCAGTTGGGACTTACAGGATGATTTTATGCCGGGTAGTTTTTTTTGTTTTTTTTTTTTTGGCCGTCCACTCCTGAGGAGTTCCTATACCGTTCCAAGGTCCTCCATTTGGACATGATGGCTTTCTTTGTGGTTCCCATAGCTCTAGAAATGGATTTGTGGCCCCTTTCCAAAGTTCTGATTTTTCTGATTTTTTTTAGGATTGTCCAGTATGACTGGTAAGGGGAGAGAGTTAGCAAATTTGATGAAGAGAAGGAAGGCTAAAATATATTTTGCGTGCAAGAGACTAAATGGAATGGGAGTAAGGCTAGATGGATCTGAAGTGGATTCAAATTGTTCTTTCATGGTGTGGATAGGAGGAGAAATGGAGTAGGGGTTATTCTGAAGGAACAGTATGTCAAGAGTGTTTTGGAGGTGAAAAGAGTGTCAGGCAGAGTAATAATTATGAAGGTGGAAATTGGAGGTGTGATGATGAATGTTGTTAGTGCATATGCCCCACAAGCTGGGTGTGCAATGGATGAGAAAGAAGATTTTTGGAGTGAGTTGGATGAAGTGATGAACAGTGTACCCAAGGGACAGAAAGTGGTGATTGGAGTGGATTTCAATGGACATGTTGGTGAAGGAAACAGGGAAGACAAGGAGGTGATGAGTAGGTATGGTGTCAAGGAGAGGAATGAAGAAGGTCAGAGGATAGTGGATTTTGCCAAAAGGATGGACATGGCTGTGGTGAATACGTATTTTAAGAAGAGGGAGGAACATAGAGTTATGAGTAGTGGCAGGGGAAAGTGTAGTTAAGCAGCATAGGATGGTGGTCTGTAGGATGACACTGGAGATCAAGAAGAGGAAGAGAGTGAGGGTAGAGCCAAGGATCAAATGGTGGAAGTTGAAAAAGGAAGACTGCAAGGTTGAGTTTAGGGAGGAGGTGAGACAGGCACTGGGTGATAGTGAAGAATTACCAGACAGCTGGGAAACTACAGCAGATATAGTAAGGGTGACAGCAAGAAGGGTGCTTGGCGTGACATGTGGACAGAGGAAGGAGGAAAAGGAAACCTGGTGGTGGAAATGGGAAGTACAGGAAAGTATACAGAGGAAGAGGATGATAAAGAAGAAGTGGGATAGTCAGAGAGTTGCAGAAAGTAGACAAGAGTACAAGGAGATAAGGCGCAAGGTGAAGAGAAAGGTGGTGAAAGCTAAAGAAAAGGCGTATGATGAGTTGTATGAGAGGTTGGACACTAAGGAGGGAGAAAAGGACCTGTACAGATTGGCAAGACAGAGGGGCCGAGCTGAGAAAGATGGCAGCAGGTTAGGGTGATAAAGGATAAAGATGGAAACGTACTCACAAGTGAGGAGCGTGTGTTGAGCAGATGGAAAGAGTACTTTGAGAGGCTGATGAATGAAGAGAACGAGAGAGAGAAGAGGTTGGATGATGTGGAGATAGTGAATCGGGAAGTACAACGGATTAGCAAGGAGGAAGTAAGGACAGCTATGAAGAGGATAAAGAATGGAAAGGCCGTTGGTCCAGATGATATACCTATGGAAGCATGGAGGTGTTTAAGAGAGATGACAGTGGAGTTTTTAACCAGATTGTTTAATGGAATCTTAGAAAGTGAGAGGATGCCTGAGGAGTGGAGAAGAAGTGTACTGGTGCTGATATTTAAGAATAAGGGGGATGTGCAGGATTGCAGTAACTACAGGAGAATAAAATTGATGAGCCACAGAATGAAGTTATGGGAAAGAGTAGTGTAAGCTCAGTTAAGAAGTGAGGTGATGATTAGTGAGCAGCACTATGGTTTCATGCCAGAAAGAGCACCACAGATGTGATGTTTGCTCTGAAGATGTTGATGGAGAAGTTTAAAGAAGGCCAGAAGGAGTTGCATTGCGTCTTTGTGGACCTGGAGAAAGCATATGACAGGGTGCCTCGAGAGGAGCTGTGGTATTGTATGAGGAAGTCGGGAGTGGCAGAGAAGTACGTAAGAGTGGTACAGGATATGTACGAGAGAAGTGTGACTGTGGTGAGGTCTGCAGTAGGAGTGACGGATGCATTCAAGATGGAGGTGGGATTACATTAGGGATCGGCTCTGAGCTCTTTCTTATTTGCAATTGTGATGGACAGGTTGACAGACGAGATTAGACATGAGTCCCAGTGGACTATGATATTTGCTGATGACATTGTGATCTGTAGTGATAGTTGGGAGCAGGTTGAGGAGACCCTGGAGAGGTGGAGATATGCTCTAGAGAGGAGAGGAATGAAGGTCAGTAGGAACAAGACAGAATACATGTCTGTGAATGAGAGGGAGGTCAGTGGAATGGTGAGGATTCAGGGAGTACAGATGGTGAAGGTGGATGAGTTTAAATACTTGGGATCAACAGTACAGAGTAATGGGGATTATGGAAGAGAGGTGAAAAAGAGAGTGCAGACAGGGTGGAATGGGTGGAGAAGAGTGTCAGGAGTAATTTGTGACAGACGGATATCAGCAAGAGTGAAAGGGAAGGTCTACAAGACGGTAGTGAGACCAGCTATGTTATATGGGTTGGAGATGGTGGCACTGACCAGAAAGCAGGAGACAGAGCTGGAGGTAGAAGAGTTAAAGATGCTAAGATTTGCACTGGGTGTGACAAGGATGGACAGGATTAGAAATGAGGACATTAGAGAGTCAGCTCAAGTTGGACGGTTGGGAGACAAAGTCAGAGAGGCTGAGATTGCGTTGGTTTGGACATGTGCAGAGGAGAGATGCTGGGTATATTGGGAGAAGGATGCTAAGGATAGAGCTGCCAGGGAAGAGGAAAAGAGGAAGGCCTGAGAGAAGGTTTATAGATGTGGTGAGAGAGGACATGCAGGTGATGGGTGTAACAGAACACAATGCAGAGGACATAAAGATATGGAAGAAGATGATCCGCTGTGGCAACCCCTAATGGGAGCAGCTTAAAGAGGAAGAAGAATATCAACTGAGACACTAAAGTGTGTTCTTTTTCAAACCTTTGTGCTGGAAGCTTGACGCAGGACTATCTGTGTTCAAACAACCAGCACTAATTCTCTTCTAAATTGGGTTGATTTAAGTAGGGGACATTTAGTTTTTCACACACTGCTGCTGCTTACCTTTGTTAACTTGCATAGCTTTGTTCATTAAGTAAATTAAAATACATAAAAAAACAAAAACCTGTGCTCTTTGTTCTCTCAGGTGCGCTATTCTTTCATTAGATTGCGGTTCCCGACCTGTGAACATTCACAGTCAACAGGGCTCGACTTCTATGAGGCTTTCAGTTTCGGATGTCTAATTACATTTTGTGTTCTAGAAATCTGAATCCGCGATATCTCTAATTACATTTTGACAAGTGAAATTCAAAGAGCAGATATCTGTAATTTCCACTAATTAAAATTAAAATTACAGATACGGTCAATTACATTATCACTTGTTAAAATAGCATTTTAGATATCAAAAAAGTACATTGAAGATATCTTTAATTCAACCACATTAAGCGTATCTGTAATTGTAGTCTCAATTAGTCAAAATAGAATCGTTTATATCTCATGTTGAAAGATCTGTAGAAGTCAATGGGAAATGTCAGTCAGTTTTCATTAGTCAAAAATCTAATTACAGATATCAAAACTAGGAATTCGCCTGAGACGCTAAATGTTAAGTTGGCTTGTCAGAGACGTGCCTGTGCGGCTTCATCTTTAAAGTTATTCCCTTTTAGGAAGCAGGTCCAGATTTTATTAGTTAAATCTAAGCCCAGCTCCACTATCTGTGCTGCCGACTATAAATGCCAGTGCTTCACTCACCTTGATGTTTGTCTGACGTGTATTACACAAAAGACTGGTACAGATGGAATATAATGCAGTGCGTATTCTACAGCTCGGGCTGGGTGACTCGGCTTCACCCAGCACATTGAATAATTCAGTTCTAGTGCTGCCAGTTACTCAGGAGCAGCAGAAGTACTTTCCAGTATGCACTGTTTGTTGGTTTTAGGGCTAACATTCTTGTCAGGCAGTGTGGTGTAGTGTGTAGGCCTTTGGCCGTCAGACCCTGAGGTTGTGGGTTCAGATCCCACTGCTGACACCATGCAGCCACAAGCAAGTCACTTGTAAAAAACAAAAGAAATGGAGCCAATTGTATCTCAGATGTTGTAAGTCGCTTTGGATAAAGGCATCAATCAAATAATAAGTAATAAAAATGAGGTTATTAGGTCACCGGTGCTCCTTACTCTTGAACATGTAGTAACATGTAGATACACAGTTGTCCACAAGGAAACATTCTTCCACAAGATCAATTCCTGCTTTTCCTGGTGATGTGGCTTTTCTTAACGGTCATATCAAAACACTGTTTTATAGGAAAGTGCATTCTTGAAAACTGGAACGGGTAAGCAGTAGGAATCATGTGAAATTTGAGTATACTGTATATTATCATCCTTATTAGATGTTAGTGATTTTCATTTGTTTACATCATTATCTAGGGTGTAATCTTTCTTTCTGTGTTTTTCATCAGTTGTACGTGGTCTTCCCTGTAAAGTCTGCCGGTACCCAATGTGTTAGACTGACGTGTTACCGTGAAGAGTGAGGAGCAGTAGCTGTGAGAGTCGCGGCACAGTATACTTTGGCTTCCCTGTTAGTAATTTAAGTGCGCCACCGTCTTACAGCCATGTTTTCCACTTAGAATTTGCAGCAGCCTTGGGTTCTGAGTGTGAACGCTGAAGTTGAAAAAACAACGGAATAAACACCAATTTAAAATAAAAAGCAATTTCTTTAATATTTATTCTTGGTGAGTTAGAGAGACTGCGAGACTGCCCCCCCCAGCTCAGACCAACTGATTTTTGTCCAGGCAGTCTGCCCTAAAAGAAAAAATGTTCTCTCTTTTATCACCTAGCTTGTTCATTAGCCAAAGAGAGAACAGAAAAAAACATAACAGTTCATTTTGAGGTCTTACATAGATTAGGGTTACATCTTAAATTATGACATGCAGGAGTATACCAAAAACAAAGGACTACCGGGCACTTGCATTTTCTAAGGAATGTACTCTTCTCAGTATACAGGTGCTGGTCATAAAATTAGAATATCATGACAAAGTTGATTTATTTCAGTAATTCCATTCAAAAAGTGAAACTTGTATATTAGATTCATTCATTACACACAGACTGATGTATTTCAAATGTTTATTTCTTTTAATGTTGATGATTATAACTGACAACTAATGAAGTCCCAAATTCAGTATCTCGGAAAATTAGAATATTGTGAAAAGGTTCAATATTGAAGACACCTGGTGCCACACTCTAATCAGCTAATTAACTCAAAAGCCTTTAAATGGTCTCTCAGTCTAGTTCTGTAGGCTACACAATCATGGGGAAGACTGCTGACTTGACAGTTGTCCAAAAGACGACCATTGACACCTTGTACAAGGAGGGCAAGACACAAAAGGTCATTGCTAAAGAGGCTGGCTGTTCACAGAGCTCTGTGTCCAAGCACATTAATAGAGAGGCGAAGAGAAGGACAAGATGTGGTAGAAAAAAGTGTACAAGCAATAGGGATAACCGCACCCTGGAGAGGATTGTGAAACAAGATGTGGGGAAGATTCACAAAGAGTGGACTGCAGCTGGAGTCAGTGCTTCAAGAACCACCATGCACAGACGTATGCAAGACATGGGTTTCAGCTGTCGCATTCCTTGTGTCAAGCCACTCTTGAACAAGAGACAACGTCAGAAGCGTCTCGCCTTTGGACTGCTGCTGAGTGGTCCAAAGTTATGTTCTCTGATGAAAGTAAATTTTGCATTTCCTTTGGAAATCAAGGTCCCAGAGTCTGGAGGAAGAGAGGAGAGGCACAGAATCCACGTTGCGTGAGGTCCAATGTAAAGTTTCCACAGTCAGTGATGGTTTGGGGTGCCATGTCATCTGCTGGTGTTGGTTCATTGTGTTTTCTGAGGTCCAAGGTCAACGCAGCCGTCTACCAGGAAGTTTTAGAGCACTTCATGCTTCCTGCTGCTGACGAACTTTATGGAGATGCAGATTTCATTTTCCAACAGGACCTGGCACCTGCACACAGTGCCAAAGCTACCAGTACCTGGTTTAAGGACCATGGTATCCCTGTTCTTGATTGGCCAGCAAACTCGCCTGACCTTAACCCCATAGAAAATCTATGGGGTATTGTGAAGAGGAAGATGCAATACGCCAGACCCAACAATTCAGAAGAGCTGAAGGCCACTATCAGAGCAACATGGGCTCTCATAACACCTGAGCAGTGCCACAGACTGATCGACTCCATGCCACGCCGCATTGCTGCAGTAATCCAGGCCAAAGGAGCCCCAACTAAATATTGAGTGCTGCACCTGCTCATACTTTTCATGTTCATACCTTTCAGTTGGCCAACATTTCTAAAAATCCTTTTTTTGCATTGGTCTTAATTGATATTCTAATTTTCCGAGATACTGAATTTGGGACTTTCATTAGTTGTCAGTTATAATCATCAACATTAAAAGAAATAAACATTTGAAATACATCAGTCTGTGTGTAATGAATGAATCTAATATACAAGTTTCACGTTTTGAATGGAATTACTGAAATAAATCAACTTTGTCATGATATTCTAATTTTATGACCAGCACCTGTATATTTGTTTGGTTAGATTAATAATCCTTATTTATTAAATCATAAGTGACATGTTTTCTTATAATATTGAACAAGAGTAAAGAAACGATCACATTGATTTATAATATCACAGGGTGTTCTGTTAGTATCAAGAGGTCAACATCTTCTCATAGAAGAATGTAAGTTAATCATATAATTCTGTGCACAAGCTTAATTCTTTTCTACCTAAATGAAGAACAAATTCATATAGAAGTTATAAATCATATAGCTCTCTGCCGCATGATTAATAGAAAATACGGTCATTGGTATTTGTGAATTAAATACTTATAATCATCTGCGGTGGGCTAGCGCCCTGCCCGGGGTCTGCTTCCTGCCTTGTGCCCTGTGTTGGCTGGGATTGGCTCCAGCAGACCCCGAAACCCTGCCGTTAGGATATAGCAGGTTGGATAATGGATGGATGGATGGATACTTATAATCATTACAGTTAATAATGTTTTTTTCTGCTCTCTCATGAGGCTCTCTCTTCAAGTTCTAAGCTCTGCTACTGAAGCACAGGGATTGGGACAGTGGTCCATTTTCAGCTCAAGTCCAGGGCCTGGAGGTCGACAGAGTGGGACGGATAACTAAGATGAGAGCCAGTGCTCATCTCAGGGTGTTGGTAGTCAACAGCAAAAAAACGGAGCTTACTAACCATTGAGCTTTCCACCTGCTTTGAGCTTCGCTTTTAACTAAGTGAGAAGTAGCTTATGTTGATGAGTGAGTGTGTCTGCCCACCCGCGTGCCTGTCATTTTTGCATTACATGTTCAGTCAGGGGCCAACTTATGGCTCCATTTAGGACAAGCCATTTGGCTGTTTGTCGGTCACAAAGTGTACCAGTCATTGCAGTTGAGGCTGTGTAGGCCTCGGGGTGGTCAGCAGTGCGCATGCTTTAACCGCCAGTAAAGAGAAGCACAAAAAAGCTTCAAGTCTCGGCGGCCACACTCCTTTTCTGTTTAACAGAAGGTGGTGTGGGCGGAATGCATAAGAATTAGCCATGTGGATCAAAAACAACCCATACAGGGGTGTCCAAGAGTCAGAAAACATGTGAAACCCTTCAAAATAATAATAATAATAACAAAATGAATTACCATTTACAAGGCATTTCTTCTTCTGCACAGATAGTAAATAAAAAAGACATGCCCTCTGCTAGAAAAGCACAGCCAATCAGCGTTGCGGAGTTTGGAATTCTCTGCGCATAATGATATTTTTTCTGTGTATTGCTAAAGTGTGGACATTTGTTGGCTGCAGCATCAGTGCAGGAGGGAAGACAGTCGAGAGATGGCTACCTCTGCAGCTCCACTGCTGTCCCTCACATTGTTTCTGTGCAGAGCGTATCATTTGATGGCTGGCAGCGCTGCCACAAGTATGTGATAAACATAAAGCGTATGGAAATGCAACCGTTAGTGGCTGGTTTTGGCACTTTCTAGAATGTTCTTTCCCTGTTGTTCTGTTATGTTCCTCGGCTGTAAGTACACATGGCCTCAACTCGGTTGGCTGTAAATCACTGCGTGACTGTAAATAGAGCAGTGTTGTGCATGAACGAGTTCAAAAGAGCGCCTTCATTGAAAAACACATTAAATTTAACGTAACGTATTTGCAAGTAAAGAACTTGAACGTGAGCTAGTTCAGTTTTAGTGTCTGTGACATGCTGGATCTGGTTTAGGTTCAGATTAAATATTTTGCCTTACCCTGTAATGTAGGGATGGAGATCTAATCTGAATACGGTATTCGGATAAGCACAAATAGTGGATTTTTACAAATATTTATTTCGTACAAATTTTTTGCCATTTCTTTGTATTCAGAAAAAATAACGTCAAATCAAATAGTCACTGTCTGTGTCTGCCTGCTTGTGCTTAAGCTGCACCACCACTGACACGAGCACGCGGTGAAGCTCCGCTTTCGCATTTAGGAAAATGTTGTCCTTCGCGAGGCCACTTTATATTTTTCCCTGTTGGACATGCAATATGTGACACAAATTTTGACCGGCAGTGTAATAAGTTAGTTCTGCAGTCACCATTTAGTGTCACACAGTTGGAAACAGCACAGTAATTTATATGTTATACTTAACATCTATTTAATTTGTTGCTGGGTATAACTCAATACAGTGTATTTATATAATAAAGTCTTCATAATTATTGTATTTTACAAAATTGAAAAAAGTAAACTCATGGGTCATTTATTCTCACTCCTTAAAAAATACAAAATGAACCGAACATGAACAAGTTCATAATTGAAATGGTGAACCATGAGCATGAATTTATTTGTTTTAATCTGTATGAACTGAACTTTGAGCGAGTTCTTGGGAGGTGTGAATTTGCACAACACTGAAATAGATATGTGTGTATATACTGTACATATGTTTAGATATACAGCCTATACATAATTTATACACACCACATTCATATACACTTTAAGTTCAGGACACTCACACTTGGCTAATGTTGTCTGACCAATCAGTGTTTCTTAGAAATGAGGAAGGAAACCTAAATGTACGTGGGGTGATACGCAGAGCCCCAACAGAAAGCATTTCAGTTTGTTATTCAAGGCAGGATGTGATGGCTACGAGGTGACAAGACCACTGCAAAGTGAGCCCCCAGCGGCGGGGGGAAGGTGCTCTGCACTACCTTTCCTACTATTACTTTGTCAGGCGACTTGGCTGACATCATTTAGGAAGCTGGTTCATGATTCTCCAGGGACATTTACAGACGTTCTTCCAACTTTCTATAACGCTGGCACCCACAAGGATTCCCACTGGGTGCCCCACAAAAGCAGGGTGTAAGTGTCTTTCTTTATAGCGTGTTTTTCTGATATTTTCAAAGAGTTCTGAGGCCTCACTTAATAAATCTGAGATGCTTACGTGGTACACTGGACCCTCTGTTTGGAGATTTTCAGGAATGCAGCCGTAACGTCCCATGAAACCTTTTGTTAATGAGAGCTAATGCTGCTCAGTGTCTGAACAGGTTCTGCTGTTTGCGTGTGTTTCCTCTTGACTAAAGCGACTTATTTAGAGCTTTGTCATTTTGTTTTTTATTTTTTTACTTGAATGTTTAGTGTAATTTTTTTGGACAAGTCGAATCCGTTGTATTGACTATGTCACTGTTTTTTTTTAACGTGCGTCTTGCCACTTTGCTTTGTCAAAACCCAGAGAGTATTATAGAGCAAATCCCCTTTTCTTGAATAGGTGTACCTGTAAAGTGCTTTTTCTTCTCACACATTCGCCATCCTCCACCACACATGCATGATTTGTACCTTCCGTAATATTTATAGCCATCAAGTATTGTTGAGATTGACATAGTTTTTTGTCTTTCACCACTAAAGATCAGTTATGTATCTTTTCTACAGTTTTCTCACCCAGAGAATCAAATTGTGATGCGTATCTTCTGCTTGTAGTCTTTATTCAAAACGTATCCATTTTTCATGTCTGTTTTCCACAGCGTTTTTGTTTTTGGTTTTGGGTGTCACTTTTCCTGAAGTTTCATCACTTGCTGCCATAGGACTGTGTGACAATGACCTCATCGGCACAATCTTGTAAAGGTCACCGCCCCTCGTCCCAGCTCATTCCTGACTGAATGTTTCTAGCGATTAAGTGTTACTTTTGTGACTTCTAGTCTTGGTATTTTATTCTGTTTTTGGAACTTCTGGTTTTGTCCTTTCTCGTCTGCTGGTCTCGACTTATGCTTTATTTTTTTGATTTTCAAACTGTTATGCTACTGTATGTCATACTTTTGAGCTGTAACTGTAAGAGTGGCAGTATGCCCTCCATGACATGCAAAACTCCCACAACATCTCTATGGTGGTTGCTTTTTTTCCAGGAGGTCATTCCATGTCACTGCACACTAACCATCCAGTTTGTCCGGCTTCATTCTGGTAGGTGACCAGCGGTGTCCAGGCCTTACTGCAACATCATTTCAAGACTTAGCACAAGTCTTATCTATACAGTCAGCCTAGCAGCTGGGGTCATGTTCTGATTTGTCTGCGTGTATGTTGTGTTTTTATCTGCCATGTGTGTGTATTGGGACAGATGTTTAACACATCCTACCAACAGCTGCTTCCTCTTTGTCTTGTCTGCACACTCGGCAATGTCCGGCGTTACCTTCATCATCATCAGGCACCATCCTTCCTTGTTATCACTCGTCTGTTCACCCAAACAAATGGTGTCTGCCTCAGGCCTGGTTTTGTTATGATCTGGAATTTTTTCTGAACTCTTTCTCATGTTTCTTGAGTCTGAGTTCCTTTATTGAGAGTTCTGATTCATGAGGAGTTTATTTCTTTTACTAATACTAAAATAAACTGAAGTATATTTAGGAACGATAAAAATCGTTACCATTATACAGCAATGCCATTATCACATGGAACGTCTCAATGTTTACAGCTGCAGTGACTTTTTGCTACTCAGTGTAGCGGGCGACGAGGTCCCATGCCGGGACACCCCTTCTACTTATGTTCCGGGGGAGCAGCCATGGGCACCTCAGTACCTCCCCCAGGACGCTTGGTGGCAGCCTCCCTGGCCCACGATGGTGCCTCAGTTTCCCGCAGGGTTCCGTGGGAGATGGAGTTCTCCACAACTCTTTGGGGATCTGGGGTGGCCACCAGGGGGTGCTGCATGGATCCCGGAGCCAGCTTGGACAACTCTACAGCCCTTGTACAGGAAGTGCAATCAGGAACAGGTGATCAAGCATCTGGAGCACTTCCAGGTGGGCTATAAAAGGACCCACAACCACCACTCGGGGCCAGAATCGAGAGGAAGAGGACGAGGTTGCCTGGGAGGAGTGGTGGTGCCAGAAGAAGGGTTGTGATTTGTGTTTGTTACTGTGCTTGGGACTGTGTTGTGGATGGAGAGTTCACGGGAAAGACATGCCCTCCAGCTGAAATAAAATAAAGCCTTCTTGTGTTTTTACACGTGCCTCTGTGTCAGTCTGTGCCGGGTCAGGCACTATACAGCGTCCATTTCACACCAGGGATCACCAGAAGTGTGTGGTGTGTGACGTTAGCTATGTGACAGTTTAAAAGGTCAGGTCTCACACTTCCTGATTGTCAGAGCATGCGAATAAAACAAATTTTCTTTGTGCTGAAAGAAAGCACTGGTTTCAGTTCTGTCACTGGATTTCTGGTTACTGGTTTGGGTTTGGCAGAAGGTCAGGACTGGTTTTGGGTTTAGAACTTTTCATGGATTTTGATTACGCCCGTTTCCTGGTCACTGCTCTTATATTTGGCTACCATTGATTATCCATCACAGAAGGCTGCAGTTTGCCTTATTGGCACAGCTGGGCAACTGCAAACCAATTGGTCAGTTCTGTGAGCCCACCCACCCCACCTTCTGTCAGCTGCCTTTCTACCCGCTTTCGCTGAGTTCAGGGGTGGTTTTCCAATCTGTTAGCAGTCTTATTCTCTAATATTTTCATTAATATTGAGAGTTGGTGGGGGGTGATAAACTCAGGAAATTAGTCCAGGAGATGAAAATGTTTTAAGGAACAAATGAAAACCTTTGGTCAGAAAACCAGAAAGTGTAAAGGAGAACCAAACATATTGGCTCTGACTTTCTTTGGCACTTTGAGTGTATGACTTGCGTTTGTGATGCTTCACTATAAGCACATGTCACTGTGGTAAGGACCTGAAGCCCAATTATGTGCTCGAGGTAGCCCATACCTCCAGTTCTTGGGTCGGGTATGACTTTCTTTGGTGCTCTGAGTGTGTGACTTGTGTTTGCAGTAAAAACTATCAGTCGGCCTGTGCAGTTTACTTTACTATCAGCAGACGTCACCATGGTTGTATTGTTATCAGCCATGCTGCCTTGTTCTTTTTCTGCCAACTTGACGTGATAAGGACCCGAAACCCAGTTATGTGGGTGAGATAGCCCCACTGCTCCAGATCTTGGGTTGTGTTACAGGTAGCACAACAATTTAGACTAAGATCAAAGTTCAAGGCCAAGTGGTTCATGAGTTTTTTGAGTGATAGACGAACAGCCCTCAGCACTATCTTAATACATAATTCGCTTGCCTCCTCACTCACTCACTCACTCACTCACTCACTCACTCACTCACTCACTCACTCACGTCTGTCTGAAGCCTTCTGCGCAGTCGCCTTCTGCGCAGTCGCCTTCTGCGCAGCTGCCTGAAAAACATTACGAGACCGACATCCAACCCCAACATCGCGGCAGGCGGCGGATTTACGGCCGCAAAAATTCAAAGAGAAAGGCAACTTCGATTAAAGCTCTAGAGGCCTGAAAGGCAATTTTGACTACAGCTCGAGGCCTAATTACGCATTCTGATTCAATTACGCATTCATTCAATACACCTATATCAGGTTTGTGGTGCTTATACTTATTACTATTCCATATTGTACTGGAACATTCATCATTCAATATTATACTATAGGCCTGGAAAATTCATCAACTAACAGTACAAGCCTGTACAGTAATGAGTAAAGCGAACTACAATCATTACAAAACAACTTCTTCGTTACTTATCATTTGTTCTTCATACACTGCTGACACAAACTCGTGCCCGTTTCATCTTACGTTGTCGAAACGGGCTCTTTGTCTAGTATATATATAAATATATATGTATAATATATACACAGTAGCCGTGCCCCGTGGCTCCACCTGTATATTAGTGAAGCAGGACAGTGAGGAGGGCTCCTGATGTCCCGCTTCCCCCTCCCATTGGCCCACAGCCTCTGTCTTTGATTAGCGCGAACTATGATTCTTAGCACGATGAGAGAAGTCACAAAATCAACCGGAATGTTCAAGCAGATTCTAGAGAAAAAACAATCTAAGTCCGTTAAGTAATAATTGTTTGCATTTATATAGCGCTTTTCTCACTACTCAAAGCTCTCAGCAATTGCAGGTTAAGGACCTTGCTGAAGGGCCCAACAGAGCAGAATCCCTTTTGGCATTTACGGGATTTGAACCGGCAACCTTCCGATTGCCAGTGCAGATCCCTAACCTCAGAGCCACCACTCCGCCCAGTTCTCTTGTTCGCTAGCTAAGCGGATGTAAGATACGCCCCTAGGCTGACGCGCGATTGAGGAGAGCCCCGCTTCGTCTGTCTCGGATTCGTACAAATAAATTGGTACCACAAGCAAACTATGATACTTAGCACGATGAGAGAGGTTGTAAAATCAACAGGAATGTTCAAGCAAATTACAGAAAAAAACTCCTGATCTAAATCCATTAAGTAGTTCTCTTGTGAAAAGCGGACAAACATATAGACAGACAGACATTGGATTTTATATATTATATAGAGAGAGATATATATTGACTAAATAATTTATAATAAACAAATAAATAGAATTGAAAGGCAAATGACAGAGTCCTGGTCAATCCATGACACTGGGAGTCATTTGGAAGCATCGACATTGCTATCAACAATATTGATAAACTAGTGGCACTCACTGTGAAAAGCAGTGTCGGAAAATAAATAAAATTATGGATACATATTTATAGCCACCAGAAAATGGAAAAATGATTACAAAACACACAAAGAAAACATCTGTGCACAGCTTCAAATCTATGAATCATAACACTTTCAACCTGTTCCTGTCAGAACCCTCTCTTCTGAGGCAGCCTTTGCACCAACAGGGTGTACCTCACTCCGTAGGCCCTTGTCAGCCCACCGTGACATGCAGAGGTGCCCTTCAGCTGCCAGAGTGAGTTTGTCACTCCTCACCTGTCTTCCATTCCCCACCTCCATCACTAATTGGCTGCTGGTGACTCACACCTCACTGTTCGACTGCATCCAGGAAAATCGATAGAAAATGTTGCAGGCTTCGAACATGCTGTTCCTTTTGAGAAAGCACAGTGCCCAGGATTTCAAATGGCACCCACTACACGCCACTTAGCAGTTGTTCAGGGGGTAATAGGTGTTAAATTGCTTTAAACTGTTCTCATATTAGTATCTGTAAAATTTATAAAGGGTAAGGAGAGGTGGTTTTGAGCAAATAGCCCAGACAAAGCAAGCTGCACCACATTATTTTAAGTTTGTCCTTCCATTTCCTGAAGGGACGTTACCCATTTTTGGGATTCAGAGAATTGAAACTTCTTGCAGGAATGTTGGATACAAACCAGGAACTAACCCTGGACAGATGGCCAGCGTATCACAAGGCACACACTCATGCTCATTCATGCAGTGGCAGTTTAGAGTTGTCAGTTATCCTTTCTTTATCTTTCTGTAGTCAGAGATATAAAATAACTTATGATCAATTTGAAGCTGTCTAGGTTACAAACAGGGGAACCTAAAGTGCACCCAAAGATTAAATGTCACGGTTGTCAGCATGCCTAATTGGTTTAAAGCAAGCAGGGTCAGTTGACATGCAAGGATTACGTTGTAACTGAACCTTCAGGCATGCCTTGGGCTCAGAATTCTATGTAACAACGGTTAAGCCCGAGGCAGACTTGAGTTGACGTGTAATGATCTGCTGTACCGTGTGAAGCCTGAATAGATCTCAGGACAGAATTCTGCTGCCATCTAGTGGATAGAATAGCAGCAGAAAAAACATACGTAAATATCTCTGTGCGTTCTGCCACTCTTTGACAACTCATCAATATTCATGAGTGGGTGGAGTTTTCAACCAAATACACAATGGCAAACAAAAAGCCAGTTTTAGAAATGAGCTGAAACTGAACTGCACAACAGTGATGATGATGTGAGACGGATAGAAAACTGATGCACAACCAAACTGCCGTGATATGCGTGGTGAACTCGGTTGCGTGAAGCTTCACCGTGGTGCAAGTATAAGTGTTGTAGCAGTTGAGGCGTGGAGCCACCTCTAACACCCTCAGGTACCACTCTGATGACCAGGTGAAAGTATAATCACTATTATTTTTATTATTATAATGTGCACAAAGCACCCTCCACTCCACACTCATAAACACAATAATCCTCAATAATAAACTCTTTCCTCCTCGCCCAGACACTTGCCACCCTACCTCCCAGCTCAGCTCAGTGTACTGGGCTTCCCATAGTCCTTTTATAGCCCCTGACCCGGAAATGGCTCCTGGCCAAACCCACAAGTCCGTTTTCCTTCCGGGTCAGGGCAAACAGTCCTCTTCTTCATCCCGGGAGCACATCGTTCCTTCCCGACACGTGATGCTGACGCACTTCCGGGTTATAGGGCACACAAGAGCCCACTAGCCCCCCTACAGCGACTCCCGGTGGTCCCCAAGGTATCCAGCAGGGCTGTGTATATAAACTACAAAGTCCATGAGGCCCTGCTGGCATTTGGGGCACCATCATGCTGTCCGGAGGGCTCCTCCTAGCGGCCTGGGGGTGGCGACCGGAGTCCATAGCCGGTCGTCCATCACAGTGCGTAACGAAAACAACTAAAAAGACAAAGATGTTAATACTCTAAGCACTGTTCACAACGCAGTGACTGTCGATGCTCCTGTCAGGGGAAAAATATGGAAGCCTTGCACTGTGGTAGCCTACAGTAACCCAAGGGGTGCGTCAGTTCTGCGGATCCGGCATTGACATTGTACCCTGTCATGTGTAAGCAGCAGACAAAATATTATAAGAAACATGCACAAAGAATCACGTGTCTGCTGTCCGATTGTGGCTGTGCATTGGTGACTGCCTCAAAACACGTCACACAAAGTCCTAAATCTGCAGCAGTGGACACTCGACAGGCCTTTGCCACTGTATTTCTCTTGACTTTTTGGTATTTTCAGGTTGCTGTCACACGTAATAACATTTTAGGCTTGTGTTTCATTTGAAAACATAACACTAAAGAGGTTAAAAATAAGTAACCTGCAGATTGTAGAGTGGCCATTGTAAATGGAGGCTTAAAAGGCCAGCAAGAACTGAAGTCTAAAGGTTAACTGGGCTTAATGGAGGGTCAACCAGATGACTAAAACTAAAAGAACTTTTTATTTCTGTAAATAGTTAAATAAAGCTAATTAGGCAACTGAGTTAATGTGAGAAGCTAATAGTAATTACTAACTGGTGGCAGGACTGGTGTGTTAATAGTTAATAAGCGCCAACAGACCAGATGATGTCATGTCAGCACATAAAGGAGCGTAGAGCTCGGCCACTCATACAGTAGATGAAAGGCAGACGTGCCCTGCTGTCTCTGCCTAAGCCCCACCAGGACATCGGGAGACCGTGGTAGTGGCCTACAGGTCATCTCACTTAGGAGTGAATGCTGCCTTCCTTGTGTATCATAATTTATCCTAATCCGTCCACCGTGGTTACTGGGATGGACATGTCGCCTCGAGGACGACTGCAGTCTTAAAAGAACACATTCCCAGGAGGATGGCATCCCCTGCTCGATACACTTTCTGTTCCCCCTTTCCCTGCATTTCACAGGTTCTCGGGTTGAGCACTTTGACCTCACTCGTTGACCCTCGGCCACATCAGCCTCGTGTAGTGTCACCGCTCTGGTCAGGACTCTCCTGTATCCTCTCTAGAAACACATGCGAATAAATCCAATATGGAGTGATTGGTAAATTTCATTTGACTTGTATTCTAACACAAGTGGCGTAAAGACCAAGTATTTCATGTTTTCACCTCATCAACTGCATTGTTTCTCAAAGTTTTACATTAATTCTGAAATTGATACCTGCAACATGTTCCAAAAAAAGTTGGGATGGGTTTATTAGGACTAACAATAATGGAATAAATTGAAATAACGAAGTGATGTGAAGCAGACGATGCCATCGTGGCCTGGCATAGAAGGAGACTCCAAAATGGCCACAGTCCTTCAGGAGCTAAGGAGAGGTCGAGGCTCACTGATCTGCTAACAAATGCATCATTGAATTATCCAGCACTTTGAGAACAACTCTCCTCAGAGACAGAGCAGTAGGATTTTGAGCACCTCACCCTCTTCAGAGCACAATATAATTAAAAGAGTTCAGGAATCTGCTCAAATCGTGATGTGTAAAGGGCAAGGCTGACAACTGCTCTCTGATTCCCCGGACATCACTGTCATAAACACGGCCATGCATCTGTAACGGTGCTTGGGAATACTGCGGTGAGTGAACACTGTTCGTGGCTCCATCCTTAGATGGCAGGTTAAGGCGTCTCTGTGCAAAGCAGAAGCCATCGATCAACACTGCCCAGAAGTGCCGCCTGACTTAGAATCTGAGATGGACAGTAGCGCCGTGGAGTTGAGTTTTGTGGTCCGACGAATCAACGCTTCAAAGAGTTCTCTGGGTCAAAGATGAAAGGCAACATCCAGCATCAGGTCCAAAGGCCAGCATATGTCATGGATATCATCATTGCACATGGCATCAGTGAGACCACCACTAATGCAGAAAGAAATGCACCAATTTTAGAGCGACATATGCTGCCATCCAGGTGCCTTCTTTTCCAGTGATGTCCCTGCATTTTCCAGCAGGACAGCACCAAAGCACGTTCTGCCCGGGATACCAGTGTCTGGCCGCGTAAGCAGAGAGTGCCGGGTACGAGAGTGGCAGTCCTGACATGTCTGCCCTGTGTTATGAAGCGCAAAATACGGCAGTCGAGGTATAGCTGAAGGCCTGCAGAATGGACCAAAGGAAGAGCCGCTTGGGCCCAAACACTTAATAAGTGTCATTGAAAGAAGAGGGGATGTGACACGGTGGGAAGCACTCAACTGCCCCACTCTCATGGAATGCGATGCAGTCATCAGATTTGACATGAGGGTATAGTTTAAAAAAATGATTAAAATCACAGGCAAATAATGACGATAAATAATAATAATTCAATAATCTACTGTTATGGTGTTTTCAATACAAGGTCATATCATTTACAATTCACTCCTTTTTTGTTTTATTAGCATTTTCCATACTGTCCCAGCCTTTTTGGAATTGGGACTGTACACTGGAGAAGCATGGAATTCTCTGATTTGGGGTTTCAGTTCAGGGTTGCGGGATGCCAGCAATTGTTCTGGCAGCAGTAGGACTCTCAAGCTGTTGTGACGCCACACTAGCTCCATGCTTATCATAACTCCCAGAGTAATATTCATCAAATGAATGTATGGTTTGTGCAGCACAGGGCAGCAGCTGCCTTCAGTCAGGCCATAGTGGTGTTCGAAATATGCAATATTGGTTTGATTACATGAAAGAAAGAAAGAAAGAAAGAAAGAAAGAAAGAAAGAAAGAAAGAAAGAAAGAAAGAAAGAATTTGATATAGTAGGCAGGATTAAAGAAAGAAAGAAAGAAAGAAAGAAAGAAAGAAAGAAAGAAAGAAAGAAAGAAAGAAAGAAAGAAAGAAAGAAAGAAAGAAAGAAAGAAAGAAAGAAAGAAAGAAAGTTTGACATAATAGGCAGGATTACAGAAAGAAAGATAGGATATATATCCTTCCTTTATTAAACAGTAACAATCAATACAGAAAGCATCATATGTAACCCATGGCCATGTGCTATGCCGTAGTTCCATAGCAATTCCTTCACAATAGGGAAACACAATCCTCATTAACAATTTTACAAATTGCATTTGTTACACACCATTGTTCTATGAAAGTATGCAAATTGTGGGTCTTCTTATAAAACTTGAAATCTAAAACACATCTCATTTGTAATTGTGCCCTAAAGAAGCCCACCAAGTGAGACTCTCTGCCACTCTTAAGCTTTTCCTTCCTAGTGACATAGATGGCCATTTGCTAGCCTGCTAACGTTCTTTTTTGCTCTCAGGTTAGCAGCACCATAGATTACAAAGCTGATCATTAAAACAAACACTCAAAATAACACAAACACTACCAAGTACAGATTAAAGATGCTGTATCCTAAACCAAGAAAGAAAACAGTGAAAAACAGTCTCTCTTTGTTAGCAAAAAGGACACATCTCTGAGGTGTTGGAATTGGTTAAAGACAAAAAAGAGTGAACTGGCACAGCTGCGGGTACAATTCTCTATTGCAGGTCGCCAGCTCTCTTATTCAGTGGTGGTCTGTACAGCCTGTCCCAAATGGGGCCGACACGCTGTTCCCTCCCAGTTTATCCCTCCATGGTGTGTCTGCATATTTGGTGCTGGTATCGATCTTGGACACACACTTTATTGAGCTCCTTCCCTTCTGTAGAGTCAATTGGAAGATGTTTAGTTTTTTCCCCCATCATGTTCTCTCTGGCATTGACTAACAAATTTGGAAAAGCAGACAAGGGCTCTGGATAATCTGCCACTTTCAAATAGTCTTGCACCCAGCTCTTAGCTGAAGAAGGCATATTAAAAAAAAAAACCTGTCACAAAAACCTTTCTGCTGTGCACAGAGAGGTCAGACCTGAAGCTACAGCCACCTTCTCTGTGCTCATCCAACTAAATAGCTGTGGTTGAATCAGATATTTTATTTGTAAAATACCAGCACTGACCAGAGATATCGACTCTACTGCCATGTTAGAGATGACTGGAAATTATGAAGTCCAATATAAATTTAAATAACTTTCCTCAATATGACAGTCCAACTGTTGCCAGATTCTAAGCATACTTTTGGTAAAAGTCTGGAACATTTCCATTGGGGAAGGAACTGGTCGCCCACTTGGTGCTGGCGGGGACACAGCCATATGACTACAGAGCAGTTACTGCTGCAGAGTTTGTAGTCCAAAAGCATTTTTCCTGCTGTAAATGTCCACCATTCCTTGTCCTCCCTCACTCCTGGGCAAGTGCAAAATGCCTTGATTCAGCCAATGTTTTCCATGCGAGAGAGAGAGAGAGAGAGAGAGAGAGAGAGAGAGAGAGAGAGAGAGAGAGAGAGAGAGAAAGTTTGGTGTAGTTGGCAGGATTAGAGCAAGAGAATGATAGATACTTAAAAAGAAGAAAGGACCATTCATTTGAGTCCCCTAAATGTCACGATTTATTTGCCTCTTTGGGTTATTTTAAGCTCGTGTTTTGTTTTTTTGCACTTTCTGGTTCGTCTCCGGTCCTTGAACTTTTTTGTTTTTTTAATTTAAGAGAGAACCAAGAACTCTGTTATTCCACTAAAGGTCAGAATTGTCAGTAACAGTAAAGCTATTGGTCCACAGATCTGCTCGTTCCTGCCTCTTCTAGTATGTCGGATCACTGATGTGAATCGGCTCATTTGTATGTCTTCTTGAAAGTTTTCTTGCTAAAAAGAGTGTGCAGTAAGAACTCCAACTCATATAGCAGATTAATCTTTCCCTTGGCCTTCATCTTGTTGTTTTCTCTCGATAGAACCTTGTCCTTTACATCAGTTGACATGTTTCTCTTTCACTTCTGCCACATAACATGCTGTTTGCGTTGAGTAGAACTACAGCAACACTGCATCACCATCCCTTCATCCAACCACTTTCTGAAACCTCTTACTCAGGCTCTTGGAGTAGAACTTAAGACAAGATGAGATATCTACAATATAATAAAACAGTAAGGTCTGAGTCAGAGAAATCTGATTGATCATTTTGGCTTTGGTGATGGAATCGAAAGAGGAAGTGCAAGAGTGAGACTCACGAGGAGGAGAAACGGCATAGGAAGCGTGTAAGCATGCTGAGTGAGTCACCATCAAGAATGGAAAGTATGAAACTGGACAGGAGGCGAGCAAGACGTCTCGAGATAATGACAGAATCTGGGAAGCAGGCTTTATGGGAATGCAGTCATGAGAAGGAGCGCCAGTGAAGATAGTATATCAGACGCACAGGGATGAGGAGGAATGGCGCTGAAAGTACATGTATGGCAAGACATATCAAATATTTTTAAATGATTCTATTACCTGTCCTCGACTGGTAGAGTGGCTGGTATTATAAGAACCCCCAACCTCCTCCTCCTCCTCCTTGTTCTGCTACAGCAGTGATTTTTAAACATTTTTTTTTCCTTGCAACCCAATTTTTATCTTTTGCTTGCCTTCACAACCCACAGTTGCTGTGGAGTGTCGTCCAGGGGATCAGCCTTAGAGATCGCTGTCTGGGTGGGTCGAGGAGGGGTTTACCCCTTGGAGACTTGCCAACATCGCCATCCATGAGGGGGTGGGGGACCCCATGGAGATTTACCGCCGGTTGTCTCTGTGGATCACCTATGAACACTTGCCGACATCATCGCCCCGGGGGATTGTTTTCCCCTTGCAAGCTGCGACCCGCAGTAAGGCATTTGTGCCCCTTTGTCATTCAGTACTGTTGTAATTCACAACTCACCGCGACCGGGTACAGACATCGCACAGCTTTAGAAACACTGTGTGTGTTATATGATCACGGGGAGCTGGGGCCTATCCAAGTGCCATTGGGTGAATGGGGAATTGTCTTTAAAATGTCTTGCAGTCATTCCTCGCCTTTAAAAATCAACTCAGCATTGTCGTGGGGGTTTGGTAGGCCAAGGAATGCAGAAACGGTTAAATATATGTTTTATTTAGACATTAAGCACTCTGCAGTTAGTGCCATCTTGTTTATGTTATGGGTGCCACCACTTTATGCGGTTTGTTTGGCCTGCTTGCCAAGCGGTTGCGAGGCTGGATGACGTGGAGAGTGTAAGCCGTGACATCATTACCACATCAGTTTAAAGATTAGAATCGTGCAATTTCTGGTTGTCCATGTTTGTGGATATTTTCAAAGAGAAACCCTGGGTGGTGGTGTACTTTTATCTTTCCAGCTTATTGGTCTTCGATGAATGAAGCAAAAACAAGCCATACAGTTAAATACCAAATCTTATTACCAGCAAGGAAGTGGGTTGGAATGATGACCTGCATCCACTGCGCCCCTTCAGGAACCAAAGGGAAGATACCTGACCTAAGTCAATGACTTCAATGTCCAACGGGGATGGTGGTGTAGGTGGGCTTGTGGGGTCGTTCCTTAACTGTGATGGATGGGCGGCCCTGCCTCTTGGGGAATCCACCAATGAAATACAAGGAACATGAGAGAATTGCAAGACACACATAGAAACTAAACTAAACAATAACTTAATTACATAAAACTAGTAATGCCACCCTCATTAAGACAGATTAAAATCTAAGTTATCAACATTGATGTCAACTTTAATGTTTGCAGTGTGCCATGTGTTGGAATGTATTTAGTATTAAAAGGCATTGTATTTGTCATTCCAACAGATGATGCATCACAAACGTTTGTAGTAATAAAATTCATGGCATTTGTCAGTTCAACAGATGGTGCCTTTGTTATATGCCATTTGGTGTGGGATTTGTAAAAGCAGTGGTAATGTTTGTAATGCGCCATATGTTGGATAACAGAGACATAGCAACTGGAGGGACACACAGATGCACAGACATACAGACATTTGTCCTTTTATTAAGGTGGATTAACAGGTAATACATAATTAAATAAAAAATAGATGAGCAGGACAATATTATAAAAATATGGAAAACAATGAACCATAATGTAAAATTAATAAATAAGATAAAAAGACGCCCTTTCTTTAAACAGGAGCCGGAGAGAAGCTCTGGCTTGACCGTAACACACACACACTCTAAGTGTTTATCTCTATGCATGTATTAGGTTTTTGTTTTTTCATTGCGAGCCCAAGGGGGTCTGTTAACCTGTCTGGTGGAAGACCCTGAAATGACATGCAAACCGTGTACTTGTAGTGCACTTTGGTGTTGCCTTCGTTATAGAAAGGTGCTCTAATAGTAAAGGCTGTTAGTTTGACCACAGTGAGCTCCTCTACTCAGGCCTGAATTGACTTGAGCCTCCATAATGAACGATCACTGATGCTTTAGGTCCGCGGTGTTTGCGCACCCATGAGGTTGTTTGCCCACTACTGGTAGAGGCTGTTAATTGTTTTCTGACCTCAGTTGCAATGCCAGGGCTCCAGACGTGATAACAAAGGGAGAGGGAACACATTGTTGGAGTGTACTTTTTGAATTGTGGTGGTGCAGTGCTTGTACTTGTGATGGCTCCTGGGTTTGGTCCTCGGCTCAGACCCGTCATTACGACAGTGCGTCTGTGGAAACCAGTGAGTCACTCCTCATCGTCGCTTTCCAGGAATGCAATGTGACTTAAGGTGGGAGTATTCGGCGGGCGCTGCTGTATGTATGCAGTGAATGTTTGAAGGCTGTTAGGTTAATGAGATTTAATTGGGGTTTTTGTTGAATGATTGCTTTAATCGCACAAAAAGACAAATAATTATCTGTGAGGCGTCCTACTCTGAAATGTAATCAAATGCAATTTCATTCAAAAAAGTCAAATGAGATGTTAACATGTTATTAAGGCTTATTTGGGCAGAAAATTAAATAAAGTTAACAAAATATATCCACATATACATACAGTCATATGAAAAAGTTTGGGAGCCGCCCCTCTCAGCCTGCATAATAATTGACTCTCCTTTCAACAAAAAAGATAACAGTGGTATGTCTTTCATTTCTTAGGAACATCTGAGTACTGCGGTGTTTTCTGAACAAAGATTTTTAGTGACGCAGTATTTAGTTGTATGAAATTAAATCAAATGTGAAAAACTGGATGTGCAAAAATGTGGGTCCCCTTGTAGTTGTGCTGATTTGAATGCCTGTCACTGCTCAATGCTGATTACTTACAACACCAAATTGGTTGGATTAGCTTGTTAAGCCTTGAACTTCATAGACAGGTGTGTCCAATCATGAGATATAAAGGTATTTAAGGTGGTCAATTGCAAGTTGTGCTTCCCTTTGACACTCCTCTGAAGAGTGACAGCATGGGATCCTCAAAGCAACTCTCAAAAGATCTGAAAACAAAGATTGTTGAGTCTCATGGTTTAGGGGAAGGCTACAAAACGCTATCTCAGAGGTTTAAACTGTCAGTTTCAACTGTAAGGAATGGAATCAGGAAATGGAAGGCCACAGGCACAGTTGCTGTTAAACCCAGCAGGTCTGGCAGGCCAAGAAAAATACAGGAGTGGCATATGAGCAGGATTGTGAGAATGGTTACAGACAACCCACAGATCACCTCCAAAGACCTGCAAGAACATCTTGCTGCAGATGGTGTATCTGTACATCGTTCTACAATTCAGCGCAATTTGCACAAAGAACATCTGTATGGCAGGGTGATGAGAAAGAAGCCCTTTCTGCACTCACGCCACAAACAGAGTCGCTTGTTGTATGCAAATGCTCATTTAGACAAGCCAGATTGATTTTGGAACAAAGTGCTTTGGACTAATGAGACACAAATTGAGTTATTTGGTCATAACAAGAAGCACTTTGCATGGCGAAAGAACAACACCGCATTCTAAGAAAAACACCTGCTACCTACTGTCAAATTTGGTGGAGGTTCCATCATGATGTGGGGCTGTGTGGCTAGTTCAGGGACTGGGGCTCTTGTTAAAGTCGAAGGTCAGATGAATTCAACCCAATATCAACAAATTCTTCAGGATAATGTTCAAGCATCAGTCACAAAGTTGAAGTTACGCTGGGGTTGGATATTCCAACAAGACAATGACCCAAAACACAGTTCAAAATCTACAAAGGCATTCATTCAGAGGGAGAATTACAATATTCTGGAATGGCCGTCACAGTCCCTTGACTTGAATATCATCGAATATCTATGGGATGATTTGAAGCAGGCTGTCCATGCCATCAAATTGAACTGAACTGGAGAGATTTCGTATGGAAGAATGGTCAGAAATACCTCCATTCAGAATCCAGACACTCGTCAAAGGCTATAGGAGGACAGCGTCTAGAGGCTGTTAGATTTGAAAAGGAGGCTCAACTAAGTATTGATGTCACATCTCTGTTGGGGTGCCCAAATTTATGCACCTGTCTAATTTTGCTATGATGCATATTGCATATTTTCTGTGAATCCAATAAACTTAATGTCACTGCTGAAGTACTACTGTATCCATAAGGCATGTCATATATTAAAAGGAAGTTGCTACTTTGAAAGCTCAGCCAATGATAAACAAAAATCCAAAGAATTAAGAGGGGTTCCCAAACTTTTTCATATGACTATATGCGGTGGTTAAAAACCTCCTGCCAGCTCAGTGGTTAACGCTTGTGCCTTATGGGTTTAGGGGCTTGGAGCTAATGATCGACTACTGCATGAACCTCCTAATGTGTCCACAGACATTTCCTGCAGTTATGCCAGTTGCCTCCCATGTTGTGTAGACTTGAAATTCGACCAGTGCATCAAAGTGTGACTGGCACACCATCTAGAGCTTGGTTCCTGCCTATCGCTTGGTGTCAAAGTGGATTAAGCAAATTTCAGTAGTGGAAGGACGGGCCAAATTCAAAGGTCACAGCTGAATTGATGTACCATGTTTCAGTGCCATGCTGGGTTCTGCAGTAGGCTGAGTTTCTGCTTCTTTGACGGTGCTGGGTGGTTAATTGATCCATCGACCAATCAGTAATCAATCTTTAGGTGTAGCGCACCATTGACAGGTTACACCCATCACTAAAGTGAACAGCTTTTGTATCGGTGGGCTGTTTTTCTGAATGTCAATTGTGAGGGTGCAAACCCAATACCAAAACCTTAAGTCTTGCTAGGAGCTGAACCATCAGGCCAACTATTTTGATGGGAAATCAGTTTTAAGTTGGAAATTAACGTCAGCTTTCCTCTCAGCGGTTCCCACAACACTTGCTATGTACTTCGATGCTATCGGAACTTCACTATTTTAATTACTTATTACTATTACACTATTGAGATGTCACCGCTTCAAGTAGTGTGGCACTATGACTCTGCGTGACAGAGAGGCGAGCAATTGTGTGGTGTGTAAAATGGGGGGTTTTGGAGTTATCTCTTACTTGCTTTGCAACCGTTTTAGTACCAGTGCTGTGCTTCAAAAGCTGGTATCGAGTCAACAGTTTAGTACCAATCAGTGCAAATTGGGCATCAGACATTGACACAGATAGTGAAACTGATGCATACAGTACTGGGTGACCGAGCTGCCGTGATATGTCTGATAACTTCGGTCATGTGAGCATCAGAGGTGAGCAGTTAGCTAAAAGGCAAAATGATTGGAAATCAAGTGGAAGAACAAGAAAGACATTTGCCCCTTAAGCGCTGTTTGCAAATCAACGACTGTCATATTAAGGAAACACATGGAAGTCACTAAGCCTTGTGCTGTCGTAGCCTACAGTAACGCAGGGAGTGCGTTGCATTTGTGGATCAGGCACTAACCACATGCAAGCAACATGAAAAGTATCAGAAAAGTTCACTAAGAAACACACATGTACTCTCCCATTTATAACACTGGGGTCTGCCATGGTGACACGAAGGACGTGTACTAAATCTGGACACAGCAGTGGACACGGTGATTACAGATATTGATGAAGTGATGACGACACCCGACCCAAGTCACCAGAGCACATTCAGAATGAACGGCCCCAGACTTCAATATCCAGTGGTCATTATAGTGCTAGGGGCTGTCGCTTAACTGTGATGGATGGGTGGCTCAGCTTCTCAGGGAATCCATCCTCAAAATCCATGGACCATGAGAGAATTGCAAAACACACATAGATACTAAATAATAACTAAATAGAATAAAACTAGCTGTGCCACAGAGATTATCGTGATTAGTTGGAGTACACATGCGATTAACGCGTTAAAAACTTCTGTGAGTGTGTTAATTTAATCCGGTCAAGCTGACCGTGCTTCACACTTTATGAAACAGTGCCTAATGAATCCAAGTCGATTAACAGCGCTTGATCGTTTCCTGTGTTGATTCTTGATGATGGTTTTCATCAACACTCCAGTAGAGCCGCCATTTCTTCCTTTTATTCGGGATCATCCTATATAGAAACATAAAACAGTGTCCCGTATTGAATCAGTAAGGGAGAAAATTTGACCCGTATTTTCGTACACATCATTTCATGTACACATTAACTCTGTTCAAAGTGCAGAGAATAATAACAGGAGAACAAATAAAATCAAACCAGTTATACAAGCAGAGTAAATGAGTTTCATTTTTGTATCACGCTAGCGTTGCAGACAGAGTGAGATTGCGTTTCAGCATCATCCTTGCCATTATGCTGCATTCACTTATATGGGAACCTCCAGAATAAGAGACTACACACAGTGATGTCTGCTAATCCAACTTCACCCGTAAAATGTAAGACAGGACTGGGTGTGAGGCAGAATGTCTGTCCCTAGCGGTGAACACGTTGGCTGTGAAGCTTCTTTGGACACCCATGGAGGGACATCTGACCTGAAACAACACGGTGCAGGTGTTGAAATCATTTAACATGCATAGGCAAGCGATTATGAAAACTTTTTTTTTTTTATTAGAAATGAATCACTGAGTTATTTCTGCTTTGTAGAAAAATATTAATATGCTTGAAGGTAATGCGATAAATTGCCATTAAAAACTTTAATCATTCAAATTATCGCAATTAAATGCTTTAAACGAACAGCAGACCTATAATTTACAGTACACGTTCTGTTAAGACATAATAACATTTTTAGCTCGTTTTTCTGAGGGTAAACGTAACTATTAAGGATATTAATATATCTAGATGACAATACCAGGGAATAAAATCTGAAATTGTAAACTCTCATCTCACATTCGTCTTTTGATCTCAAACACAAATGTCTTCATTGCATAACAAAAATAAATGAATTGGCCTTTCTGCTGCATTACTTTTGGAACGGGCTGTAGTTGCTAGCATCGAGTACATCAGGACATCTGTGACCTGACTTCTGTCCTGTACCATGCTGGCCTGGCAGCTCTCGTCTGCAGCACACATACAGTGGCAGGTGACATAGCCAGGGACCTTTTATTTACTGTGTTAGCCTGAATCATTGTTGCTCTCTTTTGCTTCATTTTTGAGTCCATCTGCCCCTCAACATGATAAAGTAATTTAGAGTGACATCTTTACGTCTAAGGGTTAATGTAGTGCAGTTGTCTCAAACCGATCACAAGCATTGGTCCAGTTGGTGAAATCTCCTCATGAGCAGCCTTTCGAAAGGAGCCTTTGTTCACTGGTCACTGCTCGACATTTCATTTGTGTGAACGAGCTGTTGTGCAGAGTTTTCACATCAGGGACAAAGCAGCTGGCTGTGAAGAACGTCAGCCTCGCCTCAGTTGGACGTATCTCATTGTGCTGGTGTGACATCGCCAAGTGGCTCAGAGCAACAAAAAAAGCTTTCAATTGTCAAGAGTTTCATGAGATGCCAGCACTGAGAGAAATCAGTGAATAAATGTTAGGGATGGAGCTGCCCTAATCTGACTCCTCCAAATGGGGCGATTGTTTTTGGGATGGCTGAAATACATTAGGGTGCAGGATGGTGCCAAACATCCTATGATCCAGTCGGCATGGATAATTTAGAAAAATGAACCGTAGCCCCTCGCCAGTCCACAAAGTTGGCGGTTTAAAGGGAATGCATTGTTGTTCAGGCAGCCTTCAACTTCAGGTCGGCTCCCATGCTTTAGTCTGTGACGACAGGAGAGTGTCAAGGTTTAGGATATAACTTTTTAGTTTTTTATATTTTCATGATTTCAGACTCTGAAGCTACATGATGTTGCAGCTGTCACTTCATGGTGCCAACAATTTAAAAACTGTCTCAAAGTAAAGAAAAGACTTGGCTTGAAAAGGGCACTCTTTGAAAAAAGAATAATTCTGCTTTTGTTTCCAGTTTCAAGTTTGTTGTTCCCCAGTGTCAAGTCCTGTCTCTCAAAATTGGACTTTCAGTCTTAACTCAATTAAACTCAATTCAAAGACTGGAAGGCTATGATGGCCCCCTCGCAACCCCAAAATTAGTGGGCACAGCTAAAGGATGGCCTTGCACAGAACTCAATGCCCCAGGAACAGAAACATTTCTGGTATTCATCAATGGAAATGCAAACAGTAGCAGACTCCCGAGTACATCAACTTCTTTAAATGAGATGCCAGCACAACAGGGTTTCGCGGTGGGTACAATTAGATCACCAACAAGAAGTTAAGAGGACCCAAGAAAAGGAGAAGTGGAGGGATGTGAAATGAGAGCATGAGCCAAAACTCACGGTCTAGGGGTCAAAAGCCAGAAACTTGGATGGGGTTCGTAGTATATAAAGTCGCTGCCATGACGTCATGGGTTGCCGCTTCTGGTACCATGTGGTACATGTTAGGACATTGAGCTGACAACGATAAAATAGTGAGCCAGGAGGCAGAGACATCTTAAACAGCCAAAGGTCCAAAGTGGGACATCAATAACATGAGCTTCAAAACCAAAACGAGACACAAAAATTGCAGTCAAAAATTTCAACAGCAATAACTCACATTAAATAAATGGAAGGTCATAGCGAGGTGATTGAAAATAAAGGTCTTGTTAGCCACAGCTCAGCTGTGGAAGTGAACATTTGGATGAACTTTTAAGCTATGGTTTCCAGAATGGCAAGGGTGTGCAATCATTAAAATTACAAGGATAAATCAAATAATAAAGAAACTGTGAACATTACGTGGTAACCACAACAGATAGAAGCTGACGCAGTACAACATGTTCAGTTCGTTGGCTTATGGGCAGTTCAGACACACACACTCTACTGCGCGACTCAATGAAAAGTTTATGAATTTGTAGAAAGGTTTAAAGCGGGAAGAATCAAGTGTAACTGACAAAGCTTGATCTACTCGACCATCAACATCAAACCTACATGGACACGGTGAATGATTTTATCAGAGAAGATCGAAGGATTATGTTGTCTGCCGTTGCTGCAAATTTTGACATCAGCCGTGAATCTGCACGTGCCGTAATGCATGATGAAGAAGACTTGGGGTGCCATAAGGTTTGTGTAAGGTGGGTACTCAGACTCCATACTGATCTGCACAAGTCAACATCCTTTGGTGAGTTTCAGCAGATCTCACTCCCTCTATCCTGAGAAATCTCACGACATTCCACAATGGCACAATCCCGTAGCGGAGCGTCCAGGTTCAACTAGAGTGATGGCAGAGCGCTGTGCTCTGCGTGTTCAAACTACCCATAAGCCATTGAGAACGTGTTGTATTGCATCAGCTTTTATCTGTGGCGGTAAGAGCGTTGTTTTCAAACTGATAGATAGATAGATAGATAGATAGATAGATAGATAGATAGATAGATAGATAGATAGATAGATAGATAGATAGATAGATAGATAGATAGATAGATAGATAGATAGATAGATAGATAGATAGATAGATAGATAGATAGATACTTAATTAATCCCCTAGGGGAAATTCACATAGGGTAGCTGGTTCTTCCAAATTGGCCCTGTGGGAGTGTGAGTGTAAAAGGACCCTGTAATGGATGTTTACTGCTTAGCACCTTGTGCTGCCATAAAAGACCACCTCACCGCCCCACATTTGATTTAATGGATTTAATAGATAGATTTATTAATCCCAAGGGGATTTTCACAAAATTCAAAAGAGTCTGGAGATCCGGCGACCCTCGCACCTTTATTTAATTATTGCAGGGCCGGTTGCCCCGAACTTTTCTTAACTACCTGCCTTTCTGAACAGAGCAGCACTTCAGCATTTTCCTTGTTGTAATGCCAGCTATCAGCTGAAAGGTCCCAGAAATCAGGCTTCTCCACACCGAGGGTCTCTTTGGGATGCTCTGCTTTTCTCACATAACAAGCATGCATTGTCTTCTTTGAATTTGAAACTCTCTGGTGAAACCCCCAGTGCATTGTAGAGGAAGCCGGCGTGCAGATGGGCCAAATCTGACTGGTGTCATTTTCACTAAAAGAAGGCCTGCACTTTGCTTTATCTAATTGAAATTAAAAACAAAATACAATGAGAGAGACGCTAACAAATTCTGTGCACAGCACCAGCTGGTCTAGCAGCATGTAACCTGTTATCAGCGTCCTTCATTTACAAGCGGCCCGAGTTGGATCTGTTTGATGGCTTACGTCACAATTTTAATAACACAACTATTTATTTTACTTGTTGTGACCTCTAATCATGCTGGATTTGTGATTTTTTTTATGTTTTGGTTTGTCATTTGCAGTCTTCCTGTCATTTTGTGTTTATGACATCATTGTGGCGTGTCGCGCTTTATCCCCTAGTGACACTTTTCTGTTTTATTTGATGACACGGCATATTATTTAAAAGCGATGTTTGCTGTAATGCCTTTTTGGAAAATTGCCTAAAAAGGAATAGCATTTCTTTGTTTTAAGAATTACAGTTCCCCAATCCTTCTCTTCTCACTGCAGTTTCTTCTTTTGTAAAAATACAGAAGTTCTCCTGATCGATCAAGCACCTCTCGCCCTGAAGGTCTGAATCCTTTTGTGTCCAAACCTCTGCCTCCAGTGTAAATAATTAAATAAAACTACCAAGAGTTCACTGTTATTTAAGAAAAAGTCTTCCTGGTCAGCATAGTACGTGTTTTGTGTTTCTGATAAACAATTAATGTTTGATTTTGACACAGTTGTATGTCTGGCGGTATCTTACAGCTAATCTTGGTGTAAACCCTGCGGTGACTAATTTAATTAGTACCAGACTTGCTCACCTTGGGATACTGGGCCCAAGGAAATATTTTTAATTAAGGATTCCCAAGTCTGGCAGCCCTGAGCCAATGAAAGATGGAAGTAGTGCTAAATCATTAAAAATGTTTATTAGGCAAAAGGCATTTAGGAATACAATCAAAAACCGTTTATTAAAGAGGAGCCCAGAACCTGTTGGGAAAGTCACTCTGGGTGTACTGTTACCCTTGGAAATAAGAAGAATGGTCATAGGTGGTACAGTGGCTAGTGCTGCTGACTCTGTGTTCAAAACTCCTGCTCAGTTGCTGCAAGTCTGTGGGGGGATTTTTATCTGGGCATTCTGACCCCACCGCCACACACACACTTCCGGAAAGACCTCTCTGATAAACTAGTCCTGTGTGAATGGGCCTGGGGTTGCACTGGGGCCCCACTCCGTGTTTAGGCCTGTCTTGTGCCCAGCGCTGCTACCTCCCCACACCCTGAACTGGATCAGGCAGGTTTGTGAATGTCACATCTCACTTCTGTGTGTGTGTGTGTGTGCGTGTGTGTGTGTGTGCGTGCGTGTGTGCATGTGTGTGTGTGTGTGTGTGTGTCTGGTACCTCCGAGCAATCTGAGTGGCCAGTATGGCTTTGGTTGCTCAGTGGTGCGGAGAATGACACAATACTTTAGGGGTGCCAAGTTCAGTTTGTGATTGTGTCAATTTTTACAAAAATGAAGTTAAAATGGAGCATTTCAAGAACAGCAAAGTGAATTACAGTAAGTACCTAACGATTCTGGGTCGCTAAATACGCACTAATTAGACACAACCCGAGTCGCCTTCTGAGAGGGGAAATGTTCGCAAGAAAGCAAATGATGTTTTCACAGCAACAGCACACATTGTCAGAACAAGCAGCAATCACAATCACCACACAATACAAAACCCGCAAATAAGCAGAAGTACAAAATGTTGGCAATAACTTCCTAAAATAAAATGAGAAGAAAAGGCCGGAACATGCATGAAATCATTAGTAAGCAGTCAAAGGAGGCCTCCCCTTATGGGCGCTGTGTGGCACAAGCGGGTTTAGGGGAGGACAAAGAAGTTCAGAGTGTGCAAGTGAGGAGTAGGAGTTTAGGAGGGGGTACCACCCATGGTCTCTCGCCATTCTGCCACAGTGCTGGCCTATGTTGCCCCCCAGCCTGGTATTGTTCATGAGGCTCAGTTTTCTAGCAGTTTTTCAAAGCTGCATACTTCACCCCCCACAACACCTACGTCATTATACCCCAAGCCTGAATCAAGCACGAGTGATTTTGCTTCTTTCTGCCATTTCTTGAAATTTTGGATCTTGTGTGGTGTCTTCATACAAAACTCGCTGCATGAACACATGACGAACTGTGTGGGTTCAGTTTACTCTAAAGACCATGACACTGCACCTGAAAGACAACTGCTTTCTGCTTCCCACCCATGGCTGTGTGAGCCTTACCAAATTGTAACCATCAGTGTGCCCACGAAATAAAGCAAGACTATCCGTCAGTGTGCTGTCAGAATTGTAGTTCATCAGTGATGCTTGTCTGGTATCCGACATCAGCTCTGGCCGCAGCAGTGTGCAGGTCATGAACTTCCACAAAGGCTTAGTCCCAAGTGAGAGGTGACACTTGAACATAAAGGTGGGGCAGCATGGAGGGCATACAGGAGTTAGCTGCCTACATTTTCTAATGTAGCCCTTCTGCATAATAAGATAAAGAAAAGAAGCAGAAACTTTAAAAAAAGAAATAAAAAAGATGAGCAGATGGCTCACCTCAAGTCCAAGGGCCCAGTGATCATGTGGGCATCCTGCTTGGAGTCAGGGGGCTGATGCCAGTCACAGGTGAGGCTTTCATTGAAATCTCCCAGATTTCACACTGTGCGTCAAAGGCACTTTGTCTTGAGAGATCCAAAATGAAAAGCTGCACCCCTCCATTACTACAGTCAGCTCTGCGCTGCATTTCTGTTGGTGTCTTCTCTCACATAAAATAGAGGGTGGGTGGTGGTCACAAGGAACACAACCACAGTAATTCATCCAAAACTGAATTGGAAAGAAGCAAAACATTCCTATGTCAAATCCTAGCTAATCATAGCAGAGGTAACAAGACAGAAAAAGTCGCACAGTGTACTGGGATCCTGGAATTGTGCACCTTGGTGGTACCATAAGGTGAACCTGTTGTGGTGCTTACAGGCCAAGTAGATTTATTGGACAATGGATTTACCCCACCTCCTTATCTTGTTCAACTAAGTAAACCCAGGCTCTTCAGTCTTCAGGCCTTGTCACATTGGATGACTTTTATGGCATTTTTCAGTTGTAGACTTCAATCACATAATCTTAGAGAATCATAGGCAGTTGGTGGTCCGCTCTCCTGAACTCCAGTGGTATGGTCTGACCTACCCAGCGACTCACTCCAACTAGTCCATGACTCGCTCTGATAAAGTCCAGCAGGTTTGATTTTGTCTTTAGTCATAAAGGCGGTTGTATGTGTGTGAGAGCGATGACGACCAATGAATGCACAGAACGCAGAAACAAGGAATAAGAAGTGCGTGTGTTCTGGGCCTCACAAGCAGAAGAGAATCTCGTCTGGGTAATGTTTTGCTTTTCTACATACAGCGACAGAAGGAGAAATTAAAAGGGGGATGAGATTGCGCCTGAACTTGCCATATCTGTAAACCCTTTGTGCAGCACTGGCTCCGTTAGGCAGAACCTTATTGGCTGTCAGAAAAAGGGGCGGGGCATGACTGTGATGGAAGGTCGGCACGCCATCGGCGAATTTAACAAGCCCAGTGATTTTCTGTTGTGTAAACAGACATGGGCCAGCGAGGAGATGAGCAACTTCAGTCCGGAAAGTCTAACATGCCCACCAACTAGAAGTCACGTAATGAGACGTCGGCTTTAAACACAAATGTAACTCTGGTTTTTTAATAAGATTGTGGCAAAATAAAGAGAAAGTGTGTTTTAGATGAAAACTAGCTAATGATGGGTACCTTGAGCAACCTACTTAGACATGCTAAGTGTACTTAGTTTAAATGTTTAAGAAGTACATGTTATGAAAAGCCACACACAGCCAAGAGAATGAACGGAAGATAAATAAAAGTGACAGCCAAAGTTGAAACCAGAAAATTAAAAAATGCCAAGTGCCAAGCTGAAAACTAAACCTAACTCAAAGTCAGAAATAGTCAGAGAAACTTTTATACACACAAATGCACGTTTAGAATTTCTTAGAGGTATCCACAAACTCGGAAATGGAAGGGACCCCGATAACACCACGAGAGAACACAAATAAATGTTAAACATCTCCCAACAGCCATTTACAAGGAAACCATCACAGAGTGGGCTTAAGCAACCCCAAAAATGTGTCAAGAATAGTCATTTACAAGAGCCCATGCTGAACTAACAGCGTAAAATAACCAATCAAGACAGCACCTGAATAAGATACGCAGGCTGTGAATACTTATGTACATGTTCTTTCTCAGTTTTTTTATTTTTAAGAAATTTGCAAAAAATCTCAAGTAAACTTTTTTCACGTTGTCATTATGGGGTGTTGTGTGTAGAATTCTGAGGAAAAAAAATGAATTTAATCCATTTTGGAATAAGGCTGTAACATAAGAAAATGTGGAAAAAGTGATGCGCTGTGAATACTTTCCGGATGCACGATAGATAGATAGATAGATAGATAGATAGATAGATAGATAATCCCCAAGGGGAAATTCACATAGGGTAGCTGGTTCTTCCAAATTGGCCCTGTGGGAGTGCGAGTGTAAAAGGACCCTGTAATGGATGTTTACTGCTTAGCACCTTGTGCTGCCATAAAAGACCACCTCACCGCCCCACATTTGATTTAATGGATTTAAGAATGTTAAGATAATTGAACAATACAGTGGGACAGCTGTGGTCTGGATGTAGGCAGAGGCCTCATACAAGACAGGCCTCATGATTAGCACTTTATAAATCTGCTGATGATCCTGTTATGGCAGAGCCAAACACGAGGAGTAAAGAGCGGACTGAGACTTGGAAATCCTGTCCAAGATCAAAGGGAATGCAGAGAAATCGAAAATCGGTAAGGGAACTCGTAGTTGAAAAGGACACACAGAAAAAGTGAAACCTGGCAATCAGAACAAAGGTAACACAACATGTTGAGAAGGTTTTTTATTCAAACTCAGGTAATACCGCTATATAACCTGTCACGGCAATGGTTTCAAACGTCACCCCCGTCAATCAGGACTAGTGTTTTGACGTTCATGTCACAAAACTAAATTACAATGCGATCATTTTAATAATAGTGACATTCACAACAGACCTCCTCATTTTTAACTCGGTGTATATCAGCTACTTACACTCAAATTGATTATCAGAGGTTCTGTCCTATTGGGGACAGATTTGAATTAGCTATGGTGTCTGCCACAAATTCCCAACACAAATTGAGAAATGACTTGAGACAAGCTTGTTCATTCATGATTTTGAAAGATTCTCCAACTGAGCCGGTTTGCATCATCAAAAACACCCAACGCATTTTTCCTTTAGTTCAATCTGAATTATCGATAATTGATCTAAAGCACTAAGGGTGCAAGATCAGGAGATCGGTTCATTGATTTTGTGCTAGCTTTTAGACATTAGGCGCACAAATCTAGCACCTCAGAGCCAAACAGTCGATACTGAAGAAAAGTGGACCAAGAGCTGAACCTTAATGAACGCCACAGTAGTTGGCTACGGATGACACCAACGACAAATACTTCTTGTACTCTCTCATCTGAGTGATGTCTACCATTCAGTATTTTGCTGTCACAGATGATTTTTGTGGGCCTTTTCTGTTCTGTGTTCCGACAGCACTGGTATTCAGTTTTATTCCATACCACTTTTATTTTTTCACTTTCCATGGTTGCAGTTTTCAAAGAAGCAACCTTCACATAATTGTCGTCCTTCATAGCAAAATCCCGGGACGCATGTTTCAAGGAAGAGGACTAGGACCCTAACTGTCAAGGCTCAGTGAAACTGTGTCAGCCAGCAGGCCTCCTCCAAGTGATGAATGATGCTGGCATAATTAGCCGTCTCACTCGTTCATGTGTGGTCTGAGAGGGCAGCGCCAATCATGGAGGCACTTCAATGTTTTTTACTTGATCAAATGATAACCTGTCTGCTGAGTGCACTCAAGATATTAGGGGTCTTCTGAAGGGTTTTCAAATTGTCAGGTAACAAAAGCGTCATCTTGAAAAGTAATGGTAATGGTGAGCTCCCACTACTACAAAACTGCAAGGGGGACCCTCGGTTATGTTACCTTTTAAGAAATTAAAATGTAAATTAATTAAATTTAAGAATGGGTGAAAGAGGTGGATTAACAAGGAGCATCTCGTTTGCACATTTGTTTCTTCCTCTGAGTATTAAAAACTCAAACACTGAAGAGAATGCTGCAGTTTAATTTGTTAATCTCTCCTTCCTGAAGCACTGGGTGGTTAACAGTTGTTCCGTTCAAAAAGAAGCACTGTGTTAAGGGGGCAGCAACTGCTCTACAAATGTGAGACCACTGATAAGGAAATTATAGACACTGAAACAGCAGTCCTCGCACCCACATCAAAGTCCGAGCCTCCACCTTTGCTGCTCGATCAGACCCCCCCGCCAGCCCGAGTTGTTTCCGAGTTGCTGTCCGAACTCCAGCCAATGAGGTTGCATGTCACAGTCTAGTGCCATGCCTTCTCGAGGATGTGCTCCCGAGTCCACAGGAGCATCAACATGTGTCACGAAGCTGCTGCAGATGGTGCAAAATGCAGCAGCACATCTGGTGTTTAACCAGCCAAGGCTGGCACATGTCACTCTCTTTTGGGGTCTCTGTAGCAGCACAGTTTAAATCCTAAACAGAGACGTCACTGAGTCTGCACCTGTATATATAAGGAGATACTTGTGAGGTCCTCTGCTCCTTATTAACCGTTCAGGACTGCTTAATGAACAACTTCTGGTGATGCCACCTCTGTGTGGCATCCCATACTCTTTTCTTGCATAGCTCCGAGCTGGTAGGATGAGCTGCCCACTCCATTCCAGCTGCAGACCCTTCATGTGTTTAAGAAAATCACGTCCTGCCCACATCCCAATCAGCATCAACGGTTTAGATGTGGAGACTGTTAGGAGTACCAAGTTCCTCGGTGTGCACATAACTGAGGAACTTACGTGGACACATAACACCTCATCACTAATCAAGAAAGCCCAGCAGAGACTACACTTCCTGAGGCGGCTGAAGTGAGCAAGTCTTCCCCCTTCCATCCTCACCATGTTCTACAGAGGCACCATTGAGAATGTTCTGACCAGCTGCATCACTGTCTGGTATTGCAACTGCAACATATCTGACCGCAAGGGCCTGCAAAGGATAGTGAAGACAGCAGAGAACATTATTGGGGTGCCTCTCCTTTCACTACAGGACATATTTTACAAACGCAGTGTCCGCAAGGCCTGCAGCATTGTGCAGGACACCTTACACCCCTCACATGGACTTTTCACACTTCTGCCATCCAAGAGAAGACACTGCAGCATCAAAGCCAGATCTGCCAGGATGCAGGAGAGTTTTTACCCCAAGCTGTTAGACTCCTTAACACCAGGCTGCCCCCTGGGACCTTCCACACGGCCTCAACCACCGCTAAAAACAGAACTTTTTTACATGTGAGCCACTGTCCTGTAAAGACGTGTTTGCATGGAGAAAAGAACTGAAAATCTCCTACTGACCTTTAAGTATTTGACATTCTTGATATCCTTCTGCTGTGAAACATTCTGACCTGTCATTGTTTACACGTCTTAAACAACTATTAGCATACACTGAGAATTTCTGTATTATCTAGATCTATTATTTATTATATTACATATCTTACACATCAATACTGCTGCTACTTCTTTGTCCTATCTTTGCACAATGTCTTGTCTTGTTTGTGTTTTAACTTTTAATTTTTAAATTTTAAATTTTAATTCTATTTTTGATTTATTTATTGCACGTCATGTTGTTACACTGTGGACCCTGAGCTTCGCAATTTCATCTATCTGTATACTTGTATATGGCTTGAGATGACAATAAAGTTTCTTTGACTTTGACTTTTGAAGACTCGCATTTGGTGAATTTCTGTCTAGTTGATGTTGGCTTTGATAGGTTCTTGTAACCAAGGAAGTGTAACTCGCTTGTTTTTTGTTCTGAACTCTGCACATGTGATCTCCCAGACTGAGGTTTACTCGATTGTGTTGATCTCCTTTGTAAGTCGCTTTGGTTTAAAGCCTCTGCTAAGTAAATAAATGGTAAAGGGAATGTAAAATGCAATCACACTTAAGTCAGGGTTCAGACAGTGGCTCACAGATGACTCTTTTTCTGCCCTGTCACAATTTGGTCATTCCAGTCTTGCTTCCCATGGCTTCAGTTTTGTTGTCCGAGGTCCCGGGACCCTACATATTTCACACTTTAGTTTTCATGGTTTCCCTCTGCTTTCGACATATTTGAAGTAAAATAACAATGCATGTACTTTCCATTACAAATTTAAAAGGCACAGAAACATAAAACAGAACAAATCCCCCAAGCCTGTCAATGAACTGATTCCATTCCTAAAGCACAGCTCACATATGTGGACCCGAATGCCTCTGCTTGGCCTATCATTCTCTGCTGACAGCTGAGGCCCATAGTAGTAATCATTTATGGTTGCGGCTTGTGGCAGGGTGCCCGTGTTTTGTGAATATTGTCAGCTGTGTTCTCAGCCGTCTGCTGTGGGCAAATGAGTGGCCTCTTTCAGCCTGGGAGTCCTTGGTTTCCAACGCACTGTTTTCTGAACGAGCATGCGCAGCACACTAGCTCACTTGGTAAGAAGTAGGTCGATGGAACAAGCAAATCTGTACGTGTCGATGCTGCTGAAGACTTTGAAAGGACTGAGGCGGCCGTTAGCTTCACTGAGCAAGCCGTGATGCACACTGGTGAACCCGAACCCCTGTGATCTTGTGGAGACATACTCCTCCACCACCTCACTGTTGTGAAGACACGATATCAGACAAAGACGGTTACATCTCTACGTGATGTCATCATACTAATTCAGATCAGTTTAGTCCTTTCCCACTGTCTTACATGCCTATTCCCTCATCCTTCTTCATTTATTATAACCCTATCAGTAATGATCAAGATCACCTATTGAACTTGTGGCCCTCCACCTACCGTACTCACCCTGTGCGGCTGACCCTAACGTCAGCATTCCCTACACCCACCGATAGCCTGCAGTGCATATAAGACAATAATTTAAACCCCCTGGATACCCTTGCCTCTTCGCTGTAGATATGAAGATTTATAGAGCGAACTTCAGTGCTGCAGGACTTTAGAGATTCTCTGCAATGTGGGGGTGGACGGCAGGAATAATAAATTTAAGTACATAAAAAAAAAAAACTAACAGATGCACAAACTCATAAACCGCTAGATAGGAAGGAAACTCATAAAAATAAAAACAGAATTGAAATGAAGTGGTTGAGTAGCTGCAGTCTGTTACTGCTCTGGATTATGGAGGCATCTGAGAGGATCATGTGCTCTAAATGAATGTCATCAATTGAGAGTTGCCAGCATGAGTGAGGATACTTAACTTTTATTATTATATTATTATCTTGTTCATTTAGATTCACTGTAAGACGAGGAGCAGATGATAGTGGGATGCACCGTGATTGCACTGGTAGATCGGAGGGATATCCTCTGTCTGTGGTGGTGCCCAAACAGTGACAATGTGGCTTTGAGCCCCCTTAGAAGAAGTCACTTGGATGTATTTTAGATTGTCTGTTTTGTCCTATAATTCCATGGCTGTACTTGTCAGGTTCTGTGCAGCACACTTGCTTTGTCAGGTTCAACAGATGTGTGACTTTGTTTTGCTAATTTATTTTACGGCTTAAACACCCCCCCCCCCAAAGTGTGAAATTGGGGGGGGGGGGGGGGTTTAAACCGTAAAATAAATTAACTTGTCCATGGAGATTTTCCTCAATCTGCAGAGTCACAGCATCTTCTTGTTGTTTCCTTGGCACCCATTGTTACTCATGTTGTTCCCCTGGAGTACAGTTGTGTCAGAGTGTGTAGGGTCCTGCTTGGTTTGAATAAATTGAAACACTCGCCCTGCAGTAAGCATTTTCCAATTTGATGATCAAGGACTCTGTTTCTTCCTGTTTCTTGCTATTTCATATTTTGTTTGTATGCTTTTCTAGTCTTTTTTTTTTCATTTTGTCTGTTGCTGCTGATAGTGTTATTTTTTTTTTTGCTCTTGCTCATAGGAGCTAGTGGTGATAGGCATACACTGACTTCAGTCTGGCCTAAAAGTGTTAAGGTGAACCAAGCTTTGTCAACTGCAGACGAGGTGGGTGTGTAAAGACCCTGCTAGAATTCGCTGCCATCGTTGTTCATTTTAAATCTTGTTAACCGGTGTGACGGGGTGCCACGGCCCATTACCTGTTACCAGGTAATCTTGTTAAGCTGCGTGGAGGCATTCCTACGTGTGGTAGAAGTCCACTATAGGGCCCTGCAGCTCCCCCTAACGTCCCCCACGGAACCCAACAGGGCTGTGCCAAACTCCAGCTCCTAGCATGCCCTGCAGGAATCCGTGGTGCCACAGCCATTCAGGAGGGCTGCCATGTAGCGTCCCAGGGTAAGTATTGCCTCACCAATACTCTCTCCCCCAGTCCTTCCATTCTGTTGGCGTCCCAACCAGTTAATGGCTGTAGCCACCCATCACAACGGTTACCCACAGCTCTGGCCTCGTAATTTTGTTACTCTGCATAGGATGGCGACAGGCAGTGACTCTGTCTCTTATGCAGTTTGGTTTCTCCTGATTCCTGCAAAATTAAAGGGAATGCAAGAACAATCACGAATGCTTAGTTTTTGGGTTTAAAATTTAACATGCCTCCATATTTTGGTTTGTATCTCATTATTCTGAAATGTTTTCAAGACATTTATTTTTTCCATTTTTGTTTTATCTTTTTTTGGGGGGGGGGGGGGGGGTTGTCAATTCCATTTCTGGCATTCATTTTTTTGTGCTGAAGTTGTTTCTCTCTATTATATAAAACATCTTGGGACGAGATGAGACTTTTTCAGAGAGACGAGACAAGATATTTTCAGAGAGATAATTTCATGTCCCGCGAGACGAGACTTTGTACAAAGAGATGAATTGAAAACCTAACAGCTCCAAGCGGAGGTGGAAATAAAAGACAAACAGTAGAAGAAGAAAAGACAAAGAGCAGAAGACAAAGTAGAACGTCGTAAAGAGGTTCAGAAATGTTGGCACAATACACATGCAGAGCAGGTTAGAGATTATGAAAGTACTAAAATTCAAAATCTCAAAAAACTGATAGTAAAGATCTCATTAGCACTAACAAACAGAAATTATTACTCAGTGAAATAAAGGAACAGCGAAAAGAGATTGAATATATGGACATAGGTGATATGACAGAAGTATGTAGATTTTGTTTGGCTTTAAACTTTACGTTGGAGACTTGTAGATCATCTAATTCATGTTGCCATCAGGGAAAAGTAGAGTTTCTTCCCAATGAAGAGGCATATCCGCGAGAATTAAAAGATTTGATGTTTAGTTAAAGTGAAATCCACATACGTGAGCGGCAGAGACACAAAGTGGCTGGCAAGTAGCGCAGGCCGGGGGGTTGATGAGCCAAGCGAGCAGGGGCAAAGCTCCCAAGTTAATGCAGATGCAATTTATGAAAGTCTTTCCTACACTATTTTGATTTTTCATTGGCTTGGCCATTTTTACTTGCAGTTGTCACACCACCATGTTAAGGAAACTACTGAAAGCGTGCAGAGCTTGGCGTTACCATTGCAATGGTACAAATGTCAGTGTCATGCACCTCCAGGATGAGGCAGTGAAAATTTGAGAAAAGGATCCTGAGAAATTATGTGACAAGCAGAGATTAATGCCAAAAAAAACAGCCGAACAATTGTCAAAATTAGAACGCTGACCCAAAAAATCAAAAGTCTGATACCTGAAAAATAAATTTAAATAAAACCGTAGGTCATTCAGGAAAAATGGCTACGTGAAAACAAAAAGGAAATCCTAATACCCGATGCTCCGGAAACCTTTGAAGCCACCTTTGCACTGGCACTGGGGATGTTGTCACGTGTCACGCACCCCTGTGGACTGTTGGGATGGATCTCAGTGGCAACGACCAACGCTAACTCATCCAAAGGGAGGGGCTCAATAAGGAAATGACGTTCAGCCATTGTGAATTTTACAAAACTGGTGTGAGATTCATATTCCTCACGTGCACAGCAACCATAGAGAGGAAGAATCAAAGAAAATCGTTATAACATCCAGTTTATTAGAGACTGCGGATTCCACTAAAGACCTTTTCTTTCTTCAGGATTCCTAATTTTGATCTTTTTTCTTGGTTCTCTCTCCTCTATGTCTGGTTTAGCATTTTGGCTTTGACATTTGATTTAATCGACTCCTCGGTGTTGACTTCTGGCTCATTTAATTGATTTTGTTTCATCATCTAGATCCAAATCAAATCTAAACTGCCCTCTTGTTTCTCTAGGCAGGATACTGTAATCCTCAGTGCTGTAAAATTAGTCTCTGTTTCTGAACGAGACCGTGAGCTTTTGGCTTTAAATACACCTCTGGCCTGCAAATGTACTGTTGTCTCCCAAAGTGTTAAACTAGGATTCCCCCTTGGTGTGCCCCCATACCATACCAAATTCCAGCCACATGCAGAGCCTCTGTGGATATTGCAGTTCTTCTGGGAGGTCTCACCGAGCTAACAGCTCCAGTGCATCTGGCTCTGGCTTTGCATGTGAACAGTGGTTGCCCAGACCATTCAGATGATCCATTAGTGGTCTAGTTGCACCTTTAGCTTTCGCTCAGTTTGGAAGTTTTGGAAGCTGTCCTTGGCTTTTTATCTACCATTAACGCTATCCTTCTGCCCATTCTGGGATCCATTGTTATCTTGCGGCTTCATCCATTGAGGATGGCTACAGTCCCATGGACTTTCAACTTCATAGTTTTAGCAACTGTTGTCGCAGGAACATCACGCTGCTTGGAGAAGGCCTTTGCCTTTTTTAACAAGGTGCTCTGTCATTTTCTTTCTGATCTCCTCAGACATCTCCATGTTCAGTGTGGGACACACAATGACACCAAACAGCAGAGTGTTGACTTTTGTCCATTTAAATCATCTGAATGGCTGATTGCACGATTGGAGACAAGAGTGATACGAATTCAAGAAAAGAGCAAGTCTGAAAAATCACTCAAATCCAATTATTTCAGATCTTTTCCAGGTATCCCAACAAATGAGTCCAGGCCATTTTAGAAGCTCTTTGTAGAATAAGCAACACTTAATCTCTTGTCACGCTTGCTTTGCTTTACTCAATGACATACCAAAGGCATGCAGGTGGACAGGGGACAATTACTTTTCAGTTCATCACTTTTCAAGTGGCATATGGCACTTTTTCAATGAGCTGGAAGGGGACCAACACTTTAGTCCATGCCTGTATAACTGCATATACAGAAGAGCATGATGGGTTCACAATACCAATTGTAAGAGGGAGTAGAGGGGCTTCTCGCACCTGGCCATGGATCTTGTTTCCAAATTTATTTCTGAAGGCGATGATATCTGGAACTTGTTAATCTATTAATGCCATGTCTTGCAAAATCCACCCCACTTGGCACTCTCCAGGAGGGAGAGCTTCAAATAGAACAAATTGTAAGAGAGTGCCAAACAGTTTTGTCGTTTTTAGAACACAGTAAAGGCATTTCTCATTTCAGATTCTCCCTCGAGATCTACCGTTTGAAATTGTTGGACTGAATGAAAGGAGGTCAGGAAGGGTTTCCTCATGCCTGACACTTGATAGAGCCTGTTTCTTATTCTGATGTCATGCTAATATTATGTTTTGATCTTGGCCTTCTTCCAGTATCCCATTCTTTACAATCCCATTCCACATCCATCTTCCTATTAACTCAGACCAAACTACAGAAGAGTATCAAAAGTGTCAGGCTGTTTCATTAAACAGGAAGCCCGCCTGTAGCCAAATTTCAGTAGCACTGCTGCAGGATGAGTTGCAGAAACTTTGACCTGAGCTTAGGAAATATGTAAATGATCCATATCTCGTGTTTATGTGCCTTGGGCTGCTGCCATCTCGTACGAATACTTCTGTACTTAATTGATGCCAGCAGTAGCACCCTGTCCAATTAATAACAAAGTGCAATCATAAAACGGATGAAGATGTTTCCACCACATGGCATCGCCAAGGCGACTGTCTTCCGTTGCTTAAAGAACATTTTATTGAGCTGCTGCTTCAGAAGAACCCAGAGGTGCCTCCTGTCTGTGCTGCACTTTGTATTTCTCAGTGGCTAGTGACACTAATGGCATGTATATGGTTCTTGCCCTTTGGCTGCTTAGATTTGTCTCTTTGTTGCTTAGATTGGTGACATACTTCGTCAGCAGTAACATTTTACATTTCTAGTTGCGGTGACAATAGCCATGTAAGCCTGACAAAGAGAAAAGCAGATGGAGAAGACTCTAAATAAACAACCCTAATTCACTCCATTTTCGGTTAATTGAATGCATGTTCTCCTCCTGAGTCAACAAAGAAATTACCAGAGTTTCAAAGTGTAATGTCTGACAAAAATTGGAAGGGAACATCCATTAATATCAGGACCACTTTTTTTTTTAATTGTTTTGGTGTTGTGACTTCAGCCCTGCAAAATTTCAAATAGGCCGAAAACACTCAAAATGGAAGAAGGGAACTACTAGAGCCCCTGGCTCAAATAAACATAACCTTTCTATTTAGTTTATTAAATTAAGGATAGAAAATGCAAATTTATCAAAACAATCTCCAAAATACAGAGTTAAAAAAAAGCATTTAAAGCCAAATCCTAAATTCTAAAAAAATTCCTTAAACTAATTGCAAAGTAAATCAAGAACATAAAGCTAGAATCAAAAATGCAAAAGGAGCAAAACAGCTGGTCTTTGTGTAATTTTCTGTGTGTGTGTTTCTCTTTATCTTTTTGCGAGTCTAATCACTCATTTTGTTTTTTGTTTTGTTTTTTATTAGCTCCTAATTCTGAATCGGACATTAGTTTTATAATCACAGTATTATTTTTGGAATTGGTGATTTTTTAAACCATTTTGGCTGCTATTTTGATTATTTACATCTTAGCCTTTTTGCTCTTCCATCATTAGGTCAGCACTGCATTGTCAGGAGGCGTGTCCTCAGAGGCCATGAGCCACCAGTAACGGTGTGACAGGTTAAAAGGTCGCTGTTTCAGGTGTTTCCTCATCCAAGTTTGAGGATTCAAAACAATCTTTTGTCAGTTGTTTCTGTGTTTCTAAAGCCAGTTTTCTAATACCATTTTGATCTGTGACTTTTAACTTGGCCTTGGTTACAACGCAGTAGATCTCCTGGCTTTTAACTCTTTTTTGATTTCTGACTACATCTTTTCTCCAGGTGAAGACTTTCTGAAAGGGTTAGCTAACTAAACTTAAGATAAGAAAGCTTGCCTATGTACCCCTATCAGAACTGTTAACACCCTTTTACTGGCTCATTAACTGTCAGGTACTTATTGTCACATGCACAGCATACAGTGAAGTTCTTATTTGCATGTCCTGATCAACACACGACTTGTGGTCAGTCTCCAACGCTCAACACACAACGTGTTTTCGGCCTCCAATGCTATAATTAGTGGACATAACTTCCTTACCTCAAAACTTCTGTCTTCCTTCACTTAAAATCTCAGAACACGCTACTGATCATAATTAATGTTGTGGTGAAGAATGGCTACCCCATTCCTCTCTGCCACAAATGTAAAGCACTAATTTTCAAAGTGAATATCAGTTCAGCCTTCAAGTGATAAAGGATAACAAACTGAACGAGTTAAGAGTCCCATTTCTCTGCTGGTGATTGACTTTAAAACTGCAGTCGTAAAATACTAACTAAGCCGGTCCTTGGCCCTCTAAAATGCTATAAACCTGGTTTAGCCATCGCTGGATAAAGAGAATGACAAACCAGAAGGATTGAAGTGTTGCTGAGTACCATCACAAGACATATATGGCACTGTAAATAAAACTGTTAAAGTAGTGATCAGCTGAATTCTTCCATTTGTAAGGAGGGAAATATGCCAAATCTGTGGGAAATGAGACTACTTTCTGGACATTATAAATGCGTTTTGAGAAAGTTTACTTTCTTGTTATCCTACTTATTTATATGATTTTCCTGTTAATTTTTATAGCTGTCCTGGTTGTATCATCGTGTCCCCATTTTAATAAGCACTTTAATACCATCATAACCATTTTGTTACTACTGTATTTCCTCATGTTGTTGATGACAGTGGCACTCTTTGCTCAAAATCCTATTCATGGCAGTGGCACACGTCACCCACGGTCCAAGCTGTTGTACTCATATCAAAGCAGTCAAAACAATGTCATAATTTAGCCTTTAGTGTGGAAGTTACCACATTTTTTTGACAGAGAGATTCTATCTTTCATTTTGATTTAGTCACTACCTTTCACAGACACATGGAATAAATTAGCAAGTAGTGTAGTGGAGAATAGGAGTTTAGGGACTTTCAGATCTCGACTTGATGTTATTTTGGGGAATCGAGGTGAACGAGACAGACGAGCTTGTTGGGCATATTGCCCAGTTCTCGTCACAATTATTGATCTTTCTAGCATTTGGCATCTGCTCTGTTGATTTACTGTCATCTGGAATCACTCCCAAATGTGCTTTTATGTCCTGTTCTATGGCTTCTATATTTCAGTTTTGTCCTCGGTATAAGCTAATCAATACTGGAGACATTCAAGTCCTGCTGTGCCCCACCTTACCAATAATAAAAGACTGCAGAAGTTACGTGATGTTCATCCCTGCCCTTCCTTTTCTAAAGGTCTGCTGAGATGAATGAAAAAGAAACACAAAAAGAAACAAAGTCTTCTAATGTTGTGCAGGGTTGTCTACACATTGCTAAAGATTAGTATCCCACCTTTAGAAGAGTGTCAGTACGTTTGCAAATCAGTTAATGAAGCTGTCAAGTGTTGACATCCCAATTTTGCTTAATCGATTTTTTCCTAATTGGCAAAATGCCTTGTGTTTGAAGAGCTTCTGATTTGTAGCGTGGTGGGTTGATTCTCATTTATGATCCAAATGAAAAGGTCAAGCCTTCTGAACGTCAGCTTTTATTTCCTTTTCATCGATCATGCAGGCTAGTCCTTGCAAACATATTCAGTGGGGTGGGAGGTTGCAGTTGCTTGCTCACAGGCCAGTGATGTAGTGCCAAGTGATGAAGCCTTGTTCATTAGTTCATTAGCAATCTGATAGATAGCTGGCAGGGCTGTGGAGTGAAAAGCTAATCTGTATGAGCTGCCCTCCACACGATTGACCATTGATCTTGTCTTTATACCTTTCACTGTCAGGGGTCAAATGATGTATTCATGAATAAAAGCGCACGTGTTTATTTGATATTTGGACTAAAGTCTTCGCACATTATATACTTCTCGTCATTATTAGCATAACATAGAAAAAGTTTCTGCTTTAGGTATGTGTTCAGCATTTCTTGCCTGGCATTTCCTGTCATCCTTCACTTACCCAGATCTTTGTAGACACGGAACACACATGAAGTGCATGTGTTCCAAATAACGATATACTGTATTATTTACCCTCTACAACTCCAGGAACCTCACACGCAGATAAGAAGCCTTAGCTTGAGCTGGGAGAGTTGAGTTCTGTCAAGGCTGGGGGGGGGGGGAATGGACATTGGGGCTTTGATGGGGTAGCTGGCTGCTTGCTGCTTGTGCTGATTAACACATTTACAAAACAAAAGACGCTGATGGAGAGGTGCGAAGAGATTTAAGGTTGGCCAGGATTATGAGTTGTTTCATAGGCTTCGGGGATTCTAGTGTTAATAGGCAGAGCGAGCTGGAAGGGTTGGGGGCTCCAGAAATAAAATCAATTAGCTCTGACACACGTTGACACCCAGTGGCATCCAAGGTTCATGTAGCCGGGTATCATTTTTGGTGGGTTCACCCCATTCATTCATCAATTTACGGAAATCACTGTGTGCAAGGCTGGATCCAGTCTTGGATGTGAGCACCAGACTTCTCAGGGCCCACTTCATTTAACCTAAAAATATCTAGGGTAGAATTGAACCCTTGTCCATGGAGCCATGTACCACCATGTCATCTCCTTGGATTCTTTGTTTTGGATCGGACCTATCTCTCCTCTGTGGGTGCACCAGCCCTTTTGTGGTCCTCTCTCACATCCTGGTCTGGCTTAATTTATGACATTTGTTGTGTTTGCAAAGCATGTTAAATATGCAATAGGAGATATGGCACATTTAAAACGACAAATTAGAAGGCAATAAAAGGCAGGCTTGGCAGCGTGCTGTGAAGTTCCCATACATCATGTCTCTTGTACATCACTTGACTGCTGTTCTTGCCTCACATCTGGTCTCTGCATGAAACTTTTTTTTTTTTTTCCCTTCAACCCCTGGGAAGCTAATGGTGCTTAAATTCACTTAAGGCCTTGCTAAAGGCGGGCTGCACCTGCAGTGACCATTAAAGTACTGGCCAGCAGGGTTCAGCCAGCTGCACAAGTCCATTTGCTTTCTTTATGCTTCTAGATTTTCAAGCAACATGACTTCTTCTGGCAGGCTCTGTTTGTAATTCACATGTCTCTCTTTCTCTCTCCGTCTCCCCCAACCTCCTTTGTGTTCTTCAGAATTCCTGAAGGCCCTGTTGACCAGGGACCTGCAACAGCCGGACGAGTCAGGGCTTTGGAGGAGCAGCTCATCAAGGCCAAAGAACAGATCGAAAGCCTCAGGAAGCAGTCGGGATATGGTTAGTGACTCTTCACCAGTGTTGTGCAAATTCACATCTCCCAAGAACGAGCTCAAAGTTCAGTTCACATAAATTAAAATGAATAAATTCATGTTCATAGTCCACCATTTCTTTGAAGTAGTTCATGTTCAGTTCATTTTGTATTTTTTAAGGAGTGAGAATAAATGACCCATCCATCCATCCATCCATTATCCTACCCGCTATGTCCTAACTGCAGGGTCACGGGGGGTCTGCTGGAGCCAATCCCAGCCAACACAGGGCACAAGGCAGGAAACAAACCCCGGGCAGGGCACCAGCCCACTGCAGTAAATGACCCATGAGTTTACTTTTTTCAATTTTGCATGCCTTATATTAGGCTATTACAGTGCTCTTTAATAAAATACAATAATTATGAAGACTTTTTTATTTAAATACACTTTGTTGAGTTATACCCAGCAACAAACACGTATAAACATTTATGCTAATATCCTCCTGGTCAAAAAATAAATTACCGTATTTACGCGTGTACCACGCACACACTTTTTCCCAAAAATTAGCATTAGAAAATCAGGTGCGCGTCATACACGAGGAAATGTTTACTTACTTCTTCTGTAATGTTTACTTCTTCTGCTTGGGCTCTCTCTCTCGTTCACGCTCTCACTCTCTCTCTTGCGCTCTCTCTCGCTCTTGTTTTTGAATCAGTTTGGCGTCGTCATTCAGAATGGATAATAGCGATTACGATTACGCGATTTTCTTTGTAAAAATTAGGGTGCACGTCTTACATGAGGGCGCGCGGTACACAAGTAAAAACGGTAAATAGATGCAAGTATCCATATAAATTACCGTTCTATTTCCAACCGTGTGACACAAATGGTGACTGTGGAACCAGCGTGTAGGTGAACTAACCCATTACACTGCCGGTCAAAATTCATATCACATATTGCATGTCCAATGTGGAAAAATATAAAGTGACCTCGCAAGAGTACAACGTTTTCCTAAAAGCGAAAACGGAGCTTCACCGCTTGCTCGTGTCAGCAGGTAGACACCGACAGTGCCTATTTGATTTTACGTTATTTTTTCCGAATACAAATAAATGGCAAAAAATTTGTACGAAAGAAATATTTGTGAAAATCCACTATTTGTGCTTATCTGAATACCGTATTTGGATTCTGCTCCATTCCTACATTACAGGGTAAGGCAAAACATTTAATCTGAACCTAAACCAGATCCAGAATGTCGCCTAGAACTGAATTAGCTCACGTTCAAGTTCTTCACTTAAAATACATTACGTTAAATTCACAGTTCTTAGAAAAATGAGCTTGTTCAATGAAGGTGCTCTTTTGAACTAGTTCATGCACAACAATACTCTTCACTGTCATTGTTTGTGTCACTTTTAAGCACTGTGAGGAAAGTGGGCTTCCCAGAGTGTGGAGCTCCTTCTTATTAGGTTCTCACCAGCAAGATGGACGCACTTTGATTGTGAGCAAGAAAGCCTTGGAATGACCGTTTCAGGCATTATGGGTATTCAAGAGAAGACAGACTAAATGATATTGATGCCATGATTAGTGACATTGTCACTCTAACAGATATGACCTAAAGAGAATTTCACAACCTGGAAATTGCCTGACACCACTAGGGTAGTGATGGCCATTTCAATTTATTTTGCTGAATGGATTATTTTGATTCATTTCATTCATCTGTTTGCATCACAGATAAATCATTTAATAATTTCTTCATTATTTTGTATGTATAAATATGTATAGATGTGTAATTCGTTATGTATATAGATAGGTAATTAGCTATATGTTTAACATGATTATTCATATGATATTGTCCTGTTTCAGTACGTAAAGCATGACAACACATTTAAGACGCATAATTAAAATAAGATGTTACAGTAGTAGAATCACAAGTGAATGAAAATCATGTGAGATGTTAGTGGATAATGATTCAGTTCATGAATCGTGTGATTCGTTTTCAGGTAATAATTCCTTCACAAGTCAAATGAGTGAGAATCATGTGACTCTTGTTTGGATAATGATTCATTCACATATTACTTGAGTGAGAATCTTGCAACTTGTTTTTGGGAAATTATTCTCTTTTACAAATCAAATAAACAAGAATTGTGTGACTCATTCTCGGGTAATAAGGTGTTTACACAACAAAAGAATGAGAATCGTATAGCTCATTCTCAGGTAGTGATTTGTTTTAAATTCAAATGAAAAAGAATTGTATGACTTGTTTCCGGGTAATCATTGATTGATGAATTAAATGAAGAAGAATCATGCAACTCATTTTCAGGTAATGAATCATTCAGAATCAAATAAGCGAGAATCACATGACTCGTTCTTGGGTAATAATTCCTTTGCAAATCAATTGAATAAGAATCATGTGACTTACTTTTGGGTAATCATTCAGTTCACGAATAAAATGAACAAGAATCGCGCAACTCATTCACAGGTAAATATTCCTTCAAGAATCAAATGAACAAGAATCGTGTAACTCGTTCTCGTGTAATGATTCAGTTTAAACTCAAAAGAATCAGTGAATTATACATGGCCAGTGCCGTTAATAAGCCGTAAAAAAAGTGTGCACTAAAGTAAATTTGAAAGCAAATAATTGTTACAATTATATTTTTATATGGTTTGGTTTTGTGTGACTAATTTTTTAAATATACTGTACAAAGTGACATAAACATATTAGTTTTAATATTGTTTATATTTTCAGTTTAAAACAATTCCAATAACAAATTGTACAAAATAAAGCACTTTATTCTTTCCAGCATAAATGTGTTGTTCTTCAGAGATACTGATATAGTTTGAACTCAAAGGACTCATCAGCGAGGCGAGTCAAGACTGATCATTCAGATGGTTCTTCCTTCCACATGCACTTTAAACATCAACCAGTCTCAACAACCAAAAGATGCTGATGACATCACGCAGGACATGCACATGCTTTAGCTATCCCTTTGAGCTTGAGAATCGATTTATATGATTGTTGTTCATAAGATCAAATTATTTGTGAGTCGCCCACCACTACCATAGGAGTGTACACCACAGAGTCAATAATGAGCTGAAGGCCCTCTGGTTGTTTTAGGTCTCGTTCTTCTTTCCATGCTGAATTGTCAGAGTAGTTTAATTAATCTTCAGTGATCCTCAACCTTGGACATGCCTATGATGTCCATTGAGAGTGAAATTAGAGCAAATCATTTTTTTATAAAGGTGTACATGGCCAAATAGGCCAGCTGTAACCTTAGTTTGTTAGAATTCATTTTTTTGCTCTTCTTGGATTTTTATTTGCTCATATTTGTGTTATTGTAATTTGTTTTTCTTGCATTTGTTTATGACTGTGGCATTATTGCATCGCCTTTTTGGAATGAATTTTCTTGGCAGGTGCATCCCGATTATTAGAGTATTTATAATGGCTGTTGCCATACATATGCTATAATGAATGAAGTCGTCCCACGATCGCATTAAAAGATTGCTGCACAGTAAAATGAGTAACCAAACCTTGGATTTTGCTTTCTAAAGACATAATTCTTAAGTCCTATAAGGGACGTCCCACACTCTTAAGCCCGAATTACAGGGCATGACGCATTAGACGAGTTTTCCAACGATTTGCAGTTATTGCCTTGATTTACATAATTTTAGAGATTTGGAGAAAGTGCTCTGGTGAAATGCTTTCGTGTAGTGTGGCATACTCAGTGATTTTGTCTTCAATCATAGGGTGGGCTCAGTATGCATGAGAGCTGACAACCAAAGAATGCTCATCGAGACGTTAATGCATTTATTGTAGCAACGAGGAATAAGGAGCCTCAAAAACAGTAGAGAAGCTCATCTGGTTGATGTCTTGCGTTTTACTTATCACAACAAAAGGGAGGACAGAAAAAATGGACTGAAGTTTGGCTGAACTCTACATATTTGTTAATCCTTCGTATACTGCCTGTTCTGTCAGGCAACACACTACAATTCTTCACACGACAACTCTCAGCTTGAGGTGGTATCACAAACATGAAGAACTCAGAAGATGATCTTCTGATGCACATGTGTGACAACCCATAAAGGCAAGTTCATTAATAATAACATGGCAGACATATTGCTATGTTTTATAGCAACAACTGCCATTCAAGACTTCATTTTAAAGGAGTACATTTTTTTAAATGTTGCTTCCATAATGTTGTTTGTAGTGGCCGAGAAAAATTGTTTTCGTGAAGAAAGTATGTGAGAGATTCTCGATAGGTGACCAGGGCAGAGAAGGGGAAAACATTGTGAAAAACATCCACAGAAAAAAATAAAAATCTCACGTAACTCACATTGCATAATCCACATATCCGATATCCATTTGTATGGTCCAAACGTGCAGAAAGTATGCATTTTTTGCTCAGATATTATTAATAGTTGCTTCCTGGACACTGCACAATGAACGGAAACAGGAAAGATGTGATTCCCATAATGCTGTGCGTTAAAATTGAAGATCTGCCTCTTCCCCCACATTCATAGGTCTAACAGATCCCATTTATGAGAATCTTTCCTATGTACTTTCTCCACGAAAACATGAGATTAAAAATGTTTTCATGGCCTCCACCACAAACCACATGGGGTATGTAACATTTATAAAATGTCATTTTTTAAGGTGGAATGTTCCTTGCACTTACCTTTTCGAGGGCTGATCAATGGTGCTATTATGAAGTGTTTTTTTTTTTCCAGTGCTAGATTTAATCTAACGTGTCTCTTAATTGACCTAGCAATAATTTCACAACATCCTCAGTTTTGTTTATTTTCTGTTACCATTTTATTATTGGTTTTCAGCCTCAGGCACCGACATTTTATATATTTTGCTGTTAGCAATGGCACTCCCATTGACACCACTTGGTTCCTGGAAGTAGAGCATGTGACATTACCGCACCTATAAAACACATGTGGCATAGTCATCATGACAACATGATTGATCCATAGACCATGCCAGTTCAAAATGTGTCAGCAAACCTAATGCAAATTTTAAAGAGCCACCGGACCCTCTTGACATATTGGGTGCTTAGTCTTCTTGCAAGAAGAGCTACTATCCATCCAGGTTGTGCTGTTGTTGCCACATCCTTTTTGCTTTGCTTCTGCTTTTGGCACTTTAAGAACTGTAGTTTACAGAAAGTTATTCTCTAAGGATGGAATGAGCCCACTTCTCTGCTTCACCTTCAGCTCTTTCTAATAAACTGCCAGGGGTTTAGAGATAAGAGAAGGGAGGAAGTATTTTAACCACAGACGCAGTCAAGCCTAGTTCATCCTGACGGTGACCGGAAGTGGAGCTGCACATCCATGACAGGCTGGTAAGTGAGACTTCATAGGCTTAGAGAAACTCAGGTCTGCGTGGTAAGTCCCAAGGCCACTATCAGAACTTTCCACCACAAAACAGGCCTGATTGCACATTAAAAGAAAGTGGTGTGAATTGTGAAACATCCAAACATTCAAAGTTGTCTCTCAGTAAAACTCTAAACAATTGCTTTCTTCCACATTTTGTTTTCTGACTTTGAGCTCTGTTTTTTTTTTTGGGTTCAGAAGAAAGACTTTAGTGTTTGTGATCACTGCCTAATCAACTCTGTGTGATCCTTATAAAACTGATGATTGTGAGTCTCCGCCGTGCTCACACAGTTCAAGTGTTCACACTGTGTATGACGTTGGTAGGTGCTGGCATGTAGGATGAAGGTGGCTGTCCTGAAAACAGCTCTTCTACAGTGGTAACAAGTGACAAGCAGAGTAGCTCCCATTCGGCCAGCAATGTTAGGTCAGGTTCCAGTTCTTCTATGACTTCGAAACCATTATGGAAAAGGACAAATATCTCACACCACTGGCCCTACAACCATTCGGGGGTGTTCCCTTCCCCCTGTAAAGACATCCGAACGGTCACATTCCAGATTAAAACCTGAAGAAGAGGAGATGAAGCCTGCTGTGACCTCAGATTCTGGAACTCCATTTTTTTTTATTGTTCTTGTTTGTCACTTTTTCCATAGTATGCAACTTTTTTTTTTTTTTTGTTCTTTTAGCCTAGATTGGTGTGGGATAACATTTTAAATACATTTTGCATTGTTATAAGTTGTGATTTGACTTTATTTTTCTTTTCTTTTTTTTTTTTTTGTAGGGCCAGGCAAAAATCAAGAGGTGTTACGGCGGAAGATTGAAAATGGCGTTAAAGAGCTGTGGTATTTCATCCGTAGTGAACTGAAGAAAATTACACACTTGGAAGGAAGTGATATGCAGAATCACATCAATGGATTGCTGCAAGACTTGGGACACCAACAGCGGTAATCATAGTTTCCAGGGGACGGGGGACATGATGTGTTTCTTTTGAGCTCTTTGATTTATTAGCATTCTTAAACTGGTTGGGATGAAAAAAATGAATGCTTTGAGAAAGCAACAGTCTGTTTGGTAGCTTCTGTATTCAGAATGTTTATGGTAATTGTGTTTTTACAAAGGATTGTTTTGCACAGTTGTGGAGACCACATGAACATTGAAAACAACTTTAACAACATCCATCACACACATCAAATTTACTCATGCAGAAGAAGTTTAATGTGAAGAAGGAGATCATTAACTGTTCTGGCAGGTAAATGTTTTGAGCCTGGCTGAAAGATGCTTGTAGGAAAACAAAAGGAAAGCAAAGACAAAACAAGAGACAGAATTCAAGGTCAAAACCAGAAGTTACACATGAGTAGAGTTTGCACGAGGCGGTTTTGGTATCCACAGATCGGATATGGAACTTAATTACTAATCCTATCTTTTATCCCATCACATCAATTAAGCACGGAGCACAACCTCAGAGGACAACCGCCAGAAATGTGGAGAGTGGACCTATTGATGGGTATCCAAAGTGTCAGCAATTGAGCATCCAAAATAGTGTCCAAAACAAAACACAAAATCTAAAAAATTACAAATGCCAAGGAATAACGAAAGCAACCGAAAGACAAAGAAGAAAAACTAAAACGAAGAGAGTCCTTGACTTTCAAAACTCTCAATACAAGTAGAACAGCATACTAAATAATCAGCATAAAACCAAATCCTGACATTGTAGTTCTCATATCAGCTTACATTCTAACAAGGTGATTGATGGCATCATAAAAATTGCTACAGAAAAGACAGCAAAGCAAAATAAGGGTAAAAAAGAACATTTTTTATTGAACCTAGAAAACATGCAAAACATGAAATGGCATTTTCTGTTTTGTTTTGCCTTTGTTTCTTTTATTTAATGCAGAAAACAGAGCATTTCCCATGAACTACTTGAAATTCTGACATGACGCGAAGGCACAGTCGACTTTGAGATCATTGGCAGACGCGCGCACGTCCAGAGTTTGGATAGTGAGACTCAAAGAAAGTCATCCATTACAAATTACTATTTACTTCTGTCTAATGATAAGGGGATTAGCTTACTCGTTGGTTCACTTTATTTTATGTTACTCTCTAAATCCACACAAATGTGAATCCATTGGAAAGAACAAGAATGACGCCCAAATGTCCCTTCAGTATTTGACCTAGTGACAGTGAATGTGAACTCCGACGTTCAACAATTAAACGACGTGACTCACATCAGCACTGATCCATTTCAGTTCTATGAACCAGCTAGAGGAGCCCTTTAGTTCACGACAAGAATTCTTAATGCAAATCAGTGTTAACGGTTAAAAATAAAACAGACGTAACTACTCGGACACTCGCAAACATGGAGTCAGTGAACGGTAAGATTACTGCTATGGTATTGTTACACTTTACACTATCATAAATGGTGCATAATGATCCAAAAGAAAGCATTTCCATTTTGTAATTGACTAACTTGTTTCACTAATTGATAAGGTGAAGATTTTGCTACCTTACTTGTACACGGTTGTCTCCTCTATTTTCACAGGAACATTAAAGAACTGCAATGAAAACAATTGGAATGCATATCATGATCTGGTGCTACATTATGTGGCCTATGATGCTTATATAATTTAATTTGATTGGACATTTATCAGTTTTTCACCTCTGTAAATTGTTTTTTTTTTTTTTGTTTTTTTTTGATTCATGATTGTTTATTTCGCTTCCCGGGTCCTCCTTGCGTGGAGTTTGCATGTTCTCCCCGTGTCTGCGTGGGTTTCCTCGGGGCCCTCCGGTTTCCTCCCACAGTCCAAAGACTTGCAGGTTAGGTGGATTGGTGATTCTAAATTGGTCCTAGTGTGTGCTTGGTATGTGGGTGTGTTTGTGTGTGTCCTGCGGTGGGTTGGCACCCTGCCTGGGATTGGTTCCTGCCTTGTGCCCTGTGTTGGCTGGGATTGGCTCCAGCAGACCCCCGTGACCCTGTGTTCGGATTCAGCGGGTTGGAAAATGGATGGATGGATGGATGATTGTTTATGATGCAGAAAGCTCTTTAGAGAGTGGTAAACTCTGGGTAAAAAAATCACTGCACACCATTTAACCTGGTCAGCACGATGGTGCAACACAATCAGGAGACCAGGGTTTGCCTTCTTGGTCTTGAAGTTTGCCCGTTCTCCCCCTGTGTGACTGGTTTCCTCCCACAGTCCAATGCATTGGTGAACTGGCAAAGCTTAATTGGCCTTAGTGTGTGTGTGTGTGTGTGTGTGTGTGTGTGTGTGTGTGAGTTCACCCTGCGATGGATTAGCATCCTGGTGTCCTATGCTAGCTGGAATAGGCTCCGTCAAACACACCCCTGGTCTGGTTTAGGTGGGTTGGAAAATGCTATGACATGACTATTTGCCCTCACTGGAGGACAGTTGTGGATCACAATGTCTTCACAAAGCAGGCAGCGTTGTGAAAACTCGGCTCACCCTTGCCATCATCTTTTGACCCTGTTGCTTGTATTGGTACTCATCCATCCATCCATCCTCTTCCGCTTATCCGAAGTCCGGTCGCGGGGGCAGCAGCTTGAGCAGAGATACCCAGACTTCCCTCTCCCCGGCCACTTCTTCTAGCTCTTCCGGGAGAATCCCGAGGCGTTCCCAGGCCAGCCGGGAGACATTGTCCCTCCAGCATGTCATGGGTCTTCCCCGGGGCCTTCTCCCGGTTAGATGTGCCCAGAACACCTCACCAGGGAGGCGTCCAGGAGGCATCCTGATCAGATGCCCGAGCCACCTCATCTGACTCCACGGGTTCGACTTACTGCCGGCAATGCGGACCAAGCTCTGGCACCAATCGTACAGGGACCGAACAGCCCTTATCAGGGGGTCCGGTACCCCATACTCCCGGAGCACCCCCCACAGGATTCCCCCGAGGTACACGGTCGAACGCCTTTTCCAAGTCCACAAAACACATGTAGACTGGTTGGGCGAACTCCCATGCACCCTCCAGGACCCTGCTAAGGGTGTAGAGCTTGTCCACTGTTCCGCGACCAGGACGAAAACCACACTGTTCTTCCTGAATCCGAGGTTCGACTGTGCGATGGACCCTCCTCTCCAGAATCCCCGAATAGACTTTTCCAGATCCCTCTGTAGTTGGAACACACCCTCCGGTCCCCCTTCTTAAAGAGGGGGACCACCACCCCGGTCTGCCAATCCAGAGGCACTGTCCCTGATGTCCATGCGATGTTGCAAAGACGTGTCAACCAAGACAGCCCTACAACATCCAGAAGCTTGAGGAACTCCGGGCATATCTCAATCACCCCCGGGGCCCTGCCACCAAGGAGTTTTTTGACCACCTCAGTGACCTCAGTCCCAGAGATGGGGGAGCCCACCTCCGAGTCCCCAGGCTCTGCTTCCTCATTGGAAGGCATGTTAGTGGGATTGAGGAGGTCTTCGAAGTACTCCACCCACCGACCCACAACGTCCCGGGTCAAGGTCAGCAGTGCACCATCCCCACCATATACAGTGTTGACACTGCACTGCTTCCCCCTCCTGAGACGCCGGATGGTGGACCAGAATCTCCTCGGAGCCGTCCGAAAGTCGTTCTCCATGGCCTCCCCAAACTCCTCCTATGCCCGAGTTTTTGCCTCAGCAACCACCAAAGCCGCATTCCGCTTGGCCTGCCGGTACCTATTAGCTGCCTCCAGAGTTCCACAGGACAAAAGGGACCGGTAGGACTCCTTCTTCAGCTTGACAGCATCCCTCACCGCCGGTGTCCACCAACGGGTTCGGGGATTGCCGCCACGACAGGCACCGACCACCTTACAGCCACAGCTCCGGTCAGCCGCCTCAACAATAGAGGCACGGAACATGTCCCCCACCTCCCTCGGGACATGGTCGAAGTTCTGCCGGAGGTGAGAGTTGAAGCTACTTCTGACAGGGGGCTCTGCCAGACGTTCCCAGCAGACCCTCACAACACGTTTGGGCCTACCAGGCCTGACCGGCATCCTCCCCCACCATCGAAGCCAACTCACCACCAGGTGGTGATCAGTTGACAGCTCTGCCCCTCTCTTCACCCGAGTGTCCAAGACATGTGGCCGCAAGTCCGATGACACGACCACAAAGTCGATCATCGAACTGAGGCCTAGGGTGCCCTGGTGCCAAGTGCACATATGAACACCCCTATGCTTGAACATGGTGTTCGTTATGGACAATCCGTGACGAGCACAGAAGTCCAATAACAAAACACCGCTCGGGTTCAGATCGGGGGGGCCATTCCTCCCAGTCACGCCCTTCCATGTCTCACTGTCATTGCCCACGTGAGCATTGAAGTCTCCCAGCAGAACGAGGGAGTCCCCAGAAGGTATGCCCTCTAGCACACCCTCCGGGGACTGTATTGAGACTCCAGTCTCGAAAATAACTTTTATTCTGGAGCCATCATTGAACTGAACCTAGCTAAAAAAATGACCCCCAGCCAGAGGGCCTTACGTGTAGTTTTCTTTATTATGTGAAACACTGTCTTCAATCAACCACTTGTGCAATATTTTTATATTTTTTCTACTTTGTTTGTGAGAGTTGTTGAATAGTTTTTAGCAGTAACAACCTTTCCAAGGGATGCACAGTAGTTTATTGATTTTAAATACAATGACAGTAAAGGCATTTATACATCTATTTGATGAAGAGGCTGTATGTCACAATTAACAAAAAGTATTAACAAAGCTATCATACATTTAATAATAAAAGTTCCTGAGCACACACTTCAGTTCATTTCATTCCATTTCTCTAAAGCTAGAATTAAACTCTTCACATTATTCATATTCTCTCAATGCATTGTAAAACTGGCAGGTTGTTATCTTTCAGATAAAGCCACAAAACCTTTATTTCTTAATAAAGACATAGTTGACCTCATTACAGTCATGAAGTAAAACGAGCTTTCACGCAGGGCTGTTAAATAACACACACCTCCGGTATGGACCTGAGAGCAACATACAATTAAAATGTGCTTGTGTACGTGCGTAACAACAGTGCAGCTGTGCAGGGGACGTCGATCGCCTCATCGAACACCATGGGAAATGGAAACACGCTTGTCCTTTGAGACATCTACGACATTTACATCTGATTAGTTTAGAAACATTTCTGTAGTGCAATTTATGAAATTCTGGTCAAGTCAGTAACGGTAATGTGATTACAAAAATTTAAACTGTACGTGTCACACTACGGGAAATGTAATTAGATTGCGATAATGTGTTCCTTTCTCAACTCTGTACACCACATGCATAGCTTTACAATGATTACAATGAAATTGTGTCATCTGTGCTTAGTGGGTTGTATGCTGAAAAGCAAAACTGGAAATACAGACAAGCCATAACTTGAAAGAAAAGCCAGAAATTGCTTAACATTGAATGTAGACAGGCGAAGTCTAACACTTCCCAATAATTTCCACACAATCATGCAATGAATGTGATCAGACATCATGTTATGCGAAGCTAGGAATACACCTAAAAAGTAAAAATGTGAGGTGTCACCCACGAGAGCTTGGGAAGCGTCTAAAGAGCTCAACCAAAGTAAGAACCCAAATCGTAGGGTAGAGCAAAAGTAATTACTTACCACCTTTTCTCACACAATGAGTCATTTCCCGTATGGCTTGACAGAAGTAAGAACAGCACCCATAGGGTAGGATCTACTGTAAGCAGTCGATTACCATCTTTTCTCTCTTCCTTAAAGTAAAGACGATGAGTCACTTCCTGTACGCTGCCCCTTTCTCCCCGGGGCTTATTAAAACAACTACAGGGCGGGATCTCGGCCCCCATTTTGGGCCACACTCGCTTACGGAGCAGAACTTCATGACAGAGGAGCTTTTCTACCAAGAGCTTATGAGGATCCAAGACGCCCTGTTCTTCCTGCTTTTCCGTTTCATTGTTAGATAGGGCATCCCCATTGGTCCTTAACCCTTTTCAGTGTTCTGTTTGTTTAGTTTACAGAATTAAGAAGTTCATACTGAATGAAGTCAGTGTTTCAGAAAGCCTTGCACACCGTCACAAGTAATGCAGCTACGGTTTGGAAACTTATCAGGGGCAGATTGCGTACAAATGTTAGAATGTTTTTCTTTATGCAAATGGAATACATGACCAAATAATGTAATGGAGACCTTCATTTATCAATTTGATGTTATTTTGAACAATCGAGAGAAACAGGATGGAGAAGCTTGTTAGGCTGAATGGCCTGTTTTCGTCACAACTTTTCTTTATGTTCTGATATTCTAATGATGTGTCGTCAGAGGCAGGAAGTATAAATGTTAGATTTGAATACACAGTGGGAGATGTGAAACTTGAAATTACTGCTAATGAGAAGAACCTGGGAGTCCTAGTGGTAATGGACTGGTCACTATCAACAACCAGACAGTGTACAGAAGTGGTCAAGGAGGCTGAAAGGATGTTCGGTTACACATCATGATGTGGGGAGTACAAGTCAGGGGAGGTTATGCTCAAGTTATATAACACACTAGTGAGGCCAGAACTGTGTTCTGATTTGGTCTTAATATTACTAAAAAGACATAGCAACCCTAGAGAAAGTACAGAGAAGAATGACGAGGCTGATTCTGTAAGCTATAAGGGGAGCTTGAAGAAACTGATTGAGAGGTGACATGATTGAAGTGTTTAAATTTATGAAAGGAATTAGTACAGTAGGTCAAGGCTTACTTGAAATGAAGTCTATAACAAAAACTCGGGGACACGAGTGGAAACTTGTTATGAGCAGATTTCACACAAGTGTAAGAAAGACACGTGGTATCAGTGACCACATAGAGTGGCAGAGACTAGGACGTTATGAACCTTCAAACCTGTGCTTGATGTTACTTTGGACAATCGAGGTGAACAGGGTGGATGAGCTTGTTGGGCTGAACGGCCAATCGTCGTCACAATTGATCTAATGTCCTAATGCCACTGGGTCACTTGGTGGTAGGGGAGGGGGTGTGGATTTCATGTTGTTCAGTGAAGAATTAACCCAATATGGAAGAACTGCAAGCAATGCTGGTTCAACACTTCGCTTACTCATTGGAATTCCACTACCATCGCAGCTTCGATAAGTCTGAGTGTTTGAAATTAAAACTGAAATAGTTGGAAATGGAAAAGGAGACCGTAAGAAAATGCGATCAAGTCCTGAGTGCAGCTCCCTGATAAATTGTCTTCCGGTGATACCTGACCCTTGTTGTAGCATCAAGCGCAGAGCAGCGCTTACAGACTCATAACTTTCTATCATGGTATGTCCCACTAAGGCTGTGTGTTTGTTTTTTTTTTGCAGATCGATAATGACAGATGTGTACTACCTCAGTCAGGCTGATGGTGCCGGGGACTGGCGAGAACAGGAAGCCAAGGATCTCTCCAACCTTGTTCAAAACCGAATAATGTATCTACAGGTGAACCTTCTTTTGATTCCACTGCATGTGGCCTACAGCTTTGGGGCACTTCTAACAATGTATCTACAGGTGAACCTTCTTTTGATTCCACTGCATGTGGCCTACAGCTTTGGGGCACTTCTAACACAAACTCCAGGAGATGTTTGAGTCTTCTGCTTTGTGTTCTTTTATTTGCTTTCTCACATCCAGCCTCATTGCCATAAGACAGTCAGCCCCACTTGCATTCCTGTTTTATAGTAAGTGGTGGCAAACTGGGCATTATTTTATCTGGGTAGAAAACCAAGCTCTGGCCATTTTTATCATAATGGAAGACTGTTTCCTGGTGCCATCCATGAAGTCTTTTTGTTTGGCAGGGACCTACTTGTAATCTTGCCATGGTCAGAAGAGGTTGGTTCCCCATCTACTTTGCCTAATGTCCCAACCACACTACTGTATGTGAAATTGTATCTAGAAGAAATGATGCCATCTAGTAGATGCTTTCTCAAGTCTCCAGCCGTAGTCTGTTTGTCTCCCATTGACTTTTTGTGTCCTATTTGTTTGTCCTTCTTCCAGCACAGCAGTGTTTATAAAGCCAGAAGTCATCAGTAAAACTCAATGGCAGATAACTAGAAGGAGCTGATGATGTAGCCATGAAACTGACCATAAGAGCCTTGAATTCAGGATCTTACCTTTGCCTCCACTGGCACTCTTGGCACAGCTATAAGATGGCAAGCTATCGCCAGCAGGGCTAATAAGCCAGTCAAAGACACCTGTGAATTTACCTGCAATGGAGTGTTTTGGACATGTCTGCTTCATTCAGTTTTTTATGACTTGTAAATTAAGCCCAAGTAGGGAGAAACAATGATTTAGTGGGCCCTGCATTTGAGGTCTGCCACATTTAAATGGCCGCGGTTATTCTGGCAGTGAACTAGCCAGCCAGGGTAGCAATTGAAATGGAAATAAGTCAGTTGAATTTATGGACCTCGCCAGTTCTGCTATCAATATAAAAAATGCTGTACAGAATTCCAAAGCAGCACCAATACACATTTAATCTGCTGAAGGTCCCCTCACATTTTCTATGTTTATTTTCTAAACGAGTGAAGACATTTCTCTCTCCTGCAAAAAAAGAGCACTAGGTGTCAAGAGGTTAAGCGATGAGAGTGTGAGGTGTATATTTCCAGTCTTTTTCATCTTTAGCTACACCATGATTTCGCCTTATGACAGGGACAGGCCTCATATACTGCAGACTCATCCAATATGTGCTTGCCCTTTGATCGCCTGTCCAAGGCTGTGTCCATTTCATGCCTGTCATGCCAGTTTTGGAGCATTTTCCATCTTGTACTTTGACCTCAGTCCAAATCACTATGCACTAAAAGAATGTGGTGTCACAAAGGTCAAGTCCAGCTTCTTGAACCTCTCCTGTCACCAGGCGGCTCATTCGCCTTTTCAGTCAGTTCCAAAAGTGACATGTGATGAAGTGCCCTTCAAACTGAAAATGCTGTCTTTATTACAGCACTGATTGGGCCTCCTTCAAAATTCTATTAGGCGTCTCAAAGATTGACGTTTCCCTCACCATACTAAGAAACAGCCTTTAAACTAGTATGGGGCATACCATCCAAGCACATGTTAACAAGCGCAGATACGTTCTGATTCTGTTACACCCAGAGTGCAGTCAGCTTAAAACGATTCACTCACTCACACGGTGTGTGCATCCTTCTGGTTTGGAGTCCAGGTCCTTAGCCCCTTCACCATAGAATCTCCCTGTAGGGTGCTGGATCATACGGCACCCTGTCAGCTGAGGCAAAAGTCACTCAGGAGAAGGGACTTGTGAGAAACGCATGAAAATACACCACAGTCAATCAAGCAACTAGAAACAGGACAGAGACTCCAGTCAATGAGGCTGGCCTAACAACGTCTTTAAAATAAAGATTGGGTTACAACAGGTGAAAGGTGATGTGAAAAAGAAAGAGAAATACATAGAAAAGGTGCAATATAAAAGAAATGTTGACATAAGTAATTAGGAGACAGACTTAAGCAAACGTCCAAAGTTAATTCAAGAATGAGATTCATGTGACAAACACTAGGTAGGTAGGTAGGTAGGTAGACAGACAGACAGACAAACAGACATAAAAGGCAACAGACAGATAGACAGACAGAGAAATGTAACGCAAGCGAGAGAAGTAGGCCTGGTGTGCTGTGGTGCTGGAAAGCAAAGCTTTGGAGGACAAGCCAATAAAATCACTTTCACAGAGGCTATCATGCCAGGTGTCCTCCGTTCTCCATCATCGTTTTGTAGCAGAGGGTGATGCAACTCCTGATGTCCATCTTCTCACTGCAGGTTTCTTTTTGTTTTTACCTTCACCTTCTCATCTATTTTATTTTGCCTCTGTCCTTTTTGAGGAACCTGGAATGACAGGTTCACAACCCCAGCATTGCTGTGGTCCAGTCTCAAAGCCTGAAGTGCAAAGCGTTTTGTTAATAAGAATTGTGTGGCTTTTTTGAAATCCACTAGAAACATCCTGGACATTGGGGCACATAAATTTTCTGTGATAACAATCGTCACAGGCGTCTTTTTTTTTTCTGGTGTGCCTAATGAGTTTGTCTTCCTGAGAGCGGAGCCGTGCCGATTAACCTTTTCATTTTGCAGGCCACGACACTCTCATTAATCTTCTCGCGCACCTTGCATTGCCGCCTCTTTGAGACTCGCTCCCGTCATTTATCTCCACCTGTCGTTCGTTACTTATTCCTCCATGGAGCAGTGACACTAACACAAAATCAATTTCTGTGCTTCTCCATCAAACAGCCTGGTCTGTGAGAACTGCTAGTTAAGTGTTAAGTGCAAGCAGTACATAATGCAGCCTGTATGCTTTTGGTCATGGCTGAAAGAATCACACACACACCACTAAGCCTGCAGGCGAAAGGATGAGAAAAAACTGTTGTAGGTTGATGGAACGCTTTTCTCAAACCTTCATAGATACTGGTAGACATAGAAATCTGTCTGGCCAGATTGAGAGCACCAAAGTTCTGGTAGCGGCCAACAACCTGGAGAGTAAGTGCACAGTATTCTAGAACAGACCATCATTCAGTCAGTCAGTCTGTCTTTATTTTATATAGTGCCATTCTAAATATACACCGTTATGAGGGACTTCACAGAGTGAGCCCAGCTGTGGAAGGAACAAGGATGCAGCAGTAACAGACAAAAAGAGGAATTGGGGAAGACTTGCCTTCAAGAATGCTGTCAAAACAGGGGGGTCCATTGAAACTAGACAGGCTGCAGCCCAGAAATGTTCAAACAGGAGAGTTGGTCCTGCAGGAGCAGCTGAAGAATGTGTGAATGAAGAATGGTGATGGTCTGACCGTTGTAGTTTTCTCTATTGTAGTTTGTTATGGATATAATTAAGCAGTTCATTACCATGAAGAGGAGTGTAAGGAAGGCATCATGCCTCATTCCAGTGTGTAGCCTATTTGAAACAGTGTTATGCTTTACTTGTGGTTTACTTTAGTGCTGACAGACATCGTATTTACTCCTACGAGATGGTGTTAGTGTGCAGTCTCAAATAACAGGAAGTAGTATATTTAGAGAAATGACCAAGGACCAAAAACCAGGAAATCGTGCCAATCTAATCGTCAAAACAAAACACAAGAATCAAAATCGAAGCTACAGGGTCGTTGTCAAGAATCACGAGAAAGTCTTGTGGGTGTTTATCCTTCAAACAGGACCTTTTAAGCTCTTGTGGTAACTGATGCTGAAGCCATGTCCCATGTAACCCCACCTGTGTCATAACAGCGGGAATGCCACATTGACAGAACAAAATGGTGTTAGAAAGAGAAACATTTTTACCACAACTGTTGCCCTTCAAATCTTGAAATAAATGTGAGATGGAACCCACAACTTTCAAAATCCCAAAATCAGCCTTTAAAGTTCTAAAATATATGTGAATTATAAAAAAAAATGACATATCATAGTTTGCTGTATAAGAGATAATTGTTTTATGTGGTGGAGTAGGATCATCATTTTATTCCATAAGGAATGACTTCTTGGTTTTCTCGATTTGGCACAGAGATTGCAGTTCACTCTGGTCAGATAGGTGTTGTATTTTGCTCTGGGGTTGTCAAAAGTACCAAAAAATCGATCATTGTTGGTTTGAACGTTTTAAAATGGCTTCAGTACTCATTTTTCATGGCAGCCTACATATGAATGCACTACCAGTTCACCATGACTCATATTGCAGCCCTGTTTCCATCCACTCACAAGTGTTAACAAGATAGCAACTTCTGCAGCATCTCAGCTGTCACCAGCACGCTCAACTGACAAAGTGAGCAACCAGTACTTTGAAAACCACAAGATAAACGCAAGCCTGTATGCAAGGTCTGCAAGTGAGTCAATACAAAATATTTACAGAGGTATCTTAATTCTAAATTATTGAAACATTAGCAAGTATTACCACTAGAATCCCTGAAGCCTGAGAAAATATCTGTAATGCCGGGCCACCTCAATTTTACTCGCACCTCCTCATCATTGCATTAATTGCACACCGATGTCGCCTTTGTTTCGCAAATGTGCCAATCGGGGGCAGGTAGGTGGGCAGCCTGCTATCCCAACCCCTACCGAGGCAGCTGATGTCCGACACAAAATATCCACAGCTCAAGTCTGTTTATCGTGGTGTGAGGTGCCTGAATGGGGTTGTATGGGGTAAATAATTTATCATTATTTGGAATACGTACATTTCATGTGAGTTCCGTGTCTACAACGATCTGTGTAAGTGTGGGATGATAGGAAATGCGAGGCAAGAAATGTTGAACACATAACTGAAACCAACTTTTTTCATGTTATAGTAATAATTGACAAAATGCTGACATGAAGTGTTTAATGTGTCAAGGCTGAAGTCCACATATCAAGCAAACACTTTCACAAAAGGTATAACAAAACAAGTGTGCCTTTATTCAAAAATAAAAGTTAATAAAAACTGAATTAATAAATTGCACATAAAAGTACACCTGTTTCATTATACCACTTCTTTATTTGAAAACTAACAGTGTCGAATTGGGGGGAGCGTGAATGTGATTGAGAGAATAAAACTGAATTGAAAAGAACGCTAACTTTTCCAAGTACTGTGACTTCATACAGGCTGTTAAGACTAGCTTATGTGTGATTTTTTTTTAATTCGGTTTTTATTCAGTTTTATTCTTGAATAAAAGCACACTTGTTTCATTGAGTTGTTAAAGACTCAAATCAAATAATGTTTTTATTATATACTGTAACTAGTCATTTAGCCCATTACAATAACGGGCGCTAGAACAGTAGTGCATAAACATTAGTAGGAACAGTCTATATTAAATGGCAAGGGACTTTGACCTCATTCTTTTTGTTGGTCGTATTTTTCTTTCTTTCAGCCTTTCTTTTGTTGATGTTTACTTGCTGAGCTGACCGTTCTTCGTGGGCTGCCGCCATGTATTGTGTGTCTTTAATTTTCTGTGACAGTAATACCGTCTTTATACGTCTGCTGGCTTATACGTCCATAATATACCTTTAATTTTCTCTGGCGGTAATACAGGCGTGCGCAGCGGTAATATGCCTTTCATCTCCTCTGACAGTAATACTGGCTTGTAAGTGGCTGTAATATGCGTCACTGTATTGTGTACCTTTAATTTCCTCTCGCAGTAATACCGGTTTGTATTTCCGTAAAATGCCTCTAACTTTCTCTGACAGTAATATCACGCATCCCATCATGCCCCGCGCATGCGCACTTCACCAGAAGACACACACACACGGACACCTGGACACACAAAGGGATTTTATTAAAGAGGATAGTAACAATAATAAAAGCCCACCACACAAAGCTGGGAGGACCCTGGATCAAACCAACAACATCTTGATTATGAAACAGCAGTTCTTAACCCTGCACCAGCGAAGCAGATACCTGTGTGACTTCCGTGTTTCCACTGTGACAGACACTAACACACACATGCATGCAAACGTCTTTATTTCGTATCGATTGACATTTGGGCTTCAGTTTTCACACATTGACAGCAACATGTAAATTGGACGATTATTCAAGAATAAAACCGAAGAAAAAGAAAAAGCACACTTGTTTTGTTATACCTTTTGTGAAAGTGTTTGCTTGATATTTGGACTTCAGCCTTCACACATTATACGCTTCACATCAACATTTTGTCATTATTACTATAACATATGAATACATTTTCTGTTTTAGTTATGTGTTCAGCATTTCTTGCCTCGCATTTCCCATCATCCTACATTTGCACAGTTCATTGTAGACATGGAACGATATATAACGATATATTATTTTCCTATACAATTCAGACACCTCATGCCAGATAAACAGACTTCAGCGGTGGGTATTTTTGTGTCTGACTTCAGCTGCCTCAGTAGGGTATGGGATAGTAGGCTGCCTGCCTGCCACCAATTGACACATTTGCAAGGTGACATCATTGCACAATTAACAGAGTGATGGGGAGGTGCGAGTAAAATTAAGGTGGCAGCGGGTTGGAAAATGGATGGATGGATGGATAGCATCACAAACATTTTCTGTCTTTCAGGATTCTTGTGTTAACCTGTAAACTGTAGTGACATTTATTTTTTTCTTCAGGTTAAAATGTTTTTTTGTAGCCACTTAAACATTTTAACGTATCGAGACAGTGGTCTGCAATTTTACCTGCACTGTTCATTCAGGATCAGCACTCTTTAGCACTGTAAGGTGTCACTCTCTTTATTTTTAAACTCTCACCGCATAGTCTGGTGCTGTAATGATTTCCGTCCTTTTATTTGATTACGCATAATTTTACGATTGTATTTATCACATTTCTTATATAACTAGTCACACTACTTGTTGAAGACTGGTAACAGAATAATTTAAATACATTTGCAAGCCCTTGGCCTGCGTGTACTTTCAGCGCCTTTCCTCTGTGTGCCAAATGGCACTCCGTCTCTCAAGTGTTTCCCGTAATGCCCACTTCTCTGACACACCACCTACCTCAAAAATCCAACCTCGGTGTTGTTGTGAATAGGGTCTTTATATACATTTTCTGTGCTTCTCTTGCCTTCCTGCAAGACTGAGGACTAATTTTTGAGGTTTTTTAAACCCTGATTCAGATTCTGAAATTAGTTTTGTGGCCAGAGTCTTATTTTTGGTGTTGTTTTAGTATTTATTTGCTTTTTCAGCAATTCTGGTCATTTATATCGCAGCCTGGTTTTACCATCCTGTCATTACAACAGCATGGCATTGTTAGAGGTGTTGTAACAATGTGACTGGTTAAATGGTTGTCGTTTTGGGCATTTCCTCCACCAAGTTTGTGGATTCAAAACACCCTTTTGTCAATCATTTCTGGTTTTTTGAAACCAATTTTCTTAGAGTCTCATGTTTGACTTTTTTGACTTTCATTTGGCTTTGGTAACAGTGCAGTAGGTTTCCCAGTGTTTGACTCTTTTTTGATTTCTGACTATAATTTTTCTCCCAGTTACTTTTTAAGTACTTTTACTAGGGGCGACAAGAGACTGATCACTCCAGAAACCATGAAATTAATAATTTAATACTTTAATAATAATTTTAAAAAATCATCTTAAATTTCGAAAACAAGTGATGAGTAAAGAATTAAGAAGAAAACAGTACCCCAATTTCCCCCAGCACCCTGTTGGCTAACACCCCATTGTTAACCTGGGCCTTGACCGATCCGGTATGGCAATCTGTATTGTTGTCTGCATATTGATCTTGCAAACTTTTTCACCGGTTGCCCTTCTTGACATAACCCTACCCATTTATCTGGGCTTGGGACCACCACGAAGATAGACACTGGTTTGTGCATTTCTCATGGATGGGTTATTTTTGTGAAGAATATATATTTTTTTTATTTATGAAGAATTTGTGTTGGCTCTTGTCACTAGCTGGGTTTTGGGAATTTTAGACATTCTGGGGACTTAACGCTTAGGAACTCTTACGTTTTATAACATTTTGTGCATTTAAGTCTCTGAAACACACCAGGTTTTCATGGTTGAGAGACCAGCCATGGCATGACCACATCCAACACCCTATATTTATAAGGATATCGTCCCCTTGACAGTACCCTGATGAATACAGTTATGACAAAGTATAGATATCTTCAAAGATATGCAACAGCATCCTGCTGCTTTGTGCAGTTCATGATCAACTGGAGTTTGTAGACTGAGGGTTGCCATGTTTGGTTGCACCGCCAGCGCAGTACTTGAGGTCTTCTCGCAGGTTGCGTTACTCAGTGCCAATAGGATGCTTGAAGCATTCCTTCTTCACTAAAGCCAGAGTCACCATTTCCTGTTGCATTTAAGAAAATGAAAGTGTGCCAGCGACTTGATGCCAGCTTCAATTAAAGGATCCTTTATACAGCTCATATCTTTTTCTTTTTGTCTCAGAACCCCAAGGACTGCAGCAAGGCACGGAAGCTGGTGTGCAACATCAACAAAGGCTGTGGGTATGGCTGTCAACTCCATCATGTTGTCTACTGCTTCATGATTGCCTATGGCACGCAACGGACGCTTATTCTGGAATCACAGAACTGGCGCTATGCTTCCGGCGGCTGGGAGACTGTCTTCAAACCTGTGAGCGACTCTTGTACCGACAGGGCAGGGGCATCCACAGGCCACTGGTCAGGTGAGGAGCACGTATAGAGAGGGAGTAACTAAACTGGAATTGATGGGCCCGGTTGCTTGTTAAGTAACATGTCTATGAGGGATTGTCTGGGAGTGGCATGACTCCGAGCCGGCATGGTCTTTTTGCCTCTTGTCAATACGTCTTTTGGGTCAGTGATGCCATCCGGCTAGTGTGGCATTGTCAGCCTCTGTAGTCTACAGATCCGTCATGCTTGTTGCTGCTTGACTGAGTCACTTTAGCCATCGGGGCAATGTCCTCCTTGGTTATTGTTACCAGGCAGTCATAAGCGGCAGTGATGCTGGTACATTAAGTGTCATTTCATGAGCTGTCATAAAAGATAAATTGGGATGCCCCATTTCTTGTAGTCTGAGACATTGTGAGGACAATCCTGTAGCTGTTTCCTGGGCAGTATTCTGAAACCAGCATCCTCTTGTGTAGATTTTCTCGAGAGTACTTTTTGCATTCTCTCAGAGCTCAGCCAGTCTGTAAATGCCACGTGTGATTTTTGATTAAGCTCACTAGTCTGGTGTGCAGTGGCTGTGGTGCAGCACCTTGTTGGCAGTGACCGAGCTTTCGGCCTGGCCTGTTGAGATATGAATAATAGGGTAAGGAGGGTCAATGGTCCAAATTGTGGTAAGGTTTGCTCACACTCCCGACTCATTCAGTTGACAGAGCATTGTTACCACCATACCACATTTCGTCCAACACCCCACTAATGCTCAAATGTTAGTATGGCATGTCAGTCATTCATTCTTTTTCCATTAATTTTCCAAACCCCACTATTCTAAATGAAGATGTGGGAAGCTGGAACTGTAAGACAAGTCGTGGCCCTTTCTGTCATAGGGCACACTCACACATACACCCATCGGGAGCCAGTTCATCGTCATCTGCCAACCTAATCATTGACTCCTTTGGGATGTGGGAGCAAACCAAAGAGAAGCCAAAGAAAAGCCCACATGAACAAAGGGGCCTGTTAGTAAATTAAGATCTTTTTATGCATTATATGAAGCAAACAAAGTGTGATTATTAAATAGCAGTGAACAGCTTGTAGGGCTGCATTCTTAAAACACTAAAGATGTTCGCCACCATCCAGCTGGCAACTTAACTCAGCATGCTGAGTGACGTGAGTAATTTCACACACTTACTGTATGACTGTTGAAAGTAAAGTCTGTAGTGCTTCAGTTATTACAGTCCTCACACAGCCGTGACAAACTTTCCAGTTTCAGATAAATTCAGCGTGGCATTAAACTTACGTGATTTCAGCAGTGTATGCCATAGGGACAGGCATTGGCAGTGTACAGTGCCATACGGTCATTTGTACACACACATAGTTGGTGAATCTTACTACTTTGGTAGCAAAGCGACTAGCACATGCAAGCATGAATATTGTTGTACTCTATACATGTGACATTAAATAAACCTTTAAATGTACTTGGTGGACATACACAGGGCACCACCTCCCCCGGAGCGCTAGATGGCAGCTCCCCTGGGTTGCAGCTGTGCCTCAGATTTCCACAGGGCTTCATGGGATTTGGAGTCTGGCACAGACATGTTGGGTTCTGTGGGCGCTGCCAGGGTGAGCAGCAGGAGTGGTAGAGCCCAACTTTGTTGGGCTTCCTCCACACCTGGGAGTACTTCCAGATCATGCTGATGGGCCACCTGCAGTGCTCCTAGGTGCAGCATAAAAGGGACAGCCTCACTTCATTCAGAGAGCCAGAGTTGGGAGGGAGAAGACGAAGCTTGCTGGAGGAGGACAGGAGGTGGAGAAGACAAGAGGGAGAGAAAGAGAGATGAAGAAGAAGACAAAATGCTATGTGCTGTAAATATTGTACTTTATTGTATTGTGCATTGGTGGGAAATGATTTGGGAAGCATTTCCCACTGAGTAAAGTCAGTGTGTATTGCTGGACTTGTGCCTTGTGTCTGTCTGTGTCAGGTTTGGGGAACTGGTGTGACCTCAATACTCAAAGAAATACAAAACAGGATAGTTCTTAGGTATGCAACAGCAGGCTGGCATAGTTGTGACATTTTCAAAGGTCTGCATGCGCTTCACATTCTGCCCAGAATGACACATGAGAGTGAAGGTGACAAAAACTGAAACGTAGGCCATTGGTTCTGCTAAGCAGAGTAGTGTGTTATGAACAAACAAGTCCTGCACTGCTTCCTTTGTGGATGTCATTGAAATGTAGTTGTCTCCCTAAATGCCTGCAAGATCCTTTGCAAAATTGTTGCCTGACATTTCAAACCTGAGCATCTCTTTGGACACCAGTGATTGACACCATTTTCCTTCCAGTATTTATGAATGTGGGAAATATTTAGCTGACTTCACTTTATCTTTGAATCACCTTACAAATGAGTTCTTTGTGAAAGGTGCTGTATAAAATTAAAAGACTGCTGAAACAGTCAAGGAGATCGACTTACTGCATGGAGAGGAAAAGGGAGTCATCTAATAAGAGTAGAGTAAGAGAGAAAGGTATTTTAAAAAATCTTAAGACACAAGTATTGCAACATAACAAACAGTATAAATATATAGTACTTGTAAAGACATACCTGTACTGTACATATTGATTATAATTGTATATACAGTATATTTTACATGCTAAGAATACTTTTTAGTTATTCATTCATTCATTCATTTTCTACCACTGATCTAAGACTAACTTGCAGGGGCAACAGTTTTAGCAATGAGTCCCACCTGTCCTTTTCCACAGCCACACTTAACAGGCCATCTTGGAGATGTATTCCTCCCATCAAGCCATGGGTCTTCCCAGGGCCCCTTCCCAGTTGGTTGTGTCCATAAAACCTCCACAGGGAGAGCGCCAAGAGGCCTCTGTATCAGATACCTGAACCATCACAACTCCTCTTGATACGAAGGGTCAGCAGCCCTAGACCGAGCTTCTCCCAAATGTCTGCACTTCTCACCCTGTCTCTAAGGGAGAGCCCAGCCACCTTGCAGAGATTTTGCCTGCTTGTACCTGCAATCTTGGCCTTTCAGTCCTTACCCAATGCTCATGACCATAGATGAGGATAGGGATGTAGATCAACAGGTAAATCAAGAGCTTTGCCTTCTGGGTCTGCTACTTCTTCACCACTGCAGATTGGTATTCTGCCCGCATAACTGCATTCTGTTTCATCTCTATTTATTTATTTTGAGTAGTATTTTTGTGAACTGTTCTGAAGAACGAAGTATGCAAGTATGAATTTCAGTGTACTACGCACAGATGACAATAATGTGACTTGACGTAGCTTGGTCACGAGTATTGACTTCCATAGTGTCCCCTTGTTGACTTGCTTAGCTTGCTTAAGCTCATATTGTAATGATAAAGAAAGGAATACTTAAAAGCACCATTACAATGGAGGTCAGTAGAAAAGGTGCTATAAAATATAGTAAATTCTGCTAGTTTAGTCCCAAAAACCGTTATGATCCAGTGTGAGACCCTTCACCTGCCTCACTTTTGATGTTGTGTGGGATTTTTCAAATGATGGAGGACTGGCTTAGTTAATGCTTTACGACTGCAATTTTAAAGTCAGTCACCAACAGAGAAATGGAACTCTAACTCGTCCAGTTTGTTATCCTTTATCACTTGAGGGTTGAACTGACGTTCACTTTGAAAACGAATGCTTTCCATTTTGTGGGAGAGAGGAATGAGGTAGACATTCTTCACTAGAACATTAATTATGATCAGTGGCGTGTTCCAAGATTTTAGGGAAAGGAAGACAAATGTTTCAAGGTAAGGTAGCCATACTCACTTTTCAGAGAGTGTTGAAATGTTGAATGTTGGTTATACGCACACAGTGTGAAAGGGTACAGCCCGGACACAGACAGGAGGACACGGTTTTAGCCATTACCACACGTTTATTCCTACAACTATTATTTACAAGTCACTATGTGCACCGCCACCAAACACCCCCCACAGTCTCTCAACAGTCCAGGCTTCTCTTCTAAGCCACTTCACTTTCCTTCTCACACTTCAGGCCTCTCTTCGCCCACCTCCTTCTCCGACCTCGTCCACCTCCTCACCCGACTCCAGCCTTGATTGTCGGGAGGCGGACGCTTTTATAGGCAGCCGAATGCCAACCACACCCAGCCACCTGTGACAACAGTTATGAATATTTCTGTACACATAACAATAAAAGCCCATCAAACCTGTAATGGGATAGATAGTGTTGTCAACAGCACTCAGAGATTTTTCAAATAAGGAAGTATCAAAGGTAGATTGCTAATACTCACTAATCATGTGCAGGTCACAGTTTTGTGGTACTCTGTAGTTTGGTATTTTTTAAATCAAAGTATGCAAATCCCCTTAAATGAAAATACACTTTAATCATGTCTGAATTGTTTAATTTGTAATTTTAAACTGTGGAGCAGAGGGCTAAATTAAGGAAAAATGGGTCTGTGTCCCAAACATTATAGAGGGCACAGTAGGTGACAAGGATGGATGAGCTTTATGGGCATAATGCCCTGTCCTCACCCCCACTGTTCTGATTATCTAATAAAACTTCAATAAAGATACCACACCATTGACGTTAACAACAAACCCACTCGATGAGATGCCTACACACGTAACCTAAAAAAATAACAAAGTCTGCTAACTGGTAACCAGGGCTGTAATCGTATATATTGTGTGAGATACAGAACTTAATATGCATTGGGCATTTTTGTTGCTCTTGCCTGTCATTTGTTTTCTCCTTAATAGACCTCTTTTGTTTTGACATCATCATGGCTTTAGGGGTTCTATAAGTGCCCCTGTGTCTTAGTATGTGCATGTACTGTAGGTTTAGTGTAAATTTCACGTGTGACATACCAGTTATACCTTCATCTCTGGCTACAGCAGATATTATGATACATGTGTTTAATCAGACACTGTCCACGGTGGTCTGTGCCATGCCCCCCTACGGTGTGGCTCCCTTTTGAATCAGCTTGAGCGTTCAAGTTAGGCCTGTGTTCCCCCATCCATCTCTTCAGTCTTGCTGTGTTTTCCTCCTCCGTTTTTTCTAAATAGCATTCATCCACTTATATCATTCTTGGCCAGTCTCTCTTGAATGTGGGCACATTGCATTTACTGTCGTGATTATGGGCTTCGGTTTACAACTCCAGGTGAGCACTTCTATTGTTAATGTGTCTACCATTAAAAGGAGCTGTTTTGCACTGTTGATTTTTCTTGCTGTACCTTTCTGTACAGCTCAATATTTTCTGAGTTATTATGGAGCCATTAACTACAGGTAGCCTTTTAATATCATATTATCTTGTTTTGTGTCTCCTGACATTTATGATAAAAAAAACTGCCAGGCAATTTGAGCTAAGCCATTCAACCTTACTAATCCTGTTATATACCAAGTGTGTTATGTTAGCAAGGACACCGGTCAGTACTGCAGAGTACCGTTCTGAACTTCGTAATGCGTTTGTGGAGTGCCACACTGGCTGTTAATCCTGCTCCCCTTGGCCTCTGTAGCCACCGGAGTCATCAATTCTAACTCCTCATGTTTTGCGGAATTCATCTTTTGGTCACTATCTGTACTAACGACACACCACCATGAGAAGCACGAATATCATGTTACATGTTTTTGTTTGGCCTTCGCTGTTTTGGACTCACGCATCAGTTATTGAGCTTCAGCCCACCTTGAGCCACACATAAGGCATCCAGGCTTGGTTAATATTAAAAACTCAAAAGAACAAAAGCTTAATCAACTGAAAGAAGCAAACAAATTTGCCTTAATCATAGGGGATCTGCTTCCTCTGTGCTTGCCTTTTTCTGTTATGTGATTGTTCAGTGAAACATTGAAAAAGTCACAATTGAGTGCGGATCAGTGCATCGACTCTTTATTGTACGCCTGTATTATTGACTTTGAATGTTTGGAGCTCTGATGAAATAAAACAAGTGTCTGACAGGGCTAATTAGGGGGCTGAAAGAAAGGAACAGGAAGATTTATCTCTGATTAAATAATTCGGCAATGAATTACATGTTTGACTGACTACAAAACGAATACAGTGGACTAAAAACGACACTCCGCCTGCGTGTAGGCTGCTTACAGTATGTTCTGTTAATGACACACTTTAAAGCAGTCAGTGTCGTGAGACAAATGGGGGTGGGAGAATTCTGGATTGTTATAATCCTTTGTAGTGGAGTCACATCCTGTGTCTTTACTTGTGTTGGTGCCCGCACGAGAGAAGGCTGATTAGGGATTACCAGACGACAGCAGTGCAGCAATTAGAAAGAACCCGCCGGGAGAATAAAAAGGGAGTGTGGTAAATGCAGGAGGAGGAGAAAAATTAAAAGAATGAAACCAGCTGTCGATTTAGAGAAAGGTAAGCGGAGGAGGGCAACTTGGGCAGGATGGAGCTACTGGAGGTTGCTTCACTCGTAGCAGCTGGCGTAAGGGAGTGAGACGGGTCATGGGAGCTGGAGAAAGGAGGGGGTCCTGAGGCCAAGTGCCCTGAGAGCCGCAGTGTCTGCAGGTACCGACTGGGGTGCCGGATTAAGGGGTCTACATCCATGGGATGACCGAGAACGAGTAACAAAGAAGAACCGTTTGTGGTTTTACATTTCTTTGCTGACTCGGGGACTGAACAGCTGCTGCTGCCTAAGGAGGTTCAACCAGTTATTATTCCCAAGGGTTCAACAACAACAGCATTTATTTCTATAGCATGTTTTCATACAAATTACTGTGTGTAGCTCAAAGATGAAGAAAGAAAAGGTTATAAAATATAAAAATAAGATTAGGCAATACTAAGTAACAAAGAATGAAGTAAGGTCTGATGACCAGGGAGGACAGAAACAACAAAAAAAAAAAAACTCCAGAGAACTGGAGAAAAAAACAAAATCTGCAGGGGTTCCAAGGTCACGAGACCACCCAGTCCCCACTGGGCATTCTACCTAACATCGATGACCTCAATCAGGCCTCATGGTTTTCAGGCTTCACGTGGAAGAATTTGATGATGACGGTCATGTGGACCTCTGGCCTTCAATCCATCAATGTAGAGACATCACGGGGCTTTGATTAGGTGGTGGTGGTGCAGATCACAACAACACAGAAAACCGGAAAAAGAACAGCAGAGAAAGTAGGGGTTAGTATGGATTGTGCAGTCATGTTAAAAAATAATAATTAATTGAATATACAGAATATCAGGGTTACAGTAAAATGAAGCTATGAGAAAGCCATGTTAAAGTAATGTGTTTTCAGCAGTGTTTTAAAGTGCTCCACTGTATTAGCCTGGCGAATTTCTACTGGCAGGCTATTCCAGATTTTAGGTGCATAACAGCAGAAGGCCGCCTCACCACTTCTTTTCAGTTTAGCTCTTGGAATTCTAAGCAGACACTCATTTGAAGATCTAAGGATACGATTTGGAGTGTAAGGTGAGAGGCATTCTTAAATATAGGATGGAGTGAGATTATTTAAGGCTTTGTAAACCATAAGCAGTATTTTAAAGTCAATTCTAAATGGCTCAGGTAACCAATGTAATGACATCAGAACTGGGGTGATGTGCTCTGATTTTCTTTTCCTAGTTAAGACTCTGGCAGCTGCATTCTGCACGAGTTACAATCGATTGATGTCTTTTTTGGGTCATCCTGAGAGGAGTGCGTTACAGTAATCTGTCGACTGAAAACAAAAGCGTGAACTAATTTTTCAGCATCTTGCAATTTTATAAGAGATCTAACTTCAATTACTTTTTCCACAGTAGACTGTGAATGTTTGATGTGTTTGTTCAGTAAAGACATGAAAAATTTGAATTCTTTGTGTGTTATTGGCATAAAGCCTATTGTGTTTGTCTACACTTGTGACTTGGATGAAGATCAGAACACACTTTATGACCAGTTAATGTAGAGCTCCAGGTCATTCCAAAGGGTTCATATACTTTTCTGGCCACCATGTGTCTCCCAGATCCAGGATTCAGAAGTTATCTTACATCTAATCCCACATCTGAGGGACACACATGGCAAATTTCAGTTGGCCGGGGAGCAGGTGTTTCCTCTATTCACAACAGTCAAAGTGGCGACATGTCTCTTTATACCTGACAGTGCTAATATATCTTCCATTTTTTAAGATATTTTCATGTATCCATGTACTACAGTACACAGTAAAACACATTATTAATTGAGTAAGTTACCAGCAGTATGAAAACATCTACAAAAAACATTCAAAACTGAAATACTCTGACTGATTCAGCCCTTTTATGAGGAAATTCATGCAAATAGAATATTTAATATTCAAAATGTGAAACTTTAGCATAGCTGGAGATTGTCATCAATATTTTAACAAGTTCTGTACAGTCTTGTCTTAATATTAATCATTTTATAAATCTAAAATTTTTAATTAAATCAATGCAAGATGTGGAAAATATCTAATTTGTTTATAACACAAAGAAATGAAACAAAAAAAACAATTTACTGTATCTTTTTGACTTTTTTTGACCCAAGTGTCTTTAATGTAAGTTGAATCAGAAGGTCAAGCTTCAAATAGATAATTTGCCCATGCCATGAGACACATTGAATCTCCTCAGTCTGAGATCATTTTTAATTGAACATTTGCAATAAGCTGCATTGGTAATGTGCAATATACTAATGTAATGCAATATAGAATATGTAATGTAATGTTCATTAACAGGTGCAATAACAATTTATGCTGCTGTACTTTGAGCAATAATAATTTGCTTTGGTTACTTGATCACTTAACACTGTACAGGTAGTCCCCAGGTTACGGACATCCGACCTACAACTTACGAACGAGGACGCAGCTGCGACGCATGCGCCTCAGTAACTGCCGCTCCGTCATCTTTGGCCTGGGGATGCTGCAAGCGGTGGCTGGAGGGGGGCGATTTCACTGCTCTCGCAGTGTAGTGTCCCTCAGGCGGCTCCCAGCGGCAAGCGGTGACCCGTGGTCCATAGTCACCAGGGCTATCACTCGTGTGCAGGACTATGGTTCGCTGCCCGCCCAATACGCCACCACAGCTACTGCTCCTGACTGAACGCAGGCTGGATGGAGCAGAGAGGGGCATTTCACTGCCCGCCCAGCACACACGGCTGGTAATGCTGCAAGTGGTGACCCAGTTGTGGCTGAACGGGACGGCGGGGGTAGCATTGTAGTGTGCCTCGGATGGCTGCCTGTTGAATTGGGGTTGGGTGATTCACTATCTGCCTTTGGCCGCACCGTGTTCATTCTCGGTGTATGGACGCTGCAAGCAGCATATTGTAGTGGAGGTGACTGTGAGGTGGGCTGGTGATGAACCCCCCCTTGCCGCCTGCAGTCATTCTCAATAGCTAGCCTGCTTGTACTGTTACGTACATAGCAGAAAGTTGTCTCTTGTCAGTACATCAGATGTGTTGACGAGTGCCTTCCTGCTGTGATAGCGTGTACAGTGCTGTGCAGAAGAGCTCATCTTAACCTTTTGTCTTCACCACTCAACAATGTCTCTGAAACACAAATCTGATGCAAGTGCTGGTGATACAGTAAAGAAGAGAAAAACCATCACCATTGAAAATAAAATAGAAATAATAAAAAGTTCAGAGAGAGGTGAAATTCCATCATTCATTGGCAGAGCACTTGGTTACAGTCGGTCAACAATAGCATTTATTAAAATAATGTACCTGTTCTGACTTGCATACAAATTCAACTTAAGTACAAACCTACAGTCCCTATCTTGAACATAACCCGGGGACTGCCTGTATACAACATATTTGGAATTATTTGACTTTTCTTTAAATGCACCTTGGGGCTGTCACAAAAAGTAATTTCACTGTGTTACACAATGACATTAAAGAACTTGAACTTGAACTTGAACTATGCGTATCATCACATTTTGCTCTGAAGGCCAGCAAACATCAGCTGTACATGATCAGGTTGAGAAGGCAATAAGTCAGATGGCAGACTTTTGCTGTTTTCACAGTTATTGCTGCAATAAGACTTGTGTGGGTATAAGAAAGGAGACAGCAATTGTGGGATAGTGACTTGCTGTCACAGTTGTGGCTCTTCATCCGCTGTTGTTTTGCTGCACTGCCGGTGCTGGCTGATGACGACAGAGCTCAGCCAATGCATATAGGCAGAAAAAAAAAAACGCATGAATTCTGATCTGACCGTTCTCATTCATGTCACATGGCCACGAGTCAAATACAACAACATTTATTTACAGTATATAGCACATTTTCATACAAATAATGTAGCTCAAAGTGCTTTACATGATGAAGAAAGAGAAAAAAGACAAAGTAAGAATTAAAATAAGAGAACACTAATTAACATAGAATAAAAGTAAGGTCCGATGGCCAGGGAGGACAGAAAAAAACAAAGACGACTGGAGAAAAAATAAAATCTGCAGGTGTTCCAGGCCATGAGACCGCCCAGTCCCCTCATTGTATTCAGGGTTTCCATGGAGGGACTTGAATGCGTATCTGATCTGGGACCACGTACGAATCTGATTTGAAAACACTGGATTTGTGTGTGCACCCAGCCGTGAGAACATCCGATACATGTCATATTAAAGTGGATTTGAGCCATTTCAGCCTGGTAATGTGAACGTAGCCATTGAAGGTGACAAAATATTTTTTAAATAAAGTATCAGTAAAGAGGCGTGAGCCAGAGATCCATAACTGTGAAGTCAATAAAAATGCTATCATCAAACCCAAATCAAAAACCCTAAATCGTAGTCGAAAATACGCCGAACAGAAGTCATATACCAGAAGCATTATCTAAATAGACATATGGAATAATTTTGTTATTTTTCTACAACTCGGATTTTTGGGAAGCTGTTTTCGTGACCTTTATACCCATGACTGTGTGATGTCAATAACAAAAACACATGCGCACTTTGCACCATCTCTTGCTGAATATGTAAGTGTCCATATTGGTTTCATGATTTTCGATGACCCGGGTTCAAAGTGGAGCATGCCAGCTGCGGGCAATCCAGTCATCACAAGCATCTGTAACCCAATCTTGCCCTTCTTAGTGTCTTCAAGACCCAGTCCATGACAATTATCAGATTGTGAAGGGGTTTCTGCTTAAAAAAAACCTGTGGCAAGCCATCACAAGACACTTCACAAACTGTACGTGATCCTATCCCATTTAATACAACGGTGGGTCACAAGCCAAAAGATCACCAACCTGTGACTCATAGATTCAGAAACTGTGCCCTAGGTGAGAAGCGAAGATAACCAAGCTGCGGTATCAGGCAGTAGAAATCTTCTCAGCCCAATACCTGCCATTTATTTAGGAAACTTTTAGATGGGGTTGGCATCAAATAATTTTATGCTCCCGTTCCCCTACAGAAGGATCATGTCCTACAAATAAGTATCCCCACCATCAATGTCACCTGAGCTCTACATTGGCGCTGACTGCCTCACCTACTCTGGTTGCTCTTCAATGCCACAAGGTCTTTTCAGATTCTTTCTAACTCTCTGAAGTCCCAAAGAAAAGGTGTAAAACTCCTGCTAAAAATGTGAAATTCAGCTGTAACGTCTGCCTCTTCCTCGGAGGATTAAATCCTCTTCTTGCTTTATTTTTCACCTTCTGTGTCCTGAAAGCAAGAAGCCCGGTGCTGAAATGTGACCTGACTGCTGTCAGGTTAATTCATCTGTCAGTCTCCTGTAGAGGAGGGTTAAAGTGGGACGCCCCTCTCTTAGTTGGGAGGCAGCTGCACCCAAGAGGGTCTGGATGGTAAGAGCCCTCGTTATGCTGCCATCTCTTATTGAGCACGGCCTGTCAGCAGGAGCTCCATACACTAAGGAGCTCTGCAAATCCATTTTTTTTCACTTGTTGGAAATGATTGGTGGTAATTATTGATTTTACTGCGATGTAATCAATTAGGCAAGAAGGAAGAAATAAGAAGGACACAAGGAGCTTCCCTGAGCATCTAATTGTTAAAAAGCGTTGCCCTGGAAGAGTGAATGCTTTTGAATCGTAATGGTATGTGACAGCTTAGGTCAAATGGTGCATCGTTTCAGAACAACTCAGATGGATGGAACATCATTCTGCCCAGAAGCTGGTGATCCAAAAACTTCGGCATCACTGCTATGCTCGTGACCCGTGTTGATGACCATTCCAACTGTTTTTCAGCAGGTTTCAGATCCTGACTTTTCTTTGAACTTTCTGCTTGATGTATATTTCGAAAAATGCTGCTCGGATGTAAATGGTCCCAGCTATCCTGAACTGGATGAGTGAGATGGAAGACGAATGGACAGAAGGGCCTCCTAGTGGAAGAGTCTGGTGTGCCACTTTCTTTTTAATGGCTAAAAAGCTGAAGAAGTGGGTGCTGAGTTAGTTGGTAGTTAGCGACTAGTGATGATCGGCAAAATTCACTGAAGCGTTTTTGTGGCAAAAATGCCATGCACACCGGTAACCTTGTTCATTGAATATTTTACTTTTGAATACAAGTGCATATCATGGTTTCACACACACAGCTTTATTTGGGTGTAGCACCACACTTTTGTGGGCCCCGGTGTTTCTGGAGATCTGCGCCACCACCACCCGATCAAAGCACCGTGATGTCCCTACATTGATGGATTAAAGGCCAGAAGTCCACATGACCTTCATCATCAAGTCCTTCCATGTGAACCCTAAAAACCATGACGACTGATTGAGGTCATTTACTGTATGTTAGGTAGAATGCCTAGAGGGGGCTGGGTGGTCTCGTGGCCTTGGAACCCCTGCAGATTTAGTTTTTTTTCCACAGCCATCTGGAGTTTTTTTTGTTTTTCTGTCCTCCCTGGCCATCAGACCTTACTTTTATTCAATGTTAATTAGTGTTCCCTAAGTCTATTTTCTTATTTATTTTGTCTTTTTTCTCTTTCTTCATCCTGTAAAGCACTTTGAGCTCCATCATTTGTATGAAAATGTGCTTTATAACTAAATATTGTTGTTGTTTTGGGGGGGCGATTTGATTCAGCCGGCAGCACATTACATGATTTTTATTCGGTGGGCATATCAAACTTATTGACTGTGAATTTTATTGCCTTTGTGATAATTGCCCGGACACCACCAGTCGGAGACCACATCTTTATCCAAATACCTTTTATTCTCTTCTCCACAACACACAAGTCAGTCCCGCACAAGTCCCACAATGCATCTAGCCCAAGTCTCCCTTCTCCTGGGCCTTATCTCTCCTTGTCCCTGGGCCACCTGTCCTCTCTCTCCAGGAGCTTCGTCCTGCTCCTGCTACCGCTCTTCTGTCGCGGCCTCTCGATACGCTGCGGACCCTACTTTCCCACCAGCACAGGGATCGACACAGCCTGGCCAGCGATGCGGACCCAGGCAGCCCCCAGCTAAAAGGCAAACACCGTCCGCAGCCCAGCCGACCCTCGCGAGTCGACTGGCGCCAGGCCTGGGACTTACCTCCTGGATCCCGTCTTTCAGATTACTATGGAGCCTGCCAGCCGTATCCGTGGCTGTGCCAACCCCGATCCTCACGGGAGCAGCGACCACTGGTAAGTCCACAGCGCTCAGGTCCTTTCTGTTGACTGCAATCCCCCTCGGGTGGGAGATGATGCGGTGGCGAATCTCTCGCAGCCCCTGGGTGATCCATGTGGGTGTGGTGGACTGAGGTGTCGGGCAGCTCACAAAATATTTATATAATGGGTCCCCTGCCTTTGAACAGGCAGAAGGCCCCACGTTGGGCGCCATTGTGATAATTGCCCGGACACCACCAGCTGGAGACCACATCTTTATCCAAATACCTTTTATTCTCTTCTCCACAACACACAAGTCCCACAATGCGTCTAGCCCCAGTCTCCCTTCTCCTGGGCCTTATCTCTCCTTGTCCCTGGGCCACCTGTCCTCTCTCTCCAGGAGCTTTGTCCTGCTCCCGACTCCAGCTCACTGACAGGAGGGAGGCGGCCCCTCTTATCCTTTCCCGGATGAGCTCCAGCTGCTCTCCATGACGTCACGTCCTGGTGTGGCGGAAGCGTCAGGAGAACACCCGGAAGCACTTCGGGTGACCCTGGATGGATTGTCCTCCATTTGTGTGGCGGAAGTAAATAAGTCCCGGGCTCCATGAGGCTCGGGGCGCCCCCTGGCGGTGACCAGAGGCCCCAACGTTCTTGAGCCTCCCTGCTCTCGTTAAGTGGGCCTCTTCTACTCCAGGGCGGTTGCCCCCACGTGGCCCGGAGGACAAATATACCGCCACCTAGTCCTTCCAGGCGTCCTGGCCGGGTCTGACCCCCAGCCATGTACGACACCTTGAAGATGCCAGATTACCCAATTTGGAATCACAAGGGATGACAAATTACACGATTGCATGACAACATTTCAGTACAGTTTCAGATGTCCACAAGTGTGTGTTATGCCATGGTACGGTCTTAAGATGACTCTGTTTTCCTCTTTAGACTCTTTATTATGTAGACCATAATAGACGCAAATGCCTTACTCTTACCACATTGTCCGGATTGACAGTCAGGATGACCCCAGGCAATGAGATAGAGCACCAAAAGAGGCAGGAGGGAAAGTTCCACATTTGTTTGTGCATTACAGATAATACGCCCAAAATTGCAGAGTAGGGTTATTGGCAAAATACTAATACAGTCTGATTCACTTTAGCATCCAATATGTTTAGATTATCAGGTGGCTGTATGTCTTAGTATGTTGATTAATTTCTTGTTCAGTGTGGTTCGACGTAGCCTTTGATCCAGCATGCCATGTGAATAAGGAGTCAAGAGACAGATAGATGGAAATGGCAGACATAGAGAGAGACCAGCATCCCCTTTCAGGCCTCATGTATCTAATTGTAATGAGCCTTGACAAGCCTCCTGCACAAGTGGGAGTGTGTTGTTCCCAAGGACTCAGCTCAGGCAGATTCAGCCTCCATTATGTACTTTGATATTTGGAGCTCACACAAGCTAACCTTGTGAAACCAGAATCACGCATGAGTGTCTATGGATCAACCCCTTGACTCCACCCTGGCACAAGAGGGGGCGCTGTCGCTAACAATATCGTCTGTGTCAGTTCACGTAGCCAAGTGAGGACAACTGACTCCACACCTTCTGGTTGGAGAATATAAATTGGAAACGCTCACAGAAGGTGGTGTCTCATTCGACGCTCAAGATAAACAAAACCCCAAACCAGTCCTGATTGCATCCATTTATTTTTGACGCTTATAATATGCGTCCTCATGTGCCAATTCTGTTTAAAAGTTATTTTGACAATTAAATGGGGTGACCCAACATTTCTTAGGTCTGGTTGTCATACCTTGCACTACTATACTGATACCCAGCCTTTGAATCTCCCCAATCCATTTGCCAGCCTGTTGGTGTCCTTCCCTCCAGTGTCCCCCCAGGCCAGCTGTCTAGTTATTTCCTGAGATTATATCTATACTATACTAGTTCTAATATGTAGTTTGCACAGCAATTGGTTTCTAATATTTCTGTTTTTCTGTATATATTTTTTATTTTTATCATAATGTTTGTAGCTTTGCTTTTTAAGGGTTTTCAAACAGTTCAAAATATTTGGAACATTCAGCTACTAGAATTGTTATGACTCGTCATAGCAAAAAAAAAAAACTGTACAGTCCAAATAAGAAAATTGATAATACACACACCCCCACACACAAAGAAGAGCGTTCTTGTCTATAATGTTGTGTTTAAGGCTTAAGTGCCTAGCTTACATTTTTAAAGGTTCTGCCTGTTACCACATACACCACGACCTACGCACATATGGTCAGAAAGCTCTGTGCCCTTAATGCCTCTCTGTCTAACAGTTCATGTTTCTTTATGGCTGTCTTACTTCAATCTGAGGCCATTCAGTTGTCGAAATACAGAAATGTGGCAAAGCGTTAAGAACATTCCATTAAATGATTAGCTTATGGGGATTAACAGAACCGTCTGTTATATTTGTGAAGGCCACATTCTTTTCAAATGAAGCAAAAAATGATTTGGCTCCTACAATATTACCACACCATCCTCACAACAGTATCACATGCCGATAGCCAATTAATGTGCTGCCTGACACACTTTTGGTGAGTTTGTCCATAATTTCAACCCTTTGATTTTCCCTTTTCAATTCAGCTGTGATTCAAGAAGCATGAGATAGAAGATAGATCAGCCTTTCTTCTGTTTTGCACGATCCAAAACACTCTCATGTTCCATCTTTCCTTGTGGTATCGTGGCATGCATTACTCTTCCAGGCGAGCACTCATTGGTTGTCATTTCTCACACGAGCCCACCCCTCCGAGTTAAAACACACTAAACCCCTTTGATTTTGTTGCACAGGAGTGTGCTATTACCATCCCCAAATTGCAAAGATTGTGTAAATGAAATATATGACTGGAAAATGTTGGGAAAGACATGCAGCATGATGGGAATTTTAGGTTTATTTATACATACCCCGAGAATTTTTTTTTTTTTTGTATGGCTGCTCCCCTTAGACCAGTATGCCAAGGGTAGCCCAATTGGATGCACATATCTCTAGCATACACATTGTTCCACCATAATACAGTAAGTTACAGCCCTAAGGAAGTATACTAGGAAGAAGCTTGTTGAATTTTTCAGGCAGGTACTTACATAGGATGATCCTTGGGAGACTCCCATGGAGGTTGATACCAAGAGTATCCTAATGGAAGAAGGCCAAGAGCATTTCCAGATTCTTCAGAAGGACTAGGAAAAAGGGAATGAGGAGAGCGGTTCCCGGTCTGTCCACCTCAGTGTGTTGTATCCACAACCCTGATTAATAAAAGCAGATAGAAACTAAAGTGAGTGAAGCCCATTTCACATAACATGGCCATGCTGATCAGCAAATAACTTTTCTTTTACATTCAAAATGTATCCAATGGTAAATTTATTTAAAAAATCTGTTTATTTAAAAGTCACATGTATGTTCACATGATCCAGAGCAGTGTAATAGAAAGAAATCAGGAGAACTAACCCTGTATGGTAAACTCAATCCCCCAAAGTCAATTTAGAGTCACAAGTCAACCTAACATGCACATCTTTGGGATTTTGGAGAAAAACACATCATTCTGACCCTAGAGTGGTGGTGACTTCAAGCAGGGGAACTTTGGAAGGACAAAACTTGTACCAGCATGTTCCATTTGTGGACACAATAAGGTAGACCTTCTCTGTATGCAAATGTTAATGTATTTAGAGGTACACTTGTGGTGCAGCTGGGCAGGTCTGACCACATCTTACTACCACCTACAAACTTTTTACCAGATGGCAGCTGCTCTTTTATTATCCATGGCAGAAGTTCTGCTGTATTTATTTTTCCCTTGAGCTTCTGTGATCAAATGGAAGTATGCATATGACACCATCTGATGAGCTCATTTTGTGCATCCGCCCACTTGCCCACTCATCTTGAAGAATGAATTTGCAGATGCCGATCGATCCATCTTCTTAACTGTCTTCTTTCAGTTTTGTCATTATGAAGGTCTACAGCATAATCTGGCAGCGGAGGGGCCAGGTCTGGATAAGGTATGACCCTTTTGGAAGGTACGCCTCCAAAGTCCTAGGTTCAAATCTAGGCTGGAAAGTCTCCGTGTAAAGGTTGCACATTCTCCCCTTATACACACTTAATTGAATTCTAACTAGACTTAGTATGACTGCACAGGACAAAATTCCAGTAATGTAAATCTGACACCCGAATGGACACTCGATGGGTGTCATTCTTCAAGCTAGAACTGTATCTGATAAGCATGCTTTCTGTGTAAAGGGAAACATTTCCACTAAAAGTAGAATTCCGCTTCTTTCAGGGGAAGCCAACGACAAGGACGTCCAGGTGGTGGAGCTTCCCATTGTTGATAGCCTACACCCTCGCCCACCTTACCTGCCGCTAGCTATCCCCGAAGATCTTGCTGACAGACTTGACCGCCTCCACGGTGACCCATCTGTCTGGTGGGTCTCTCAGTTTGTGAAGTATCTGATCCGACCCCAGCCCTGGTTGGAGAAGGAGATAGATGAAGCCACCAGCAAGCTGGGATTCAAGCACCCCGTCATTGGGTAAGTACGCTCTTTTATGCTTGGTTTGGTCTAATGGAGGTGTGATCATCACTCAGTGGTTCATGGTAGCAGACCTTCCCAAGATGCCACTACACTTTCCCCTCACTAAGAACGCTCTCTAGGCATCTTTGTGCTGTTAGCCCAACATGGACCTATTGGTAATGTGGGGAGACACTGCAGCAACACTGTTCCTTCAACAGGTGGCAATGGCTACACTGGAACTGTGAGAAAATGATCTGTAAAATGTAATCCTCTTTATATGCTGCCAGAGGGGTCTAATCCACAGCAGAGACATGGCCAAGGTGTCCATCCTTCTGCTCAAGGCTAGCCTGTGAATGCATCCCAAAGGACACCTTGTGAAGTAAGTCCATGGCAAAGATATGAAATGAAAAAATAAGAAAAAATGGGACAGACAGACAGACAGACAGACAGACAGACAGACAGACAGACAGACAGACAGACAGACAGACAGATAGATAGATAGATAGATAGATAGATAGATAGATAGATAGATAGATAGATAGATAGATAGATAGATAGATAGAAGGTTCGTTTCATTTTCAAATAAAATAAATCCCATTTTCTAACTTTAGCTTGACTCCCTCTCGTACATCTGAAGCTGTGCTGAGAAGTCATGAGTGATGTAATCCATCATACCCAGCAATCCTTAGTCATGTAACTTGACATTGTGACGTCAACAAGCTCCAGCACCTAAGGTCAATTAGTGTGACCTGCTCTCTGACTATACCAGTCTAACTTTGTGGTTAAACATCCCAGTTTCACCTCCTGCTGGAAATGAATGGTCCAGTGAACTGTAGACCACTTATTAGGATGTGACCCTTGCACCCCTGACCAGTATAAAAATTTTAAGGCCTGAGATGTGCACCTTTAAACAAAGAACTGGCAAGAGAATTTGCTCAATGCCTCAGGTTTGGATTAAGTGGTCATCATCAGTACACAGATTTTGACTGGTATTTAAGATTTAATACATTTTCTGGTATAAAAGGTGTGTCCCAAACAGCATGGGGTGTGTGGTGGGAGAGACTGTCCAAGGTGTGAATCGTGTGGCCCCTCCAGACCAGGAGTGCATATTCAGTATGTACGGTGTGAGCTTTGTGTCTCCAGCTTGTAGAATGGAGTATGTTGTAAACCTTTGTCCAGTTTATGAGTGTCAGCTTTCAGTTCCCATTGGTTTAGAGTCCCGGTATACAAATGGTGAGCTGTGCTCTCCTTCCATCATAAGGGTGTGTGTTATAAAACTTTGCCCAGTGTAACGTGTGTGATCTTTACCTTCAGGATAGACGTGCTCTCTTTAAAAATCCCTGGCATACCAGGAGGAGTTGTGCACACTTTCCAGTATGAGACTTTGCCCGGTATACAGGGTGTAAACTGTGTGTTCTCACCAGTCTAGGAGTGCACATCAGTACGCACAGAGTGAACTCTGTGCCAAAACTGGTAGGTATGGTGGAGGGTATAAGTGTGTGTATGGATATGCACATTTAAAAGTGCCACATGTACAAGAGTGAGCCGGGCATACCCACCAGAATGGGGGTTTTAAAACTGTGTCCAGCACAGAAGATGCGGGCTGATCAGCCAAACCAGTCTAGGGGTGCACATTGCCCAGTATGTGGGTTGTGAGTGTGCCCATAAGTACAGGCCAGTGAAACTCTGCTCAACTTGTAGAGCCTCTACTGTGAGAATTTACCAAACAACTGTCATTGGTAATTGACAATTACAAATTGGCCAGGGTGACTTAGTGGGTGCTGTAACAGGCTGCGACCCCCCCATTCAAGGTTGATTCTCACCTTGAATCTGCTGCTTCCAAGATAGGTGTTGACTTCCCTAAATGGGATAAATGAGTTTGAAAACCAACTACAGAGGGATCGCACTCCTCAGCCTCCCTGGAAAAGTCTATTCGGGGGTTCTGGAGAGGAGGATCAGTCAGATAGTTGAACCTCGGATTCAGGAGGAACAGTGTGGTTTTCGTCCTGGTCGAGGAACAGTGGACCAGCTCTACACCCTTAGTAGAGTCCTGGAGGGTGCATGGGAGTTCGCCCAACCAGTCTACATGTGTTTTGTGGACTTAGAAAAGGCATTCGACCGTGTCCCTCGGGGAATCCTATGGGGGATGCTCCGAGAGTATGGGGTACCGGACCCCCTGATAAGAGCTGTTCGGTCCCTGTACGATTGGTGCCAGAGCTTGGTCCGCATTGCCGGCAGTAAGTCGAACCCGTTTCCAGTGAGAGTTGGACTCCGCCAGGGCTGCCCTTTGTCACCGATTCTGTTCATAACTTTTATGGACAGAATTTCTAGGTGCAGCCAGGGCATTGAGGGGGTCTTGTTTGGTGGACTCAGGATTGGGTCACTGCTTTTTGCAGATGATGTTGTCCTGTTTGCTTCATCAGGCCGTGATCTTCAGCTCTCTCTGGATCGGTTCACAGCTGAGTGTGAAGCGGCTGGGATGGGAATCAGCACCTCCAAATCCGAGACCATGGTCCTCAGCCGGAAAAGGGTGGAGTGCCCTCTCAGGGTTGGGAGCGAGATCCTGCCTCAAGTGGAGGAGTTCAAGTATCTCGGGGTCTTGTTCATGAGTAAGGGAAGAATGGAGCGTGAGATCGACAGGCGGATCGGTGTGGCGTCCGCAGTGATGCAGGCTCTGCATTGGTCTGTCGTGGTGAAAAAGGAGCTGAGCCATAAGGCAAAGCTCTCAATTTACCAGTCGATCTATGTTCCTACCCTCACCTATGGTCATGAGCTATGGGTAGTTACCGAAAGAACGAGATCGCGAATACAAGCGGCTGAAATGAGTTTCCTCCGCAGGGTGTCTGGGCTCTCCCTTAAAGACAGGGTGAGAAGCTCAGAGTAGAGCCGCTGCTCCTCCGCATCGAGAGGAGTCAGATGAGGTGGCTCGGGCATCTGATCAGGATGCCTCCTGGATGCCTCCCTGGTGAGGTGTTTTGGGCACGTCTAACCGGGAGGAGGCCCCGGGGAAGACCCAGGACATGCTGGAGGGACTATGTCTCCTGGCTGGCCTGGGAACGCCTAGGGATTCTCCCGGAAGAGCTAGAAGAAGTGGCCGGGGAGAGGGAAGTCTGGGCATCTCTGCTCAAGCTGCTACCCCCGCGACCCAACCTCGGATAAGCGGAAGAGGATGGATGGATGGAGTTTGAAAATCAATTAATGACAGGAATTTATGACATATACATAGCATATTTTAAGTACCCATTGGGTTTATGGCTGTGGATCTTCGGCCCTTATGCATATGGTGTGCAGTGGGTTATTGTCCAGTGGATGGGGTGTGGGCAGAGCACCCACAATGAGTGTACAGAGTGTGCCGTTATGGTTTTTATCCTCATAAAAAATGTGTTCTGTCCCCTTCTTTTCTGTCAAGATGAAAGGCATTTCTCTGCATTTCAGAATAGCAGCTAGAGGGCACTAATCCCGGCCCAGAACAACTGTTGAGTATGTGAGTGGTGTGGAGTGGAGTGACTGTGCTGCCTGCTGTCCACACTCTTCTTGTTCATTCCCACTGCCCTGGAGTGTCACTCCTAACTCTCCAGATGTCTTTATTCCTTCTGAATAATTGACACAATTGTGCCACACAGACGACAGTTCACTGCCCACTCTCTGTTGGTTCTGTCCATTTTTCCTACACCGTTCTTGCATTTGAAAGCCTCAGTTCTCCATGTAACAGCTTGCTGTCATAAACATTGTGTTAGCTGCCACCGGGGAATGCTGTAGCCACTCTTTCTCACATTACAATTATAAATGTTGTGCCCACAGCCGGCGTGCCCTAAACATTCAATCAGAAAGGATGAATCTGCCCTAGGGATTGTCATAACCATATATCAGCCAATGGGGCTTCACCTGCACTTCTTTCCTTTAATTACTCTCATTTTCCCACAGCGTGCACGTGCGGAGGACTGACAAAGTGGGCACTGAAGCCGCATTCCACCCCATAGAGGAGTACATGATTCACGTAGAGGAACACTTTCAGCTGCTGGCACGCAGGATGCACGTTGATAAGAAGCGCGTCTATCTGGCCACAGACGATCCCAATCTGCTGCAGGAGGCCAAAAACAAGTAAGTATGGTCTTTGACAAGGGTGCTGGCAATCTTCACCATCCAGGGGACACTTGAAGAATACAAACGGAGGAGGAGAATAATAAGCTGGCTGGAGTGCACAATCCCGATGTGATTTTGGTCAGCAAAGGCAGGGTGTAGGCTGCAGACGCCTCAAGACCTTGCACAGGCAGTTGCTTGCTTTCATCCTGTCCTGTCTGAAAGCCTGTGGTTCTTCTGTTGGATGATCGAAAAAGGAGACTTGGGGTCCTGCCCTGTGTTGTAGCAAAATTATGGAAGAAAGATCAAAAAGGTCAATCATGTGTTCTGCCAGTGAGGTAGACATTATTTTATATGGACAAGGAGAAAGATTAGTCAGGACCTGCAGGGTTTGTATACCAAAGTCTGTATGAAAGCAATCAAAAACTATTTTACTCTGTTTGAAAGTAAGTGCCGAAGTACTCGGAGCACACGGCTTGCTCTTTGAGTTAGAATGAGGTTGGCACCCCTTTTGTGTGCCATAAAGTGCAATTCAAGGAGGCTGGTGTCAGAAAAGACACCTGACTTTAAAAATGTCTGCTCCAGTACTGCGCTGGCTGTGCAGGATAGCAGCAGTTTGGAGAGAGAAATGGGGATTTGAGTTCAATAGCCACTACTAACTTTCCTAACCTGCTGCCATGTCAAAGAAAATAAAATCTGAGAGAGAAGACACTTTAAAGACAGCCTTGAGGCAGAGCATATGGATGGGATGAACACAGAGGTACCCTTGTGTCTTGTGGTGGGTGGAGTTTGTGGATAAGCAACTTGAGCATGGGAAAGGCGCTATATAAATAAAATCTATTATTACGGTCTGCAGTGGATATATAAAGCATTATTTTTGTCCTCCATAAAACTGAGTTTAACCAACTTGTGGATGGAGGAGGTGGGATGTATACAGCTGCACTGCCATGCCCTCCTCACAGTATGTGTAGCTTTTTTTGAATTTTCTCTGCCATTCTCCTGGTACAGCAAGACATTCACTCCACACGTGCATTCATGTGTCCACGTTTCTTCTGAGCTACCCTCTACTGGTATAGTTACTGGTATAGTAAGTGATGGGTGCAATGCAGGAAACTAATGCTTGTAATGGTGTGTAGGAGAAATAGCAAGCACACAGATACACTAGAAAGGAAGACTCCTCATGATGAGCTGATGTTCCTTCCAAGGTTGGTTTCTGCCTTGTGTCCAGTGCTGCTAGGATGACCTCTATCTCCTTGCATTACTGCAGTGAGCTCGTAAAACAGATACTTACACAGGTGCTGGGCGTCTGCTCATTCAAATAACTTTGAAATCATCACAGGACATGTGCTAGCAGTGGGGCTCGGCCCCCAACAGTGGGTGTTGGCTCCCTCGTGCCCAGATGAATTGCTGTTGTTATCACCACAAGCACTAAGTACACAGAAAACCACCAATGAATCAGAAGTGGACTGGATTAACTGGTGTGCTCTGTTGTAGGTATCAAGATTATGAGTTCATCAGCGACAACTCCATCTCCTGGTCAGCCAACCTGCACAACCGCTACACAGAGAACTCCCTGCGAGGTGTCATCCTGGATATCCACTTCCTGTCCCAGACAGACTTCCTGGTCTGCACCTTCTCGTCTCAGGTACTGAGTCTTTATTCATATAAACATTGCTCAGGGGCTTGTGTGCAGAGTTTCCTAATGCGCTCTTGTTGATGGCCATCCATTCTCATTCTCTGTAGTATCTTGATTGTCCGTACTTCTTTATCACTTTGGACATTCTGTACGCTGTTTCCATCCAGCTGCACTTTTGTGGTGGTGCTGTATGTCAAAGGTGCTATATGACAGAACAACCAAGTACCTTGAGTTGTGGGAACAGATGTCTGTCTCTGACTCCTACGATTGACAGGCAGTTGTATACTGTATGTACCTCCTCAAATCTGCTTTATGAGATCACAGTTTGTGTAACAACTTGAAATGTCTGGAAACATGAAAATACTACAACCTTGTGGGTAGAAGACTTGCTACTTTAAGTATTGAAGGATTATTCAGTTTGTGTTACTCATTGTGACCGGCTTTATTATGGTGTCCTCTGGGAAGGGTGCTGTATAAAAGTAAAATTGATTGGTTGGTTGGTTGATTGATTGATTGTGCCTATTACCCCACTAGATGTGCTACAAGCCTACCAAATTTTAGATGCCTAAAGTGAACGCATACTCCTCTACCGTATATACACGTCTCTTTGTTCTTCAGTGATGAGCTCCTTGGCTCGTCATTTCATCTGCTGATGGAAGCCACTCTTCTCTAACACTGAAGCATGGAAGCTCAAAAGGACTTTGGATCTTTAAGAAAGCCTAACCAGGTTATGGGCATTTGTGCTTTTATTGCCTTAGCACTTCCGCCTTGGCAAAGCTCTGTTTCTTCTAATCTATTGACTAAGGGCCACTGTACTTTAATTGGTATATTTCTTCCGTCGTGTTCCTGAATTTATTTAATTTATCCCTTCTCGAGTTTGTGCTGGTGCAAGTAACAAGGCACTATAGGGGCAGGGACAGAGCACAGCAATGCTCTAGGAAACCAGGAAAGCTACTTTGCCAATGCAAAAGGAATGGCGCCAGCTCTTAGATGTGCACCCTGAGCATTAGGCAAGGATACCTATATAGGAGTGAAGGGGTGATGACTTCTCCCGGCCAATATAGGGCAGAACTGTGTTGAGAAGAACAACATTTAATTGTACAGCCGAGAGAATGGATAGGAGACTGTGACGGCCTGGGTTGGCTGCAGCTCTCCTTGAACCCGGGAACATCGATTGTCCTGAACCGAGATGAGCCAGGCAACAAGGTCTTATAACAGCAACAAAGGAGAGAGCAATAGTGTTTTCATTTTCAATAAGGTTGGGCAAGTTAACATGTTATTATCACAGTTAATGCATTAATTAATTAACGGCGACAATTATTTTATCGTGCATTAATGCAGTTTTTTTTTATTATTATTATTATTATTTTGAAAGCCTCAGTCTCGCTAGTGATTGATAGAGATCAGTGATCTTGTTACAGCGCTTTTCGATACGCTTTTGCTGGAAGGAAAGTTAGCTTTGTTGATTTGACCTCGATTCCCTGCGTGTGCATGAGTAGCAAAGAGCAAACGGCTTCTAAAATGGCATATCGACAGATACCAAAGCAAATGCTCAAATTTAAAATTTTTTCATTATTATCTTTGATATGTCGGACTCCGATTTTGATGCAAGTGATCTGGAGATGTAGATCGAAAACAAAAGTGATGTATCCACATCAACTGATCGGTCCCCACCTGATCGTGGTGCCGAACACGTTCGTGAAGCTGATGCACCGATGGCAACGTTCGCCTGGGAGGACAGACACTTAAGATGACAGGGGGTACAAACCACATTGCGTCTCACTGCAACTGCAAAGACAGCCAGCCCACCGTGCATTCCTGCCAGCCATCGAGCAAACAGGCACTGACAGGAGGCACAACAGGCAGCAACAGACGTTTTATGTTGATTTATGTGTGAAACCATTGCTTTGTGCGCTTTTCAGAAAACTGAGTTTTTTGGAAAAAATATTAGCCCTCAAAGAGTTGCTACTGAACATACGACTGTTTATGCTGCTCCCTGATGAAAGAAAATGTTTCTGCTGGTAATCTGTTCATATAAAAAAAGAAAACAGATTTAGAAACGTTAACTTGCTGTTGTTCAGAAGGTGCCTGTTATAATGTTGTGATCGTGGCTCTGGACTCTGAGAGTAACTTGTTTTTCCATAATAAACTAGATAAAGAGTTAATGCCCTGGCAGTGGCAAATACCTTTGGTTTTATATTTGATTTGATTACATTAATGTTTAAGTTGAGATTTATAAGAAATATTTTAACTGCTACTATGTAAAGGGAATACTGCTGTTACAAAGCACCATGGATGGATGGATGGATGGATGGATGGATGGATGGATGGATGGATGGATGGATAGATAGATAGATAGATAGATAGATAGATAGATAGATAGATAGATAGATAGATAGATAGATAGATAGATAGATAGATAGATAGATAGATAGATAGATAGATAGATAGATACTTTATTAATCCTAAGGGGAAATTCACATACATTTTTATTATTTATTTAAAGTCTTTGCAAACCAAATACACGCAATACACTACTTTTAAGTTCATTATTGAATTTTGCACATAACAACGTGATTGTTATGATTGTCTGCAATTAACTGCGATTAAATTAGTGCCCAGCACTAATTTTCAAGTCCAAACAAAGTGCCGTCCATCAATATATACAGTAAACAGTCCATAAAAATCAGTGCTTGAAGTGGAGAGTAAAACCAGCAATAAATCAAGTTCATAAAATGCATGACTAAAACCGTGCAGACCTCGGATTTCCTTTTCATTCAACTCCTGTCTCCCCAGCTCACCCCACTGGGCCTTTTCAGTTGCCGGTGTCCCTTTCTGTGGCCCTCCTCGTTCCAACAGCCTCCTTTCAGTGTATTCCGGAACACTCTGAGCCAGACACCCACATCCCGCTGCCACCATCAGCATCTGCTGGACCTCCTCAGCCAATATGGGATCCCTAGGAATCTACTCTTGAGCACAACTGAGGGGTAGGGAATGATCCACCCCAGGAGTGCTCCACACCTGCTCCTCCACAGGGTCACTGACTGCCTGCCTCCTGACCACTGCGCTGACATTCCAAATTCGACTTTTCTTCTTTCTTTCTTTCTCTTCTGCTTTTAGTTTGGTTCTCCCAACTCTCTGCACAGGCTGCTTTTGAACCCTTGGGTGCACAGATGCCTTGGTTACAACCCCCAGAGAGCTAATGAGAAAACTGGCTGGTCCATTCACATCTATACAAGAATGCAGACATGCCAATTCCCTCAGTAGCAGCCTGGCACTGCTCCACCATGACACCACGTGCACCTACGCCAACCCATTTCTATCTATTTAAAACTTGCATTGCCACGCACTGCAGAAATGTCTGCAATGCAGGGATACCAGGAGCCATTGAAAGGAAGCTCTTACTAGTGCTGTCCCTGAACACAGAAGAAGTTCTAGGGCTTAACTGGAAGAGATCTCAGGAGGAGATTCAAAGTCATTCTAACCCCAGGACTTAACTGTTATGATCAGCAGTTTTGTATTCATTTTTTGTGGACTTAGGTAAAACGTTCATCATTGTAGTGGTTTTGGAACCCAAGGACTGGTTGTGAAAATACATTTATTTCTTCCAACAAGACATTCTGAGAAAGTTCAAAATTTAAAGCATTATTCACTAGCATCATCTTGGTTAGTGTATGGGCCACCATCATTTCGTGGGCCCCGTTTCTAAGACGCATTTTTTGTTGCTGGGAACATGTCTTCGGAGATCGTGACATCCAGTGTCATTAATTTTGCAGATTTAAAGTTTGGTACATGCAGTCGTATTCTTGTCCAAGTATGCGGATTATTCCTGTGTTTGTGTGGGATTGTTTTAGTGATAATTTACTGCCTTTAGTTTAGTTAGCGATTTTAACTTGACGCTTGATTGGTTTGACTTTTGGTCTTCATTCTGGCATGTTCCCTGTCTGCTTCATCTCCTTCTCCTTATCCTTAAAAGCTTTATTGTCTCATTGTAGGTCACTACATGAACTGAACGTGACGCGGTGAGTTCAGGAAATACAAAAGTGCAGGAGGTGGGATGAAGAGGGACCAGAAATCAAAGGTTGACAGAGGGAGTGGTACTTTGGTGGGTAACTGGGCAGCCCATTCCAAGATGCTTGTTGTGCGTACTAATAAAACGTATTGGATTATTCATTCCAACAGAAGGTGTATACAGCCAGCGCTATTTGTTAATAAAGAAAAAAATGATAAGAAGTTAAAAAGGAATGATAGAGGAAGTACGAATCCAATTGACTGTCACACAGAGGGAAGTCGCTGACTGCAGGAGTCTCAAACTTGAGTCCTGGGAGGCCAGTGTGTCCTCTTTATGTTCTTTATTTACATGATATATTCTTTCTCTCATTAATCAGAGCAAATCACCAGCCATGTTTAACGGGCTCGATTGAGATTAGTGCTCTTCTATCATTTCTTATAATTTCCTTTATTTTTTCTTTAAATTATTCTTTGTTAATGTTAGTTTGTCTGTGCCCTCAACTATATGCGATTCTTAAAGTGCTAATGCTTGTAATGCACTATCTGTCAAAATGAATACATCTCTCTATTATAAAAAAAAATCCTGTGGGAGGGAATGACTAGGAGATGATACTTGATCTTCACGTTAAGATCACAGAAGACAAATAAAAGGCCCGCGACACGAAAGAGAATGGCCACGGAGCGTCTCACAGGGATATAGAACATGAGATTCTTGCAAGACACGCCCTACTTACAAGCAATATCAGAGCACAGCCAGCAAAAAAGTCAGTAGTGTAAAGGCACGCAGCACACACAGATCAGATAAAGCATGTAAAGGACAATACGTTATAAATGAAACGTCGACGACTAAAAGATCACATTAGCGCAAACAAAAGGAAATTAATCATCAGGGCCAGGTGTAATTGAAAAAATAGCAGGACAAGGCGAGGTCAGAAATAAAAGGCAAAGAGCAGAAAACAAAGTCTTTTCGCCTTTGCATCATTCAATGCACAAAACTTAGATTTACACAATAATGGACCATACGCTATGAGAATCTGTGGTCGCGCAACAGTTAAAGCAACGACAAGTTTAATTTCAAAGAAAGCACAATTCGGTCAGGTGTATATTCATGATCACGGAGAAGCGATCACAACGTGAACAGCAGAGACACGAAGTACCAAAAAGGACAGTGGCTGTACAGGCTTTAAATGATCGACGGGCAGCGCAACAGCAGCTGCCCCTTCACAACGCAAGCAGCGTTATATGTCCTGCAAGAAAGAGATTTAACCACGCCCGGGGCCGGAAATAAAGGACAATTATTGCTTTTACAACGTCACGCAAGACAAGGCAGTGAGCCATCATTTAAAACAAGTCCACAGACACCTAACCAAGCAGTTGTTGGATTGCTTTTGGCAGACATGCATCATGTGCTCCCAGCTCTTAAAACAACAACATGCGACAAGCAAAACAGGCAGCTCGCCAGCAGCAGAAAGACAGCAGATGATCCGACGGCATATCCTTAGCGTGCGTTCAGCCGCCCCCCCCCCCTTCACAACGCGAGCACCGTTATACGTCTTACGAGAAAGAGATGTAACCACGCACAGGGCCGGAAATAAAGGACAAGTATTTTTTTTAACAAAAGTTTTTAAAGTAAAAGTGAAAATAATGCATATGTAACAATTCCTATGAAAATAACAATCTCTTTTAATTGTATATCCGGTAAACTAAAGACAGGGGTGGGCAAGTGAAGTGAGCAGGGGGCGGAGTCCCCTAGTGCATTATAAAATACTAGACATTAAGCCCGTTACAATAACAGGCGCTAGAACAGTAGTCCATAAATATTAGTACGAACAGTCTATATTAAATGGCAAGGGACCTTTTACCTCATTACATTTTTTCCGTTAAATGCCTGTAATTTTCTCTGACAGTAATACTGGCTTTGCTGTCCGTAATATGCATTTAATTTTCTGTCACAACAGCGGGCAATCAGCAGATTCTCCCCAGCAACTGATATAATGTGCGCGAAAATAAATCTACTTTTACTTTAAACTTTACCGGGCCAAGCTTCTTAATCACAAATCTGACATCCTCAGAGTGAACACTTGCACAACAATAGGGAAGCTGGTCTCCGCATCTCAGTACCCGATTGGATTTTTCGTGTTTTCTGTTTTAGGTCTTACCTCATTTACCGAAATCCGATTGGATCTGCCGCGCGATATTTTATAGGTCCCGCCCTCTCTGTCTTGTGTGACACGTCAGGTGGCCTTTGAAGCAGCACACCGGGCCCTGCACATGCGCACTTCTCCAGAAGACACACACACACGGACACTGGACGCACACGGGTTTTATTAAAGAGGATATTCTTCTAGATGGTGCAACTCAATTGTTTTGGATTTCTCAATAAGCCCACTAACAGGACAGTGTCTTTATACCCTTGAGAGTTGTGCCAGAAATGTTGTTGCTACAATTAAGGGCACATACTCTTCAGTCATAACTTGGAAGTACATTTTCCAGTTAAATCAGTTTTCAGAGTTCTGGAATGCTTGTGCAACATGGGCACAATTACATTGGTTCTTCCTGGTCTGACATATTGTGTTGGTTGATTTTGTGGTGTTTGTTGCATGTGTATTTTATTTTAGCATAAAGTCTGACTTTACCTGAAACGGTTGCATGTCACTGTGGTTATTCTGTCGAGAGAAGGTAAATGTCAACTATATACGAATAAGGGGTCAGGATATGAAATGAACTTGAGTGAACGACTCAAAGTCCGTTACGGGGAACACAATTAGCCAAGATGTTTAAGCCAAAACCTTAAACCAGACCACAGCCAGAATAAGAATAGCAGAAGATCCAAAGCCAGGAACAATAAATATCACAGAAAGCACACTAGAAGCTTGGACTGAATCCGTAATCTTGGATACAATGTGCAGCGTGCTGCCAATTTAACTTGCACAATTGGAGTAATGAGCTGTGACTTCCAGCAGTCTGCTAGCAGCTGACATCCATGTCCTGGTGACACAAAGACAAAAATCTCGATGCTTTTGGACAACAAAAATTAGACAGGAAGTAATTTTGATTACATGAAGACAAAACTGCAGCAAAAACTAAATGCTAGAAATGATTTCTTCAATCCTACAAAATCGCAGAATGAATATAAAATAGGCCAAAAAGAGAAAAACAGAATAAATCCAATAGCAATAGTGGCAAGCTGCTTAACAATCTACCGGAAATTGCCTAGGCCAGCGTAAAAGCAGAAGGGTGAGTATGTTGCACAAGCAGTTTAGATATGATTCTTGTAACGATATGCGTCTCCACGAGTTCTGCTGCATTGCTCTGTTCTTATCTAGCCTAACTTTTCGCCCTTTTCCTTGCAGGTGTGCCGTGTCGCCTACGAGATCATGCAGACTCTGCACCCGGATGCATCCTCCTATTTTCATTCCCTAGATGACATTTACTACTTTGGGGTCAGAATGCTCACAACCAGATTGCCATTTATCCACACAGCCACGGACGGCGGAAGAAAATCCCTCTGGAGCCGGGGGACTTGGTAGGCGTGGCAGGTAACCATTGGGATGGCTATTCCAAAGGGATTAATAGGGAAAATGGGCCGGACAGGACTGTACCCATCCTACAAAGTCAAGGAGAAGATAGAAACTGTGAAATACCCAACATACCCAGAGGCAGACAAACTTTTGCAGCAGTAGTGGCATATGTCCATGTTTTGACCTGTTGGCTGCCTCGATGTAGTGGGAGCTCGTCCCGCCTAAGGTGGGCTGCACAAAGCAAAAGACTACAAAGAGCTTTGCTATTAGACACTGACCAGACTGACCAACCCTTTGCAACTTACATAAAAAAAAAGAAAGCTTTGGACAAAGAGATTGTGGAGTGGGTTGCAGGAGGCCGCCAATGTTCACATTTTTGTTTCTTTTTAATACAAAGCCTCCTCTCCTCTTTGCTCGGCAAATGAGCCGAACCGACGTGCTGCCCTTTCAGCGTCAGTGTCAATTTTTATTATTCTCTTAACTCCTTTGTTAATTTAATTCCTCGTCCCCCCATCCATATCCATGTTGTGCTTTTAATGAGTGACCTGGGTGTTTTTATTTGTTGTGTGTGCGGATGTGTGTGTGCGCGTGTGTGTGCGTGTGTGTGTGTGTGTGTATATACAGACAAGGTGCCTAAAACAATACGGTAGCTCGTTTGTTTTCCATAATTACAGTTTGTATTTGTTTCCTGAAAGAAACTGGTTAACAAGATTTCACACAGCCCCTCAAATGCAGATTATAGTAGACATGACTGCTCTCAAATTTTAATAGTAATTTTATGTTTTTATTTAAGGAGATGTCGAAACTTGAAAAAAAAAATCTATATATGGAAACTGTCATGGCACTTTTTTTTCTAGGTCAGAAACCGACTTTCATAAATTCAATTTATGGGCATTGTCTTTGATAATGAGAAAATCAAATAAATCCAAGTGAATCATGTTCTGTGTGTGTGTCATGTTCAGCCAGCACTAACTGGAAAGAAACAGAAGGGAGTAGTCGTGCACTGTGAGCAGATACCATACAAAACGTGTAAATCAGATTGACGTGGCTTCGAGGACCCCTGTAGTGATGCAGAAATGGTGACAGCACTGTATAGTAATGGGACTGGGCCGGGGAAAAGTTGACAGAAGAGGGGCATTCTTGGTTTAGATGTGAGGGTGCCCTGCAGTATTGTAAGAGAAATCAGTGGAAGGTGAGTAGTGGGAAAGGAAAGTGGAAGGGGCCATGATGATACCAATCGACGTAGTGGAGTACATACTAATACGAAGAAAGGGGGAACAGAATGGATGACGATATCAGGGAAAGTTGTAGTGATGGAGATGTTGATACCAACGAAAGGGGTGTTGAAGTAGATGAGGAAACCAAGAAAGCGGGGTGGGGAAGTAACAAATGACAAAGAGCACTAAAGTTACAAAGGAGAATTAAAGTAAAGAAGGGCCGACAACAGAAGTGAATCGTTCAACGGTTACTAATGAAGAACTGGACTGTAAAGAAAAATAAAGTCACGTCAAAGAGCCAAGAAATAATAACACTGTATTTTGTTATTTTTATTTGTCTTCATTTTGTCATTTGTATTGGGCACATGGGGGAAAGGGGATACATATCTTTTAATCACTGTGTTGCTTTGCCCCACTTTGGAAGAAAAGGAAGAAGATCTGCTGATCTAAAAAGGGCAATGTAATAAACGCCAGAGGAGTGTTTGTTGAGAAGTGGTTGAGTAATAGTCATCGCATCGTCGCGTGTACACAGTATAGTTGAATTGTCAACCAGCATGCGACACGCGATATTACTGGGGCATCCACCAAGCTCTTTAGTAGCAAGTGTCTGAAAGTCCATGTATTCGACTGTAGGACTCGTTCGTGTACGGTTTACCTGCCTTGCAGATCAAGCTGCCTTTACAGCTGGAGGCCGATTAACAAGGATTACTTATTTTTTACTCTGTACATATTTGTTTGTTTGTGGTTATAACTGTTTGTTTTGTTATATTTTTGTTTTTTTTGCAAATTTTGCATTTTGTCCCCACTCACTTGTTTGTGCTGTTATTATGTTTTTTCAGTACTGCTGGTAATTTTGCCCTTTTCATCGCTAGCATCAGGTGTGACATGAAGAGTCGTATTTCTTCCTTGGCTCTTTGCTGACTCGTCGGTGTTCTGCTCATTGCTTGTGTTGTCCTCCTTGGTGTATTATTTTCATACGTTTTCTTGGTCCTTAATCTTTTTTCATTTTGTCTCTTTGCTCTCTTTCCTTTATTGGATTTCTTTAGTATTTGAAATTTTGGAATTTTTATATTATTTTCAATTTTGCTACTTTGGAATTTTTTTTGCTATTGGTTTGTTTTAAATTCTGTTTATTTAATTTAATAAATGAAGTCTAAGGATCTTCTTTCTTTGGACCTTGCCTTTTTAGGCTTTTTTTTTTTGGAGTTTGTATGCCTTTGGTCTCTTCAATTCCATTCTGATGTATTGTTATCGTGTGTGCTAACGCGTGTGCATAGGCCTGGTCATATGAGTGTGATGTCACTGCAGCCATTTTGATTAGGCTGAGCCACATGCACGTCATCGTCTGACCTTTCTGGTTTCAGATATACAGTAATCCCTCGCTATATCGCGCTTCGACTTTCACGGCTTCAGTCTATCGCGGATTTTATATGTAAGCAGATCTAAATATATAATGCGGATTTTTCGCTGCTTCGCGGGTTTCTGCGGATACTGGGTCTTTTTACTTCTGGTACATGCTTCCTCAGTTGGTTTGCCCTGTTGATTTCATACAAGGGGCGCTATTGGCGGATGGCTGAGAAGCTACCCAATCGGAGCACGCAGTTAAGTTCCTGTGTGCTGATTGGCTCAGCGACGGTGCGCCGAATTCGATTCCGCTGCGTTAACCAAGAAGTTTCATCTCGCTCATTCAGCATCAACGTGTTTCGCTGTGTAAAGAGTTAACTTTTGTGCTCTTTTGTGTTTATCTTTGCGTATAGTCAAGCCCTTCGTTATGGCTCCAAAACAATCTGCTCCTGCTACTGCTTCAGGGGCCGTGCCCAAGCGCCAACAGAAGATGCTAACGATTGCCGAAAAGGTAAAAGATTTGGATATGTTGAAGGAAGGGAACAGCTACACCGCTGTAGGACGCCATTACAGCATCAATGAGTCCACGATTCTTTTTATTTAAAAAGGAGGAAAAGAATATAAGATCTACGGCCGCAGTGTCCTTTAACCAGGGCGCAAAATGAGTTGTAAGTGGATGTAATAAGTCTATAAGGTTTATAAGAGTGTGGGAACGGTTTATAAAGCCTTAAAATATATACAGTATAAATACGAGGGCAATCCCAAAAGTAAGGTCTCCAAAGCGGTGGGGACGTAGAGAAACTGTTCGTACGGCTGTTGGCCACACTGTTGTGATTGGTGCTTCCTCCACTCCCAAACAAGCATGTGCGGCTTCGCTGGGATGCTCAATCTTAGCTTGGCAGCCCTTGAAAATGGAGCTCCCGTTGAACGCTACCGCCAAGTGCGAAGTTCACGCAGGAGACCGTCAATTTCCAACGAGACAGTCGCGAAGGTTGAGGAAAACATGCGTAAAGATCGGCGGTTGGAACTTCATCACCCACCCACCCTATAGTCCGGACTTGGCACCCAGTGACTACCACCTGTTCCCTAAGTTGAAAGAACATTTGTCCGGAAGGCGATTCTGCTCCAACGAAGAGGTTAAAGATGAGGTTCAACGCTTCCTGAAGGACATGGCGGCGAGCTGGTATGACATGGGCATTCTAAAACTACCACAGCGTCTACAAAAATGCATCAACCGAAATGGCGATTATGTAGAAAAACAAATAAGTCTTCAACCTTTAAAATGATGTAAGCATTATAGAAAATAAACAGTTGTTTGTATTTCTAAAAAAATAGGAGACCTTACTTTTGGGATTGCCCTCGTAATAAAACAAATATAAGGTCGCTACTTCGTGGATTTTCACCTATCGCGGGGGGCTCTGGAACATAACCCAGTTTCTTCCATTATTAGTTGCTTTGTCCCAGTTTATAGTTTATTTAACTGTTGTTTGTATTTGGCTTGTTTTGACTGTTCTTTGCCTCTGCCTTTTAAAATCCTTTCTGCCTTGCATGTTTAAGTTACTGTCTCATCCAGCCATTTTATTCAAAAAAATAATTGTCAGCATGAAATTATCCGTTATAATCTGATGGTTTAAACGCTGTGCTCAGTTGTTTTGATTTAAAATTCAGGCGCCTGATGGGAGACGGCACCAGTTTAGCTGTCCTGACCACTGTGGCTGTGGATGCCAAGCCAAGCAGACATTGTTTCCCTTTGTGGACTCCCTGATATGTGAGATGTTTTTTAGAGCGTGGCAGATGGAGTCATATAATCCCAAATTTGATCAAAAGTGAAGTGAACGCCTAGTGTTGGAACGAGCAATGTAAACCCAAAGAAATCGGTGTCTTTCCTTATTGTTTCCCTATTTATGATGTTATCCATCCATTTTTTTTTTTTTGTCCAGGACCCGCTTCAACCAATCCAGGGTCAGAGAGAAGCTATAGAGACAACATCTCCAGAAATTATTGTGAGAGCAGGACATGTCAAATCAGGCAAACTGGTAATGAGAGAGCGACAAAAGAAATCATAATAACCAGCAAACAAAACACGAGGGCAAATGGAAAGGGAAGTCGGGAACAGAAGGAAGTCAAAAAGCAAAATGAAACTTGGTGCTAGGCTTGCGTGATAAGTCGAGAAAGTCTGTTTGATAGCTTCATTGCAGTGCCGGCGTGTTTATAGCAGAGCTTCCGCACACGTCAATGAATCGACACTTGTGGTCACATAAACAAAAGACAGTAACGGCAAATTAAAAATTAAACTTTGTCCAATAAAATAGAAAGTAGCCAGCCCTGGACAGGAGCACCAGTCTATCACAACACACCATAAAAAGAGACGAGGTAAACAGGAGAAGACTTTGGGGTCCTGGATGTTTGTCCAAGGTTGATTTGCATAGAAAATAATGGCAAAATAAAACAAACTAAAAGTTTCTCAAAATGATTTCAGAAGGTTGTACTTTTGGTCTCAGGTTTTCAGAGAAGGCTGGTGTGGTGGGCGGCCAGAGCCCTTACCTGACCGGGACACCCAGAGTGTCAAAGGACTGGGGGAGCGAGTATTTTCAGGACAGTTTCTCCCTCTGGACGACAGAGGTCAGTCCCCTTGAGCATGGGAGCTCAACCCTGCTGGGGGCGCATGGACATTTTCAGGGTCCTATTTGGCAGCACTTCCGGGTGAAGAAGCTCGTTGGGCACCTGGAGTCCTTCCAGGTGCCCTATAAAGGGAGCCAGTCACCACCACTCAATGGCCAGAGTCAGGAGGAAGAGGACAAAGCCTGAGGAGGAGTGGAGGTGGATGGACTGGTGGCAGAGGAGAAAAGGCAGGGATTGTGTTGTGTATTGGTGATTTGTGCACACTTTATTCTGTAAATAAACCGGGTGCTGTGTTTGAACCTGTGTCCTGCCTGTGTGTGTCCGGGTTGGCTTCACACTTGTCTGGTCTGATAGGGTTCTGATGATCAGGTGCAGGTGGATAGATTGAAGCGTTTGCAGGCGCAAGTGGATGTAACAACGCAGTGCCTCTGGATTGCGCTCCTCCATTCTCGGGCAGACAGTGACAGTGACACATCCAAACCCTTCCCTATAACATAAGATGACCCAAATCCTGGCTGACCTACCCAAAGCCCCCCATGTTTGATGACATGTACATTAGAAGCATTCCTTGGGGTTAAAACTTTCAACTGAACCATAATTGGGGAATGGGAATAAAAATTTGCAACAGCCACTTTCCAGCTGGTTGAGACTTTTGCCAAACTAATTTCCCAATCCAAACCTCAGGGAAGGGTGTCAGACCCCACTCAGGAGCTCCATTCAGATCAATAACACCCTCTGAAAGTCTTAAGGCTGGCCCACCATCGTTCACTTTGGCGGACGCAGGCATCCTTGGGTCGCAGTTTCAGTTTAGCAAGCCAAGCCTTGTCTTTAGTAGCTCCTGTGCTGATGACTCTGATAGGACGGGCCAAGGTCAATTTGCATGCAAAAGGTGTGGCCAGGGGTGGAGCCTCAGCCAGGTGCTGACACAACCCCCAAAGATCCTGGTCTCTTGATTCGCAGAAATTTGTTTTCCTGTGTTAGGATCGTGTTTGGTCGTCAGTTATTTGTGTCCTAGTTGCCTTGTTCATTTTTCAGTTGCTAGTGACGGCTGCTGGTTACGGGTTCCATTCTGCTGATGAGAGGTGTAATGGTGGTGCCCATTACTTGTTAGCTGAATTTTGGGCTAAAACTAAAAACAAACAATTGCATTATTTGTCAAATTAGGGCCTGGCCCTTAGGCAACATTTTTTCAATTTTTTAGGTGTTTTAATTTAGTGCAGCAATCATTTTGTCTATCGAGTTTTGACTTTAGCCTGTTAAACGTCTCCTGTTCTCCTAGAAATACGTGAGCGTGTGTACATCTGTGTGATTTGTCACTCATTAAAAGTGGAGCAATATTACAATAGGCCTGGTTCTGAAACCTGAATGACATACAGTTATGTGAAAAAGTAAGTACACCCTATGAAATGTTTTAATGTACAGTGTATCCGGAAAGTATTCACAGCACATCACTTTTTCACATTTTCTTATGTTACAGCCTTATTCCAAAATGGATTAAATTCATTTTTTTCCTCAGAATTCTGCACACAACACCCCATAATGACAACGTGAAAAAAGTTTACTTGAGGTTTTTGCAAATTTATTAAAAATAAAGAAACTGAGAAATCCCATGTCCATAAGTATTCACAGCCTTTGCTCAATACTTTGTCGATGCACCTTTGGCAGCAATTACAGCCTCAAGTCTTGTTTAATATGATGCCACAAGCTTGGCACACCTATCCTTGGCCAGTTTGGCCCATTCCTCTTTGCAGCACCTCTCAAGCTCCATCAGGTTGGATGGGAAGCGTCGGTGCACAGCCATTTTAAGATCTCTCCAGAGATGTTCAATCGGATTGAAGTCTGGGCTCTGGCTGGGCCACTCAAGGGACATTCACAGAGTTGTCCTGAAGACACTCCTTTGATATCTTGGCTGTGTGCTTAGGGTCGTTGTCCTGCTGAAAGATGAACCGTCGCCCCAGTCTGAGGTCAAGAGTGCTCTGGAGTAAGTTTTCATCCAGGATGTCTCTGTACATTGCTGCAGTCATCTTTCTCTTTATCCTGACTAGTCTCCCAGTTCCTGCCGCTGAAAAACATCCCCACAGCATGATGCTGCCACCACCATGCTTCACTGTAGGGATGGTGCCTGGTTTCCTCCAAACGTGACTCCTGGCATTCACACCAAAGAGTTCAATCTATGTCTCATCAGACCAGAGAATTTTCTTTCTCATGGTCTGAGAGTCCTTCAGGTGCCTTTTGGCAAACTCCAGGCAGGCTGCCATGTGCCTTTTACTAAGGAGTGGCTTCCATCTGGTCACTCTACCATACAGGCCTGATTGGTGGGATTGCTGCAGAGAGGGTTGTCCTTCTGGAAGGTTTTCCTCTCTCCACAGAGGACCTCTGGAGCTCTGACAGAGTGACCATCGGGTTCTTGGTCACCTCCCTGACTAAGGCCCTTCTCCCCCGATCGCTCAGTTTAGATGGCCGGCCAGCTCTAGGAAGAGTCCTGGTGGTTTTGAACTTCTTCCACTTACGGATGATGGAGGTCACTGAGCTCACTGGGACCTTCAAAGCAGCAGAAATTTTTCTGTAACCTTCCCCAGATATGTGCCTCGAGACAATCCTGTCTCGGAGGTCTACAGACAATTCCTTTGACTTCATGCTTGGTTTGTGCTCTGACATGAACTGTCAACTGTGGGACCTTATATAGACAGGTGTGTGCCTTTCCAAATCATGTCCAATCAACTGAATTTACCACAGGTGGACTCCAATGAAGCTGCAGAAACATCTCAAGGATGATCAGGGGAAACAGGATGCACCTGAGCTCAATTTTGAGCTTCATGGCAAAGGCTGTGAATACTTATGTACATGTGCTTTCTCAATTTTTTTATTTTTTAATAAATTTGCAAAAATCTCAAGTAAACTTTTTTCACGTTGTCATTATGGGGTGTTGTGTGTAGAATTTTGAGGAAAAAAATGAATTGAATCCATTCTGGAATAAGGCTGTAACATAACAAAATGTGGAAAAAGTGATGCGCTGTGAATACTTTCCAGATGCACTGTATGTGGGCATATCAAGATTTTATCTTCATTTAAACGGTCCCTAGAGATAAAGATAATAGGATATAACAAACATCAGGTAACATTTACAAGTTGTAGTCCATTAGATGTCAGAAAGGTAAGTACGCCCGTGCTTTTCTCACTATCACAGATGGCTAAAGTTACAAGCAGATCGGGTGCAGATATTTAGAACCTCATGAGAGGGGATTTCGTCGCACCGGTCCTCTTATGTAAACCTCAGACATGTAGTTTGGTTTGATCTTTTTTTATACAATACAATATAATTTATTTTTTTATAGCCCAAAATCACACAAGAAGTGCTGCAATGGGCTTTAACAGGCCCTGCCTCTTGACAGCGCCCCAGCCTCGACTCTCTAAGAAGACAAGGAAAAACTCCCAAAAAATGGAAGAAACCTTGGGAAAGGCAGTTCAAAGAGAGAGCCCTTTCCGTGTAGGTTGGGGGTGCAGTGGGTTATCACCAAGCCGAGATCCAAGAGCTCTTTGAGGCTTTCAGAAAGAATGTTCTAGATGCCTATGAATCTGAGAAGGGATTTAGAAAGATCTTCAAACAATTGGAAATCCACCATTCCACTGTCTACAAGTGGAAAAGATTTCATACAACTGCAAACTTTTCCAGGTCAGGCCACCCCAATATGTTTTAATAAGGAGACAGAAACGTATAAAGGTTTGGGGTTTCCAGCCCCGTATACTGTACAGAAATTGGAAACAAACTAAAAATTTGGTCAGTGCTCTGACTTGCGGTCATTACAAAACACACCCTCGTAGTGAACAGAGGGAACTTAAATAAGGAGGGACGGGAAACTGATTACTGGAATGCTGGGAGGAACCGAAGTGCATTATGGGAGTTGTGACGTCATCAAGGCGAGACCAGAGGAAGGGATGGAATGCGGAAGTGGCAGCACGTGGCTTAGTGAGTCCAGGGAAAGTTATGGCGGCGTTGTTTCTGTCTTTCTGCGGGAACAAGAGAAAGAAAGGTTAGTACCCCGCCTTAATCCCCTGGCACGATGTGTTACGCTACTCGTCGGGTCTTTTCGCGGCTTCCCAAGCACACGTGCGTGACAATGTTCACTCTGAAAGCAGAACTCAAAATATTGAAAGACATCCCTCTAAAAAGTTCAAAATTTCATTACAGGACCTCCAGGTAGCTCTTACCACTTCTGAGGCTGCACAAATGAGATCTTCATGGAGGAAACCTTTGCTGTCCAGAAAGAACGTCAGGGCAGAACTAAAGTTTATCCCTGAGCATCCAGGCAAAGATTAGAACATCTGGAACAATGCGCTGTGAACAGAGGAGGTAGGTTATCTGGCCACAACAACATGGAGGGTTTTATTGTAGTCGATGTTATATTTTTTCTTGTTAATGTTAAGGGTTATAGACAATGTATGTATGGTAATAAAATGTTTAAACCGCAAGTGCACTTTTCTTATTCAGTTGACCTTTTGGTCTCCGTAATGATAGCCTGCTTTAGCTACACCAAAGAGGAAGAGTTGGCAGAGGCAGAGGGCACACTTACAGACAGAGAGTACCGGAGCAGAAATGAACGTTTTCTGGCAGGTAGGATTCACAGGAAGGTCAAAACTATAAAAATAGCAAAATTATGCTTCAGGAAAGGTCAATGTTGTCATGTTCTTCTGGACGTACCACTTGCTTAAAAAAGTGACACCCTCGAATCACTGGATATCTTTACTGATAGGGTCTGTCGAAGTGACATTGTACAGTACAGAGAGGGGCTAAGGGTGTTCAGCGTGGTCCTGACAAGCTTTAAAATGTCAGCAGCCCAGACTGGAAGACTGGAATCAAGAGAACCAAGAAGAACAGTGACACCAAGACGGCCCCTGCCAGCATCATCTGTGACAGACATCCAGGTTGTATGGTGTGGTTTTTGCCACACACATTTACTTTGATTTGCTTTCACTTTTGGCATATTAAGAATGGTAAATCTATAATAAGTGAATAAAAATGAATTTACCTCTTCCGCTTTGTTGCATGGCTTATTGGCTTATTACTATGGCTTATTATGGCTTGCGCCACCACCATCTACCCAAACCACCATGATGTTCCAACAATGATGGATGGATTAAAAGCCAGAAGTCTGTATGACCATCAGCATCAAGTGACTCCGTGAGAACCCTAACTACAAAGAGGACTATTATATTTATGTTAGGTAGAATGCCCAGAGGGGACTGGGAGGTCTTGAGGCCTGGAACCCCTACAGATTTTATTTTTTTCTCCAGCTTTCTGGAGTTTTTTTTTTTTTGTTTTTTCTGTCCACCCTGGCCATCGGACCTTACTCCTTTCTATGTTAACTAATGTTGTCTTATTTTAATTTTGTATTTTGTCTTTTATTTTTCTTTTCTTCATTATGTAAAGCACTTTGAGCTACTTTTTGTATGAAAATGTGCTATATAAATAAATGTTGTTGTTGTTGTTGTATTACCACATGGCTCCTCTTGGTCCTCAGCCGGAAAAGGGTGGAGTGCACTCTCAGGGTTGGTAGCGAGATCCTGCCCCAAGTGGAGGAGTTCAAGTATCTCGGGGTCTTGTTCACGAGTGAGGGAAGAATGGAGCGTGAGATCGACAGGTGGATCGGTGCGGCATCCGCAGTAATGCGGGCGTTGCATCGGTCTGTCGTGGTGAAAAAGGAGCTGAGCCGCAAGGCGAAGCTCTCAATTTACCAGTCGAGCTATGTTCCTACCCTCACCTATGGTCATGAGCTATGGGTAGTGACCGAAAGAACGAGATCGCGAATACAAGCGGCTGAAATGAGTTTCCTCCGCAGGGTGTCTGGGCTTTCCCTTAAAGATAGGGTGAGAAGCTCAGTCATCCGGGAGGGGCTCAGAGTAGAGCCGCTGCTCCTCCGCATCGAGAGGAGTCAGATGAGGTGGCTCGGGCATCTGATCAGGATGCCTCCTGGACGCCTCCCTGGTGAGGTGTTTTGGGCACGTCTAACCGGGAGGAGGCCCCGGGGAAGACCCAGGACACGTTGGAGGGACTATGTCTCTCGACTGGCCTGGGAATGCCTTGGGATTCTGCCGGAAGAGCTAGAAGAAGTGGCCGGGGAGAGGGAAGTCTGGGCATCTCTGCTCAAGCTGCTGCCCCCGCGACCCGACCTCGGATAAGCGGAAGAGAATGGATGGATGGATGGACGCTTTGTCGCATTTAGTGTTTGCTCTATCCTGCGGCTTGGTGTATAAATGAATAAAGAGAAGACGTCCTCTAATAGAGAGCTGCCAGTTTGGTTCAATAGGCCCAGTGGCAAGTGCATTGCGGCTACGGGTCAAGTCTCCTTCCATGGCAGGTGAGTGCAAAGATAAGAGAACAAGAGTCGGAGGGTGGAGCAGAGGCGTAGCTAGGGTTTTCAGCACCCGGGGACATCCTGTTTGCCAAAATGCAATGGGGAACATCAATTTGGCGCCCCCTGGATGCTGCGCCCGGGGACAGATATCCCCCCTTGCCCCCCCTAGCTATGCCACTGGGGTGGAGGACAAATGTGTGGGTCATTATGCATGCGTGTCATGAGTTTTGCCTTCCGAGCACATTGGAGGTACGTGCTACCACTGTGGAACATGAAGGGGTGAAGTCGCCCTTTATGAGGGCAACTGACTACACCCCTTCTGGTCCGGCCACCATAAACGAATCTCCCGCCCAAGTGTTGAATGCTCTGCAGAGCCTTGAACCTCCATGAACGTCTCTTATTTTGCATTGTTTTTGTGTCTTGTGGTCATTCTGTGTGCCATTGAGTGTCTTTTTCTTTTTGGACTCTGTAGATGTTTAAAGGGGTTGGTGCCCCAACATTTCTTTTGTGGACAGTGCCCTCAGTTGACGACAGGTTCTACATAACAAAGAATTTGGACATGGGATTAAAATTATCTCATATTTTAGGACAGAGACAGCCCAAAACCTTTCTACGACAAAATATATCAGATGTACGTTTGGACAGCATTTGACCCTGTGGCACCTGGCTGGGATTCCTACCTGGCCGGGACACCCAGGGAGACAGGAGGAGGGCTCATTCCTCCTCCAGACCATGAGGGGGCGACCATCCTGGTTGTATTGGGGGCCACAGGTACAGGGCTTAGAAGCTCAACCCTGTAGGGGCCCGTGATCACCGCCAGGGGGCGTCCCCGTGCCTGATGGACCCTGGACCCCAGCATTTCCACCACACCAGGAAGTGCTGGGGGGAAGAAGAGAGGGAACACCCGGAGTGCTTCCGGGGAGACAGCCGGCACTTCCGCCACACTGGGGCATGTCGGGTGGAAGATTGCCAGTGCACACCTGGAGCACATCCGGGTATGGATAAAAGGGGCCGCCTCCCTTCATTCAATGCTGGAGTCGGGTGGAAGAAGGACAAGGTCGGAGAAAGAGAGAAGGAGGCGGTCCGAAGAAGGCAGAGTGTGGTTGTCCTGGACTTTGGGGGAGATTGGGGTTTGTGGTGCAGTTATGGACATTGTAAATATTAGTAGTGTAAATAAACGTGTGGTGGTGCTTAAAAACATGTCTGCCTGTTTGTGTCCCGGGCTCGTTCCACAACCCAAAGAACCTGATGCCAACTGTAAAGCAGTTCCTGATGGAAGTGTTACCAGGGCAGCTCACCATCATCACAGTCCACTACGAATTGCTCATGGTGCCAGAGGGTGCTTGAGGATGATGTGAAGATCGAAGCTCAACCGAAAGGTGACCTTGCAGCATGACAATGACCACAAACATTTCAGTAAATCCATCATGCATGGCTCAAAAGGAAGAAACTGGCCATGACAAAGCCCAGATTTGAATCCATTGGGGGGATCTGAAACAAGCTGTGCTTGCAAGAAACCCCTCAAAAGCCAAAAGAATTCCACATGGAAGAGCGCGAAAATCTTTCTGTCAGTCGATTCCGGGCAGTGATAGGAAACACCGACTTGAGGGGGCAACACCAGCCATGGCCTAGCCATTCAGTTTTCATTGAATAAATGATTGCAAAGTCCAATTTTCATTGTTTCTATTTACCCCTAATGCCATCACCCTTATGTCAAGGTACTGCCCATGTATGTTACAGTTCATGGGGGGATTTACTTTTTCACATGACTGTAAACTGGAGAAGGAGGTGACGTTTGGGGTAACCCTGTGTCCCGAGGTAACTACAAATGGACAGAACGAAGGTTTGTTCTTCTTCTTCGTATTAATTTGTGGCATTTTTGTGTGTATCCTGAATCCTGAGCTCAATTCTGCTGATGGTTCTGTGATTTAAAGTCTTTTGAGTGAATATTTCAGAGGCTTTTGCTTTTTTTATAGTCCCACTTAAACACGCCGTGGCCATCCATCTTTTGAATTGGATCATCATATCCTCTTTGTATCGGTCTTTCTTTTTGGGGTGAAATTTATGGCAGCAATAACACTCTTAAAGAGAATCAAAGCACTCTATCTTGTCATGGAGGACAACAAGCATCGATCTCTGTCTCGGAACAGAACGTGTCTGCAATGTGCAATAAATGAAATGGCACAAATCAAAGACAGGAAAGAAAAAAAAAAAAGCTGGTTTAACATTTTGTGCCACTTTTTTGGCTACCGTTTTTTAATATGACATTTTGTGAAAAAGTAAGTACACCCCATGGCAGTTGTTACTGTTTTCCACATATTTGAACATGCAAACAGGCCAACAGATAAAGCTGGTAAACATGAATAAAGCGCAAGGAAAACTGGCCTTTTCATGCATTTATTCAACAAAAATATCAATTGACATAACGGTCAACTGTTGAAAATAGGAAGTCCGCCCTTGGCCTCAGAAGCTGATATCGCCCCCTTTAGCAGAAATGACTTCTTGTGGGCGATTTGCAGAACTGCTCACCCATCTCTGACATGGTGGAAATTTTGGACCATTTGTCCATGCAAATTCCTTCAATGTGATTCAAATCAGGGCTTTGACTTGGCCAGTCTGTAGTCCTCAGTTACTTATTTTGGAGCCATCCTTGGGTGGATAGGCTAATGTGCTTCAGATCATTGTCATGGGGAAAGGGCCATTTCTGTTTTAACTTCATCTTTCAGACAGATGGACTTGCATTCTCCTCAGGCACACTTTCACAGTCATTTGAAACCCACGCCATTTATTGATCATTTTCCTTATAGTGGAGTGACTGATTTAAACAAAGATCTTTTTCAGTCCCTTGCCAGACTCCTGGGTATCCACAGCCTTCTTTCTGAGGGCCTTCGAGAGGATCTTGGCATGATGACACCACACATGTTAATAGCAAAGACGGCACCAGACCTGCGCTATCTGCACCTTAAATCAGACAAAGACCACCGGAAGACTCCACCACGAGGTTCTAATCATTGACACCTCATCTGGGACAGCTGATGGATTTAAAGTGGTAATAAATGGAGGGGCGCACTTACTTTTTTTCACAAATCTGCTCTTTTGTTCATTTAGATTGTGAGAATAAATACACCAGGTCAATAGTGTCATTTGTTCACTGTTATCTGTAGGCTCTATTGGCATAAAAATCTACTGTTTACTTGTTCAAATGTGTTGAAAAGGTCAACAATTCCCATGGTGGGCACTTACTTTTCACTTGACTGTATATGAATAACCCTAATAATACTTATTTATGTATTGTGCTTCTGTAAAAAGCCACATTTCCCCCTGGGAAATCTATCTGTCTATCTATTATATAGTGCCTTTCATATCTATCTATCTATCTATCTATCTATCTATCTATCTATCTATCTATCTATCTATCTATCTATCTATCTATCTATCTATCTATCTATCATATAGTGCCTTTCCTATCTATCTATCTATCTATCTATCTATCTATCTATCTATCTATCTATCTATCTATCTATCTATCTATCTATCTATCTATCATATAGTGCCTTTCCTATCTATCTATCTATCTATCTATCTATCTATCTATCTATCTATCTATCTATCTATCTATCTATCTATCTATCTATCTATCTATCTATCTATCATATAGTGCCTTTCCTATCTATCTATCTATCTATCTATCTATCTATCTATCTATCTATCTATCTATCTATCTATCTATCTATCTATCTATCTATCTATTGTGGGATATGGCCGGCCGTTCATCCCGGCCAATACCCCCAGGCCTCCAGATGGAGCCCTCCCTGCAACATGGAGGTGCCCCAAATTCCAGCAGGGCCTCATGGACATTGGAGTTTTACTGCACAGCCCTGCTGGATACCATGGGGACGCTGCAGGGAGGCCCAGGGATTGCTATGTGCACTAAAACCCGGAAGTACATCCTAGTCACAGGGACAGAAGAAATGACGTACTTCCGGGATGAAGAAAAGGAGTTTTTACCTGACCCAGAAGTGTTAAGAGTCACATGGACTGAGGGACAAAAACACTTCCGGGTCAACAAGTATAAAAGGACTGTGGGAAATCCCAGCAGGGGGCTGGAGTTGGGTGGAAGGAGAGAGAAGGAGGCGGTCTGAAGGAAAGGCATACTGTGGTTTTTGCCTGGACTGTCGTGGTGATTGGTGCTGCGGCACTGAGTTTTGTGCACTTCCTTATTGTATAATAAACGTGTGTTGGACTTATAAAATGATGTCCGTTTGTCTGTGTTCGAGGCTCGTTCCACCCTTTCTAGGGGCATATAGTATTTGATATCTAAAAATGTAGCTGCATCTTTTCCGGTTTCCCAAAATCGAGCTGCTACTGAGTTGGTAAGGCAGGATCAGCATGAGTCAAATGTGCACAAAAGACATTTCTCAGTCCAATAAAGTCAGTTTTAAAAGGGTTTAGTGAAAATTCAAAGCACAACAGTTCACACAAAAATACAGAAAAAAAGTTATTACACACGCAGGAAAAAAGACAAAAAAGAAAATAAAACGTTTCTTCTACGAACTTTGCTTTTTCTTGTTAAACTTCAGTTGCTTTTTATAGTAAAAAGTTGCATTGTTTCTCTGTAACAAACTCAGATATGCTTTACTTAATACATTCAGTATGTTCTATACGTACATTTGTATGCTCAAAATGATATGGTACAGGATACGGTGCGTTCAATAAGGCGCCTTACATTACACGCTGTATAATGGGGCACAATTTGAAACTGTTTGTCCTCCATTACTTTAACTACTGTAAGACACATCAGAAACTGGGACTACTCTGTACTCAGAAGGACAAGAAATAATTAGAATATTCCATTTCAATTTAGCTTGTGAGGAATATAATAGAATCTCCCACAGACTATGCATTAATATATAGGCGAACATTTTAACATAACTAAGAAAATATAATACTGTGCAAATGTTTTAGGCAGGTGTGAACAAATGCTGTAAACAAAGAATGCTTTCAGAAATATAAATAATGATTGTTTATTGTTACCAATTTACAAAATGCAAAGTGAGCGAACAAAAGAAAAATCTAAATCAAATCAATATTTGGTGTTACTACCTGTTGCCTTCAAACCAGAATCAATTCTTATAGGTACACTTGCACAAAGTCAGGGGTTTTGTAGGATTCTAGTCAGGTGTCTGACCAACCAATTCTATCAAACAGGTGCTAATGATCATCAATGTCACACGTAGGTCGAAACACAGCCATTAACTGAAACAGAAACAGCTGTGTAGGAGGCTTAAAACTGGGTGAGGAACAGCCAAACTCTGCTACCAAGGTGAGGTTGTGGAAGACAGTTTCATGTCATGGTAAGATTGAGCACAGCAACAAGACACAAGGTAGTTCTACTGCATCAGCAAGGTCTCTCCCAGACAAAGATTTCAAAGCAGACTGGGGTTTCAAGATGTGCTGTTCAAGCTCTTTTGAAGAAGCACAAAGAAACAGGCAACGTTGAGGATTGTAGACACAGTGGTCGGCCAAGGAAACTTAGTGCAGCAGATGAAAGACACATCAAGCTTATTACTCTTCAATATCAGAAGATGTCCAGCAGTGCCATCAGCTCAGAACTGGCAGAAACCAGTGGGACCCAGGTACACCCATCTACTGTCCGGAGAAGTCTGGCCAGAAGTGGTCTTCATGGAAGAGTTGCAGCCAAAAAGCCATACCTCCGACGTGGAAACAAGGACAAGCGACTCAAGTATGCACGAAAACATAGGAACTGGGTTGCAGAAAAATGGCAGCAGGTGCTCTGGACTGAGGAGTCAAAATTTGAAATATTTGGCTGTAGCAGAAGGCAGTTTGTTCGTTGAAGGGCTGGAGAGCGGTACAGTAATGAGTGTCTGCAGGCAACAGTGAAGCATGGTGGAGGTTCCTTGAACGTTTGGGGCTCCATTTCTGCAAATGGAGTTGGAGATTTGGTCAGGATTAATGGTGTTCTCAATGCTGAGAAATACAGGCAGATACTTATCTATCATGCAATACCATCAGGGAGGTGTATGATTGGCCCCAAATTTATTCTGCAGCAGGACAACGACCCTAAACATACAGCCAAAGTCATTAAGAACTATCTTCAGTGTAAAGAAGAACAAGAAGTCCTGGAAGTGATGGTATGGCCCCCACAGAGCCCTGATCTCAACATCATCGAGTGTGTCTGGGATTACATGAAGAGACAGAAGGATGTGAGGAAGCCTACATCCACAGAAGATCTGGGGTTAGTTCTCCAAGATGTTTGGAACAACCTACCAGCCGAGTTCCTTCAAAAACTGTGTGCAAGTGTACCTAGAAGAATTGATGCTGTTTTGAAGGCAGAGGGTGGTCACACCAAATATAGATTTGATTTAGATTTCTATTTTGTTCATTCACTGCATTTTGTTGATTGATGAAAATAAATGATTAACACTTCCATTTTTGAAAGCGTTCTTTGTTTATAGCATTTTTTCACACCTTCCTAAAACTTTTGCACAGTACTGTGCTTCTGTCGTTTGAGCATACGAGTATCCTTACTAACTAACAAATGGCCCTTACCGGTGTTGCTGAGACCACTGGCATGTCGGTGAAGGTTTTAGTGGAGAAGCGCCCGACAGGAAGGTGCAGCCGCCGAGAGGCTGATGTGCTCTCATTGCCTACTTGAGGCACTACTGCCAGGTTTTCTTTTACGTCTTCTGTCTTTTATTTTTATTTTTCAGTTTCTATTCAAGTTTCCAAACTCCTCCAGGAAGCTGTAACAGAAAAAAAAATTCATCTCCTCTCCTCTTTATTTTGCTTTCTGAGTTTACTTCAGTATCTTTTTCTTTTGATCTTTCTTTTTGTCTTTGTTTCTTTGATTTTTTTTTTGCCATGAGAGACTGGGGGCTTGGATGCTGTTGCCTTGCCACCCTTAAAATTGAACGGGCTGGCATTACTGACATATTGAGCTGCATGAGCACCATATTACTGGTAACGATGCTATTGTTATAAGCGATATGGCCAAAGGTTCCTGACCGCTGTGTCGTGTTGTGGTTGTGTTTCATTACGTTACGTTATAAGTTGGCTTGGTTTGAGTGGAGGTGCACTGTAATCCACTGCTCAGGGTTGGGCTCTGCGTTGCATCTTTGAGATAATGACACAGGAGAGATTTTTATCATCACATACACGGCGAGAGCATAGTGAAAATTTTGTACCACCATAAATAAATAAGAGTAGTAGAACATAAAGAATACAGTAAAGAATAGCAAGTGCAAAACAGAATTGTACAACATGTAGATTGTGTTAAACAATAGGGGGAAAACAAACTAGACAGCAGTCCCCATGTAAAGTACAGGGCAGTTACACAGAAAGCAACAGGAGGGAACAGCAGCCTGTACAGGGCAGGTACACTCAAGTTAGGGGGAGTTTAGCGACCTTATGGCACTGGAGAAGAGCTGACCCTGAAGCTGGTGGCGTGAGTGGTGAGGCTTCATAGCGTTTACCAGAAGGTAGAAGTGAAAATGGGATGAGCTGGATGGATCTCATCATTAATGATGCATTCAGCTCTCCTCAGACATCTGGTAGTATGAAGGTGTGGAAGGTCAACCCCAGTGATTTCAGAAGCTGAACAGGCGGTCCTTTGGAGGATTCTGAGATGCTGGCAAGTCAGCTTACCAACCTTCACCATGATAGATACCAGGATACTTTCAGTAGTGCAGCAGTTGAATTTCACTGCTGTTTTAGTTCCCACCCCAAAGGAAAAGGGAGTCCTTGCTGAGCCCTTTTGAGGATGCAGGTGGCAGTGACAGACTATGAACGGCAGTCGGAGATCTGGACAACCGGGAATGTGAAGCTCAGGTCAGGTCAGTCACTTGCATTGTCTCATCATTTAACATGAATGTACTGTACAAGCAAGTGAAAAACGTGTGTACACAGTAGTAGAGCCCATATTTAAATATCGATTCACCGATCACACACCTTGCAAAAATAACACATTACGGAATTTATCACATTACATAAGTAATCACTTAAGACATACTTAAGGGAGACGTTCAGTAGAAGAAGTTGAGGTAACAAAAAGCCGTTGGTGAGCCTTCCTCAGCTCCTGTTCAGTGTGAACAGATCATAAGAGATCTTCCGTGATGAGCACCCTGAGTAACTTCAAACTGCTACCCCTCTCCACAGTAGTCTCCTCGATGGCAGGAGGGCAGCATACGCCTCCATGCTTTCTGAAGTCCATTGCTACCTCTTTAGTCTTGGCCAAACTGAGAGGGAGGCAGTTTCCCAGTGGGTCAGGGCTCTGATTTCCTCTCTGTATTTAGGCTTGTCGCTGTTAGAAATTAGACTCACCACCATTGTGCCATCTGCAAGTTTTACACTAAAGTTAGACCTGCTATGTGTCATACAGTCTTGGGTGTAGAACAGGGCTAACTGACTGGACAAAGGAGCCATGAATGAGGAGTGCAGCATGACTGCCTTTGTGCTGTCTGAGGTCTTGTCGACATTCAGGGAGAGGTTGTTGTTGGTATGGCAGCATACAGTCAGGTCTCTCACATCACTCCTGTAGGCAGCCTCATCATTGTTGCTGACAATGACACAGTGGAGTCACCCATGAACCTGACAATGCTGTTGTCCTCATGCTATGCTACGCAGTCACAGGTGAACAGGACTGCACGGGAGTGGGCTAAAGTGGCAGCCTCATGGGACACCAATGTTGGTGGTGATAATTTAAGAAAATAAACTGTTCATTTTGTAATACTCTCAGAAATGTCCTCTGTTAAGCAACCCTGCTGAAGATAATGCAGATTTAGAAGATGGATGGGTGGATATATTACATTTGTGATGAGGAAAGCAAACTTGTAAAGAAGCGATGCAGGGCTGCTCAAGTCCTGAATGTAAGTAAAGAGTGGAAACAGAACTCCTGTTATTATGTTAGATGATTCCAAGGCACTAGGGGGCAGAATGGAGTTCCACAAGTCAAGGAGGAGGATAATCTGGGTAGACTCCCACTGACCCAGTCTATGGTATGGAAGTGCACCGCTGAGTGGAGTGCAACCCTGGATGTTTTCCATCGTGTCCATGTCTGCAGTAGTCATACTTGCGGCCTATCTGGAAGTGGTTCATGGTCTGCTAAGTTTAAAAGTTCTGTCTGACAAGAAAAGTATTGAGCTTGGAATCAGGAGGTGAGTATTTGGAAAGGAGTCAACTCACACCAGGTAAGAAGACTAGCTGGCCCAGTCCACAATAAGTCGTGGAGCGTAAATCTTAGTGTAGAAGGGCTAGCAAACTGAAATGAACTCAACACTGCAGTCCACAATACCCCCGACATCACTCATAACCTAGCTATTCCAAGGTGTCTGTCATGAGTACTACTGGAATGCATTGCTTTTTCATTCCAACAGATGGCAATACAAGTGACACTAAAAATTGATAAAGGAAATTTTAAATTAAAGAAAATCCCACTGGAGGAAGCAGCTGATAGTCTGACCAAGGGGGTCTCATACTCAGCTTCTGGGGAGCCAACATGCTGTCTTTGTGGCTGAGAATGAAATTTATTATTTATTTACAGGATTTTGTCCTGCTATTATTTTGCTGCAGTAATGAGGGCAGAGCACCTGAATGTTTCATGGATTCAAATGAGACTTGTACTCCCTTTATTATTCTTTTTATTTCTTATATTTTTTTTCTATTTAAGTTTTCTTTTATTAAATTATAAGATTTTCAATAGCAGTGCTAATGTTTGTGATGCACCATTTGTTGGAATGAAAAACAATGCAATTTATTACAACAAGTAATACATTCTAATAGTTGGGTCATCACCACCCACTTAATGCTGAGTACGCCTTACTGCCAGATTGACAGAAAGTGACTTATAAATATCGATGAGCCGTGTTACTCCACTATTCTCAGAAAATCTCTGTTATAGTGCTGTCAGTTAATCAGAAGTACAAGGGAATTAACTAAGTGCCTTTCTGTATACAACAGTTGTAGTTTTTTGTCTTCTTTTTTTTAGCACAGGCTAGTCTTCTTGTTAGGCAGTGTGGTGCAGTGATTAAGAGCAGTCGTGACACAATTTCTGGGGCTTCCCCATTAGAAATTGAAGTGGCTTTGCTGTATTGTGAAATTTATGCGGTGTGATCAAAATTAAAAGCCAAAATTGAGCAGTACCGGACCACTTCAAAATCAATGCAAAGAATTTGGATTTGGGGTAAGTTATCCCTTGTGGTGGGCTGGCACCCTGCCCAGGGTTTGTTTCCTGCCTTGTGCCCTGTGTTGGCTGGGATTGGCTCCAGCAGACCCCCGTGACCCTGTAGTTAGGATTTAGCGGGTTGGATAATGGATGGATGGATGGTAGTTATCCCTGTTCAAGGTAAGCAGTCGCATATATGCATGTAAACTATTTTGGAGGTCAGGGTTGGGGGGGTCCCCTGTCAAAGTACATAAATGTGAATGTATACTACAATGGGGGCAGCATTAAGTTTAAACTAACACTGTTGGTCCAGGGGTGTTTCTAGGATCTGCAGGTATCATGGTCTTAGCCCCCACTATAATTGTTGTATGTGGTCTTACACATACATAAAATCAAAAGGGCGAGGGTCTTTTGGGCTTTCACACATGTTCATATAAAGGTGTAACATTGATCTGGGCTGTATTGTATATGGGATGGACAAAAGGATCAAGTACTTACCTCTATTGTCATGGATATAACCAAGAAAAAGATGAGGGGCTTAGCCCATACCCACGCACCCGAGAGACACCATCGCATCACTGCTTGATGCTCTCAGACCAGTCAGACCAGTGGACGATTACCCCCCCCCCCCACTTCTGTCTCACTCCTTTTCACAGCCATATCATCTGGCACTCGAGGTTTAGCATGCTTGCTAAGCAGTGACCTTCACATCTTCCTTGAGCTTTGCTAAACTTTCTACTTCCATTTCACACCTGACTTGACGCCAAATGTGATCCCGTCTCTTTTTTTCCTGTCCAGAACACTCCCTCTTCCTTCCTTGTCTGTTCACCATCTTAGTCAGTGCTGACGTTTGGCCGATCAGTTACTTCTGCTCTGTCTTTTGTTTCGATAAAGCACGTTCTCAGCACAGCATGAAGCATGTAAGTTAGCGTAATATGAATAAATGTCGAGCAAAAAACACAGCTTGGATAATTTTCTTTTTTCTACAATGTCATCAAATTTCAATGAAATCAGTCAAAGCATTTTTGAGTTTTTTGAGGTATTTTTCTGATATATTGGTTGATGAGTTATCCCTGATTATTGATACAGTGCATCCGGAAAGTATTCACAGCGCATCACTTTCTCCACATTTTCTTATGTTACAGCCTTATTCCAAAATGGATTAAATTCATTTTTTTCCTCAGAATTCTACACACAACACCCCATAATGACAACGTGAAAAAAATTTACTTGACGTTTTTACAAATTTATCTATATATATAAAAATGGAATGGGTGGGTCGTCGGGTGGGCCTTTTTTCATTCCGTCGTTTTTTCGACGTTTTGAAAATGTAGAATGATTATTTGATGTTTTTGTTTTTATTTGATCGTGTCTATGTAGCCGCCGTCGTAATAAAGTATCGGTAAAATCGTCATTTATCGTAATTTATTTTTGACGTATAACGTCGCCGTCGTCGAGGTCAGTGATACCAGTGCAAAAAATCTGCTTACGGTTGAAAGACACGCCCTACTCACTGGACAGTTAAAAACACCAATCAAACTAACGATGACATCAAGTATTACCCAATCAAAAGTAGGAAAGGAGGCATCTTCATAAAATGCGTGTGGGATGATTTGCATGAGACGCTGCTTTAAAAAAAAAAATGATAAAAAAAATACGGGATAAATCCCGTCCAGTATTGATTCAAAACGGGACGCGCAATTTCATTCTCAAACGCGGCACGATTCCGTATTTTAAAGGACGGGTGGCAACCCTACAGTGCCAGGTAACCACCCATACAATCACATTGTGATTCAGACTAGGAATGCAATGAATGTAATTACCCCGATCTACATACAAGGCGAAAGTCTTGCAACATTCAAAGATGATGGTTTGGGATAAGTACACCATACAACATAAAACAGCTTATGAAGCCTTGAACCGAAAAAAGCAACATCTCAGAGATCGTAAAAAAAAAAATAGGAGCTAATGTCGTTTTACTCGCTGTAGATTTTAGTCAAACATTACCAGTTATTCCACGAGGGAGACCAGCAGATGAACTCAACGCGTGTTTAAAATCCATGCTTCTCCCACGCTCGGTTATATGTCGCGTGTTCTCGAGTAGGTGCACCAAAAAATGTATACATTTAAGCATGTAATGGGCAAACAAAAAATGAGGTATACCCGAAGGCACTGCAGTAGTACTTAATGTAACTTTACTTCTTAAATGTTAATGTTTTACTGTTTAATAATTTATACGCTTCTTATATGCTGTTCAAATTCTTTTATCAAAATACCAGTGACAGCGCACTGCACGATAACATGGAGTGAATACACCATACGCATCCGCCCACGGCTGCCCTGCTGTGCGCAGATAGGAGTTGATTGTACAATAAAATAAAATAAAGATAAAAAGACTAAAACAATCATCACCCATAAAGCGGATAGTAGACGTGACGTACTATATGTGTACCACATTTCAAGTGTATAGGTGCAACGGTTTGCGAGCTACAGGTCATTTAAAATCCTGGACAGACACACAAATTGCCACGGTAGCAAATTACAGAAGAAGATTTTACTGTTTAATAATTTATATTTATATGAAATGTGCTTCTTATATATTACTTCATATTCTCATATGATAATGATGTTAATGTTTATATTGATTTCTGTGTTATTAAAACTGCATGTATGTGTGTATATGTATATATATATATATATATATATATATATATATACTAGCAAAATACCCGCGCTTCGCAGCGGAGAAGAAGTGTGTTAAAGAGGTTATGAAAAAAAAAGGAAACATTTTAAAAATAACGTAACATGATTGTCAATGAAAGCCCGTTTCACTCAGTAAGTCTTATGTGTGTGTTTATGTATGTGTGTGTATATTTATGTACATGTGTATATGTAGATATGTATATATATGTATATGTATATAAATGTTTATGTGTGTGTGTATATTATATATATAAAAGACAGCAACAGTTATAACAATGACAACACAATTACATTGACAATCATGTTACGTTATTTTTAAAATGTTTCCTTTTTTTTTCATAACCTCTTTAACACACTACTTCTCCGCTGCGAAGCGCGGGTATTTTGCTATATATATATATATATATATATATATATATATATATATATATATATATATACGAGCTGTATATACCCGGCGTTGCCCGGGGCAGAAGTAACCTAATCGGTCAAACACTTACATATATACCAAATAAAAAATAAAAAGGGTGTTTTTTAGTCAGTAAGAATCTGACAGTACCCTTCAGTACGGGCTGAAGGGTGCCTATGTAAGGTTTTACATCCTTCCCGTATGGAAAAAAAAACATACTAAACTTTTTTTTCATCATTACAGATAATCTCAGTCAAATCGAAGTACGCATTCTCAATTTATTTTTATCTAATTTTTACTTTTTCACAAAGCCATCCCATGCCAATTTGTATGAATAAACTTTTGGTAGAGAGTTAGCAAAAGTTTATTCATGCATATATTTTAATACGGATAATCTATCTCTAATCAAGGTTCTCATTTTCATTCTAATTTAAAATAATAATAGATATTCATTTTTTTCTTCTGTTTTAGAAAAACCAATCTATGCCACCTACGTCTTCGTCAAGTCAGCTTCATCCAGCTTCATCACATATAGAAGAAGAGTTCCTCAATCTTTTCTTTTTAATGATTGTTAACACGCATAATCTTTGTAAAATTATTCTGCACATGCATAACTGTTTGACCAATTAGGTTCGCTTCTGTATATATGAAGCTGTTTCATCGATTAGGTTTGCTTTTGTATTTATGTAACTGTTTGTCCGATTAGGTTCGCTTCTGTATATAGATTAGCTGTTTGTCCGATTAGGTTCGCTTCTGTATATATGAAGCTGTTTGTCCGATTAGGTTCGGTTTTTTTATATATGTAACTGTTTGACCGATTAGGTTACTTCTGCCCCGGGCAACGCCGGGTATATACAGCTCGTTAAAAATAAAAAAACTGAGAAATCCCATGTCCATAAGTATTCACAGCCTTTGCTCAATACTTTGTCGATGCTCCTTTGGCAGCAATTCCAGCCTCAAGTCTTTTTGAATATGATGCCAAAAGCTTGGCACACCTATCCTTGGCCAGTTTCACCCATTCCTCTTTGCAGCACCTCTCAAGCTCCATCAGGTTGGATGGGAAGCGTCGGTGCACAGCCATTTTAAGATCTCTCCAGAGATGTTCAATCGGATTCAAGTCTGGGCTCTGGCTGGGCCACTCAAGGACATTCACAGAGTTGTCCTGAAGCCACTCCTTTGATATCTTGGCTGTGTGCTTAGGGTTGTTGTCCTGCTGAAAGGTGAACCGTCGCCCTAGTCTGAGGTCAAGAGCGCTCTGGAGCAGGTTTTCATCCAGGATGTCTCTGTACATTGCTGCAGTCATCTTTCCCTTTATCCTGACTAGTATCCCAGTTCCTGCCGCTGAAAAACATCCCCACAGCATGATGCTGCCACCACCATGCTTCACTGTAGGGATGGTGTCTGGTTTCCTCCAAACATGACGCCTGGCATTCACACCAAAGAGTTCAATCTTTGTCTCATCAGACTAGAGAATTTTCTTTCTCATGGTCTGAGAGTCCTTCAGGTGCCTTTTGGCAAACTCCAGGCGGACTGCCATGTGCCTTTTACTAAGGAGTGGCTTCCGTCTGGCCACTCTACCATACAGGCCTGATTGGTGGATTGCTGCAGAGATGGTTGTCCTTCTGGAAGGTTCTCCTCTCTCCACAGAAGACCTCGGGAGCTCTGAGAGTGACCATCGGGTTCTTGGTCACCTCCCTGACTAAGGCCCTTCTCCCCCGATCGCACAGTTTAGATGGCCGGCCAGCTCTAGGAAGAGTCCTGGTGGTTTTGAACTTCTTCCACTTACAGATGATGGAGGTCACTGTGCTCATTAGGACCTTCAAAGCAGCAGAAATTTTTCTGTAACCTTCCCCAGATTTGTGCCTCGAGACAATCCTGTCTCAGAGGTCTACAGACAATTCCTTTGACTTCATGCTTGGTTTGTGCTCTGACATGAACTGTCAACTGTGGGACCTTATATAGACAGGTGTGTGCCTTTCCAAATCAGGTCCAGTCAACTGAATTGACCACAGGTGGACTCCAATTAAGCTGCAGAAACATCTCAAGGATGATGAGGGGAAACAGGATGCACCTGAGCTTAGTTTTGAGCTTCATGGCAAAAGCTGTGAATACTTATGTACATGTGCTTTCTCAGTTTTTTTATTTTTAATAAATCTGCAAAAATCTCAAGTAAACTTTTTTCATGTTGTCATTATGGGGTGTTGTGTGTAGAATTCTGAGGAAAGAAATTAATTTAATCCATTTTGGAATAAGGCTGTAACGTAACAAAATGTGGAAAAAGTGATGTGCTGTGAATACTTTCCGGATGCACTGTATATTGAAATGTCCTTTCTTAGCGGATACCTACCGGCCTAAATGTTCCATTCTGCCAAATTTCAGGTTTTTAACTAAAACAGGAAATGATGAGTGAGTGAGTCAACTGTACGCTCATATATACTGTACAGGTCCGTTTAAGCTATGATAGTGAAATAACAAATTGCACATAACAGTGGGCACAACCTGCAAGGAGGCTGACAGATTAGTCTGCAGTTTATCACATCAGAGTGTGTCGTCATCTTGAATTGTTATTGAGTGGTTGAATTGTTTAATAGATAGGAGAATGGCACTGTGGTTAGTCCAAAGTAGGAAAATAATTAGGAATTCTAGCAGGATATGAGATATTGCAGTTGTTTTATCTGTTCAGTGTAAACTCGAAGTTGAACCAACACTAAATGAACATGAAAGCCAGAAGATCTTTCTTGACTTAAATTTGTTTTTGTCTTGTACGGGTGACAGTCTTTCCTTTGCTAGTCATACTTTGGATGCTTTGCTGCAATCGTGCAGACATCCTGTGCTGCAAAGGCTGAGCCAAACATGTAAAAATAAAGAGAGGACCGAGATTAGGAAATGGAAATAAGTTGAAGATCAATGCGGAAGTCATTATTGGGAGGGCAGAGAGCTTGAAAATCATTCAACAAGTGGAAAAGGACATGCAAGAAAATCAAAATAACGTACCGTGACACATTGAGATGTGTTTTTGTTTTTTTAATCCAAACACAGATAAGAAAACACATGTTGCACTAAAGACATCAAGCACCAAAACATACCAGGACTAGCATCTTCACAAACCATTTTAATAGTAGTGACATTCACAACAGTAGGTGGCCGCCATGCTGCCCAAGCTACGTGCTATTCCTCCAATCAAGAAGAGGCAAATCACATAAAGAACAATGAGAGCAGAGACGCAAGATAGAATTCCTGCAGCATTTAAGTTACCTAAGAGCACAGTGAACTCCCTAATTTTTAAATAGAATAAATATTGACCATCCACAAGACTTCCTAGGCCTGTCTGCCCAGCTAAACTGAGGAGAGATTGCAGGGGAGAAGGGCCAAGGTAAGAGAGGTGACCAAGAACTTGATGGTAACTCTATCAATGCTTCAAAGAACTCGTGTGGAGATGAGAGAATCTTCCAGAGGGACAATCATCCCAGATAGATAGATAGATAGATAGATAGATAGATAGATAGATAGATAGATAGATAGATAGATAGATAGATAGATAGATAGATAGATAGATAGATAGATAGATAGATAGATAGATAGATAGATAGATAGATAGATAGATAGATAGATAGATAGATAGATAGATAGATAGATAGATAGATAGATACTTTAGTAATCCCCAAGGGGAAATTCCCATACTCCAGCAGCAGCATACAGATAAAGAACAATATTAAATTAAAGAGTGATAACAATGCAGGTATACAGACAGACAATAACTTTTTATAATGTTAACGGGTGGAATTGAAGAGTCGCATAGTTTGGGGGAGGAACGATCTCCTCAGTCTGTCAGTGAAGCTGCTCCTCTGTCTGGAGATGATACTGTTTAGTGGATGCAGTGGATTCTCCATAATTGACAGGAGCCTGCTCAGTGCCCGTCACTCTGCCACGGATGTTAAACTGTCCAGCTCCGTGCCTACAATAGAGCTTGCCTTCCTCACCAGTTTGTCCAGGCGTGAGGCGTCTTTCCTCTTAATGCTGCCTCCCCAGCACACCACCGTGTAGAAGAGGGCGCTCGCCACAACCGTCTGATAGAACATCTGCAGCATCTTATTGTAGAAGTTGAAGGACGCCAGCCTTCTAAGGAAGTATAATCGGCTCTGTCCTTTCTTGCACAGATCATCAGTATTGGCAGTCCAGTCAAATTTATCATCCAGCTGCACTCCCAGGTATTTATAGGTCTGCACCCTCTGCACACAGTCACCTTTGATGATCACGGGGTCTATGAGGGGTCTGGGCCTCCTAAAATCCATCACCAGCTCCTTGGTTTTGCTGGTGTTCAGTTGTAGGTGGTCTGAGTCGCACCATTTAACAAAGTCCTTGATTAGATTCCTATAACATGACAAATGCCCAAAATTTATAATAATCTGTTCCTGACCACATGATGAAAAGCAAGAAATAAAGAGAATAAAAAATAATTAATTAAGACTGCAGCTGAAAGCGACTTTTTTCCAAATCCAAATTCCGTAAGAGTTTGTACACGTTGTCTATCCTGAATGCACCCTGTATATGGAAAATTAATAGATAAAACCTATTAGAACACAATGAACTCCATCAGAGTGCAGACTGCTGCAAAACGTTAAGTTTAAGCTTCATTAAAAGGTTGCCTCATAGCCCAGATGCTAAGTGCACATAAAGCCTTTTAAAAGTTTTGCACAATTTCAAACGTCGACTAATGTGCAACAACGACTTAAAAGGCAGTTTGTTTGTGACATCAGAGAGCACAACTTCTGCAGACCTCACTCCCAGCAATCAAGTGTTGCTTTATGGCACCAGAGCCCATGAAAAACAAAATGGCAGTGCGGTAATTACATTGGGAAAAAAAAAATTTTATTCCATGAAAATAATGATAACGTCAGATACTTTGACATTCAGTACTTGTTGAAAGATGATTTTAAGGACAGGAAAACTGTAGTGTTTTAAATCACAATGCCCGCTATCCTGAATTCAATTTGGCAGGTTTGGGAATGTCTTGTTATGAAAACTGTAGACTATAAAGTTTAAAGTGGGTGGAAGCACTGGAGAAAATGATATCAATTATGAAAAGGCTCGATGTGAACTTAGCATAACACTTGCAAGGTGTAAACTTTGATTTCATGTCTGCTTTCAACAGCACAGCAATCTTCCCCATTTAATCCTACTATATTATTGAATGCATCAGTGAATTTCTGAAAATTAACATGTAACAGCATAAAACAGATAATTTAGAACAGACAGGAGAGAGAAGAATAACCAAAGACTATCCATGTTGAAAGCTAAAGAAAACTGAATGTTGTGAGTCTCATTCGATAAAACCATCTGCTAAGAAAAGAAATGCCAATGAAAACAAATCGTCCCTAATAAATTAGTAGTGAATACAAACAGAGTACGGTCATCTTTGCTCTCCTCGTCCTGCTCGTTGGCCTGTCAGTTCATTGCATTACCATGGGAGGACTAGGATCTGTACAGACAACTTACATCAGCTTAAGGAGACTGTAAGGATAGCACCCCAAATTGGAATTTTAGCACCATGGGGTTGTGCAGCTACACCCTCTAGAAATTGATCTCCCAAATTGCCAGAAGGTTTTCAATATTTAGTGTCTTAACGTACAGTACACCTGTCCAATGGCAAGCAGGATTCATCCAGGGGAAGATGGCCACTTCATACATCTTCATCCCCCAGCTGGTCCTTAGAATCACTAATTCACAATTCAGAAGGAGATGAGTCTCAAGCTTACAGTGTCCCCACGAGCAACTGTAAGAACAAAAACTCGAACTTGGTGAAGTTAAGGTTCACTTTAGCCTCTCTCTTTCTCTTTCTCTTTCTCTCTCTCTGTCAAAGTCACCTTGCTTTGCTTTGAGATTTAATCCATTATGGAGAGGATTTAGCAATTCATGAACCTGTCCACGGCTCCCTGAGACGGCATCAGCAAAGTCTTTATCGCCTCTTGACGTCTTTCAAAACGGAGATCAACCCTCCAGCAGTCATCTCTCTCCAGGTCCTGTGACTGTTTGCAGTCTATTCTGCATTCCAGTGAAGTGCAACGTTTCTGCCCGTCATGTCATATACGGGTTTGCCTTTGAATCGCTCTGTCTGATGAATATGGATGAAAAATTTCTACATTTTAATGCCATTGTCCTCGTTTTTACTATATATCCTTCCCAAGTCTAATAGTTGCAACTAGTCAAAAACTACAGACTGCAGAGAAAATGGTGTAAGTGTAGCATTGCTGAAAATTCAAGAATAAGCTTCTGAGCCCGGTGTCTGCCATTAATATGCCATCTGTTTTTAATGTGGCAGTAATTCAAGAAAACATCAATGTGTGTGCTTTCATCAAATTATTCCGTCTGACCTTCAAGTGGGAGTGATAGACCCAATGTCTGCCGTTTGGTGTATTCCACCATAACCATTACTGCTTGCCCTTCCCACTGCATTAGCAAGAGCCCACCTACCCCATCCCAGTACACCACTGAGTGCTCATCTAAATACTCCATTTTAAATAAAATGTAGTTTTGTATTTCAATTAGGGGTGTGCGATATTGGCAAAAAATGATATCTCAGTACTTTCTGGGACTTTGACAATAACAATAATTAGACATTAATTTGCATTCTTTAAAAATGTGTTTGTAAAAGTCTCATTTATCTAACTCGGTCTTGTTAATATGGTATTAATTGTAGCTTACTAATAAGATTAATGGAAGTAACAGTTAAGGTAAACGGGTCTTATTGATTTACTTAAAATGGAAGTAAAATAACACAAAAACATTATAATCACCAGTCAAAGTATTACTGAGATCAAACAGTGCAAGTCTGAGTAAACCATTTCAAAGTGACCTACAAAATTTACATAAAAGACCAACAAAACTAATATAATGAGAGCCTTTAAAACAGACACTTACCTTTAATGTAAACAAGACGAGACTCCAAAGGGAATAAAAAACTAATCACACTTGAACTACAGGGCCTGAACATTACAGTCTGGATGAACATGAACTGCTCTGCTGTAAGGTGAATTGTGCAGCAAGAACAAAAACCTAACATACTGTACAATAGTGTAAAAATCCAAAGTTCTGTCAAATGCTGCACAGGATAAAAAAAAAACAAACTATAGCATCTATAAATAAGTTCTGTCATATATTACACAAAGATATATAAAAAAACAAACCTACAACATTTTTAAACAAATTACTAACCTCAAGTTCTGTCCAATATTGCACAAAGATATCAGAAAAAATAAGAGCAATTGTAATATTCTTCTGCGGGAATTTCAAGTTGTGTGACAGGAACACCAGTCTGTCCACAGCCTCTGCTTCAGAGCAGCACGTCACATGTTAGAACATTATCTCCGGTGCTGAAAGGCTCTGAGGCTAGGGATCTGCACTGCCAATCCCGTAAACGCCAATAGGGACTCTGCTCTGTTGGGCCCTTGAGCAAAGCCCTTAACCTGCAACTGCTGAGCGCTTTGAGTAGTGAGAAAAGTGCTATATAAATGCAAAGAATTATTATTATTATTAAAAAGAATTACTCAGAAGGGCCGCTTGAGGCGGGGATGCGCAAGTTTCCCCAATTTGGGGAATTCTTGTGTTTTCCACCACTTAGGTGGATTTACATCACTGTACACCTCGAGTATCATCGAGCAGCTCTTGATCTATTTTTCAGTCCCATTCTACAGAGTCTCACCTTCTCCAATTTCCTATGTTTCTTTGAAATAGCTGGCAAAAGACTTTGTATGTCATTTTCATCCAACCGTGGTCAGTTCAGATGTATACATCGCTTTGAATAGAACGATTGGGGATTACGGGCAGACACAGTGTCTACGTTTCGCTTCATCAAAGTGCATTGGAATCAAGAACCCCCAACCAAGAAGGCTTGTGAAATAAAATGTGCCCAATAGGTATATGCTTCTGTTTGAGTGAATTTACGTGCCTCACACCTGCGGGACTCCGTACTTCTGGTGCGCTGACCATATGCCTATGCTCTAGTTTTGCACGTGCGCAGTGGTCTGTCCTGTTGGGTTACATGAGCCAGTGAATGTGTGGACTCTCAAGGCGTGTTTTTGATTGTTTTTTGCAAAGTGAGATGACAGTATTGATAATTTGAGCTTGCACACCATTAGATAGATAGATAGACACCTTGTGAAGTAAGTCCATGGCAAAGATATGAAATGAAAAAATAAGAAAAAATGGGTTGGACAGCGCAGCAACCAGAATGTGTTTTAGAAGTAAAGTAGGCGTTTGCCCTGGACAGACATAGATAGATAGATAGATAGATAGATAGATAGATAGATAGATAGATAGATAGATAGATAGATAGATAGATAGATAGATAGATAGATAGATAGATAGATAGATAGATAGATAGATAGATAGATAGATAGATAGATAGATAGATAGATAGAAATTCACACCCAAGGGGAAATTCACATTAAAACAACATTTACATTAAAACAACAATTAAGATAGTATAGTAGACAATACCTACCGCACACTTCTAATTTCAACACATTGTTTTGCATTATCAAGACCAGAAGCAGGAGGTCTTTAATTAATTATGGTGACCATGGCATTCTTCCAAATAGTGCATAAGAAAGTAAACTGTTAGTACCATTTGTCTTTAAAGTTTCTATATTTCTTATTCCTTGTGGTGTGAGGAAGCTTATTGACTGAAGGGGTTTACTAAGGCAAGCATGAGTCCTGAGGTGGGTGTGTGAATATGCTGATGCTTTTGATCTCTTCTCCTTGTGCTTGTATCATGGTGGAGTGGTAAACCTCGACTTTCTTTGGGTTCTTCTCAAAGAGCATAGTAAAGGTGCTCTGCTTGGCCATAATCACATCTGTGTGTACTCCATATTATCTGGGTTGAGAGAAAAAGAGTAGCAGGGAGAGAGGGGGAAAATGCTGTGAGTAACCAATGATATGAGATGACCGTAAATACTTGCATATAAGTTGGGTCTTGAAACCCGAAAAATCGGTCATAAAATCAGACTTTTACATCTTCTTGCCTCCTCCAATCTCACATCAGTTTCTCAGACACAGCGAATTTTGTTGCAGCAGCGCAGTTACCAATTTCTTTCGCTACTTCAACGATGTTTAATTTAAAACCAGCTTCATATTTTCTTCTGATCAAACGCTCCATCGTAGATAAGGGATGCTCTTACGATAAAGGTGTATGAGGGTGTGAGATGCAAAAAACACAAAACGGTGCAAACGTCACTTCGGAATAGTTCAGATATTACAGTGTGGTCACGTAGGCAGAATACATAGAAAATAGGCAGTGTGCTCCTTGGTTACTCTGTCAGGTGGGCGTTAGCATATCATAATCTCTTGGACCACTAGCATGAGTTTTCCACAATCGACTTATATGATCAACATTATAAAATACTGGAAATTATACGGTAAAATCAAGTCCCAACTTATCCACAGGAGAAACTATCTGTGAGTATATACGGTATTTACATTTTTCATTTATATGCTTAGCAGATCTGCGGTGGGTTGGCACCCTGCCCGGGATTGGTTCCGGCCTTGTGCCCTGTGTTGGCTGGGATTGGCTCCAGCAGACCCCCATGACCCTGTGTTCGGATTCAGCGGGTTGGAAAATGAATGGATGGATGGATGCTTAGCAGATGCTTTTATCCAAAGCAACTTACAAATCTAAGGACTGTTTTGAACAAGTGTGGCAGGACAGGTTACAAAACTTGATCACTCTATCCAACAGAGGGAGTATCAAGTCAAGTCAAGTTGGGGAGCATGCACTGGTACAGTGCGTTGCTGCACAAACTACATGTCGAAACAGCTCGGGATCCCAGTTGGCAACCCCTCAGGCAGACACTCGGTCCAGTCCTACCCTCCAGAAATGACCCTCTATCTGCCGCAGTCAGGTGTTACGTGGGCAACCCTTTGGAATGGTCCAGCCACTTGGCTCCCCAACAATGAGGATCTTATGAGCTGGACCACCCGTTGGGAAACGTGCCACATGGCCGCAGTACCATAACTGAATGCTCCCTCACAATGCAGGTAATGTGCCTCATTCGGGACTCCATGAGCAACACAAAGTCAAACCAACGGTACCCAAGGATTTTTCGGAGAGATACAGTACCAAAGGAGTTCAGTCTTCATCTTAGGTCGCTGGATAGCGTCCATGTCTCACAACCATATAGTATGCTCCCTGAAAAATATTCTTTTAGAAAGTGCAGCTTAACTAAACCAAAAATCAATCTATATATAGAGTATATAATAAAAAATAAAATATATCCTTCCCAGTTGTATGGCAGAATATTCTAAGATGAAGAAAGAATAAAAATAACACTCAGCTTCTTTTAATATCAGCTTACACTCCAAAAGAGTTGAAGGAGGCTCCTGGAAAAGCATGATGCAGTAGTGGGCTTCCTGGTAATCGTTTTTGACCACTTTGACAGCGCTGGAGGCATTGTCCTAGGCACAGGCCATGATGATGTCTTTTATCCATTCATAGTGAGAGCTTAAGTTTTCAGTAGTACTTGACAGTGCCTTTATACTTTTTTTTTCATTCTCTGGTTTCAAAATAAGAACATACAACTGTTAAACATGGGATCCATTCTTTGCAAAGAAGTATCGGGTGTGCTAATTGATAGTATTCTTGACATAGTAAACTTGTCATTAGATATGGAGGTCTACCCAGACTATCTTAAGACTGCTGTAGTTAACCCCTGCTCAAGAAAAATAATCTTCACCCCTCTGCTTTTGAAAATTTTAGACCCATCTCTATCTTGCCTTTCTTAAGCAAAAATTCTAGAGAAGGCAGTCATTATGCAGCTTAATGTTCACTTCAATAAACATGTTGTTCTTGATAAGTTTCAGTCGAGTTTCAGAACAGAAACTGCACTCGTTAAAGTAGTAAATGACTTGTGGGTAAATGCAAACAGAGGCCATTTATCTGTTCTCATCCTCTTAGATCTGAGTGCTGCATTTGATACCATTGATCACAATATTCTTAGAAATCACCTTAGTCAGTGGGTGGGCCTCTCTGGCAGGGTCTTAAATTGGTTTGAATCCTACCTGGCAGGTAGAAAATTCTTTGTTAGTTGTGGTAAATATAACTCAAAGACACATGATATTCTATATGGTGTTCATAAGGCTCTATCCTGGGTCCGCTGCTCTTCTCAATCTACATGCTTCCATTAAGTCAGATTATCTCGGGGCATAACATGAGCTACCACAGCTATGCTGATGACACACAACTGTACTTATCAATAGCACCTGATGACCCCGACTCTCTTGATTCACTGACACAATGTCTTACTTGTGTTTCTGAATGGATGAGTAGTAATTTTCTCAAACTAAATAAAGAGAAAACTGAAATTTTAGTGATTGGCAATAATGGATATAATGAGGTTATTAGAAATAAACTCGATGCATTAGGATTAAAAGTCAAGAAGGAGGTAAAGAATTTAGGGGTAACTGTTGACTGTGACCTGAATTTTAAATCACATATTAATCAGATCACTAGGACAGCATTTTTTCACTTAAGAAACATAGCAAAAGTTAGACCTCTTATATCATTGAAAGACGCTGAGAAATTAGTTCACGCTTTTGTTTTCAGTCGACTAGATTACTTTAACACACTCCTCTCAGGATTACTCAAAAAAAGACATTAATCGATTGCAACTAGTGCAGAATGGAGCTGCTAGAATCTTAACTAGGAAATGAAAATCCGAGCACATTTCTCCAGTTTTGATGTCACTACACTGGTTACCTGTGTCATTCAGGATTGACTTTAAAATACTGCTTATGGTTTACAAAGCCTTAAATAATCTCGCTCCATCTTATATATCGTAATGTCTGACATCTTATATTCCAAATCGTAACCTTAGATCTTCAAATGAGTGTCTGCTTAGAATTCCAAGAGCTAAACTTAAAAGAAGTGGTGAGGTGGCCTTCTGCTGTTATGCACCTAAAATCTGGAATAGCCTGCCAGTAGGAATTCGCCAGGCTGATACAGTGGAGCACTTTAAAACACTGCAGAAAACACATTACTTTAACAAGGCTTTCTCATAGCTTCATTTTAGTTTAATCCTGATGCTCTGTATATTCAATTAATTATTATTTACGGTGGCTCCAAAATCCGTACTAACCCCTACTCTCTCTTCTGTTCTTTTTACGGTTTTCTGTGGTGGCGACCTGAGCCACCACCACCTAATCAAAGCACAATGACGTCCTTACATTAATGGATAAAAAGGCCAGAAGTCCATGTGACCGTCATCAACAAGTCCTTCCATGAGAACCCTGAATACCATGAGGACTGATTGAGGTCATTGATGTTAGGTAGAATGCCTAGAAGGGGCTGGGTGGTCTTGTGGCCTTGGAACCCCTGTAGATTTTTTTTTCTCCAGCCGTCTGGAGTTTTTTTTTTGTTTTTTCTGTCCTCCCAGGCCATCGGACCTTACTTTTATTCTATGTTAATTAGTGTTCTCTTATTTTAATTCTTATTTTGTCTTTTTTTTTCTCTTTCTTCATCATGTAAAGCTACAATATTTGTATGAAAATGTGCTATGTAAATAAATGTTGTTGTTGTTGTTGCAGAGTGTGTCCAGTCCCTCTGCACAATCAGAATGGTCATTTTGGCTTTGGTGACACGATGGATAGAGGAAGTACAAGTGTGAGTACAGGCAGCATGGCGTAATGGTTAAGGCTTTAGACTTCAAAGCCTGAAGTCTTGGGTTCAAATCCCATTTCTGACACTAAGTGAGGGTTAGCAAGTCACTTTGACCTGTCTGTGCTTCAATCAGAAAACCAAAAGAAATGCAATCAATTGTGTCATAAATGTTGTAAGTTTCCTTGGATAAAGGCGTACAGCTAAATAAGTAAATGTAAATGTGAGACACACGAGGAGGAGTAAAGGCATACAAGGCACACTTCAAAGATTGGCAAGGTGAGAAAGGTACCTCGAGAATAATAGCAATGTCTGAGTGAGATTCTGTAAAGAACACACTTGAGAGAGGGAGCACCAGTGAAGAGACGTACACACACACAAATACAGGAGGAGCAGGTGTGCCCAGTCCCTCTGAGCAATCTAAACAGTCAGTTTGGGTTTGGTGACACAATTGAAAGAAGAAGTGCGAGTGTGAGATACACAAGGACTGAAAGCATACGAGGCACACTGAGAGCGTCGCCTTCAAAGACGGCAAACATAAAACTGGACAGGAGATGAGAAAAGCACCTTGAAATAATGACAGAGTATGAGAAGCAGGAAACGTGCTTGAGAGACAGAGTGACAGTGAAGAGACGTACACACACAAATACCGAGGAACAAGACATAGCAAATATATTTAGATTATTCTCTTGCCTGTCTTTGACGGACACCGTGGCTAGTGGTAAAATAATATAAAGCATAATTTAAACTCACAGATCACAGTGGCACACTTAAAACACTTAAATCACCACAAGTTAAGAACTAGAAAGTTAATAATTAACAATATAACAAATATCCACTGAACAAAAAACATTAATTTACCATTTGATGGATATTCACAGAACAGTGTGGCTTTCAAACATTTGTTAAACAAATTGAGGGATTCAGCAGTTTGGTTGGAGGTGCGCAGCTCGTTACACCAAATAGGAGCTACATACGAAAAGAGATTTGATACCACGCAGGAGTGGCATCACTAGACGTTCTTCACTGACAGACCTGAGTAGGTGAGAAGGAGCATAGCATCTCACCAGTGTCTCCATATACAAAGGTGCTGACCCACTGACTACTCTTTAGGCAAGCATGAAGGATGTCAACTTAATGGGTGCTGAATGGAGCAAATGCAGCGACCTGAAGAGAGCAGTGACAAGCGCCCGTCTTGGCTGGTTGATGGACAAATACATTTTGGACCATCTGCAGTGGCTTGATAGCACATACGGGTCCTCCTGCTAGTAGCGAGTTGTAGTAATCCAGATGTGACAAGACTAAAGCCTGGGACAGAAAGTTGTGCTGCAAGCTCTGTCAGATAAGGTCTGATTTTGCGGATATTAGACAGAGTAAATCTGCATTAATGAGAGATATTGAAATGTGGTCAGAGAAACTAGCTGCTCATGCAACCCCAAGGTTGCACACTGACTCAGCTGGTGTTAGTGACAATGGGCCAAGCTGTACAGAGATGGGCAGAGGAACAGACTGACTGGCCTGAATGGCAAGAAGCTCTGTCTTAGCCAGGCTGAGCTTTGGATGGTGGTCCAATATCAGTAAGACATGAAGAAACTCGAGCTGAAACTGTGTGGTTATTTCTGATTAAGTTCAATGAAGACACATTTCTAAAAGATGTAATACATACAAGTGCTGGTCATAAAATTAGAATATCATGACAAAGTTGATTTATTTCAATAATTCGATTCAAGAAGTGAAACTTGTATATTAGATTCATTCATTACACACAGACTGATGTATTTCAAATGTTTGTTTCTTTTAATTTTGATGATTAGAACTGACAACTAATGAAAGTCCCAAATTCAGTATCTCGGAAAATTAGAATATTGTGAAAAGGTTCAATATTGAAGACACCTGTGCCACACTCTAATCAGCTAATTAACTCAAAAGCCTTTAAATGGTCTCTCAGTCGAGTTCTGTAGGATACACAATCATGGGGAAGACTGCTGACTTGACAGTTGTCCAAAAGACGACCATTGACACCTTGTACAAGGAGGGCAAGACACAAAAGGTCATTGCTAAAGAGGTTGGCTGTTCACAGAGCTCTGTGTCCAAGCACATTAATAGAGAGGCGAAGGGAAGGACAAGATGTGGTAGAAAAAAGTGGACAAGCAATAGGGATAACCGCACCCTGGAGAGGATTGTGAAACAAAACCCATTGAAAAATGTGGGGGAGATTCACAAAGAGTGGACTGCAGCTGGAGTCAGTGCTTCAAGGACCACCACACACAGACGTATACAAGACATGGGTTTCAGCTGTCGCATTCCTTGTGTCAAGCCACTCTTGAACAAGAGACAGCGTCAGAAGCGTCTCGCCTTTGGACTGCTGCTGAGTGGTCCAAAGTTATGTTCTCTGATGAAAGTAAATTTTGCATTTCCTTTGGAAATCAAGGTCCCAGAGTCTGGAGGAAGAGAGGAGAGGCACAGAATCCACGTTGCGTGAGGTCCAGTGTAAAGTTTCCACAGTCAGTGATGGTTTGGGGTGCCATGTCATCTGCTGGTGTTGGTCCATTGTGTTTTCTGAGGTCCAAGGTCAATGCAGCCGTCTACCAGGAAGTTTTAGAGCACTTCATGCTTCCTGCTGCTGACGAACTTTATGGAGATGCAGATTTCATTTTCCAACAGGACCTGGCACCTGCACACAGTGCCAAAGCTACCAGTACCTGGTTTAAGGACCATGGTATCCCTGTTCTTGATTGGCCAGCAAACTCGCCTGACCTTAACCCCATAGAAAATCTATGGGGTATTGTGAAGAGGAAGATGCAATACGCCAGACCCAACAATTCAGAAGAGCTGAAGGCCACTATCAGAGCAACATGGGCTCTCATAACACCTGAGCAGTGCCACAGACTGATCGACTCCATGCCACGCCGCATTGCTGCAGTAATCCAGGCCAAAGGAGCCCCAACTAAATATTGAGTGCTGTACATGCTCATACTTTTCATGTTCATACCTTTCAGTTGGCCAACATTTCTAAAAATCCTTTTTTTGCATTGATCTTAATTGATATTCTAATTTTCCGAGATACTGAATTTGGGACTTTCATTAGTTGTCAGTTATAATCATCAACATTAAAAGAAATAAACATTTGAAATACATCAGTCTGTGTGGAATGAATGAATCTAATATACAAGTTTCACGTTTTGAATGGAATTACTGAAATAAATCAACTTTGTCATGATATTCTAATTTTATGACCAGCACCTGCATATAATATTTATGTTTCATGTGCATGCAACAAAACACGGTTTAGTTAATCACAGGCTCTGTTGGTGTTAGTGAGTTGTAGTGATTGATGCTCAGGAAATGGTGAGCGAGATAAAGGACTTGTGTGTATGGGCAGAGGGGTGACATGATACTGTAGTGGTTAGCACTGCTGCCTCACAATTCTGGTCACATTTTTGCCAACGTTTGCAGACATTTTCCCAGCCCATTGCACCTTTAGAATCCACATAAAACTAACTAATCTAGATTCTCATCCCCATTGATTTCAATGTATTTCGCATTGCTGGAATTCTTGAACATTTCCACATTTTCATCAAACATGTGGCAAAGCGAATTCTGCAGGTCCTGCTAATCATTACTGGTGACTGACATGCAAGTGAGAATTCCACTGTACTCAGTACATGTGACAAAACGGCACCGAGCGCTACACTACCCTGCCCCTCTAAACCGAATGCCCAACTTGGCAGGAGACAGATATATTTAGAGAATGGTTTATTGAGGGCAGAGGTATGGTTGTATCTCCATTTCAAGATAACCTAAACGTAGTATACTCACAATGTGCCATGTCCTTAAATTATTAAAATTTAGGAACTTGATGACAACCTAATTCATAAATAAACATAAATGTACATCATCCATCCATCTATCTGTCTGTCTATCTAGTGTGTGTGTGTGTGTGTGAACCAGTGTAACAGATTGGGGGTGCTATCGTTCCCTTGAACCCTTGTTCGAGACGCCAGACACCAGATAAAAGTCCAATATGACTTTATTTTATAATAATAATGTGCACCAAGCACTCTACACTCCACTATACTCATATAATACACAATAATACAATCAATAATTAATCCTCCACTCCCAGATGCGTTGCCACCCTTCCACCCAGCTCAGCTCAATGTCTGAGATTTCCCACAATCCTTTTATAGTCCTTGACCTGGAAGTGGTTCTGTCCCTCAGTCAATGTGACTTTCTATCACTTCCGGGTCAGGTAAAAACTTCTCCTTTTCTTCAGCCCGGAAGTATATCATTTCTTCTGTTCCCGTGACTTGGAAATACTTCCGGGCTATACGGAAAGCATACATCCCTCCCTGCAGCGACTCCTGGCGGCCCCCATGGTATCCAGCAGGGCTGTGAAGAAAAACTCCAAGGTCCACGATTCCCTGCTGGCATTCGGGGCACCTCCATGCTGCAAGGAGGGCTCCATCTGGCGGCTTGGAGGTGTTGGCCGGAATATATGGCCGGCAATCCCTCACACCAGCATCTTGGATTCACCCCCATGCCCAGTGCTTACCCATGTGTAGGGCTGCCAACCATCCTCATTTTCCCAGACATGTACTCATTTTTAACAAACCATGGACTGTCCGGAAAGAATTTAGAAAATTTAGAAAATGTCCGGAATTTTGGCTCCATATCCTTATCATTGGTAAAAATTGAAAGCCGTACACCAATCAGCATTTGCAGAAATAGTGTGCACACTGTTTTCCCAGAACCTTCACTAGTAAGCAACGCAGATATTGACAAGAATAATCAAAGTCTGTCCAACTTGGCTTTTTCGCTTCATCTTTTGAATTCAGCTTTATCTTCTTGGCAAGTAGACAATTCATTATAAATGTTGTTCCTTTCCTTAATTATTTGTAATCCTAATTCACTATAACAAAGTTAATTTATTCAAAATTGAAATTACAATTTCACATTTTCTATGCAAGATCTTTTTTTTTATTTCTTCTTTCAGCAGCTTGGATAAACAAGAAATTTCATACATCCAGGTAGAGTCCGTCGTATTTAAGTGCGAGTAAGTACTGCTTTGTAATATTTTAATGGAAAATATTGTTATTACCACCTGTTGTACAAAAATGAATTTATAATTGTAAATGAATGAGTCAACTATTAAAGTTTCAGTCAATTAAAGAAAATCACACATTTATTCTGTCATATAAATGCGATATCTTTTTAATTATCAGTTGATCAAGTAATAAGTCACTTCTTCTAGTAATTTAATAATATTTTCATAATTCTTTCATTTACATACATTCAGGAATACCCATTATGCTGAGCAGAAAGTGTAAGTTCACAGACTACTTGAATAATAAATATCGTCGTTTTTGAAAGGGCAGAAGAGATTCAACTGAGAGGCTAATGCTCCCAAGATTCACTTTCAGTAGCATGCTATGTAAAGATTTCTATTCATATTTATCCAAGAACCCAGATTAACTGAAAAAAATAACTTCAGTGGAGAAATATAAAAGAATGTAGATAAATGCAAATAAACTAAATTGAACAGAGTAAAATGACGTTTATTTTACTAGAAGTGAATTTACCATGCGTATCATTTTTTGGCACTTGTGTATTAAACGGATGGCAGTTCCTACCCATTTTACTGTTGGGCTCAGTGGAGGAGGCTCCCCAGTTGCTTAATTTTAGGAGTTTAAATTATTAGACCGACCTAGCCAACCACAAATACTAACCTTAAAGTTAGAGGGAAGGAGCATAGTTGCCTATAGGTCCCTAGTGTTAATGTCCCCTTTGGGTGCCTAATGTTAAAAATGAAAATCTGATTTGCGTCACGGTAATAGAAAAGGGAACTAGTCGTCCATTTAGTACACAAGTACTAATTTTTTTACAGGTTTACAGTTCATTTAACAGGCTTGACATATTCACAATATTTAATGGGTTATTAGTTTGCCAGTGACTGTGATTGTGGCCATCATATCATAATTATAGTGATAAACTGCTACTAAAGGTTTATATCATTAAAAAATATAAGAGAGTATGGAAAGGCGTCCTCAAAAGTCCTCATTTTTTGACCCCAATGTCTTCATTTCCAGAGAAAGAGGGTTGGTGGCCCTACCCATGTGGAGCTGCTCCCTGTCCTTCTGCCGTTTTCGCCCCACTTCTCCAGCTGGTTCATGGTTGACTCTAAATGGGCCCCGTATGTGCCAGAAGTTAGTGTGACCTTAGATCCATTCAGGCCGGACTAACAGATTCATTCCTAGCATCCGAATCTGCCCGAATGGTCCCAAGAGGCTTCTCAGATGTGAATTGCTCGTCGTTGCCGCCGTTTTCAGTTTTAGGCGGGAGAGGTGCACGCGCATTTCAGTCCTTGGCGGGTTCAGCAAGCGGCACAAAGCGGCAGGCACGGCCCGAAAGTTTGCTGGTAATTTTCTTTAAAACTATCCATCCATCCATTATCCAACTACAGGGACGCGAGGGTCTGCTGGAGCCAATCCCAGCCAACACAGGGCGCAAGGCAGGAACAAATCAAGGTAGGGCGCCAACCCACCTCAGGGCACACACACACACACACACACCAAGCACAAACTAGGGACAATTTAGGATCACCAAAGCACGTAACCTGCATGTCTTTGGACTGTGGGAGGAAACCAGAGCACCCAGAGGAAACCCACACAGACACGGGGAGAACATACAAATTCCATGGGAAACGAACCTAGGTCTCCTAACTGCGAGGCAGCAGCGTTACCACTGCGCCACCGTGCCACCCACATTTTAAAACTATCAACTTTTAATATTGAGTATACTGATAAATGGTGGTCTTGTGCTGTCGGACTTGTTGAATAGCAGGTGTTACACACGCGTGTTTAGGAGGCAACTAAAGGGCTTGAGTACATGTAATTCTGGTCCAGGGGGTGACGAGGTGCACTAATTCACCATCTTGATCTTTTGCAGACCATTCTAGGGAAATCCCGGGCAGCCAACGACATCACTTCCTCTACGGGCCTTTAAAACTGCCATCTTGTGTAGAATGAATCAGTTCTGTTTTGGACTCTGTTGTATGAACGTGTCTGTGCTTTGGCATCAGTTTTGCAGCAGGGAAAAATTATATGGGTGGCTGCCCCAACCCTTCGCAATGTCTTATGGTCGTTCTTCTTACACAGGATAAAATGACGTTTTATTTATGTATGACTCGAAGTTTGACACCTGCTGGGTTGTCCGTGTGAGATTATCTTAACATTTTCCTTTCCACTTTTTATTACTCATAGGACTTTTAATGTTATTGAGTTAGATTACTGCCAAAGGTTCGTGTCCGAGTACCATGTACCTTGAGTATGGGAAAAGTGCTATGTAAATAAAATGTATAATTGTTATTATTGTTATTTTGTAAGCGTAAATTACATTTTCTGCTCATTTTGCAAATGCGGGTTAGATTTTGAGCATGAGCGATGCAGTTCGCAGGTGTTTTGAGGTTGGGAAAGCGACGAGGCGAGGGTGGGACGTCGTTCTTCTAGCCCAGGAGTCCTCAATCACAGTCCTGGAGGGCCACAGTGGCTGCAGGTTTTTGTTCTAACCCAGTTGCTTAATTAGAAAGGAATTCTTGCCAATAATTTGATTTCATGGCTTGTTAGTGCTTTAACTCTGCTATGTCAGGTCATTCTCCTATCCTAGATTTTCTAACCTTTTCTAAGGACATCATCCAAATGATCTGAGGGCTAAAATGGATGAGTAATTCTCAGACTTTCACAGTTTCTCTTCACTTTCTTTCCAAGTATTTAATTAAACCCAATAGTACATGATAAATACACACAGGTGTAAATGGAAACAAGCTAAATGGAGAAATGCTGGCCTCTTTTGTCATTTGCATGTTATTGCTAATTAGGAGCAATTTAAAAACCAAGAATACAGCTGTTTAAGACTAAAATAAGCAATAAGGGTTCAAAATCTTAATGAGCGAAACAAAGTGAAGCAGAAGTGTTACTTGAGCAGTAAGTGCTTCTTATTAAGCAATTGGGTTGGAGCAAAAACCTGCAGCCACTGCGGCCCTCCAGGACCGTGATTGAGGACCCCTGTTCTAGCCAATGGGAGGAGACAGTGTTAACCAGCCACTCCTCCAAACGGGAGTGCGCATAATTTGCTCCAAGCCTCGGAACTTCACAGCGATTGATATTTGTGCTTACAAAGTGCATTTCACTCGGACACGGACTTTTGGCAGTGATTAACTGTTATGACTACTAGTTAACAATGATACATGACATAAACATAAACAGAGCCTTTGTTCAGGTCTTGTTACGCAGAAACTAATGACTAGTGGGTGCAATACTGCAAGTCCTTTAAACCCTTAATCTAGAGCGGTGATTCCCAATGTGGAAGGCAATTTGAGAATTTAGGTACGTTAAACAACTTATAAAATGAAAAAACAGAAATTCACTGTTAAAAATTATAGAAAAAATACACAAATAATTTTTATTTTTTACAGAGATATTTATATATTTATATAAACATAGAAGGGTGGCACGGTGGCGCAGTGGTAGCGCTACTGCCTCGCAGTTAGGAGACCAGGGTTTGCTTCCCTGGTCCTCCCTGCGTGGAGTTTGCATGTTCTCCCCATGTCTGTGTGGGTTTCCTCCCACAGTCCAAAGACATGCAGGTTAGGTGGACTGGCGATTCTAAATTGGCCCTAGTGTGTGCTTGGTGTGTGTCCTGCGGTGGGTTGGCACCCTGCCGGGATTGGTTCCTGCCTTGTGCCCTGTGTTGGCTGGGATTGGCTCCAGCAGACCCCCGTGACCCTGTGTTTGGATTCAGCGGGTTGGAAAATGGATGGATGGATAAACATAGAAGGGATGGTGAAGAACCCTTTAATTTATGATTTTACAACCAGCTTGGGTTTTTCTACTTAGAAATCGTTTTTACTATTAAAATAATATGAATTGTAACAATGATTATAAAATTTTGCAACAAAAATATAAAATGACCAAAATATTACAGAAAAAGGTGTCATTAAAGTTATTTTATATTTATGAATATCACATCTCTTATTATGTTTTCAAAACTGTATTTGCTGTATTTTCATATTACTTCATATTATATTATTTTTTTAACAATTTCTTAGTGATTTCTTTGTCAGTACTTCAACTGTCCTTTCCCTCTTTTGTTTCCATGTTCTTTCGAAGCTTGTTTAGACCAAATTAATGACATTATGGGCTTCTTCCATGTGAGTAGGAGTTCACTTTTTGAACAGGTAATAATTAGAGTAAGGTATATGTTACAGGGGGGACATCATGATTTTAGAGAGGCCTAGGTGGGGCATGGCCAAAAAAAGGATGGGAGCCACTGATCTAGAGTGTTACTTTTGATTTTTCTATTTCATCTGTTATTCAGTTACTACTGTGTAACAAGACCTTCACAAAGGCTTTTTTTAATCTTAGTAGCACCAATAGTTTATGAAACCATTACTGTAACATGTACCGAGTACAACGAAATTCTTACTTTTATGTGCAAATCAACATGCAACATGTTGCTGCTCTCCAGTGCCATGCCTTAATGAGGATCGCCTTATCATGAAACACAATATGTCTTCCTTACCTGAGAAACCTCAGAACACCATTCAGCTCACTTATTATGAAGATTAATGGTAAAAAGTTTGGGGACACTCAGAGATTTTGATGTTTTTGATAGACATTGATGCCTTTTTTATCAAGATACTGTTGAATTGACTTAAAAGTATAGTCAAGGCATTATTAGTGTTTGTAAAGGGTATTGTTGCATGAAATGACTTGATTTTTAATGTATTATTCACATATGGCTCCAAAGCCCCATTTTAAACAGCAGTTCCTTCAATGTCTTAATCAACTCAACTCAACTTTATTGTCATTCATCCACATACAAAGTATATGATTGAATGAAATTTCATTCCTGACAAATCCAGGTGCATAAACAAATTGGCAAACATTTAACATACACCATAACATTACCAAAACCAGTGCAACAATACAAAGTAATGAAACAAAAAACACAGGAATATAAAGCTCAAACAATGCTCAGTGTTCATAGTAAAATGCAGAGTGTAAATGTTGTAGGGATATGGTGCCGGGTGATATTTAAGAGTTCTGAAGTCTGGCAGTCTGGGAAATCAACTATTTTGGAACCTGACTGTATTGGTGCTGATACTGTAGAATCTTCTTACTGACGGCAGGAGATCAAACAGTGTATGTGACAGGTGAGAGACATCTTTCACAATGGCGGAGGCTTTGGCCTTAGATAGATAGATAGATAGATAGATAGATAGATAGATAGATAGATAGATAGATAGATAGATAGATAGATAGATAGATAGATAGATAGATAGATAGATAGATAGATAGATAGATAGATAGATAGATAGATAGAGGCAGAGTTTCAAAGAAAAAGCCATGCGTGAAACTGGCAAATAAAAAGAAAAGGTTAAAATAGGCAAACAAACACAGATGTTGGACAGATGATGCCTCTTATGAAGTTGCCCATCTCTCCTTCTTTTTTATCTTAGTCAGTTCTGGTTTGCCCTCTTCTATTTAGACAGTATTAGACACCTTTGTATAAAATCGCCACTTTCTTGGCAGTCAGTCACATGAATTAATCTTCATTCTGAAAATAAAAAATAACAAAAGAGAAAGCTTGAGAAAGCTGTTTCATTTTAGCCATTCTTGAACTCAGAACTGGACTTTAGGAATCTCAGTGCCTTTCAACACAAGAGAATGGAATAACAGATTTCAGTAGTGCCAATGCAATTGTAAAGGTTTCTCTAATAACCAATTAGCTTGTAAACATGACTGATTAAGGATTAGCTAAAAACGTTTACCATTAGGACACTGAAAGAACTGCTGCAGAAAATGGGGCTTTGCAGTCCTATGTGAATAATAAATTTTTAAAAATTGGTCATTTCAAGTAGTGATAGCTACTAGCAATACCAGTAATGTCTTGGCTGTATTTTTAAAATCAATTTAATGGTATCTTGATTAAAAAAAGAGTATGATTCTATTACATATTACATTCATGACATTCATAGTCTGAGTCTCGACGACCTGAATTGTGTGGGTGGTTACCTACCAGGTAACGCTTGTGGTTGGTCTGCAAGTTGGCAAACATCTGCCATGGTGCCCTCTTTCAGTTGCGAGGAGCAGAATCATAGAATGTTGCATAGTTTTACTGTCAAATAAAGCAAAGTGTACGCGACACATGTTTCGCTCTAATTCTGGGCTCTTCATGTGTACACACTCACTGCACCCCATTTTCGGGGATTGAACCTCGGACGTCAGTGGTGAAGCCTCTTTATGTTGTGCCATGGCATGTGGTTCGTTTATTTGACAGCATGTAGATCGGGGTAATTACATTCATGACGTTCGTAGTCTGAATCACAATCTGATTGTATGGGTGGTTACCTACTAGGTACTGTAACACTTGTGGTTGGTCTGCAAGTCGGCAAACATCCGCCACGGTGCCCTCTTCAGTTATGAGAAGCAGATCATAGAATCAAATAAACGAACCACACACCGTGGCGTAACGTAAAGAGGTTGCGCCGCTGATTTTCGAGGTTCGATCCCCAAAAGGGGGGTGCAGTGAGTGTGTACGCCTGATGAGCCCAGAATTAGGGCGAAACACGTGTTGCGTACTCATTGCATTATTTGATAGTAATCTATGCAATATATATACAGTATAAATATACTGATTGACAACATAACACAAATCCTCATCACTACAAATTGAACATTAGCATATTTTTATTTTGAAAGGTTTTATTACATCTTATTTAAGGGGCTTTATCTACTTAAAATAATGTCTAAGCATTGCGCCTTTCACAAAAGAAAAATCCAGCAGTATGTGATTCATCATGTCAGTACTTTTTTGGCTGGAAACCATTTGATCATAAGAGGTATTGATGACACCACTTTAGAATGAGGTTACCTGCAGTGCGTGTTGCTTACTGCTACATAGGTGACCATAATAAAAGCTTTATGAGTGTTACATAGCAATTAAAGTCTAATAAATGCAGTCTAACAAACCAAAATGTAACTTGTGCTAGGGACTTTGTGGGTTGCTGTAAGGCATCCATCTCTTAGTCACTTCTTGCTATGTAATACAAAGAAAGGGAAAGTCCACTCAAAAATGATAATATGTATGTTTTTTAATATGTTACCTACCCCTTGTAGGTTGTGGTGATAACTGAGAGCATTTTATATTCTCATGTTTTCATTAAGAATGGAGAAAAAAAACATTTATGCTAGAATACAAGTCAAGCTAACAGTGACTAATGCTGTGCAACAGCTAATGATGTACGTTTTCTTTTCTTTCTTTTTCCATACAACTTTTTCTCATTACTCGGGTTGTCAAATGTCAGTTATTCAGTTGTATGCTCAAATTGTGCAAAACATATGCTTTTTTATTAAATATTATTAAATGCATTGTCCCACATGGATGGAGACCCTACCCAGCCGGGACGCCTGGATGGTCCCCGTGATGGACAATACGTTCCCTGGGCCACGAGGGGGCAGCCGCCCGGGTCTGCTTATGGGCCACTGGACCGGAGCTGGGACGCTTATCCCTACCGGAGGACGTGGCCACCGCCAGGGGGCGCCCAGACGTTTGAGGAAGCACTTCCGCCACACCAGGAAGTGTTGCCGGAGGAATTCCCAGGGGCACCCGGAGTGCTTCCAGGGGCTCTCTTGACATTTCCGCCACTCCAGGAAGTGTCGTCAGGGGGAGCACCTGGAGCTCATCCGGGTCACCATAAAAGGAACCGCCTCCCTCCAGAAGCTGAGCCAGAGTTGGAAGGAAGGAGACGAAGCTTGTGAGGAGGCGAGAGGAAGTCAAAAAGGAAAAGAGAAAGAGAAAGAAGAGAGTGTTGGAGGAAGGTATTGTGGTGCTTTGGAGAAATAAAGAAGTGTTTTGGACATTCTGGTGTCTGTCTGTCTGTGTCCAGGGGTATGCTTTCCACAGCATATTTCTGGAAAAAATCAGCTCATATCATAAACGGAGGAATAAAGCCACATGAGATTCAAATTTTGAACTGAAGACAGGAGCTCTTGATCAATAAATTAGGACGAGAGGCGGATCTTCATTTTAAAAAGTCAACAGCATTTGGTTTTAGTGCCTTGTACTTGGACCAACAAAGCCAATGTAAAGGTCATGTTACATGGCAGCACCTGACTGAGATGTCAACTGTAGTTCTCCCCATTCCAAAGGGCTGCCTTAGTTGTGAATCTGCCTCTGTGGTTCCAAACACATTTGCTTAATTACAAGCCATTGTCCAGCAAAGACCAAACTTGTTATGTCATGTCACTTTAGATTTTATTTCCATGTAAATGAAAGTTTGGTGATGGGGTCAAAAATTTGCTAATGGGTTAAATTCAGATTCTAATTCTATGATGTTCAAAACATCAAGAAAAGTTTATTTTAGCATGTATGTGTTTCCGTGGAAATGATTTAAGTTATATTCATGTCCTATTCATTTTACTATACATATATTTGTGTGCATAATCAGTATTATATACAGTAAATAAATATATTCCACTGTATATTATTGCACTATACAAGCAAATTATTATGTTGAGTGATTGCCTGTGGTATCACTAAAGTGATATTTACATATAAGACGTGTAGAGAACAAGCCATACCGATGGGTTTGTTTTTTTTCTAAGAATATAATCCAAATTATTTGTGACCAGGAGCAGATAGGTAATTACCAGTCTTTCATTTTTTCTCTTCTGTTTCTTTTCTAAATATTAAATGAAAATGACTATATCATAAATAACACATAAGGGTGTAATTATGACCAGGATAGACTGTGACCTGCTAGCTTCTTCATCAGTTGTTACTTCGTTAAGCAAATTGCACAGTTGTAAATAGAATATACAGCTGCTTAAGCGTTAAAGGCAAAACTAAGAGTTTAGAATCTTAACAAGAGTATTAACTGAAACAAAACAAAAAAAAAGTTGCTTGATCAATATCTTCTTCAGCAGCAATTATTGGGTTGTTAAATTAAGAGGCCTGACTGGGCCAAAGGTGAACACCCCTTGTGTCAAAATGGGAGCCTCCCTGATTGTTCGTAATGGAAGTGGAGAATATCCTGCAAAGATGGTCTCTACTGTCTTCTCACGGTCACATCTGTGCAGTCAACAAGTGCTGACCCCCTGACCTCAAGATGTGGCAACATCAGACTCTGCTCAATTGCGTTTATAGCTGACAAGGACAGAAGTAATTGAATGCATTACCACATTTGGTATACAGTGATCCCTCCTCCATCACGGGGGTTGCATTCCAGAACCCCCCGCGAAGTAGAAACCATATGTTATTTTTATATTGTCATGCTTGGGTCACAGATTTGCACAGAAACACAGGAGGTTGTAGAGAGACAGAAACGTTATTCAAACACTGCAAACAAACATTTGTCTCTTTTTCAAAAGTTTAAACTGTGCTCCATGACAAGACAGAGATGACAGTTCTGTCTCACAATTAAAAGAATGAAAACATATCTTCCTTTTCAAAGGAGTGCGCGTCAGGAGCAGAGAATGTCAGAGAGAGAGAGAGAGAAAAGCAAACAATCAAAAAGCCGATAGGTGCTGTTTAAGCTTTTAAGTATGCAAAGCACTGTGCGGGAAGCATATCGCTTGACAAAGCAGCTGCAAGGAAGGGAGCAATGTGAAGGTAGTCTTTCAGCGTTTTTTAGACGAGCGTCCGTATCCTCTAGGGGTGTGAACAGCCCCCCTGCTCACACCCCCTCCCATCAGGAGCAGAGAATGTCAGAGCAAGAGAGAGAGAGAGAAAAGCAAACAATCAAAAATCAATGGGTGCTGTTTGGGCTTTTAAGTATGTGAAGCACCGTGCAGGAAGCATATCGCGCAAAAAAGCAGCCACTAGTAAGCCCAGCAAGGAAGGGAGCAATGTGAAGGTAGTCTTTCAGCGTTTTTTTAACCTGTAGGGGTGCAATCAGCCCCCCTGCTCACAATATATTTGAGGAGTTTTATTTAATACGTAATACGTGCTCTGATTGGGTAGCTTCTCAGCCATCTACCAATAGGGTCCCTTGTATGAAATCAACTGGGAAAACCAACTGAGGAAGCATGTACCAGAAATTAAAAGACCCATTGTCCGCAGAAATCCGCGAACCAGCAAAAAATCCGTGATATATATTTAAATATGCTTACATATAAAATCCGTGATAGAGTGAAGCCGCGAAAGTCGAAGCGCGATATAGCGAGGGATTACTGTATTATTTTTTGCTTCTAGGTTTATGACAAATGTTTTCTTAGATCTATTCATTAAGGAAAACAGTTTTTTGAGGTAAGGTAGTTAGACTCACTAATAATGGCATGTAATAAAAGGACAAGTGTCTGTGTATCTGTTTTTCCTTCCAGTTACTATGTCTCTGCCATTCCAACAGAAGTGTTTATAGTAATAAAATGCATTGCATTTCCTTTTCCAACAGATAGATAGATAGATAGATAGATAGATAGATAGATAGATAGATAGATAGATAGATAGATAGATAGATAGATAGATAGATAGATAGATAGATAGATAGATAGATAGATAGATAGATAGATAGATAGATAGATAGATAGATAGATAGATACTTTATTAATCCCAATGGGAAATTCACATTCTTCAGCAGCAGCATACTGATACAATAAATAATATTAAATTAAAGAATGATAATAATACAGGTGAAAAAAACAGACAATAACTATGTATAATGTTAAATATTAACGTTTACCCCCCCTGGTGGAATTAAAGAGTCGCATAGTTTGGGGGAGGAACGATCTCCTCAATCTGTCTGTGGAGCAGGACAGTGACAGCAGTCTGTCGCTGAAGCTGCTCTTCTGTCTGGAGATGACATTATTTAGTGGATGCAGTGGATTCTCCATAATTGATAGGAGCCTGCTGAGTGCCCGTCGCTCTGCCACAGATGTCAAACTGTCCAGCTCCATGCCAACAATAGAGCCTGCCTTCCTCACCAGTTTGTCCAGGCGTGAGGCGTCTTTCCTCTTAATGCTGCCTCCCCAGCACACCACTGCGTAGAAGAGGGCGCTCGCCACAACTGTTTGATAGAACATCTGCAGCATCTTATTGCAGATGTTGAAGGAAGCCAGCCTTCTAAGGAAGTATAACCGGCTTTGTCCTTTCTTGCACAGCGCATCAGTATTGGCAGTCCAGTCTAATTTATCATCCAGCTGCACTCCCAGATATTTATAGGTCTGCACCATCTGCACACAGTCACCTTTGATGATCACTGGGTCTATGAGGGGTCTGGGCCTCCTAAAATCCACCACCAGCTCCTTGGTTTTGCTGGTGTTCAGGTGTAGGTGGTTTGAGTTGCACCATTTAACAAAGTCATTGATTAGGTCCCTATACTCCTCCTCCTGCCCACTCCTGATGCAGCCCACGATAGCAGTGTCATCAGCGAACTTTTGCACATGGCAGGACTCCGAGTTGTATTGGAAGTCCGATGTATATAGGCTGAACAGGACCGGAGAAAGTACAGTCCCTTGTGGCGCTCCTGTGTTGCTGACCACAATGTCAGACGTGCAGTTCCCAAGACGCACATACTGAGGTCTGTCTTTAAGATAGTCCACGATCCATGCCACTAGGTATGAATCTAATCCCATCTCTGTCAGCTTGTCCCTAAGGAGCAGAGGTTGGATTGTGTTGAAGGCGCTAGAGAAGTCTAGAAACATAATTCTTACAGCACCACTGCCTCTGTCCAAGTGAGAGAGGGATCGGTGTAGCATATAGATGATGGCATCTTCCGCTCCCACCTTCTCCTGATATGCAAACTGCAGAGGGTCAAGGGCGTGTTGAACCTGTGGCCTAAGGTGGTGAAGCAGCAGCCTCTCCATGGTCTTCATCACATGTGATGTCAGAGCAACAGGCCGAAAGTCATTCAGCTCACTAGGACGTGATACCTTTGGGACTGGGGTGATACAAGATGTTTTCCAAAGCCTCGGGACTCTCCCCTGTTCCAGGCTCAGGTTGAAGATGGTACATCGCAAACATTTGTTGTAATGCATTTTATCACTACATGCATTACAAAATACATTCCAATAGATCAGGGGTTCCCAAACTTTTCAGCTCACGACCCCCAAAATAACCGTGCCAGTGACTCGTGACCCCCACTATCCTTGGAAGTGGTTAAAATATACAAATGTTGCGCGCAACGGCGCACATGCGCCAATAGGCCTATCCAAACATGAGCATGACAACACGAAAGAACACAATGGTCTAAAAACCATATAATTTTTTTTAATAGTAAGTTACTCATTTGTTTAATTTCAACAAAATATCCTATCCAAACAAGAGCATGACAACAAAAAGGAACATAATGCTCTAACAATCATATAACTTTTTAAAAAATTGTTATTTACTCATTCGTTTAATTTCAACAAAACACCTCACCTAATGAGATGGGTGGATTAATTAATTTCTAAAAAGTTTTAAAAAAGTATTTGATTTCTTGGAAATCATCTCGCGACCCCCCCCCCCCCCCCAATGTCTCACGACCCCCCAGAGGGTCGCAACCCCTACTTTGGGAACCACTGCAATAGATGATGGATTGCAAACATTAAAGCAGAGGTCTACGTTGATTATTTAGATTTCAACCGATCTTAGATGGGTAGCACAGCTAGTGGCATGTAAACCTATAAGCATCTTTGGTTTGTTTTGACGTCACCATGGTCTGACGTAGCCTGGTACTATCCTGCCCTCTAATGTTGGTTTTGAGCACAACAGACACCAACTCTTTGCAGCCCTTGTTAGGTTTGTCAATGTCAATGTCAATTTATTTATATAGCACATTTAAAACAACATAGTAATGCTGTGGCCAAAGTGCTTTACAATAATAGAATAAAAGAAAAACAAAACAAATTAAAATAAAACAAATTAAAATAAAACAAATAGAAATAAAATATATGAACATAAAATACATAAAAAATAGAAGTAATGTTATATAATCACAAAGAGGAACCCATCAGTATTACTGAAGGTCACTGAATGCAAGTGAGTAGAAATGAGTCTTTAATCTTGTTTTAAACAGTTCAATTGTAGACGACTCCTTTATATGATGAGGTAAAGAGTTCCACAGGTGAGGAGCAGCAGCTGCAAAGGCCCTGTCCCCTTAGTTTTACACTTGGTATGAGAGACAACAAGAGACAACTGACCAGAAGATCTAAGCACTCTAGATGGCTGGTGTAAAGCACACAGATTCAGATAAATAGGCAGGAATAAGCCCATGTAAAGATTTAAAAACTAGCAGCAAGATTTTAAAATCAATTCGAAAACTGACAGGCAGCCAGTGTAAAGAAGCTAATATAGGAGAAACAGAGTCATACTTTCTTGCCCCAACCAGAAAGCGAGCAGCAGCATTTTGGACCAACTGTAACCAGCATATCAGGGATTTGCTAATCCCAGAATACAGCGAGTTGCAGTAATCAAGGCGAGAAAAAAATAAACACATGAGTAGCTTTCTCAAGATCCCTAGAAGATAAAAAAGGCTTTATCTTACCTAATAGACGAAGTTGGAAAAAGCAACTCTTGACTACAGAATTTACTTGTTTCTCAAAAGAGAGGTTACTATCAAAGGTAACACCAAGATTGCAGACTTGAGGTTTGGAAAAGACAGAGAAAGAGCCGAGAAGTCCAAGACCAATTTGGGCTTTAGCTGATGGACCCACTATGAGCACCTCTGTTTTATTTTGATTTAGATCAAGAAGATTATTAGCCATCCAGGATCTTAGTTCAGACGGACAGTTGTGGAGTTGATTTGTTGTAGAGTTGCAGACAGGAATATAAACCTGAGTATTATCAGCATTGCAGTGAAAAGAAATGTTAAATTTCCTAAAAATAGCTCCAATAGGGTGAATGTATATGGAGAATAAAATAGGACCCAAAATGGATCCCTGAGGAACATCCTATTTAAGAGGAGCAGTAGAAGAAGAAGAGGAATTAAAAGTCACTGAAAAGTGTCTACCAGTTAAATATGACCTGAACCAGTTAAGAGCAGCCCCTTTAAGCCCAACAAGATGTTCAAGCCGCAACAGCAATATCTCATGGTCAATAGTGTCGAAGGCAGCGGACAAGTCAAGGAGGAGAAGGACTGCCGCATCACCTGAGTCAGTAATAAGAGAGATGTCGTTGAACACTTTCAGGAGTTTGTCTTTGCTTTAATGCACAGGTGTCAAACTCCAGGCCTGGAGGGCCGCAGCGGCTGCAGGTTTTCATTCTAACCTTTTTCATAATCAGTGACCAGTTTTCACTGCTAATTAACTTCTTTTCTTTAGCCCTGTTTTAAGGATTCAGTCCCCTGAATGGATTCTTTTCTTCATTAAATGACAGCCAAACAGAAATTAGATGTGATACGAGCCAACAGATTATCAATTAAACTGGGGATTCAAACTCCAACCAATTTCACTCCAACCAGTTTCTTAATGAGATGCTGATTCTTGTTGTTAATCGAACCCTTCATTTAATTCCATGGCTGCTTGTTGCTCTCATTCTGCCACAGCAGACATTTCCAAAACTGTCGATTTTCTGTTTTACTGAGACCTTCACCTCTCTTTAATTTCAGATATTGTGTGACGGGCACAGGTTAGCTGGTCATGTGGCTGCTTGTTTTGTGTCTCATTGTTGTTTGGCTGCTAATTAAGGACAAAGAAACAACTAAGGGGTCCGAGTCACGTCAATTAAAACAAAGGCAAAAGAAGTTAATTAGCAGCAAAAACTGATCACTAATGAAGGAGATAGTTAGAATGAAAACCTGCACCCACTGCGGCCCTCCAGGACTGGAGTTCGACATTAAAGTTCGACATTAAAGTTTAATGAATGAAGACACATTCACAGGATAAAGTTTTGATGGCTTTTTGTTCTTAGTGTTAACCATACAGTGTTTTATTCTAGTTATTATGAGTAGGCAATAAAGAAAGATGGTGTAAAGCTGTTGGTGACTTGCTGGGGCAATATGAACCTGTGACCTTGTGATGCATCATCCTTCTCTGTCATTTGTTTGGTTGCCTACAGTGACGTCAGTGACTGCAGCTTTCTGTCTGCTGATGCACAGAGCTGCAGTGAAGCCTCAAAACTGAATGAAAACTTAACAGAGCCAAGCATCACCTGCAGCAATCCGTACACTCCTATTTACTGAAATGGAAAGAAATGAAGGTTGTGGTGGGGTATGTGTGGTTGAAACAGACACAAGTATCACAGCAAACTGTCAACGCAGCCTATGGAAAATGCTCTTTGATCTCCAGAGTGTTACCAACAGCCTCAAACTGAAAGAGACCGGCGTCCAGGAAATTCAGGCTTCAGGGCAGTTTTGTCCTTTCATTGCCTAAGCATGCGTGGTTTAAAGGCAAAATAAATCAATAACAATCACTTCATTTAATTTTTTGCATGTGGGTCTGGTACATAAGTAGATGCTCAAGTCTATCCAGTTATTCCTAAATTTATAATCTAATTCATGGTGTCAGGGAGCTGGAGCCTGTGCATTCAACTTTGAGGTGAAGGCAGGAGCTAACCATACACAGGGCACATGTCTACACTTTCACAGGGCACTTTCGAGATCGCCAGTTAACTTAACCTGCAGGTCTTTGGGGATGTGAGAAAAAACACGAATATCTGGCAGAAAACTCCTATCATTTATTTTTTTTTTATAAAAATCTTGTATTTGCTGATAAGATCTCATTTCAACTAATTACCCAGCTGAGATGGCAGATTGGGTGGCTGAGTGATCGAGGGGCTGAGGATACCTAATTGGGGAGTCTTCATGTTAGTGGGGCACAATGCCCTCCCCAACCATTCTTTAGGAGTCTTGACCATAAGACAGGTGGGCTAAGGTGCCCATAACCTAATTCACCTAATTTGAATTTCCCCTTGGGATCAATAAAGTATCTATCTATCTATCTATCTATCTATCTATCTATCTATCTATCTATCTATCTATCTATCTATCTATCTATCTATCTATCTATCTATCTATCTATCTATCTATCTATCTATCTATCTATCTATCTATCTATCTATCTATCTATAACCAGGGTGTGAAAACCTCTTAGTTAATTCTTTGGACCCTTCAAATAGTAGTGTGCACATGACAATTATTTTAGCCTGCTTTGCACTTAAAATGGCAGTCTTCTGTCTTTAGTGCTTGTATCTAACTCGAGCATCTGAGGAGGCCTGTGGCAGTGTGATGAAGTAGTTCATGGCAGGCCACTGCCTTATTAATCCATATGGTGAAAGAGCCATTTTAGCTGGTGACATTTCTTTTGGGCCAACCCTGTTGTTGATCTGCCTGAAGGTGGAATATTAAAGCCAATGTGCTAATTAAATAGAAAAGTCAGTAGAAGAGAGTAAAATTCACACACTGTGAAAACATTGCACTGTTAAAGGTACGTTAAAGCTTTTTGTGATGATTAAAGAATGACCTGGTGATGATTTATCAGTGTAAACCAAGGGAGTAGTGAGGTCATAACCAGGAAAACAACACACAACAATCAGATCAACAGTGCAAAACGGATGGGAAAAGTCTTATATTTCAGAATTAAATGATTCTTTATCAAGCAATAGTTGTGTGAGGAACCACACAGTCCAGTAAAGTGCCATTGTGGAACCTTTTTTAAAGAGTGTAGGTAGTACTAGGGTGTTGTACCGTGTTAGCCATTATGAATGTAGAGAAAAGCCAAGCAAAATGACCACTTTTATTGGCTAACTAAAAAGATTACAATATGCAAGCTTTCGAGGCAACTCAGGCCCCTTCTTCAGATGAGATGATTGTCATTTTGCTTGGCTTTTCTCTAAAGAGTGTACGTAAAGGCCAAAAAAGGTTAAAAAAAAAAGAAAAATAGCTTCTTATTTATCATGGATGCCACACAGTCCGTTGTAGCACCGTCTTAGAAGACAGTGTCATTACATCATATTGTAGAAAGCAAAAAAATGTGCTCACCCTTTCTTATTATTCTGTCGATTCCTTTCCCAAGTGCTGCTAAAGCACAGACCTGAGGACACTTCGGCTAACCCTTCATCAACGAGTTTTTCTACATTCATCAGGTTTTCATCACAGGCTTCATTTAAAGCACTTTGAAATGAACAGCATATAATATTTCAACTTGCTTTAAAGTTTTCTCATAATCCTTCTTTTTCCCCCATTTTAACTTTAATCAATCTTTGGTGGAGTATTGTGTTTCTTTATAAACTGCATCTATGAAAAGCACTCAGTAAAAGTTCCTTGTGATAGCGTTTACTGTGAAAAAGGGGCTATATAACGTGGTAAATGTGGCTGAATTAAGTGAACGGGCGATCTGAAGGGCCTGACTTGTGACGGTGCTCTCTGTGGCAGACTTTGTGTCAAACTGATTGACTAACTCAGCCTGGAGATTATTATATGGATGCATAATCGACCTAACTTGAAGCTGTTATGCAAACTGTTTAATTTGGTGTTAAGAGACTGGGGCTTTAGGGCTTGCTATAGTACATATACCTGTATTAGTTACTTACTATTATGTGACAAGACCCTACATCATGGCTTTACTTAAGGTCTTGTCATGTAGCAGTAACAGACTGATAGAAGTACTGTGCTGCACACACACTCTTAAAAACAAAAGGCGGGGGGCCATAGATCAGTGGTTCTGAGACTTGGTCCTGGGGACCCACTATGGCCGCAGGTTTTTGGGCTTATACAAGCCTAATTAAGTGAGCTATCATTTCCAAGTTTTTGTGTTTTGGATTCAACAAAGATATTACAAAACTAAGCAGTAATATAGGGATAAAGTGTGTGTTGTTTTTGTTTTTTTTGCTTTTTTAGTATTTTCATTCTGGTTTTCATTCAGCTTTTTCAGGTATTCTGGTTATTTCATCCATTTACTAATTAGCGGATCTGACACTGAAGTAGTGGCGCCTTTCTTCATTCAGTGTTGTTTGCCCAGTGTCTGCTTTGCTTGTTTTTAATTGTTATTGTTATGATACAATGAAGACAGTAAACCACACAGAAAAACAGCGGAATAATAGGAAAACAACAAAAGAGAATGAAGCATTTAAAGTTATAGTAAAAATACAAATATTTCTAAATGTGCAATACATGTAAAAATTATGCTATGGTGTTTTTCTGAATACAAAAGAAGAGAAGACCAGGTAATTAAATAAGATCAACTATTATCAGTTGTCACCGATTGTGAGTCTGGTTGGAACAAAAATCTGCAGCCATGGTGGGCCTCCAGGATTGAGTTTGGGAAGTAATGCGAACTGCAGGCCTGGAGTGCCGCAGTGGCTGCAGGTTTTCATTCTTACCATCTTCTTAATTAGTGACCAGTTTTTGCTGCTGATTACTTCTTTTAATTCTTTTTAAGGTGTAGTGGTGGCTCTGAGGCTAGAGATCTGCACTGGCAATCGGAAGGTTGTCAGTTCGAATCCCATAAATGCTAATAGAGACTCTGCTCTGTTGGGCCCTTGAGCAAGGCCCTTAACCTGCAATTGCTAAGTGCTTTGAGTTATTAGAAAAGCGCTATATAAATGCAAAGAATTATTATTATTAATTAACTTGACTCAGGCCCCATAGTTGTTTCTTTTTCTTTAATTAGCAGCCAAACAATAATGAGACACAAAACAAGCCACCACATGAGCAGCTCCCCTGTGCCCATCACACAATATCTGAAATTAAAGAGAAGTGATGGTCTTGGTAAGACTGATCTCTCAGGTCACCATAACATTTTGACATTGGTGCTCTTAGAAAGAACAGAAAACAACAGTTTTCAAAATGTGTGTTGTGGCAGAATGAGAGCGGCAACAAGCCATGGAATTAAAGAACAGGTTTAATTAACAGCAAGAATTGTCTTCTCATTAAGAAAGTGGTTGGAGTGAAATTGGTTGGAGTTTGAAGCCCCAGTTTAGCTGGTCATCTGTTAGCTCGTTTCACATCTCATTTCTGCTTGGCTGTCATTTAATGAAGAAAGGAATCAATTCAGAGGGCTGAACTCTTCTAACAGGGCTATTAAAGTGATGGGGAAAAAGTTAATTAGCAGTGAAAACTGGTCACTGATTAGGAAAAGGGTTAGAATGAAAACCCGTAGCCACCTCGGCACTCCAGGCCTGGAGTTTGCCACTCCTGCCATAGGGGAACCATTTTCGTTCCCAAAAGAATCATCCACATGAAGGTTCTAGAAATAGCCCATTATTTATTTACAGTAGATCTGTAACTGGCTTCATAAATAGCCAGGAATAAATGACATACTTTTCCTGAAATACCAAAGGATTTGCTGCTTATAGTCCCACAGGCCAAGTTCAGGTTATCTTGATCTGTCAGTGTCTTGCCTACTGTACATTAACAATTTCTGTTTTGTTCACATATTAGGAACTTTTTCAAAGCCCAAAGAACCAACTTAATATGAAAAGACCCCTTCCCATAATGCAATGGTGCTTTGTCAAGCAATGGATCTAAAAGGAACCACACAATCCCAAAAAGTGCCTTACAGAACGATTCTTTGAGTATAGGAATCACTCATTGTAAAGTGGCACTGGTGCTTTATTAAGTCTTATTAAGAACAAGCAAATTAGTTTAATTACATGACTAGTAGGTGTACTACAGCAAACTCTTTAACATCCCTTTACAATAAGAGGCGTACAAGATGTAAGGGGGTTTGCTATACCACATCTGTCCTAGCTCTACACTCATTGCAAAGTATGAAAACACTTCAGAAATGTCGCGCTCTGCAGAAGTAAGTGACTACTAAGATTCTCTGTGTACAGTGCTGGTAGCCCTAATCCTGAAGTTGTTGTGCTTTCCAAATCTTAAGACTTAAGTGCGTTGGCTAAGCTCTGGTTAAACAACTAATATGTGCACGTGGGGCGCCCTTGTTCAACAGTGTTAACGATTCCGCTTAGAAAAACGCGAGTGAATGGACGTGAAATGACGTTATATGAACTAGGAATCCATTTGGTTAACGCCGAGGGTGGTGGCGGATGGATTAGATGACCGATCGCCGACAGAGAGCTCAGTCCCAGTTTATCTGGATTTAGATTCAGCGCCTAGTTTCCCGGCCTCTTGCTTGTCCTGTTTCTTTTCTTTAGTTTTTGTTTTTAAAGCACGGTGGCGCCTATAATAAGGGAATCGATATATTTACGTGTGTGTGTGTTTTATTATAAAGCCTTATTTAATTAGTAAGGCTCTGGAGTCATCTTGTCACATGCGATCTGAATTGTAAATGCGCTGTTAGCATTCCGTCATATAAATATGACAAAAAATAAAGAGCTAAGATCGTTATTTAGAAAAAACAAACAACGACTGAAGAACAATGTGTTTGTGTTAGAGAGAGGTTCGCGTTTTCACTTTAACGCTGTCGGGAATATTGTCTCCTCCAATGCATCTCTTAAACAATCTGATGGTCTGCTATAGCGTAATTAGGATAAATTACTGCCATAGCACGCGTGCGCCGGTGTGCGCGTCCTCCGGTGTGCGCGTGCTCGTGCTCGTGCTCGTGCGCGTCTTTTTCAGACGTGTTGAGATCTCATTTGTAATTTTGCTCTGGTCGCAGGTGTGTCGGGCGAACGCTGCTAATTTATTCTGCTCACACACCATTACTGTTCTGATTTTATTCATGTCTTGTGGATTCCATTTTGCTAAAAATGCTTCGCGTTGCGTTATCGAGGCAGGACTGGCACATTTCATTTTGTTCTCGTATAGCGCCCTTCCTATTAGACATCTTCTGAGCGTTACATACATGTACAAATACACGTTAAAATATAAACATACACGAATATTTGTAAGATATTTTAGTATTGACATTAACCTGCTTCAGTCCAGTTTGATGTTGTTTGTGAGCTGAAGCCTATCCTAGAAGCATCCAGCACAAGGCTGTAAAAAGACCGGGATAGGACATCAAGTTTAAAGTGGGGTCAGTTTTGAGTCGCCCGTGAATCATGTTTAGTGATGTGCAGGGTGGAAGACCAGAGTACTGGAGAAAAACTTAAGAAGTAGTAAGATACAATTGTGGAATTGGTAATGTACAGTAAGTAAGTTGAGATAAAACACCATTTTGAATGTATTGTTTGTTGCCTGCATGTCGACATTTTTGCAACCTGTATTCATAATGAAAGCTTGAAGATAAACAGGCAGGATGGAATGGCCCCGAGTCAGATGAGCTGTGTGCGTGTAATTGCTGTGGCAGTCGACTGCCATTAGGCACACAGTCTAGAAGCACCAGTCCGATACGACGTGGTTATTGCTGGGACAGGGCATCTCAAGGGCATGAGGGGATGGTACTGACAGGGCCTGTTTTATTGTCGGAGAGAGCCTTACCGTGTGACACTTTTACTTTTTCGAATTCTATGGTGTCATTTTTGGGAGCTTGCACATTTTGTGCATCTCACAGCGTTCCTCCAAGAGAGTTCATTATCTGTGTCAATGTGGATTTTCTCACAATAGTCTTGTTTTCTTTCTGTATCTCAAGGACATGCCTTTTGGTTAATTAGTGACTGACAACTGGCTCAGTACCACTGGTCGATTATGGCCTACACCAAAAAGCCGCCATTGCAGGTTTGGTTCTCCCCATGTGGCTAATACTGTCAGGATCGGTCCCTTTCTTTGCGACCTTGAATTGGAATGAACCAAATAAATATCTGGAGTGTTGGAAATAGAGCCCAAAATCTGACATCAGCTTGATGTTGCGATGCACTGACATTTCGTGGGGAGTTTGCTTCTGCCTTGCACTCAGGTCTGCAAGGAAAGGCTCAGGCTGTGTCAAGGTTGTGCTTTGAAACAAAAACACTGAAATAAAAAGTGGAAAGAGAAAAAAAGTAAAAGGTATGAATAGGCCACTGTGTTGTCAGCAAGGAGACTAAAAGAGTGCAGCACACCTTGGAAAATGTTTTGTAGAAAATGAATATATACTTATGACACCTAAAGCTTTTTCACTTTGTGCTGTATGTTCCCTTTGTTTAGTATCCTTGCTGCTTCAGAATAAAGACAACAGAGTGGCATCTTCATGTCTTTTACTTTTTTTCTCTTTTCCAGTTTTTATGTCAGCTGGGCTGTAGCTATAAATTGTTGTTTTAGGCTAATAAATTACAAATACTCTTTCTGCTTATGTTATATTTTATATCAATCTGGCTGAAAGTTTCTACCCTAAACTGTAAAAAAAAAAAAAAGATTCTCACTTGTTATGCTTTTTTATTTTTATGAGAAATAAAGTATAACCAGGGCAGCACGGTGGCACAGTGGGTAGCGCTGCTGCCTCGCAGTTGGGAGACCTGGGGACCTGGGTTTGCTTCCTGGGTCCTCCCTGGAGTTTGCATGTTCTCCCCGTGTCTGCGTGGGTTTCCTCCCACAGTCCAAAGACATGCAGGTTAGGTGGATTGGCGATTCTAAATTGGCCCTAGTGTGTGCTTGGTGTTTGTGTGTGTCCTGTGGTGGGTTGGCACCCTGCCCGGGATTGGTTCCTGTGTTGGCTCCAGCAGACCCCCGTGATCCTGTGTTCGGATTCAGCGGGTTGGAAAATGGATGGATGGAAGTATGACCAGATAAACCATAAACATTGTCAGTCTCATCTGTCACTGAACAGCATTCACTTTTCCAAGTTTACAAATTGCATTACTTTGTTGTATAAATTTCACTGCCTGAAAGGTGCAGGTTCCAAAACCAAAAGCCAAATCTACACTCAGTCAAAGACAGAGCCACAAGTGGAGGCCTCACCACTCCCAGGCCGCCCAGCCACAAATTCAGGTTACAGGCTTACAGTCTGCACAGGCTCACTAATGGAGCAAAATACATAAAGTAAAGGATATTCAAGAAAAAAAGAGAGGAAAAATCACAAAAAAACTGCCCCATAAAACAAAACAAAGTTAATTTAAGATATAAAGATGGATTAAGAAAGCAAAAATTATACGAAAGGGAACATGAGCAGAAATAAGTGAACATGAAACAAAAAAGTTTGCCTCAAAGACAAACCTGAAAGTGAACAAGGCCAAGATCACCACCTTATAAGTTCAAAAGCCTGGATATCCATTAACAACATGCTTAGAACGTCAGTCACCAAAGAACAGACAAACAACCGAAATGCCAAAGCAGCCATTTTATGTGCTACTCACTCTTAAATAGGTCCTCTAGCTGCATGACCGCTGCTCCACACCCCATGGGCTCCACATAAAGAATACAGTGAATGTAATTTAAAAGACTAGGTACAACAAATCAAACATCATAGATAAACACAAAATAATTAATAAACAAAGTATTTATTAATGCATGAAAAATAAAATTAGTAATATTTATAAAATCATAGAAAATAAGAATGTTTTCTTTTTGTTTAATATTTTATGTTACATAACAGTAAGGCCAGAGATGAGGAGCTTACTACTCAGCAGTAGTCAGATTACAGCACATTTTAAGACGTCTTAAGTGTTCTAGGAAATGTAAGCAAAAAGCTCATTTAGAGTTAAAGCTCAATATTAGGAAAACTTTTCATTTGGTTACCAAAATAAAAATGTGAAATCTGTTTCACAGAGGTCTAGATGTGTTAGTTCACCTCTACACATCAAACAATTTTCATGATTCAGCCTAACAAACTTTCTAATTCTATTTTCCCAATTTCCCCAAAGGAGTATCAAGTTCAGATTTTAAAGTACTCTCTACCAGATAGATAGATAGATAGATAGATAGATAGATAGATAGAGGAAATTCAAATACTCCAGCGCAGCATACTGATAAAAACAATATTAAATTAAAGAGTGATAACAATGTAGGTAAAACAGACAATAACTTTGTATAATGTTAACATTTACCCCCCCGGGTGGAATTGAAGAGTCGCATAGTTTGGGGGAGGAATGATCTCCTCAGTCTGTCAGTGGAGCAGGACGGTGACAGCAGTCTGTCGCTGAAGCTGCTCCTCTGTCTGGAGATGACACTGTTTAGTGGATGCAGTGAATTTTCCATAATTGACAGGAGCCTGCTCAGCGCCCGGGTGACGATGTGGGTTCGGCTCCATGCTCCCATCGGCTGTTAGGGAGCCCTTGAACCCAACACCATCGGTAATGTCACGATGAGCTAGACAGTGAGGCAATAACAATGAGCAAGAGGATGGTTTAAAAGTGCAAAGTGCTTTTATTAAACAGACAATCAAAACAAAGGTGCAACTGTGCAAAGTTCAAGTCAATAAATAATCCGTAAAACATGTGGAAGTTCAAATCAATGAATAGAAAAACTCTTCTAAAAATAACGAGATTAAAAATCCACCAAGAAGCAATCCTTTAAGGTTATAAAGCCCGGTGTCTTCCTTTACTAATGCGGCTCCCCTGCTACTCCCATTTGGGCTGCTCGACAGGAGAGTCGCCTACCTGCAGGAACAGTTGCCCTTCATTCAGGTCCGGTAGCCCTCCGATCCTTGTCTTCGTCGGGCTCCCAACCGGACCGAGACTTGGGATATTTCCCAGCGGCCAAGGCGCTCACACTGGGGCTACACCAGCCCAAAGCCTCCTCAACTCCCGCTCCTAGCAACAGCCAAGTCGATACCTCTACTGGTCACTCCAGCTACTTAGTCGCTCAGCTGGAGCGACCGCTTTCTCAGCCCCACTGAGTGTCGGCCATACACTCCCCTCGTGGGCTCTCTTCCCAGCTGCCAGTTTTCTCTAATACGAGCCTGTTCTCACTCACTCGCTCTCCTTCCTCATACCGGCTTTCTCCACCTGCTTCCTGCTACCTCCCGTTCTCTCTTTCCTTCCTTTTACCTTTCTTTTTACTTCACTTTTCTAACTGGCTCGCGCTTCTCTTTATATGCGGAGAGGACATAGCAGCTGCAGCCCATTTGCCACAGGAACAATCACGGATGCGAGCAGTCTCTCACCTGTGCACTTAGGTGAGAAACGCCCACACCGCAGATCACCCTGTGGCTTGCTATAGCCACCACGCCCCCTCGCTAAGCCGCGAGCGCGGCGATTATTTATTTAAATAAAAACGGCCTTTGCTGTAAGAGCTGTGGACCCATAACACCACAGCCCATCGCTCTGCCATGGATGTCAAACTATCCAGCTCCATGCCAACACTAGAGCCTGCCTTCCTCACCAGTTTGTCCAGGCGTGAGGTGTCCTTCTTCTTTATGCTACCTCCCCAGCACACCACCACGTAGAAGAGGGCGCTCACCACAACCGTCTGATAGAACATCTGCAGCATCTTATTGCAGATGTTGAAGGACGCCAGCCTTCTAAGGAAGTATAGTCGGCTCTGTCCTCTCTTGCCCAGAGCATCAGTATTGGCAGTCCAGTCCAGTTTATCATCCAGCTGCAAAAAAAAACTTTGTAGAATTTGATCACTTACCAAGTTTTCATCTGTGACCCTGTGACTTTGTTGAAGCATTTATTTTAAAGTAACAATAGCTATCCCTTCATCCTTTTAAACCCTTCAATCATATCTTCTGTTAATCTCCATTTGCCTAAACTAAAATAAGGTTCATCTCCTTCAAGCTCTCCTCATAGTTCATACCGTTCAGGCCCAGAAACAGCCTTGTGGCTCATCTCTGGACTTTCTCTAGTACTACTACATCCTTTTTGTGATATGGGGACCAAAGCTGCTCCAGGTGAGGCCTCACTAGTGCCTGGCACAACTTCATCGTAACCTGTACTCCACACATCAGGCTTTTTAACTTCACATTCTTTTAGCCTACTTGGTCGCTTCTGTCCACAGTCTGAATGTTGATAATGTTGAGTCCACCTCATAGGGTGTACTTTTAATTTTCAGACATCACATTGTGTATTCATATCTAACATTTTTACTTCCCTTATCTAATCTTTTACATTTACTTAGATTAAACTAGCCGTCCCTCGTGGCATCGCCCTCATAGTAGTGAAATGGGACAAACTTTAAAAATCAATGAATAAAAAGGTATTGCTAGCTAAGCGGAGGCAAGTTACAGTCCAAAACACAGAGGTAGACCGACTCCCCACTCCGGACGTCACGCTTTGCCTTCCCCTCGGCCTGCAGCCTCTGTCTTGGATTAGCGCGAATATATCGCTCCTGCAAGCAAACTATGAGTCTTAGCGCGATGAGAGAAGATTGCAAATTCAACCGGAATGATCTAATTTATAGGAAAAATCCGTTAAGTAGTTCTCTCGTTTGCTAGCTTAAGTGCATATAAGATACGCCCCGAGGCATATGCATGAGTGAGGAGGACCCTGCTCCCCTCGGCCCGCTGCGTGTCTCTCGGATTCATGCAAATATTTCAGTACCACAAGCAAACTATGATAGCGCAATGTGAGAAGTCGCAAAATCAACCGGAATGTTGAAGCAAATTATAGATAAAACACCCGTTCTAAATCCGTTAAGTAGTTCTCTCGTGAAAATGGACAGACAGACAGACAAGCAGACGCTGGATTTTATATATAGAGAGATTTCTTTTGCCACAAATCTGCCCAAGCCTCTTTGTTGTCCAAGTTCCTCTGTAATAATTCAGCCAATTCTACATTATCTGCCCTTCCTCTTAGTTTAACATCATCGGCAGACTTGACCAGCTGCATATTTTTTCTTATCCAGACTCTTTATGTATATTAAAAGGAGCAGCGGCTCTGGCACTGATTTCCAAGGAGACTCGGGAAGAGATGTTACCTTATACAGAAGTGCTTGCCTGTTTCTTCTCGGTGTGACAGGACTGACAATTAGAAGAGAGCAGTTGGCTATTCTCTCCGTGTTGACAAAGTGTGTGGCCTAAATGGTCCTGTAAGCTTTCAAGTAACTAAACTTCCAGAATGTTCCTTTAGTTTCAGGTTCTAAAAAACAAATTCTATAACTTTAACCAAGTGAGCTATGGATTACTGGTATATGTCTTCATCAGGAGACTCAATCACTTATAAGTGACCCCAGGCTGTTGTATAAATGTTCATGTGTCGTTAATTGCTAAGCATTGAGTTGGATGCGCAGAATAAGGTAAGACAAAGTAAGGAAGAAACATCAGAAAGAGTTTCTTGCATCACATCTTGCAGGCCTGACGTGTGAGTCTTTCTTCTGTGTTTAGTAAAATAATAACGGCTTTTGACTCTAGGAGATTTAAGGCTATATTTAAATTTGTCAGAGAAGTGGGTTATCTCTGCTCCTTTGATTGTTTGCTCACTCGAGCTGAACACATCCCTGTAAGGCTTTCGCTGCTGTTTAACAATGGGGGGGTAACAAGTCCAATCTTCTTAGAGTTCTGCCAGCATCTGTGGCAGCTCATCCAGAAGCTCATCACAAGAAACCTGCTGCCTTCTGTTCTTGTTCAAGGATCGATATTTGAAACATACAACTGGCTCACTGTTGACAGCTGCATAATATGCCTGATGATGAAAACATAATGAGTCCCGTTACCATCCCACTTGCATTTCATAAAGTTTCCACTGAGGCAGAAGGCATTGCTTTGTTCAAAGTCATATAAGTGCAAAGAAAAACTTCAGCAGATCAATAAGAGCCAGCAAGCATGCCTGACTGGAGTGAAAACTTGCCAAATAACGATTACTGCCCACAATATTAGCACTTAGCATGAATTTTGCAGAAGGGTTTTCATTTCCTTCGTTTTCTGATGTTCTCATGTTGTTCATCAGAATGGAAACCTTTATGTTTGGATTTTCTGGCCATCACACTCTCTCAACATCTTGTAAATGTGTCCCATCATGGTGCCTTTGATAACAGCTTAATGATTTTTAGGAACCTCTGGTTACTTTGTCTTGAAGGAGATTCTTTTCCACGCTATCACAGACCTTCATCATGTTTTGCTTCACTGAGTCATGCCAATCAGTATGATAATGATCATCTATCATGATGTCCTTGGCCAGATAACTAAGCATTCAACATCTCTGGAGAAACTCAGAAAATTGCTTATCAATTTCCATACATAGAAAAGTACCACATCATAAGTACTGAGGAGTAAGTTCAACACTGCATCAGCATTGGCAAGACTTCCTTCTGAAAATCGCACCTTTGGGACTTAAGCAATCACAGTGTTACAAAACAAACAAACAAACAAACTAATCTATATATATATAAAGGAGAGTTGGGATCCGAGAGACTGTGTTTGTGTGTTTGTGGAGGGACGGAGAGTTAAGGCGGGTGTTGGAGTCACGTGATCATCTCCCCTCCCATTCACCTCATCTCATTCACTTCATTTCGCTCCGAGCTGAGCTCCGCAGCTGGCGCAGTCTTGCCGTTCTTTTCCCTTAGTGTTTAGTCCTTTCTCCTTTACTGATTTACTGTTTAGTAGACGCACTACTTACTGAATAGTATTTTTTCCTTTAGTGTTTCTACTTAGTGTTTCTTAGTGTTTAGTAGACGCGGTGTGCGAAAGGAGGGTTGGGATCTGAGAGACTGTCTTTGTGTGTTTGTGGAGGGATGGAGAGTTGGGGGGGGGGAGTCACGTGATCATCTCCCCTCCCATTCACCTCATTTCATTCACTTCATTTCGCTCCGAGCTGAGCTCCGCAGCTGACGCGGTCTTGCTGTTCTTGATTTGCTTTTCATATGGCCAACTATACGTTGCATGCTCAAGAGTAAGCTCAGCGCACAGCTTGGTCATATTAGATAGATAGATAGATAGATAGATAGATAGATAGATAGATAGATAGATAGATACTTTATTAATTATAATTATTACAACTGGAGGGGCGAACTGACAACATGGTATACAAAGAGATCCTTAACAAATAATTATTGGTATATTTTCCCTCAGTTTATTATTTAAAATTTTAAAGCAGTACTTCGCCGCTGCGAAGCGCGGGTATTTTGCTAGTGGTCTATAAAGCCATTTGCATCACTGTAACACCTCCAGACCTGTATATCCTTGTCACCTACAATTTCTTAAGAAATCATCTCAATGATGTCACCAGAAGATTATGTGATTAACCTGGCAAGATTGTTGCAACAGTTCCATTGGGGCAAAGATAATCAGTGTTGAAGCCATTGTCCTGCAAAAGTAACTCCAGTGGATGGGCCACTGCGTCACAATACAAAACTCCTGTCACCAGAGCTAGGCTGAGGTTAAAGAACCAGGGCTTGACATGAGAAAGTGATTCACAGCCTCTTTCAACTCAGCCTTTCAGAGGACTCCTCAGCCATCTAAGATTACATACATAACTTTGGTGGATGTCGCTCTTGTTTTTCAAGTGAAAACAAAAAGAGAGAGCAGAAACATTTAGGTGGCACGAGAATATGTGAAGGTGTGAGATCTAGGAAGCAAGATTCCAAAAAGTATATGTTATAATACAAGTTATGTCGGTAACACTTTGGTCTAGGTCAGTGTTTCTCAACCTTTAAGTATTTGTGACCCGAGTTTTCATAACAGTTTTAATCGCGCCCCCTCTAACGTTTTTTTTGAAAGGAGCCCACTAATACCAATTTGTTCTTTTTTAATTAATGATATATCATAGATGCATATTTTATTATACCTACTTAACTTTTATCGACATTTATCTAACTCTATATTTATTTTTCTATTATCAGAATGAAGTTTAAGTTAATTTGTTTCGGTTTCAATAGATGTATTTTTCATATTTTAGATTCTTGTTTTCTTTTTTTCACATCTTCGTACCCCCCTTTTTGTTACTCCACGCCCCCCTAGGGGGCCCGCCCCACAGTTTGAGAACCACTGGTCAAGGTACTGCAAACATGCCTCTATTTTCATTTACTGTTATGTTACAAGACCTTAACATAAACTTCTTTGGGTATTCATAACACTTAGAAAACATCAGTAAAGCGTTCATTCGTGTCTGCAATGTGAAATACTAACAAAACTTCAGTTTGGAGTGGTCTGAGGGCCTTAACGGAGACACTGATATTTCATATTTAGTACAAGACCTGCCACACTGAACAGAGATGAATAACCAATTCACTGATGTTTTATCAGCGTTATGAAGACCCCCAAAAGCCTGTGTTAAGGTCTTGTCACAGGAGAGTAAATGAGTAATAGATGCATTTTTGCACTACCTAAATTAAAGTGTTACTGTTATGTTAAACAGTACTTCAGTATTTTTAGTATTTCAGAAGTAAATGTAATTGTCAGGAAAGAGTTAACACGTGTTAAGAACAGCATGGCGGAAGTAAAGCATACTGATATCAAAATAAAAATATACATCCTTTACTGACATTTTCATCATTGAACATGTCAGAAAACTAATCTACTAGTGGCTGCAGGGTACGTTGTGGTAATAATCCACAATTTGTAGACAGAGGTTTAGTTATGATGTTTCATAATGGACATAATAAGCTGAGATGAGCTAGTGGACTGTTTACAGAGTAAGGGGTACAAGTGAGCAATGAAATATGGAGGGTCCTGAAGTTGTGGCTCTGACCACCCAAATTAACCCTTTGGACATTCCTCAAAGTCTGGCCATCAAAATTATGAGATGTCCTTGAATAGTGTTAAGGTGTTATGAAGGGTCTGTATCGAAGGAGTGACACTTCATAGGAGTGACATAACAAAGGAGTGACATACATACCATATTAAAGGAGGGACATTTTATTGGAGTCACCTACCACACACAACTGATAGTTCGCTCGCCAAAAAAATTGTTGCTACCACTTGGATGGTTGTCACTCCTTTGAAATTTATATCTGAGGTTTCACTCCTTTGTTATGTCACTCCAATAACATGTCGCTCCTTTGAATAGGACCGGTTATAAATCATCTGGTGCCCATTACTACTTTTGCAAAAAATAAAAAAGCACCACACCCAACAGAACATCTTACAGACTGCACAGGGCTAGGTGTTTGAGCAGCTGCAGCACTTAAGTGATGACTTGGTGTATGGCCATTGACAAGTCTCAAGAGGATTTAAGAAATGAGGTACAGAATTTCAGAGGAAAAGATTAAATAGGAGACCTACATGGCTGTTAGTGCTTGCGATGGTCTCGGTGATGTTAAAGAATGTAATATTGGATAACAGAGTGTGAAGCAGAGTGCAGACGCTGATAGCCTTTATGTTACAGGAAATCACTGCTTTATCCTCAGAAAAGACATACAGAGCTGCAACGGTGAATGACTATCAGTGTGGCGAATTGGATTTTGGCACACAATTACCTTACTTTGCTTGGTAAATTAGCAATTTTAGCACTACACACACACACAATTACTTATTGGGCATCTGTCATTAAAACTGGCTGTTTATTGTGACGGTAGTTAGAAGTTGAAGGTGGTGTGGCTGTTGTTTATAGATTGAGTGTCCAAGCGTGATGTAATTCCTCTGCTTAATTTGTTGTACTGTATATTTCATAGTACCAGCTTCAGTCAACACTGAAGCATTATTGTAACCCTCTGATTACCACAGGGTATTTTGCAGCATAAATGACTCATTCATTTATCCACTGTGGACAAGGGAAGACAATAGAGGAGTGCAAAGCATTGTTGGGGTGCCAACCTGGGTTCCCTTGTTTAAGCCTATGCATGCCATTAATACAAAGAACAGGCGCACAGTGGTGCAAAAGAACATAAAGAAATAGGCAAATGTTGCCTTGGGTCGGCTTCTTAGGCCAATACTGGTTAGGTCAGGTCCAAATGAGACACCTCATTCCAGGAACGTCTGTTTTATATAGGACTCCGACCTGCAGGGGTGGAATAAGTTGCCCTCGTTGACGTCTGGCCAAAGTTACCATGGTACCACCAGGTATAGTGATTAGAAAGCTTGTGATTGAACATGGTGTGCATTATGAACTGTAATTCATATCAGGCAGGCTGTAGCTTCAAATCATGACCCTCAAGGTGTCTCAGTCTTTCCCAATATGTTTCTTCTGATACGAGTCAGAAGATCATACCCTTTTGAGCTGAATCTAGTGAGTCTCTTAATAGATTATGTACTCTGAATATTTCCTAGGTGCATAATCTCAAACAAGATTTTTCATTTTTTTCTCTGCAGTTCAAAGTAAACTCAGCAACTCTTTCAACCACCAGGACAAACTCCAACTCTGTGGCACCCAGCTGGAGGCTTGTGATCATTCTTTTACTTGTGTAAGGTTTCTCCAATGGGACAACTGGAAAATAGGAAAGAAACCACCCTTGATCAAGATATTTGGTTCCTGGGCCAAAGCTGTATATAGAGGTGAGTCTGACTTTATCAAGCTTGCATATTTTAATCTCCTGTATGGGTTTTGGCTCATTTTATTACATCTCTGAAGATCCATTTTCCTTGGACAATGTCTAGTATACTTGCATATACCGCTCTCTTACCTGACTAACATTACACTCTTTACCTTGTGAGTTATCAGCCCACATAGCGGCACCATGCCGATTTTTCTGATGAAACACAACTGAGTTACCTGGATACATGGGTAATTTGGTACCCAGTGGAGAACAAAGCTTCCAGGTTTAGCTTCAGGAGTGAGTATTGGCAATTTAAATAGAGCACTAAAGAGGCATTGCATTTTGTCTAGCACACATCTCCAGCCATCATAGCTCTCTTGAGATCATTGAAGCACATAAGCTCCTCGTCATACCAAGGTGACAATCTTGCGGGGGTTTCAAAGTCAAATCAGGAAACCAAAATGCTGAGTCACTGAAGTTGGAAGTAGGCAGTACATATAAGGAGATGCCACAGGAGATGTCCAAATCAACCCCTGATCTTAGATGAATAAGAGTTCACATGCTATGTTGTGCTGGATGACCTGCACTTGTTGAGTTCCGTTGTGGTCTTTGACTCTGCGGTCATCTCATTTGTCATGCCAGTCAGCAGAGATACTGCAGGTCACCAAAAAGTGATATTGGAAAGATTGTGGACTTTCTTGGCTGCAGCAATTGTGTATGAGAATGCGTACCGATATACAGAGATGTACTGTACCTGATTCTTTGAGGTGGAATGTATCAGTGCTTAAATGAAAAACTGTCTTGTATTTCCAAAACAAAATGATGAAATAAGTGAGACATATCTAGATTTGGGTATATGTGATTTTAAAACGTTTCATTTTTATAAAAGTCTAAAAAAACAAAATTAAGGCTGCATGAGAGATAATTGACATGCTGTAGCTACTGTATATACTTTAGTGCTTTGGTACCTATCTTGTATTGTTGATTACTACAAAGCAATTAAAGGCTGAGTCAGTGTATACAGTACATATCCCTCATGATGTTCGAAGTACAACTTTCTTATAGACCATTTTCAGATCTTGAATCCTAAATTTCATATACCATAGTTTAGATATATTTACCATTAGATATTTGGAGGACTGACAGACAATTTTTTTGTGTACTATAGTTTTCCTAAAATCACCATAATATGATCCCTGTTAAGTTGTCATCTATTTACATGAAACCTGTCCAAAAGAAAACAATGAGAAGTTTTGGGATACCTGTGGTAGCCCAGTTTACTTTCTAATGAAAAAGGCAAAAACACAAATAAAATTGCCAGAGCTTTGGGCCGTAGTGATGCAACATGTACTATGCTAGTCAAACAAATGATACCGTAATGCATAGTGTACATACGAACATAAGACATTTGACAAATGAGTGGAGATCACTCACTCCATCAAGCTTGTTTGTTTAGATAGATAGATAGATAGATAGATAGATAGATAGATAGATAGATAGATAGATAGATAGATAGATAGATAGATAGATAGATAGATAGATAGATAGATAGATACTTTATTAATCCCAATGGGAAATTCGTTTAGCTAATAGGTAAGCTCTCCCAATAACTCATCCAGGTACTTCTTAAATTCTGTTGATTGCCACAATTCTTTGCTTAAAAAAGCTCTTCCTGGCTTCAGCCCTAAGTGCACTTCTCTTTAATTTCCACTGGAGTCCTCAAGAATGTGATTTACTGTAAACATGAAAGAATTCTGCTGGATCTGCTTTATCAATGCCCTTGAGGATTTTGAAGACTAGGATTAGGTCTCCATGCTGTCACCTCAGCTTGAGACTAAACAGGTTTAATTATCTGAGTCTATCACAGTACAGCATGTCCTTAAGTTCTCTATGCTCCCTTCTACACAGCTATAGGTGCTGCTCTGTCTGTCTTCTGTAGTGGTGACCAGAACTGCATATTGCACATGTGGTCTCACTAGTGTGTTATATAGTCTGAAAATAACATCTTTCAATGTATTAATTATATAACCTTACATTTTGTCTGCCTTTTTAATCCTTCTGCATGCTGCTTAGGTGATGAAAATGTTGTGTCAACATAAATCTGCATTAAACTGTGTTTGCCCAGTTCTGAAGCTTGTCCAGGTCTTTCTGAAATGTTTTTACTGCCTCCTCAGTGTCTGCCATAGCTCCAGTTTTAGTGTCATCTGGCAGTTTAACAAGTTTATTAACTACACCAGAACTAATATAAATCACAAAATGTAACAAGTGTGTCCAAGGACAGACCCCTGAGGTACTCCACTGATGACCTCACTCCATGTGAAGGATTCTTCTCTTAGCTTTACTCTTTGTCACCTGCCAGTTAATCAAGAACTGTCAGGAATGGATGTAGGGTTTGAAGAGAGATCACTTTTGTGATCTTCATTTCTGAGGGCAAAAGAGAAAGATGTGTAAGTGACTTTTTCACATTCACATTCCACCTTAAAATCAGTCCCATAAGAGAGACACCATACTTGCACGTGTGCATCCCTGTAGAGCTAATAATGAACACTTAAGCCACACAAATCTAATCTTGTGAACACCTAGCCATGCTGATTGCTGATGTCCCATGCTGGTGTACAGAGTGTATCTGCTGGTTTTGTCACTGAGTGAAGTTAATGTCAAAATACATTCGACATATAAGAGAAACTTAAATACCATGAAGGCTTGAGCTCCAAATTTGTCAGTGTGATGAGCCACGTCACAGGATTAGTGGATTTCATATAAACATTTAACTGTTTATAGCCTAAAACACTGTAATAAATAGTGAAAGGTGCACATACAGTACCATATGAAATGAGTTGGGTGCAAGGTGAGCCACGCTTCACTATTAGTGACTGCAAAGCAACATTCACAATCTTCAAAGGTGGTTATCCCATAGCGTATGTCCCACCTGGAGAACTAGAAACACATTCCCACTGCTGGATACTGAGACCGCCATCCTGGTGGTAGTCTGCTGCTGTGGAGTAGGGAGTGTGAGCAGATGCCAGATTATATGTAAACAAGGACCCAGAAAAGGTTCAGAGAGAGTTCTGAAGAGGCAGCGGACAGACAGACAAAGAGATCTCATGTATGTGCCTGCATGTACACATGCAAGCAGCTATAAACAGACAATTGGAACGGGGTCACATAGCGAAGCTAGTGTTGTAACGTTCATAGAGATTGGAGAACTCCTGAAGTGTCAAAAGGGATTGGGCAGTACAACCTCACACCAGTATAAAACACCTGCATGGACGATAGGGATTGTCTTTATGCTGATCCAACTTGCTAATCATTTGAGTAACAGAGCAAATGGTGAATGGTATTTTGGAGTTGACCTCCGATTTATTGTTTTTAGCGGAGTTGAGGTGATCACTGGGGAGGAGAGGTCATGAGCTGTGTGCCTATTGGAATCTTTTCAATTATTTGATCTTTTCTTCTTTTGATTTTTCCCTTTAATTTCTTGTGAAAATAACTTCCTGCACTTTTGATTATTCTTTAAGAAGAAGAAATCTTTTTGCTTTTGCTTTAATAAAGAGTACAAGAAGGTGCGATTTTATATACTATATATTTGTAAACAGTCCTTTATTTTGCCATGTTGGATATTTTTGTGATATAATTGCTGCATTGACTGTGTTGTTGAATTTGTATGCCACTGATTTTTGATTATTGTAAATAAAAGGGCTGCTTTTGATTGCACCTGAACACGTGTCTGTGTGTGTCATACTTATTGCTGGTTTTTGGTCCTTTTATGAACTACTTAATGCCTAGGAATTAAGGTTGGTCTAGGATTCACAAAGCACGGAGCATCACAGTCCGGTACAGAGCATTTTGGTACTCTCTCATAGATGATTAAAGGTTCGGCCCTTTCTGTAGAGATGGTCAAAGCAATTGCAGAGGTTTGGCTGTGTACTCAATTTTGTGTGGCAGTAAAGGGTTTAGAAATGGGATGGGCAAGCTTATTAACTGCCCCTGTCCCCCAAAGGAGTGCATGTTCTGATCGGTTGTGGTTGTTTACTTCTGGGGGGAGGTTTCATGTGCAGAGTATGGGTTGTGGGAGAGTGGTGTTTGTTGTTGTGGAGGTTGGTTCCATCAGGAAAAAAGGTATCTGGGGATGTACGGTCCTCGTAGGAGCTTGGTGATTGGTCGTGGAACATCCATATGGGTTTGATCATGTGAAAAGTTGCAGAGAGAAATAATAATAATGATAATACATTTTATTTATATAGCTTCATAGGGGAGGTTTAGACAGGGAGTTAGCCCCTTATTTGGATTGGCTGGGTACCTCATTTGCGAGAGTGCTATTACGTTTTAAGTGAAGTAAGATCATTGGTTTGGGTATAGGTTCTGAGTCTTTTCAAGATGTTGCAAGGTGATTTGGACAGATTGCTTATGTTGTGCAAAGAATATCCATTAGGGCTGCACCATCCAGACTGATGACAGGAAAGGAAGATGGACACATATACCAAATGACAATTACTGTCTGCAGGGCAGCAAACACAAGTTTTCCATCTGTGCTAGTATTAAGCTTCACAAGGCAGATTATTAGGAGCCTTCTTCTGGTCATTTACATGTACTGCAGAGTTCATGGATGATAATTCGGTCTGACACCTTGGCACATAGGCTGCTGTAGGTATAAGAGTAGCACCAGTTTATTTTCAGTGATGAATGTAGTGTCCATTTGAAACAGTAATGGTCCATGGAAGCTCTTACACAAAGGGCTTTTTGAGGAGTTGATGATGTTAGTAGATTGTCATTTTTTGAGTATTTTCTTGTTTTGGACTCTGGCATGTGGTGCATTCATAGGGACAGCTATTTCTTTGTGGCTGCTATCATCACTGAGCATCATGTAACGCCAAAATCACATGATAGGCTATGTCATTGTATTATAACTATGTAGAGTGGTGATGTTGTTATCTACATGTTGGAATCAAAGAACTTTAGTAGTATTTACTGGAAAATAAGTTAGTCTGGGGACCTTATTATAACCAATCTTTTGGACTACTGCTCTGGTTTTGTGTTTTTATTTTGACTCTTTGTTTTTTGCTTATTTTTTAAAATCAGAATCTTTCCTGTTTTCCAAACCATAGTTCTGTATGCCTTTTTTTGGATCCCTCTGTTTTTTAGTTTCTCAGTCTCTATGATAGCAGTGATAACAACAATGTACTGCCTCACAGGGAGGTAGTAATATTTTTATGTCCAGTACATGGAGAATTGTGTAGTGGGAAAAACAATCCAAAATTATAACCAAAAGTCAATCCTATCTTTCAAACAAACTTGAAATGTAATCAAAACTTAGAAGTCAGAACCAAGAGCTTCTTTTTCTTTCGGCTGCTCCCGTTAGGGTTTGCCACTGCGGATCATCTTTTTCCAGACACCCATCATCTGCATGTCCTCTCTCACCACATCCATAAACCTTCTCTTAGGCCTTCCTCTTTCCTCTTCCCTGGCAGCTCTATCCTTCTCCCAATATACTCGGCATCTCTCCTCTACACATGTCCAAACCAACGCAATCTCGCCTTTCTGACTTTGTCTCCCAACCGTTCAACTTGAGCTGACCCTCTAATGTCCTCATTTCTAATCCTATCCATCCTCGTCACACCCAATGCAAATCTTAACATCTCTAACTCTGCCACCTCCAGCTGTGTCTCCTGCTTTCTGGTCAGTGCCACCGTCTCCAACCCATATAGCATAGCTGGTCTCACTACCGTCCTGTAGACCTTCCCTTTCACTCTTGCTGATACCCGTCTGTCACAAATCACTCCTGACACTATTCTCCACCCTGTCTGCACTCTCTTTTTTCACCTCTCTTCCATAATCCCCATTACTCTGTACTGTTGATCCCAAGTATTTAAACTCATCCACCTTCACCATCTGTACTCTTTGCATCCTCACCATTCCACTGACCTCCCTCTTATTTACACACATGTATTCTGTCTTGTTCCTACTGACATTCATTCCTCTCCTCTCTAGAGCATATCTCCACCTCTCCAGGGTCTCCTTAACCTGCTCGCTACTATCACTACAGATCACAATGTCATCAGCAAACGTCATAGTCCATGGGGACTCCTGTCTAATTTCGTCTGTCAACCTGTCCATCACCATTGCAAATAAGAAAGGGCTCAGAGCCGATCCCTGATGTAATCCCACCTCCACCTCACCACTGTCACACTTCCCTCGTACATATCCTGTACAACTGTTACGTACTTCTCTGCCACTCCTGACTTCCTCATACAATACCACAACTCCTCTTGAGGCACCCTGTCTTATGCTTTCTCCAGGTCCACAAAGACACAATGCAACTCCTTCTGGCCTTCTCCAAACTTCTCCATCAACATCCTCAGAGCAAACATCACATCTGTGGGGCTCTTCCTTGGCATGAAACCATACTGCTGCTCACTAATCATCACCTCACTTCTTAATCAGGCTTCCACTACTCTTTCCCATAATTTCATGCTGTGGCTCATCAACTTTATCCCCCTGTAGTTACTACAGTCCTACACACACCCCTTATTCTTAAATATCGGCACCAGTACACTTCTTCTCCACTCCATAAGGCATCCTCTCACTATCCAAGATTCCATTAAACAATCTGGCCAAAAACTCCACTGCCATCTCTCCTAAACACCTCCATGCTCCCACAGGTATGTCATCTAGACCAACGGTCTTTCCATTCTTCATCCTCTTCATAGCTGTCCTTAGTTCCTAATCCTACTTGCTAATCCATTGCACTTCCTGATTCACTATCTCCACATCATCCAATTTCTTCTCTCTCTCTCGTTCTCTTCATTCAGCAGTCTCCCAAAGTACTCCTTCCATCTGCTCAACACACTCTCCTCGCTTGTGAGAACATTTCTATCTTTATCCTTTATCGCCCTAACCTGCTGTACATCTTTCCCAGTTCGGTCCCTCTGTCTAGCCAATCGATACAGGTCCTTTTCTTCCTCCTTAGTGTCCAACATCTCATACAACTCATCATACGCCTTTTCTTTGGCCTTCACCACCTATCTCTTCACCTTGCGTCTTATCTCCTTGTACTCTTGTCTACTTTCTGCATCTCTCTGACTATCCCACTTCTTCTTTGCCATCCTCTTCCTCTGTATACTCTCCTGTATTTCCTCATTCCACCACCAGGTTCCCTTTTCCTCCTTCCTCTTTCCAGATGTCACGCCAAGAACTCTTCTTGCTGTCACTCTTACTACATCTGCTTTAGTTTCCCAACTGTCTGGTAACTCTTCACTACCACCCAGTGCCTGTCTCACCTTCTCCCTAAAGTCAACCTTGCAGTCTTCCTTTTTCAACTTCCACCATTTGACCCTTGGCTCTGTCCTCACTCTCTTCCTTTTCTTGATCTCCAACGTCATTCTACAGACCACCCTCCTATGCTGCTTAACTACACTTTCCCCTGCCACCACTTTGCAGTCTTCAACCTCCTTCTGATTGACTCTTCTGCATAGGATGTAATCTACTTGTGTGCATCTTCCTCCACTCTTGTACATCACCCTATGTTCCTCATTCATATTAAAATACGTATTCACCACAGCCATACCCATCCTTTTGGCAAAATCTACTATCATCTGACCTTTTTCATTCCTCTTCTTGATATCATACCTACCCATCACCCCCTCATCTCCACTGTTCCCTTCACCAACAAGCCCACTGAAATCTGCTCCAATCACCACTTTCTGTCCCTTGGGTACACTGTTCATCACTTCATCCAACTCACTCCAAAGATCTTCTTTCTCATCCATTGCACACCCAACATGCGGTGCATATGCACTAACAACATTCATCATCACACCTCCAATTTCCAGCTTCATTATCATTACTCTGTCCGACATTCTTTTCACCTCCAAAACACTCTTGACATGCTGTTCATTCAGAATAACTACTACCCCATTTCTCCTCCCATCCACACCATGATAGAACAATTTGAATCCACCTCCAATCCACCTGGCCGTACTCCCCTTCCATTTAGTCTCTTGCACACACAATATATCAACCTTCCTTCTCTCCATCATATTGGCTAACTTTCTCCTCTTACCAGTCATACTGCCAACATGTAAAGTTCCTACCCTCAGTTCCACTCTCTTTACCTTCCTCCTTTCCTCCTGCCTCCAGACACGTCTCCCACCTCTTCTTCTCCTTCTTCTTCTTCGGCCAACAGTAGTCCAATTTCCGCCAGCACCCTGTTGTCTAACAGTACTGGTGGCGGTCATTGTTAACACGGGGCTCAACCGATCCAGTATGGAAATTTGTATTATTGTCCGTATATTGATTTGGCAAAATTTTACATCGGATGCCCTTCCTGACGTAACCTTCCCCATTTATCTGGGCTTGGGAGCGGCACAAAGAAACACACTGGTTTGTACATCCCCTGTGGCTGGGTACAAACCAAGAGCAAGAGATTCAAAACCAAGAAGGCAAAAACAAAAGGCTCAGAATGAGTAGTTTAGTTGTTTTAAATATCAAGATTTTTTCAGCAGCAAAGACATTTTTAGTTATGAAATGTCACGACCAAATAAAATTTAAATTTGCTACTTAGACAAATGCTTCTAACCATTGTTCCACATAAACTCTTTCATATTTTTGCTGAACATTATCAAAAGAGGCGTTGAGTATTTTTGATTTTTACATTTTGTTGTCTTAAATAATGAAGACAGAGAAAAAGATGCAGAAAATCAACATTACCTTTTACAAATGCCTTCCATCACTCATCGACAACCAGTGTTCATTTTATTTAGTCCAGTTATAATTCTGATAAAACTATCAGTTCAATCAGTGGAAGCATTCATGTTTGCAATGATGCACATTAGAAGAAATGTGACACAAACAGGACTTGCAAACCAGTGAGCTTGCCAAGATTCATCAAGATTTGAAAGTCCATAAGATCCTGCTGTCTACCACAATGCTTGATAATTAATTTGGTGTGTTTGCAGTTCTTTGTGTAAAGAGATTGTGTTAAATTTGCTCTGAAGTTTTCACCTGTTCCTTTGTGTTCTTGTTACAAAATGTATTTTAAAGTAGCAGCTAGGATCTATTGTACTACTTCCCTTCATAATTTTAAACACTTCATTCATGTCTTAATCTTCATTTGCTGAGCTGAAAAGGTTCAGTTCCTTCAATCTGTCCTCATAGCTCATACCTATTATGTCCTGTAATCAGCCTTTCTTTTGCACTTTCTCTAGCTTTGCTATGTCTTTTTTTTTGTAATATGAGACCAAAACTGAACACGGTACTTCAGGTGATGCCTCACTGGTGCATGATATAACTTGAGCATAACCTCCCTTGACTTGTACTCCACACATCGTGATATATAACCTAACATTTGTATTCAAACCTAACTTTTTTACTTTTCTGAACAGGAAAACATGGGTGTGTTTGAAGTGAAGGCCATGAGTAGAATGTTCTCGCATTAGCACAGTGCCTTGTTCTATACACAGAACAGGGTGAGCATCATCTGTCCGCATCCACATCCACAGCTGTTTGTGTCCATTCAGTTTTTGGAGTATAAACGTTCCTTTAGTATTTGTTCCTGTGTTTGACCCAATTTTGCACCTTAAATTCCACCATTAATTTACCTTGATGCATGTTAACCTTACTAGCCTTATACAGGCAGGACCATGAGTATTTGGACAGTGACACAATTTTCATAATTTTGGCACGGTATGCCACCACAATGGATTTGAAACAAAGCAATCAGGATGTGATTAAAATGTAAACTTTCAGCTTTAATTCAAGGGGTTGAACAAAAAACATTATATGAGCTGTTTAGAAAAGAAAGACATTTTTATACATGGTTCCCGCATTTTCAGGGACTCAAAAGTATTTTGACAAACTAACATAATCATACGTATGATGATCATTTTCAATATTTGGTTGAAAATCCTTTGCAGTCATTGACTGACTGAAGTCTGGAACCCATAGTCATCTCCAAGTGCTGGGTTTCCATCCTAGTGCTGCTTTACTGCAGCTATCTTCAGGTGCTGCTTGTTCGTTGGACTTTCTACCATCAGTTTTGTCTTCAGTATGTGAAATGCATGTCCAGTTGGGTTGAGGTCAGTTGACTGACTTGGTCAGTCCACTTATTTAGCTTGAAAAGCACTTGGTTTGATTTCATAGTGTTTTGACTCATTGTCCATCTGTACTGTGAAGCGTCATCCTGTCAGTTTTGCAGCATTTGTCGGACTCTGAGCAGATATGAAAGCCCTGTACACTTCCGAATTCATCCTGTTACTTCTGCCAGCAGTCATATCATCAATAAACACCAGTGGCTGACTTCCATTGGCAGTCATATGTGCCCATGTCATAATACTGCCTTCACCATGTTTCACAGATGATGTGGTATTCATCGGATCATGAACTGTTTCTTCTCTTCTCCATTCTCTTTCCAACATTCTGGAATATATTGATCTTTGTTTTCTTTGTCCAAAGAAAATTCTTACAGAACTGTATAGACTTTTAAAAATATTTTCTGGCAAAGTTTAATCTGTCCTTCCTATGCTTGAGGTTTACCAGGTTTTTGCACTTTGTGGTAAACCCTCTGTCTTTACTTTCATGAAGTCTTCTATTAACTGTAGACTTTGGCAATGATAGGTCTACCTCCTGGAGAGTGTTCTTGGTTTGGCTAAATGTTGTGAAGGGGTTCTTCTTTACCAATGGCAGAATTCTGCAATCACCCAGAACAGTTGTCTTCCATGGTTGTCCAGGCCTTCAGGTGTTGCTGAGATCACCAGTGCATCCCTTCTTTTAACGAATGTACCATATGGTTGATTTACTCCTGGTGTTTCTATTCTCTCTCTAATGGAGTGGTTTTGTATTCTCAATCTAATGATGGCCTGTTTTTACTTGCACGGACATCTCTTTGGACATCATATTGAGAGTTCACAATGACACCTTCCAAATGCAAATTCCACACTTGAAATAAATTCCAGACCTTTTACCTGCTTATTAGTTAATGACAAATTGCTGGACCTGCTCACACCTGGCTATGGAACAGCTTGCTAGTGAAATGTCCATGTTCTTTTGAGCCCTTGGAAATTGGGGAGCTATGCAGAAAAATGGCTCTCATTCCTAAATGGCTTATACAGTGTTTTTGGTAATCCCCTTAAATTAAAGGTGAAAGTCTACATTTCCACCACATAATGTTTGCTTTATTTCAAATCTATTGTGGTGGCATACAGAGCCAAAAATATGAAAAAAGTGTCACTGTCCAAATACTTATGGACTTTGTAGCGCTGCCACATAAAAATAATATGTTTTCTGCTGCCGATCGGGTGTTGTGGGGAACATTCTTACAGCCAGAGATTGACAGCGGTGCCCCAGAGGTGGAACTTCCTGTTTTACTGTTTTTTTCGGGGAGTGATTTGCATAAAGCGTGTCGTTTTAAAGAGAGAAGGAGAAGAGGAGGAAAAAAGTAAAAAAAAGAGCATCGGATAATTAAAAAACAGATCAGCGACTGCACTGGCCATGTAAGAAGTCTAGGAGCTCCTGCAGTCCTCTCAGAAGGTGGAAGGTCTTCTTTTGATCGGGGAATCGAATGTTCCGCTAATTCCTACGGACTCGGGTGAGCTATTTCAAAGGACTTACTATATTGTATCATGGCGCAAGACTGACTGTATGTCTTTTATGACGAAGAGGTGATTGTGCTTGTAGTCCGCAATTTTCAGGACTCCTCGTTTGCCTGCCGGCAGTTGCGGGGCAGAACAGTGGACAATTGTGGATCTATTTATCATCTCTGGAAGAGGAACTGTGGGAATGAATATTGTTATTGTGTATATATATGTATATATTTGTGGCGCTGCAATATAAGGGTTATTTAGTGTAGCGGGAGTGTATGTGTAAGGAATTGTATTTTTTTTGTTGTTTATTTGATGTAATGTGATGATAGATATTGACTATAGTTTTGGTGAGCTATGAATGCATTGGTATTAAGGGACTGTTTTGTGTAGAATAAAGGGTATACGGGAAATTTATTGGGGTGTGATACTGGCCTATCCTTTTATCATCTGCCGTCACCTAGGACAGATTAGTGGTAGCAATCATCTCATGTTAGTGCTCGAGACGAATTGTTACAACCTGACTGTAGTTATTTGGAGGGCAATGCTAAAGAAACTGGAAATCATCTCAACTGATGACAGACATCCATTACATGTAGAACTAAACTTCAGTAAATCAGGAAGGATAGTTGCTTTGAAAACCCACACAAATCGCTCCAGAAACTCCTTTCTTCCTAGTGCCATACAACTTTTCAATAAGAAATATCGGAGATAATGTTTAAGGTTTTGATATATATCCTGTTACCTTTTTTTTTTTTTTTTGGTATAAATATGTTTTATCTAACTACCTTACATTAACCTTTCTTATTTCTATTTGTCTGTTTTATTTCATTCTGTCTGTTACCTGTTATTAGATGCAACTGAGAAGGCAAATTTCATGTTTTCCTGTGTAAACATGACTAAATAAAGAAACCTAACCTAAACCTAACCTAACCTAGCCGCCATCACTCAATAAGTCAGGATAATATTTTTAGATATGTGATCCATTGGTATGTGTTTGTGCAATTCAGAAAGAGTCTCTAAATTGAGGAGACTGGGGGCAGAGCCTGGTCTCCACACTTACACAGCGGGATAGATGGGTTGCATGTATTATGACTTTTGCACCTAAATGATTATCCTACACAGATATTCTTGTTAATACTGGGTTGTTCACTTGGAGTCTTAGGCAACACTTTCTACTTCACTTCTCTAACTCCCTGAACCTTACCATACCATACCATACCACGATCCTTAAGGAGCCACACCAGTGGCCACTCACTCTGGCCAATAGATTTCAGTGGAGGAGAAGCACCTCCTGATTGCTTGCTCTTTATCTACACCACCTCTTCCACATTCAGCACCAGCTCCTTTAATAGCTGGCTGCTAACTGCTTTGTGGCATTTATTTTATTCATCTTCTACCCTGTTTATAATCGCCATTTTAGTTTCTAAAGGTATTGCTTTACATTTTTCTTACAAATAAAAAAAAATAACAACAATATGCATAAAATACCTCAGCACTTATGTATAATAACTTTGCCCCCTACAGTATGCATGATATCAACATCCATCCATCCATTTTCCAACCCGCTAAATCCAAACACAGGGTCACGGGGGTCTGCTGGAGCCAATCCCAGCCAACACAGGGCACAAGGTAGGAACCAGTCCCGGGCAGGGTGCCAACCCACCGCAGGACACACACAAACACACCCACACACCAAGCACACATTAGAGCCAATTTAGAATCGCCAATCTACCTAACCTGCATGTCTTTGGACTGTGGGAGGAAACCGGTGCGCCCGGAGGAAACCCACACAGACACGGGGAGAACATGCAAACTCCACGCAGGGAGGACCCGGGAAGCGAACCCAGGTATGATATCAACAGCAGATGTCTATTCTGTAAAGGGAAGCTGCACAATGATTTTCACAGGGCTGTAGTGGACATGCGCATGTACCATATCAGATTTTCTATCAGCTTCTTTGCATCGGAGCTTCATTTTCAAAGAATCTGATAACCAAAGTATTACTTTCCTCAAATTACTTAATGTTTTTAAGATTTTACTGAAAGTTAGACAGATCCCTGCTGGTCTGTATTTGGCATTATTGCTAAATTTTGTTAAAAAAAAAAGCTCTCTCCACTTATTTAGTTGTATTTTTAGCATTGTTTTTCAGGATAAAACAATCTTTTTATATGTTCCCTGCAATCCGCCCTTTCAGTTTGCACAGTGGCAATCACAAAGATTACATGCTTTGTAAAAGGACAATCATTTTTTTTAACCACCTAGGGTGAAAATGCTTTGCCGTCTGAGTGAGGAAATAACACCCTAAGTGAACCCTCCCCCCGATCTGATGCACTGGCCTCTGAGGAGTAATCAACTGGCTGCATGATGCTGTAGCACATTGTGAAATGCTAGTGGCTTCTGATTGCTACAATTTAAGTGGCTTCTCATTTCAACTGATATTGTCCTAATTTAAAAGAAAAGAAGGCAGGTATTTGATTGCAGACAGAGAAGGAGATGACTGCTGGCTTGAGTAGTTCACAAGTTACTGATTTTATTGCCAGACATACCGTTAACAGAGTTGAGGGATTTTTAATCATCACATTCATTTTTTGTTTCTTTCAGTTACATAACTGAGTGGGCCCTCATAACAAATTAAATACCTGATATTGGTAATTACCCACCTTAGTTTAATGTTTCGACTTCTGATCTTGATTAAGCCTGTTGTATAGAAAATTATTCCTGGTAGAGCCCATAGTCTGAAAAGGGGCATCACACAATTTAGTAAACACCTACAACCTACCAAAATGTTTGAATGTGCCCAGTAAGAAATGTGCAATTAGAACATAAGAAAGTTCATGCTCATCAGTAGTAAAATGAGTTCAAGTGGCACAGATGAACAAAAGTACATCAGTACCAAACACAGGTGAGCGAACTGATCAGTGAATATATTTTTTTAATTTCTCCTTTGTGATAATCTTATAGCTTGGCTGGTGACCCTATCACACTTTCATTTTTTGCATGGATGGCTGTTAGAAGTAAACACTTTAGTGTTCATTAATTAGCTATGCTACAAATCGGAAAATGCATCAAAGTCTCAAAACAACTTACCATCATCATCATAAGCTACAGCTTTGTTAGGCTGGCAGATTAAATATAGAGCAACCTGTTTGAAACTTTCCATACCTAACTGAATGTCCCTTCCGATGTTCTAATGTTGCCAAACTACTATTTCCCATCAAAACCCTTCACATTATGTTCCCACGAGCCCTGGATCTTCGCTCGTTACTATATTATTCTGTGTACAGATTTTGCAGTGATCATTCCACTCAAAGAATGTTTGAGTACTTGTCACTATGAGGTAGTGAATTTGCAAATCTCGTGCCCTCTAAACAATTTGAAGCCAGCATGTAGATAGATAGAATTCTTTATTGTCATTATGCATCCACATAACAAAATTTTTTGTTGGTAGGACATGGCTTCAAGGCAGAATACTTCAAATATACAATACGCTATCTATATATATATATATATATATATATATATATATATATATATATATATATATATATATATAAAATTCTTTTCGCATTTGAAACGGAAATTACGTATGACCACGCGATATGGAAATTACATATGAAACGGAAATTACGTATGACCACAGAACATATTATAATACAGGAACTAATCACTTCGTTTGTGGACGCCATTTTTATATCGTCTTTACAAATTGTTATTTGTGTGAGAGTTATTTTACTGATATTAGGTTTAGGTTTAGGTTTAGGTTTCTTTATTTAGTCATGTTTACACAGGAAAACATGAAAATTTGTTATTTTCAGTTTACTTTTGTTGTCATAAGCCATGAAAACCTTGGCTACTTCATAGTAGATGTATTTGGTTTCATAAGGGTTAGCAGAAGAAAAAAGACCATGAAAATCACAGTAAGGTATTGGACAAAAGATCAAACTGGGAGTCAAAGACATGGATTATAAACACAGCATTTGTTGTTACATTGTGGGGTTCTCCACCT